>NW_026779325.1:0-600000 GCF_030144855.1 Hypanus sabinus | reverse complement strand
TTGTAGTTCCTGAAGTTTATCGGGCTTTAATTTTAACTTTGGCCCACAGTATGCCCTTAGACATTTTGTAGTGAATATAACTGTAAACAGGTTTATGAAATAATTTTACTGGCTTAATTTGAAGAAA
Organism: Hypanus sabinus; assembly: GCF_030144855.1. Classification (NCBI taxonomy): domain Eukaryota; kingdom Metazoa; phylum Chordata; class Chondrichthyes; order Myliobatiformes; family Dasyatidae; genus Hypanus; species Hypanus sabinus. The sequence goes on along the minus strand of NW_026779325.1, from coordinate 599,873 downwards.
GAGGTGACACGTCCATTTGTGGGTAAACCCCACCGGCTCACCCCAGTGGCCCCACTGTAGTCTATACCTGCATTCAGTGAACCCTTTTTTAAAGTATAGAGCATTGTGTTGCCCCATTGCCAAAGCCTAAAGCTGGCCATCAGTAACTACAAAGTATTATGTGTACTGCATCCAGATTCCCAGAGGCAATACCTCTCAGAAATATTAAAGCTAAAACTGAAGGGAAAGTTCTTACCAAGTTGTTTTTTTTTTACACTTTTTCTGGATTGCCTAAAGAAATCCAGCCTGATCAAGAAAATAATTTTCCACCTCTCTCCAGCACTGGAACACACCAATACCCTTTCAACAGATCAATCTTCGTCGGAAATTTAGCTTTTCCAACTTTATCGATGCAATCATCCACCCTAGGGATAGGATAGGCATCTGCTTTTGTTACTGCATTAACCTTCAAATAACCAGAGCAAAATCTAACACTACCATCAGGTTTGGGCACTATAAAGCAGGGTGAGCTCCAATCTGATGCTGAAGGACTAATAATACCATTTGCCAGCTTATTTTCAATTTCTTACTCAGCCAATTCACACTTTTCTACGTTCATGCGATATGGGTGTTGTTTAATCGGTTTGGCTTGACCAATATCTACGTCATGTACTACGACCATGGTTTGCTTGGGAACATTAGGAAATAAATCTTTAAACTTCAGAATTAATCCCTTCACCTGTTGTTGTTGCTTTGGCTGCAGATGAGCCAACCTGTGATAAATATTTTCTGGAACAACCGAGTTCATTAGCCTAACTGGGACCATGTTTGGCTTGTGAAAAGTCTCAGACGAGTCAATTGTTTCATTATCAGGGTTACCAGATTCATATGTTTTGACAACAACAATCACAGATGGTGCCTGTTTGTCAAAATATGGCTTTACCATATTTATGTGTACAATCTGTGTTAGTTTACGTCAGTCGGGTGTTTTACTAACCTAATTCACATCATTAATTTGAGAGCCTATTTCATACGGTCTATTGAATTTCACCTGGAGTGGATTCGTCAACAATGGAGATAAAATAAGATAAGATAAGATACCCCGCACCTGGTATTTCCTTTCGGAAGCCCGCTTATCAAACCAACTCTTCATTTTGTTTTGAGAAATATTTAAGTTTTGTCTCACTAGACTACACGCTTGGTGTAGTTTATTTTTGAACTTCAAAACATAGTCTAACAAGTTAACATGTACATCCCCATCAATCCACTGTTCCTTTAACAAGATCAAACGTCCCCTCAGTCTACAACCAAATACAAATTAAAATGGAGTAAAGTCCAATGATCCTGTACTGTACACTCAGTAAGTGTTCTCTTACAGAGAACAAAAGCAAATATATTCCTTCATCCCAGTCTTTCCATTTTCTACAGTATGTCTTGTGTGTAGAATGAAAACGTTCTACAGCCCTTGTGATTCCAGATGGTACGCAGATGATGTTATTTGTTCAGCTCCTAGTTCATAAACTACCTGCTCGAATAGTCCAGGTGTAAAATTACTTTCTTGATCAGACTAGATTTCTTTAGGCAATCCAGAAAAAGTAAAAAAAAAAACTTGGCAAGAGCCTTCGCCACAGTTTTAGCTTTAATATTTCTGAGAGGTATTGCCTCTGGGAATCTGGATGCAGTACACATAATAGTTAGCAGATACTGATGGCCAGCTTTAGGCTTTAGCAATGGGTCAACACAATCCACTATAACTTTAGAAAAAGGATCACTGAATGCAGATAAAGACCACAGTGGTGATACTCGGGTGACCTGGTGGGGTTTACCCACATCTGGACAAGTGTGACAGGTTTGCAAAATATTACATATTTCCTCAAATTAGGCCAGTACAATTATTTCATAAACCTGGTCACAGTTATATTCACTCCAAAATGGTCACCTAAGGGCATACTGTGGGCCAAAGTTAAAATTTCAGCCCTTTAAACTTTAGGAAATTCAACTTGGTGAGCAATTACCTATTGCTCACTCGCTGGTATAGCAGGTGGACTCCACTTCCTCATTAACACTCCCTCCTTGGGATAATACCCAACTGGCACTTTCTTAATCTCATCATCTGAGACAGCTGTTTCTTTTAAAGCTTCAATCTCAGGGTCTCCGTTCTGTTCTGCTATAAACACCTTCCTAGACAGGGATGAATCTTTCTCATCAGACTTACTACCTGAATCCTGTTGAAACAAGGAAGGCAGAAAAGTCCCTGACAAGTCATCATAACCTGAATCCCGATTTTGGCTATCATGGGTATCAGAATCATGCTGCACAGAACCGTCTGCGTCGGCAGACATTTTAGCCATACTTCGAGTTACTACGCAGGAAGGATAAACGTTAAAATCCATCTGTGGGTCGTCAGTGTTTGGCGTAGTTGTTAACAGCACTGCAGGAACAACTTTACCAATTGCCAGGTCATTTCCTAACAGCAAAGTGACATCTCCCACCAGTAAACTGCACTATAATCCGATCTCAACAGGTCCCAAACCAACCCTGACTGTAAAGTTACCTTTCACAACGGGACAGAAACCACACCGCCCCTAATGCCTTTAATAAGATTTACCTCACCTGTATCAGTCTCATCACCAAACTTTGGAATGCTGTCTCATATAAGTGACTGAGAAGCCCCTGTACCTGAAACAATTTTCAGTGGTACTGGGGTTGGCCCTTCCTTTAATAATACAATCCCAGCTGACATAAAATGATCGAATCTCTTCTTAACTGGGTCAGACCTCTCAAATCCTTACCTGAGCCTCAAGAGAATGTTCAGGACCCTATGGGTTTACTGGTGCTTCAACCGACTGATCACAGGCATTCGGGACTGCCTCCTTTTGATTTTTCCTTATGTGAGCCTCAAACAGAATGTTCAGAACCCTGTGGGTTTATAGGTGCTTCAACATACTGAACACAGGCATTTGGGACTGCCTCCTTTTCATTTTTCCTTATGTGAGCCTCAAACAGAATGTTCAGAACCCTGTGGGTTTATAGGTGCTTCACCATACTGAGCACAGGCATTTGGGACTGCCTCCTTTTCCTTTTTCTTCCCCAGGAGGCAACAATAAGCCATCATATGACCAGCTTTCTTACAATAGTAACAAGTAACATGAGAATATTTTTCATTCAACTGCTTCCCTTCATCCTTACTCTTGTCACTCGTCCCAGCTTTAATTTCTGGATTACACCGTTGAGCTCCGCTACTCTTTTGGAAGCTCTTATTCGGGATAAACGTAACCTTATGAGTTAAAGCAAACTCATCTGCTCATCCAGCAGACTCCTGTAAAGTGGCAGCATCCGTTTCATCTAAATATCTCTGTATGTCATCAGGCACGCACCCTCTGAATTCTTCAATTAAAACCAACTCTTGCAAGCTGCTAAAATCATCATTTATATTTTTATATGTGCACCAGCGGTCAAAACACACAAACTTCTCTTAAGCAAGTTCCATATAAGTTTGTTTCACAGACTTCCTGAAATCTCTGAACTTTTGCCTGTATGATTCTGTGTAAAACTGGTAGGCTTTGAGCACAGTCTGTTTCACAATGTCATAATCAGCTGCTTCATCAACCGTAAAAGCAGAATAGGCTTGCTGAGCCTCCCCTTAATTACACTTTGTAAGAGAATAGGCCAACCCTCTTTTAGCCACTTTAAACTCTGAGCAACCTTCTCAAAATGATGAAAGTATTTATCAACCTCTGCTTCGTCAAATGGAGGTACCAATTTAACTTCCCGACTGGCCTTAAACTTATCACCAGAGTCTAACACTCGACCCCTTTGCTGCAATCAATCTATCTTTTCCATCTCGAACAGCCTCTGCATTTATGCTTCCTCCCTCTGCTTTTCTGCCTCCTCTCTGTTTTTTCTGCCTCTTGCCTTTCCGCAGCCTCCACAATTAATTTTTTCACTTGCTCTGGAGCTCAAGCTCACTAGGTTTACTTTCAGGAAACACCTCCAACTCCTCCACTTTAAACACACCCTCAGATACATAATGTTCAGCTATTACACTCTGCATCTGTGCCCTCCTCATTGTCGATTTCCCCTAAGCAAGTTTTAACCTTTTAGCAATACATAACAACTCAATCCTTCTGGCGTCCTCCAATGCCTGGCACTTCGACACATCTATCAACATCCATTGCTATTGATTTTTCACACACAAATAAATCAAAAGGAATTTCCACAATGAAATCGAAAATTAATGACTACGCCCCCAAATCTGTTCATATCCCAGACGCAGGCCCAAATTTTGTTAGGAATTGTAACGCTTTAGAAACGAACACCAGCAATAGACGACACCTGGAGTCTGTTTATAATGTTAAAACCATCTTTATTAGAATCTACTTATAATATAACTTAAACAAGATAAACAAATGTGTTATGTGTATATATGTGTGCAAATATAACTCCCAGACTATTGATTTCGGGAGAAACAAGGCTTGGCGTCTTGAGATGGCAAAGTATGGAAGTTCAGTTCAACCATGGAATAGGTGATGAGAGAGATATTTGTAATTCCGCGTAAATGTTGAGAGAAGGCAATTATGTCGAATTGCACAGGTATCATGGTGGTAAAACGAGACAATAGTTGCTGTAGATTTTACCCGTCATCTTTCCAAATCCACGAGCGAATTACCACGGAAAGTGACTTGTCACAAGGGGTATCGTCTTCAAGTGAATTACCCCACCACATCCAGGCAATGGTTAACACATCAGTGGTCATCACAGGTTACCCCAAATCAGATCCACTCCTACGGATCAAACGAGGTGACAACCACACATTTGAGTACGCTGAATCGATAATTAACCCACCCTCGTGGGCAAAGGAAAGTTGCAATCAGTGACCCTTGGCCACTGGTTCCCTTGTTTTGATCTTTCCATTTTTCCTCCTTGGTTTCCGTCTGACTCTGAGTGTCTGTGTCCTCGGTTAAAACTGAACAAGCTGCACGCGATGAAAACAAACTGCAAGTCATACTGATTTAACTTTTTATTTTCTCGCTCTTAAAATGGCAGTCTACAGCAAACGAAATCTAGGGATTAATAACAACGGCAACTCCCCATTGTGAACTGACTGATGTACCAGTACTTGGGATGACTGAGTGATTCCCTTCCCACATTCTGAGCAGGTGAACGGTCTCTCTCCAGTGTGAACTCGCAAGTGACTCTGTAGGTTGGGTGACCGAGTGAATCGCTTCCCACATTCTGAACAAATGAAGGGCTTCTCCCGGGTGTGAACCCGCTGATGTGCCATTACGTCAGGTGATTGAGTGAATCCTTTCCCACAATTTCGGCAGATCTCCTGCCTCTGCCCGGTGTGAACTGACGGTGTGTCCGCAGGTGGAAAGACCAATTGAATCCTTTCTCGCAAACAGAACAGGTGAATGGCCTTGTCCAGTGTGAACGTACTGATGTACCTTCAGTTGAGATGACCGAGTGAATCTATTCCCACTGTATGAGCAGGTGAACGGCCTTTCTCCTGTGTAAAATGACGGACATGCCAGTTGGTCAGATGACCGAATAAATCCCTCCCCACAGTCTGAGTAGGAAGGATGGTCGATTGAATCCCTCGCTCCACTTCTTAAATATCTGGACAGAGACAGCAAAACTGGCGTGTTGTGTTTGAGATTCCTGCAGACAAATCCGTTCTTGTTTTAACCTCAGAAATGATTTACAAAGTCCAACAATGGCTGTAGGACAATATTTCAGATGAGATTGCTTGAGTCGCCAAGTTTTGATCTGGCTGTTCCTCGCTGTTGCAATGAGGTTGAACCCAAGTTGGACAGAGAAATCATCTCCTGACTGGGCAGAGAGCTGGTATCTGGAATGACCATTTATTCCCCGATGCTCTTCCTATTTCTAACAGAATGGGGCATTTCTGCCATCTGCAATTTGTACCCTGGCTCAGTTTGACTCTCTCCATTGGTATTAATCCCTCTTTCTGCTGAGCTGCATGGGTTCCTGGCCCCACAGTATCTGAAACACTCTCATGCAAATTGTCTTTCTCGACGTGCATCTGAGATTTTCTTTTATTATTAACTTAAAGTTCCACAATTTTAACGCCATATAAAAAATCCCTACTGAGGTGAATGGTTGATCTGCACAGCTTTTAAAAGGACTTAGAGTGAATGTTAGTGTTACTTCAGGTTCTTGTGGAAAATTACAATACAGAACAAGGCCATTTGGGCCATCTGGTTTGTGCTGAACTAATTAAACTGCCCTTTCCCACACCCCTGCCGTCCAGATACCTACACGAACTTCTTAAATGTTAAAAACATGCCCGCATGCACCACTTGTGCTGGTTGCTCATTCCACACCCGTATGATCGTCTGTGTGAAGTAGTTTCCCCTCATGTTCCCCTTAACGTTTCACCTTTCACCCTTAACCCATGGCTTCTGGTTGTAGTCCCACCCAATCTCAGTGCTGAAAGCAAGCTAAGGGGACCGTGGATGACAAGGAAAGTCATGGACTGTATAAAAATGAAAAAGAAGGTGTATAACATAGCAAAGATGAGAGGGAAGCGAGAGGATTGGGATACTTTTAAAGAGCAACAGAAGATAACTAAAAAAGCAATACGGGGAGAAAATACTAAATTCTAAATTCTCCTGCTAAATTCCTGTGTATACAAGCCTGGCTTTCCCGGCTCCTGTTTGATTCTTACTGAGGGAGAGAGAGAGAGGGGCGGAACAATTTGACCATGTTGTTGCATCTTGGGTCTACATAGCTCGCAGATTGTTTTATTTAAGCAAGGACAGTCACAAACACAGTCAGCCAGAGAGAAAGAAAGAAGATGGAAAGCTCGAAACAAAGGGCCTAGTGGCCAAAGGCCACTTTTTGGACTCTCCTATGCCCACAAGGCGGGTTGATTATTGATCCAGCGTATACCGAATGCGTGATTGTCACTTGGTTTGATCCATTGGAGTGGATCTGTTGGTTTGGGAGAATCCTGTGAGGACCACTTGTGCTAACCCTTGCCTGGGGGTGGTAATTCACTTGAAGAGGTACCCCTGTGACAAATCACTGCTGGTGATAATTCGTATAATCCAAATGGGGATCTGTTGCAGTATCTCGTGGCTACCAGTTTTGTTAACCCTTAACAGGATTCGGGTGTGTTATGTGGTAAATGCTTGTGAGAAGGGATATTCTGTTGAAATCACTGTCGGTAATACTTTGTGTGTTGGATCTGGATTGGGATTACCTTGCGGAATCTACCTGTGTGTTAACCCTTGCCTGAGTGGTAGTTCCTTCTGAAGACAGTACTCCTGTGATAAGCTGCTTCTGGTGATAATTCGTATGTGGATTCAGAACAACGACGGATAAGACCTACAGCAACTGTTATCCTGTTTTACAACTGTGTAATTTGTGGAAATCAACGTAATTGCCTTCTCTCGACATTCACCTTGGATTACAAATATCTCTCTCTCGTCATTGATTCCGTTGATGAACTGAACTTTCATACTTTACCATCTCAAGACTTTAAGCTTGGTATTCCCTGAGCTCAGTGGTTTGGGAGTTATATGTACACATATGTGTACTCATAACACTTTTAGCTGTTGATTATTTTGCTTAATTTGTTATATTATAAGTAGATACTAATAAAGTCCGTGGTTTTAACATCAAAACCACAATGCAGGTGTGGTCTATTGCTGCTGGCTCATTTAAACCGTTACAGGAATGTAACAGAGGTGTTCGTGTTTATGTCTTTCTCGGGGCCCCCATGTTAACACCTTTCTGTCTCTCTGTCAACCTTGACAAACAGGTAGAACCAGGTGCCCGCTGGGTAAAACTATGATTCCAATGTCTGTAATCCTGTTCAACCAGAGTTAGGATGAACAATTTGGCTACAAGCACTTGAGAAGCTGGCCACAATACTCCAGGGGCCCTGACAGAAACACAGGCCCAAATAACAGAAATATCCACTGAAATGATTGCAGTTCGTCAAACAGTCCTACAGAATCATATGGCTTTAGATTTTATCCCAGCTGAGAAAGGGGGAACCTGTGCTATTATTGACACAGAATGCTGCACCTATATCCCCGATGAGTCTACATCCCTCTCTAAGCACACTGCCAGGGAGACTGACAGCATCAGGAGAGTAGGACAGGATTTACACGGGTTCACCGAAGGGTCGAAATGGTGATCTTCGAAGACCTGTCGGTAATATGTGGGGCAAGATATTGAATTATGTCCAAAAGGTTGTACATATCTTTGTTATAAATACTGATGTATGCCGTTTTTACCCACTGAGCAGTCAATGCTGTACTAGGTTGCTTTCTCTGTAAAACGTTACTGCTTTGTTGATCATGCAATGATGTAAAGGATGGAATGATAAAGTATGTAAAAGGGTTAACACTTCGTTAAACAATAGCGACCTGTTTTTCCGAAAGAAACTGCTGATGATCAACCAATGTGTTAAGCCGTCCTGAGCCATATTTCTGCTTGAGGGTAGCTAGCTAGGGTTTCAGGATGCTTATCTTCTTGTGCACTCATGTGTAGAGATAGGACAGCCGCAGTCTGTTCAAAGGCATTATGACTATTTTGTAATTTGTCTTTAGGGTCTGTCATGTTGTAAATATTTTTGGCTCCAGCCTGTCTTGAGTGGGGAATATCTGGACAGATATATCTGTGGTGTAAGGGGAATTAGTGAATTGGATGGGAGTATTCACAGACTGTTCCTGTCTGAGTGACTAAGTAAGTAAGTCCCGCTCGGAGCGAATAGTTCAAAGGTTAATTTATAATCAAACCAGGTATTCATAAATAACGCTAAGATTTTTTCTTCTGCAGAGAACCACGAAACAAAGAAAACATGAAGGTCGTTCAGAAAGAAAAAACAAATGAAACTCCCTCCACACCACTCGTATCGAAAAGGACGGCATCCCGATTATCAACCCCCAAAACCCACCCCTCCCGAACAAAAGGTAAGAAAAATATCGACACCCGTTAAAAAACACTCGTACCCCGCACAACTGCGGAGGAGCCGGTGTCATCAGTGTGGAGGCGGCCGCACCGGGACCTGCGAACACAATGGGCGACGCCTGAAGATTCACAGGTGAATTGTAGCCTCACCTGGAAGGATGTTTGGACAACGGAGAGAGTTCGGCCGTCCGGCCCTTTCACTGTGACACCCCGAACTCCACATCAAATCCGTCCAAACGAATCTGGGCGAACTTTAATGACCAATAAATATAATTCCTCTCAGCGATCAGCTGTCTGAGTGATTCCCTGACTCTGAGATGAAGGGGTATCTATGGTCCACACTGTCAGGGTGTTGAGTTTACCAGGAGACAAAGACTGCAGGGACGAGAGGTTTTCTGTTCACTAATACACTGTGTGTGGACCACGCTGGCAATTCTGGTGTTGTGACCCGAATCGAGACAAGCACCACGCTGCCCACTCCACCAACAACACGGCACAGCCGGACACATAACAGGGGACTTCACATCCCACAACACTGGATTCAGTGATGAAACCCCTGATTAATGTTGTTGTCTCACCGAGAAGTCTATTACCCCTAACCCTGGAATATGGTGTAAAATCCCGCTCCCCATACTAACACGGGTTATACAGACCAAAGAACAAACTGCCGGAGGAACTCAGTGGGTCGGGCAGCATCTGTCGAGGGAAATGGACCGTCAACATTTCGGGCCGAGACTCTCCCTCTAGACTGAGTGTGGACGGGAAATATTCAGAGAAAAGAGGTGAGGGGTGGGGATGGAGCAAGAGCTGGGGAGTGAGAGGTGTATCAAGCTGACAGGGGAGGTGGAAGGGGAAAATAGTGATAAGGATGGAAAGTGAGTAGTTGGGGCAAAACGGGGCTGCAGAAGAAGGAAATTAATTCCATAGAGGATGAACAAAGTGGTTAGAGAGTATTTGTACAGAGAGTGCAATGAAGATACACCTGACTGATCCCTGGAGTGGTGGGGTCATAACTTCAAGAAAGATCAAATGTGATAACTCTGAATGTCATTTTGGAGAATCGAGGACTGAGAGGTGAACACATTGAAATGCACAACATCATTACCGGTTGAACCAGGGATCTGTCTCTGAAAAAGGGGTTGGACTGTCCGGGAATGTGATGAGGGGAAAATTCTCCATTCTGAGAGTGGTGAATATCTGTAAATCCCCTCCACAGAGGACGGTGAACACTCAGTGATCGTCCTCACGTAGAAAAGAGGCCGGCAGAAGTGTGGAGACCGAAGGGATCTGTGAAATGAGGATCGGACAGAAACGTGGCTGAGATGGGAGAGCAGCCGCCATCTTGTTTATGGTTAGATGGGCCGAATGGCAACCTCCTGCTGTTTCTCATTTGATGTTTCAGTGTTCCTGTCCACTGAGGCCGGAGGAATGTGATTAGAAATTAGTGTTTATAAACACAGAACTGATTTAAATGAAACGTGAACACTTCCTGTTTGGGGTTGAATTACGTTTCGGACCGGGATGGGAATCGAGCCCGTGACTCTGACCTGGGGGTGGAGGGAAAGGGATCGGGGTAGATATGGTGTGGAAGAGTAGGCATGTACCTGGTGTAAATATGGAATAATGTGGGGAATGCGGCGGGTGGGTCAGGCAGCGTGTGAGGGGCGAGGAGCAGAGCCACCGGTTCAGGAGGGAGTCCCTCCACCCGTGACCTGATCCCGTTTCCTGTTCACATTTTTCTGCAGATCTGTAGCATCTGCGGGTCACTGCTCTACGTGTCCGTGTAGCTTCATCTTTCCCCGTTCAGACAAGTCAGTGAGATCCGGATCTGTCACGTCTTCTTATTGTGGGTAGACAATGTTTTTTTTCTGTAATATTTTCTGCATGTTTCATTCACTTTTTCGACGTGCTGAGGTGCTGCCAATGTTTCTGGGTGTCTGACCCATTTATGTGAGAATTTAGCCATTTGTATTTATCTGAGCTTCTCATAAATGTGAAAAGTTCAGTTAAGCTTCACTTCCGAATTTCCAAAGCAACAACCCAGTCAGTCAAATAGTTCCAATTAAAATAGTTTATTACATTTTTATTTTTTCTATTTTTGTACTATATATATATATATATTCTTATTTTAAATCACAATTGTTAAAATCTTTTGTTTAGAATTAACAATTAACAACGAATTTCATGGCATATTCCGGTGCTATCAAACCTGATTCTGATATTGATATGGGAGGCCCATCACCGGTCACCTGATCCCAGTTACTGCAGATCGTAATGTGAGATTGAAGCATTTTCCACATATTTGCTTTCCACAGAAATGACAACAGTTCAGTTTCCTTTTGCGGTTCCAGAGCAGAAGCTCAGTCTGTCTAATATTTCCAGACAATTAAAGTGGGGAATTTGTTTATTATCATCACGTACTGAGCTACAGTGAAAATCCTGCCCGACGTACCATCCAAACAGATCGATACATTACGACGGCACATCGAGCAGATATACAACAAAACAATAACAGTAACAAAGTTACACTCACTGTAACAAAGCATTGTGGCTACAGAGAAAGTGCAGTGCAGATAGACATATGGGGCAAGGTCACGTCGAGTTACATTGTGAGGCCGAGTCCATTTTATCATTCATTTGGCTTATAAGTGCAGACGGGAAACCGTCCTTCAGCCTGGTGTTATGCACTTTAAAGCTTTTGTACCTCTCCGCCAATGTGGGAGCGGGTTTGCAGCAACAATATCCAGGCTATGAGCTTCTTTGTGTACATGGCCTGCTTTTCCGAGGGAGGGGAAGTGTAGGGAGAGTCCATGGAGTGGGGGCTGATGTTCTCTGCTCTGATGTTCTCTGCTGTCCAGAGTTCTCTGCAGTTCCTTGCAGTCATGGGCAGAGCAGTAGCCATACAAAGGCGTGAAGTATCAGCAAGGAGCTCAGAGACCTCGGCCTTCACCCTGTCTTATGTAGCTGGATCCTGGACTTCCTGTCAGATCGCCGGCAGGTGGTAAGAGTGGGCTCCATCTCCTCTGACCCTCAGGACACATAACCCACAGGGTTGTCTCTTTGTCCCTCTCCTTTACTTTCTGTGCACCCATGACTTGTGTTGCCACCCACAGCTCCAATCTGCTAATTAAATTTGCCGACAGCACTACATTGATTGGCCTAATCTCACATAATAACTTAAAATCGACCAAATGCCTCCTGACAAGGCTCGGTTCAAACAAACTTTTCACCCTTCTTCAGGTTAGTCAGAGGAAGAGCGATAGCAGCAGTTTTTACAGAACTTACGGTAATATCCATCCATTCCCAGAAACCTCCTAAGAGCCTTCTTAGTAGTCAGAATAGGTTCTTGAGAAATTGCCTGGACTTTTGCCCGAACAGGAGCAAACTTGCATTGAATACATCATCGCCAAGACAGGTCAGAATGGCATGGCCAAACTCACTCTTAGCTAAGTTAACTGTCAGGCTGGCCTGGAAAAACCTGTCAAACAGTTTTTCTACTGCAGGGATATGCTCTTCCCAAGTGTCACTCCCTGTGCCTAAGTCATCAATAAAGGCATCTGTGTGTTCCAACCCACGAATTACAGAGTCATTTATTTTCCGGAATGTTCCTGGACAAGTTTTCACTCCAAACAGCAAGACATTATATTCATACAACCCAGATGGTATCACAAATGCAGATTTTTTCTACCTCTGTCCGTCAATGCAACACACCAATAATTTGTCAACAGATCAATCTTTGTAAGAAATTCAGCTTTTCCAAACTTATTGATGCAATCATCCACCCTACGGATAGGATGGGCATCTGTTTTTGTTACTGCATTTGCCTTCCTATAATCAGTGCAAAATCTAACACTATCATCAGGTTTGGGCACTATAATGCAGGGTGAGCTCCAATATGATGCTGAAGCACCGATAATGCCATTTTCCAGCATATAGTCAATTTTTTGCTCAGCCTATTTACACTTTTCTACGTTCATGCGATATGTGTGTTGTTTAATCGGTTTAACCAATATCTACATCATTTATTGCGACCGTGGTTTGCCTGGGAACATCGGGAAATAAATCTTTAAACTGCAGAATTAATTCCTTCAGCTTTTGTTGTTGCTTTGGCTGCAGGTGAGCCAACCTGTTATCAATGCTTTCTAGAACAACTGAATTCATTAGCCTAACTAGGACAATGTTTTGCTTGTGAAAAGTCTCAGACAAGTCAATTGTTTCATTCTCAGGGTTGCCAGATTCACATGTTTTGACAACAACACTCACAGATGGTGCCTGCTTGTCAAAATCAGGCTTTATTATATTTGTCTGTACCACCTGTGTTAGATTACATCGGTCGGGTGTTTTGATAACATAATTCACATTATTAATTTGAGAGACTATTTCATACGGTCCATTGAGTTTTGCCTGAAGTGGATTTGTCAACATTGGAGATAAGGTAAGCACCTTATCCCCCACCTGGTAATTTCTTTCGCAAGCCCACTTATTAAACCAACATTTCATTTTGTTTTGAGAAATCATTAAGTTTTGTCTCGCTAGACTACAAGCCTGGAGTAGTTCATTGTTGAACTTCAAAACTTAGTCTAACAAGTTAACATGCACATCCCCATCAAATCACTGTACCTTTAACCAGGTCAAAGTTCCCCTCACTCTTTGATCAAATACAAATTCAAATGGACTAAAGCCCAGTGATTCCTGTACCAACTTTCTTACTGCGAACAAAAGCAAATTCATCTCACTCTTTTCCATTTTCAACACAGTATGTCTTTTTTTGGCGTGTGCGTGCGTGCATCCGATTATGTATTTTTCAGGCCTTTACAAGGCACGGAGTGAGAAAGAGAGACAGTGTTGAACACATTATGTCTTAATCATTGTTTTGAGGGTAGAATGAAATCTTTCCAGAACCCATCGTAATTCTGGAATTACGCAGAAGATATAATTTGTATAGCTCCCAGTACATACACTACCTGCTGGAATAATCCAGATGTAAAATTGCTTCCTTGATCAGACTGGATTTCTTTAGGCAAATCAAATAAAGTAAAACAAAACTTGGTAAGAGCCTTCGCCACAGTTTTAGCTTTAATATTTCTGAGAGGTATTGCCTCTGGGAATCTGGATGCAGTACACATAATAGTTAGCAGATACTGATGGCCAGCTTTAGTCTTTGGCAATGGGCCAACACAATCCACTATAACTTTGGAAAAGGGTTCACCGAATGCAGTTATATATAGACTGCAGTGGGGCACTGTGGAGATCTGATTAGGTTTACCCACAACTTGACCAATGTGACAGATTCTGCAAAAGGTCACAACATCTTTCCTCAGATTAGGCCAGTAGAATTATTTCATAACCCTGTTTACAGTTTTATTCACTCCAAATGGCCACCGGAGGGCAGACAGTGGGCCAAAGTTAAAATTTCAGTCCTATAAACTTTAGGAACTACACCTTGGTGAACAATTGCCCATTCCTCACTCGCTGGTATAGCAGGTGGCCTCCATGACCTCATTATCATTCCATCCTTGTGATAATACCGTACTGGCACTTTCTTAATTTCGTCATCTGAGAAAGCTGTTTCTTTTAAAGCTACAATCTAGAGGACTCAGTTCTGTTCTGCGATAAACTCGTCTGCGTTGGCAGACATTTCAGCCATACCGAGTTCCTGTGCAGGAAGGATAAATGTTAAAATCCATCAGTGGGTCATCAGTGGTTGGGTTAATTGTTAACTGCACTGCAGGAACAACTTTACCATTTGCCAGTTCATTCACTAACAGCAAAGTAACATCTTGCTCTGGTAAACTGGAGCATAATCCGATCTCAACAGGTCCTGAAACCAACCCTGACAGTAAAGTTACCTTGTGCGATGGCACGGAAACCATGTCGCCCCCAATAACTTTAATAAGATTTACCTCACCAGTGTCAGTCTCATCACCAAACATTAGAGCACTGTCTGATATAAGTGGCTGAGAAGCCCCAGTAACTCGAAGAATTTTCACTGCTACCGGGGTGACCCTTCCTTTACTAATGCAAACCCATCTGACATAAAATGATCGAATCCCTTCATAACACGGTCAGATCTCTGAAACATTAACTGAGCCTGAAACAGAATGTTCAGAACTCTGTGGGTTGATAGCTGCTTCAACATACTGAACACAGACATTTGGGACTGCTTCCTTTTCCTTTTTCTTCTTCAGGATGGAACAATTAGCCACCGTATGACCAGCTTTCTTACAATAGTAACAAGTAAGACCAGAATATTTCTCCTTCATCCTTACACTTGTCACTAGTCCCAGCTTTAATTTCTGGTTTACCCTGGTGATCCCTGCTACTCTTTTGGAAGCTCTTATTCCAGATAATCTTAACCGTATGAGTAAAAACAAACTCATCTGCTGCTCTATCAGACTCCGGCAAAGTGGCAGCATCCTTTTCATCTAAATAGCTCTTTATGTCATCAGGAAAGCACCTTTTGAATTCTTCAATTAATAGCAAAACTTTCAAGCTGTCACAATCATCATTTATATTTTTACATGTGCACTACCGGTCAAAACACACAAATTTCTCATAAGCAAGTTCCATATGTCTGTTTCACAGATTTCCTCAAATTTCCAAACTTTTGCCTGTATGATTCTGGGACCAACTCGTAAGCGTTCAGCACAGACTGTTTCACGATGTCATAGTCAGCTGCTTCAACAACTGTCAAAGCAGAATAGTCTTGCTGAGCTTTCCTCTTAATTATACTTCGTAAGAGAAAAGGCCAACCCTCTTTCAGCCACTTTAAACTTTCAGGAACATTCTCAAAATGCTGAAAGTATATATCAACCTCGGCCTCGTCAAATGGAGGTACCAATTTAACTTCTTGACTGGCCTTAAACTTTTCACTAGAGTCTAACGCTAGACCCCTTTGCTGCAATCTCTCTATCTTTTACAGCTCAAACAGCCTCTGTCTTTTTGCTTCGTCCCTCTGTTTTTCTGCCTCCCTATCCTCAAACTGCCTCTGCCTTCCGCAGCCTTTATCTTTCATTTCTCTCACTTGTACTGGAGTACAAGATCACGAGGTTTACTTTCAGGAAACACCTCCAACTCCTCCACTTTAAACACACCAACAAATTCATAATGTTCAGCTATTATCCTCTGCATCTGTGCCCTGCTTATTGTCGATTTCCCCTTAGCAAGATTTAACCTTCTAGCAAGACTCAACAACTCAGTCCTTCTGGTGTCCCCTAATATCTCAGAGGTTGGCGCTTCCTGACATCTATCAACATTCTTTGCTGCTGATTTTCCACACACAAATAAATCAAATGGACTTCCTCAATTAAGTCAATAATTAATGTCAATGCTCCGAAAAATGTTAATATCTTGGATACGGGCCCAATTTTGTTATGAATCATAACGCTTGAGAAATGAACCAGAAGCAATAAACTACACCTGGAGTCTTTTTGAAGTTAAAACTACCTTTATTAGAATCTACTTATAATATAGTAACAAGCAAGATAAACAAAAGTTAACATTTTTATGTGTATAAATATATGTGTAAATATAACTCCAAAACTATTGAACTTGGGAGAAACAAGGTTTGGAGTCTTGAGATGGCAAAGTATGAAAGTTCAGTTCAACCATGGAATAGGTGATGAGAGAGATATTTGTAATCCAGGGTAAATGTTGAGAGAAGGCAATTATGTCGAATTCCACAGGTTTCATGGTGGTAAAACCAGACAACAGTTGCTGTAGATTTTGTCCCTCTTCGTTCCAAATCGACATATGAATTATCACCGAAAGGGACTTGTCACAAAGAGTACTGTCTTCAAGTGAATTACCACACCACACCCAGGGAAGAGTTAACACATCAGTGGTCTTCACAGGTTACCCCAAATCAGATCCACTCCTACGGATCGAACGAGGTGACATCCACACATTCGATGTATGCTGAATCATTAATTAACCCACCCTTATGGGCAAAGGAAAGTTCCAATCAGTGACCCTTGGCCACCAGTTCCCTGGTTTCAATCCTTCCATTTTTTCTCCTTCTTCTCCGTCTGACTCTGAGTGTCTGTGTCCTCGGTTAAAACTAAACAAGCTGCGAGCGATGCAAACAAGCTGCAAGTCAGACTGATTAGCCTTCTTAATTTCTCTCTCTTAAAATGACAGTCCATGGCAAACAAAACCTAGGGATTCATAACAACGGCCATTCCCCAATGTGAACTGACTGGTGTGCCAGTACTTGGGGTGACTGAGTGAATCCTTTCCCACATTCTGAGCAGGTGAATGGCCTCTCTCCAGTGTGAACTTGCTGATGCCTCTGTAGATGGGATGACTGAGTGAATGTCTTCCCACAGTCTGAGCAAGTGAACGGCCTGTCTCCTGGATGAACTTGCTGATGTACCTTCAGATGCAATGATTTAGTGAATCCCTTCCCACAGACTGAGCAGATGAATGGCCTCTCCCCAGTGTGAACTGATTGGTGTCTCTGTAGGTGGGATGCCAGTGAGAATCCCTTCCCACATTCTGAGCAGGTGAATGGCTTCTCCCCAGTGTGAACTTGCTGGTGACTCCGCAGGGTGGATGATTCAGTAAATCCTTTCCCACATTCTGAGCAGGTGAACTGGTTTTCCCCAGTGTGAACTGACTGGTGTGCCAGTAATTGGGATGACTGAGTGAATCCCTTCCCACAAACTGAGCAGGTGAATGTCCTCTCTCCAGTTTGAATTCGCTGATGACTCAGCAGATTGGATGACTGAGTGAATTCCTTCCCACAGACTGAGCAGGTGAAAGGCTTCTCCCCATTGTAAACTCGCTAGTGTGCCATTAGGTCAGATGACTGAGTGAATCCTTTCCCAGTAATTCAGCAGATGACAGCCTCTGCCCGGTGTGAACTGACTGGTGTGTCCACAGGTGGAAATACTGACTGAATCCTTTCTCACACACAGAACAGGTGAATGGCCTTGTCCAGTGTGAACTTACCTTCAGTTGAGATGACCGAGTGAATCCATTCCCACTGTCTGAGCAGGTGAACGGCCTTTCTGCTGTGTAAAATGACGTGCGTGCCAGTTGGTCAAATGCCCGAGTGAATCCGTCCCCACTGTCTGAGCAGGAAGGATGATCGAGTGAATCCCTCCCCACAGTCTGAGCAGGAAGGATGATCGAGAGAATCCCTCCCCACAGTCTGAGCAGGAAGGATGATCGAGAGAATCCCTCCCCACAGTCTGAGCAGGAAGGATGGTCGAGAGAATCCCTTCCCACAGTCTGAGCAGGAAGGATGATCGAGTGAAT
The DNA here is from genome assembly GCF_030144855.1 of Hypanus sabinus. NCBI lineage: Eukaryota > Metazoa > Chordata > Chondrichthyes > Myliobatiformes > Dasyatidae > Hypanus > Hypanus sabinus. Next base: position 581,687 of record NW_026779325.1, on the reverse strand, counting down.
CCCTTGCTCCACTTCTTGAACATCTAGACAGAGACAGCAAAACTGGCATGCTGTGTTTGAGATTCCTGGAGACAAATTCCTTCTCATTTGTGACCTGTAAATAGATTTACAAAATACATCAATGGGAGTCGGACAACATTTCTGGTGAGATCACTTGAATTGCCAAGGTTTGATCATCCAATTTGCTATCTCATCTTGAATGCTGAATGACTGAACATTCTTGAGCAAACTCCTTGCTAAAGTCCATGCAGAGAACATCCACTGCCTTGACCTCCCCATCTATTTTGCTTCCTCATATGGATTACCATTCTGATCTTGCAGAGGATTAATTTTTTCCCATGTAATCTTTTTTACTCTGAACATATCTGCAGATTCCCCGAGAATTCTACTTCAACTTGTCTCCTGGGGCAACCTCATGCCTTCATTTATTTCATTCATAAGTGTTCTCTTGAATTTCCTTGTAATTCTTAAGTACCCCATTTGTTCCTATCTGCCTGTACCTGGTATGCGTCTCCTTTTTTTTTTATCTGGGAGGAGAAAGCCAAAGGGGTGATAGAGCGGCATGCTGAGAAGTTGGGGTAACGGGGGGGGGGTAAAATGAAAGTTGCAGGGGGAATGTGAGCCTGAATAACTGAACAGAGAGTGGAGTGTTTGTGCAGATAGTTGTTGTTCAGTCCTCAATTGTCAGGAATGAAAAAGTTGAGCATGATACAGTGAATATGCTGAGCTCTGTATATTTCAATACAAGGAGCATTTTAGGAAAGGCAGATGTGTTCAGGACATGGATCAACACCTGGAATTGAGATACTAGGATCTGGCAACTGTGGATTGGGACAGGCTGCTTTATGGCAAGGTATAGGCAGGCAGAATCTTATGGTGTATAAGAAATGCAAGAGAACACATAAGAAATAAACCAGTATGGCTAAAAGAAGGCATAAGGTTGCCCTCACAGAAAAGATGAAGGATAATTCTCTGAGATTCTAGAGATAGATTAAGAGCAAAAGGATTGCAAGGCACAAAGTTGGTCCTCTGGAAGACCGGAATGGCAATCCACATGTGGAACCAAAGCAGATGGTGGATATCTTAAATCTTCAATATTTTTCCATCTCTGTTTACTCAGGAGATGGACAAAGAGTCTATGGGAGTGTGGAAAAGTGCCATTCAAATCGTGGACCCTATACAGATTAAAGAAAAGTAGTTACTTCACTATTCAAAATAGAAGATAGAAATCTACAGCATATTCCAGGCCATTCAGCCTAAAATGTGATGCCAACCATGTAACCTACTCTAGAAACTGCCTAGAATTTCCCTCGCACACAGCCCTCTGTTTTTCTAAGCTCCATGTACCTATCTAAGAGGCTGTTAAAAGACCCCATTGTATCTGCCTGGAAAACCGCTGCTGACAGTGCATTCCACGCACGCACCAATCCCCGTGTAAAACTTTTACCCCTGATATCCCTCATTATCTATTTCCAAGCACCTTAAAACTATGCCCCCTCGAGTTAACCATTTCAACCCTGGGAAAAAACCTCTGGCTGCCCACACGCTCAATGCCCCTCTTCATTTTATACACCTAACAGAGGCTCTAAACATAAAGAAGGAAATTGTACATTAGATTGGGGATTTGTTAGAAGTATAGAAAATTATGAGATTATAGATAGGTTAAATGCAAGCAGCTTTTTCCACGGAGGTTCGGTGGGACTACAACCAGAGGTCATGGGGAAGTGGGGAAGGTGAATATTTAATGGGAACATGTGGAAAAGCTCTTTACTGAAATGGTTGTGAGAGCGTGGAATGAGATGCCAGCACAAGTGGTGAAGATGAGCTCGGTTTTACCATTTAAAATAAGTTTAGATGGGAGCCTGGATGTTAGGGGTATGAAGGGCGAGTGTCCCTGTGCGGGTCGTTGCATTAGACAGCTTAAATGTTTTTTTCAGAATTGACTCGATGGGCCAAATAGTCAATTTCCGTACTGAACTTTTTCGTGGTTCTATGACAGAGAAGCTGGCCAAACTTTTTTGGAAGGGAAAGATAGGAGTGACAACGGAGCAACAAAGGCTGGAGTTTCTGGGAGCAATTTGGGAGCTGAGTGATTCCACATAAGTAGAAATATTTAGAAAGACAGGTGGACACAACCGTGGCTAAAATGAGAAGTCAAAGCCAACATAAAGCCAGATAGAGGGCACATGATAGAGCAAAAACTTTTAGAAACCAACAGCAGACAACTAAAAACACTCAGATGAGCTTAGTGCGTGGAATCCTGATATTGTAGTCATTAATGGGTCTTGGTAGCTCCCAACAGTCTGAGGGATTTAGAGGAACAAAACATCTGGGGCCTCGCTATCTCTTGAAAACCAAGTTCCCCTGCACCAGTTATCTCTCAACTTTTATCTTGGCAAGCACATACAGACTCTACACCCTCAAAATTTCACTTCTGAAGGCCTCCCACTTACAAATACTCCGTTGCCAGGAAACAGCCTGTCCCAAACCACACTTGTCAGACCCTTTCTGATACCATCAAAATTGACCGTTCTCTAATTTAGAATCTCAACCCATGGTCCAGACCTTTCTTATACCATCTTTATTTTGAATCTCATGGCATTATGATCACTAAATTTTGTCACCAGCCTCGGATCATTTCCTAACAGCTTATTGCGCACTTCTACGTCGGGAATTCTACGTAATGACTAAGGGCACATTTGACAAACATTACCCCATCTAGTCCTTTTACAGTGTGGGAGTCCCAGTCAATATGTGTAAAGTTAAAATCACTTACTGAATCAACCTATGTTTATTGACATGGTCTGCAATCTCTCTACAGATTTGTTCCTCTGAATCCCTCAGACTGTTGGGTGTAAACAAGTCCCAATAATGGCTACAATATCACAATTCCCTGTCCTGAGCTCATCTGGCTTTCCTACGAGGCTTCTTGCATTGTGATATACACAGCTCAGCACATTCATCGCACCATGCTCCATGTGATTGCTGACTTTGTCTGAGGTCTGAACAAAATCTGACTGGTGTCAAGAAAACAAACTCTCCCTCAATTTCACAAAAACAAAGGAGCTGATTGTGGACGACAGAAGGAATCGAGACAGGCTAACCCCTATTGACATTAATCAATCTGTGGTTAAGAAGGTGAAGAACTTTATGTTCTTTGGCATAAACACCACCGAGGATATCACATGGTGCCCTGACGAAGGGTCTCGGCCAGAAACGTCGACAGTGCTTCTTCCTATAGATGCTACTTGGCTTGCTGTGTTCCACCAGCATTTTGTGTGTGTTGCTTGAATTTCCAGCATCTGCAGATTTCCTCGTGTGTGCGTACCAGCTGTGTTGTAAAAAAAAAGTACAACAGCACCCCTGTCACCTCAGATGACTGAAAAGTTTGGGTTGGGGCTCCAAATACCAAGAACATTCTACAGGAACACAATTGAGAGCACCCTGACTGGTTGCGTCACTGCCTGGTATGGGAAACTGTACTTCCCGTAATTGCAGGAACTTGCAGAGAGTGGTGCGGACAGCCCAGCACATCTGCAGATGTCAACTTCCCACTATCAATCCATTTACAGAGACAGGTGTGTAAACATGCCCTAAGGATATTGGGGACCCAGTTCACCACAACCACAAACTGTTCCTGCTGCTACGATCCTGGGAACGTTACCACAGCGAAAGGAATAACAGACTCTGGCACGTTTGTTATATGAAAGCTACTTGTTGCCCAGGACAAAGTTTTTTGATGTCATTATCTTCCCAGAGAGAATGGGTCAAAACATGTCGTCACGGGTAGAAAAGTCCAGAACAAAAGAAGGTAGAATCTATTATAAATATGAAGGGAAGGGTAATAGTCTGTCTCATTGGAGTCTGGCACATTTGGGATGTGAAAGTTACTTGTTGCCCAAGGGCAAAGGTTTTTGATGTCATTAACTTCCAGACAGAATGGGTCAAAACATGTCGTCACGGGTAGAAAAGTCCAGAACGAGAGGAGGTAGGTCAACAACACACAGAAAATGCTGGAGGAACTCAGCAGGCCAGGCAGCATCTATGGAAAAGAGTACTAATGCTGAATTCCTCCAGCATTTTGTGTGTGTTGCTTCGATTTCCAGCATCTGCAGAGTTTGTGATTGGAAGAGAAACAAAGGTGATTTTCTCAACTGGTGATGTAAAAAAATTTGTTCCCTTTCTCCGAGTTCCTAATCCTTGCATTTAGATATCTGGAGCTCAGCTCTGTCCGACAGATCCATCCGTTCCCATTCCCTCAGCAGCCGGAAGCTCCCCGGGGCCCGTGCACGGATCGTGGGGCTGAGAGAGAGGGAGGCGAGCTGGGCTGTCCCGGGATTGCGGGGTACAGTGTGGGATGCTCACAGCAGTTGCCCCTCAGTCGGTGTTTAGGATAGTCGTCCGCAGATAACCGCTTACCTGCGTCCGATCCAGTTGCCGGGCTCCCGAGGCCTTTTGTGAACTGCACGCATGCGTAAAATTCGCCACCGTCACAACCTTCACGCCTGCCCATATGACCGATGCTTCAGCGCTGGCGAATTTTTTAATGCTGAGCATTATGGGTACGCACGGTGCCATTAAAAGTTTCTGCAAACGCCAGTTCCATGTCCAAACTTCAGTTTTCATTTGTATATGGAAAACTCAGCAGCTGCTTTAACGCAGAATGCGGCTCCCATACTCAATATCAAAGGGTATCTAATGCCAACGTTCAATCCTCTTACAAAGGCAGATATAAGACACAAAAGATTCTGCAGTTGATGGAAATACAGAGACGCACACAGACAAAATGTTGGAGGAAATTTGCCATTCAGGCAGCAACTAAGCAGAGGATTACAAAAACAGCAAAGGGAAAAATAGAGTTCTGAGAATACTCTACCGCCGACCAGAGGGTGCTACATATCCCGTCCCACCATGGACGGCATCTGACGGCCCAGTACTGTCCGGAATGTCCTTTGGAATTCTGAGTAAAGGACAGGATCCAAAATATCCCTTCTTCCTCCGGACCATATCCCACCCATACTGGTAAAATGATCCCCAGTGGTGAGGGGCGGAGGGAAAGGCATGTGTGGCTTCCGATTCGGGGCCAAGTAGGGACAACGTACGTTTAAATCCCGATACGTGTAAGGCGGGATGAATTTTTAGAGAACGGGGAAGATGTGGTGTGTATGTTGCCGGGGCAGTTTCCCTCATGACTTTAGAGAGACGGATAAAGCGAGGGGCTAGGTTCCGCCATTCCAGTGGACGATCTTTATTTGAACAGAGACCCGCTTGTCAATATTGAAAGAGAGGCCAAGCCGCCTGTATCTGTTGGCCTTGGCCTGCAGCCCGGCTGAATTTCCTTTCCGAGTTTCTGTCCTTGAGAACCCTTTGAACAAATTACTCGGCGGAGGGGACCCCGACACCTAATTCCTGATCAGGAGACTGAGCGGGCAGAAACTCAATTTGACATTCGAATGGGGTCATACCCAGCGGTGAATGCTGAAGGGTATTGTGGGCGAACTCGGCCCGGATTAAATGGTCACTCCAAGAGGACAAATTCCCGGACAGAGGGCAGAGAAGCGGTCGCACCGGGTCCGGGTCCGTCCTCTCAGCCTGCCCATTAGTCTGAGGGGGGAACACCCACTGGCACAAGCTGATGGGGAGGATCAGAGACATTGCCGGGTGTCGATGGCGAAGAGGAAGATTCAGAAGGAGGGTTCAGTGAGGTGGTGTGTGGTCTTTGGATGTGTGTAAAACTTGTGGACTGGGTGTCGGTGATTTCAATGCGAATGGTCTGTGCTGATGGACTGGACTCAGGGGGTTTCCGTGTTGGAGGACTGGGCTGATTCGGACAGGTCATTGGGGAGACGTGTGTTTATTGGGAGGTGTGTTTAATGAGCAGGTGAGGGGAGGGAGAACGGTCTCTGGTGGAGAGATGTGGGTACAGCCCGTCCGGAAGGCGCTGGGTGATTGGAAGAGGTTAGAGGAGGAGTTGTGGTGTCTGTTGGGGCTGAGAGATTCCGAAGGTCAGTATCTGTAACTACTTGGAGACACGCGTAGTCAGTGTGAGAGGGTCGTGCAAAAGGCGTGTTTTATTATCGGGAGTCACGATCTTCAGTATTTTATTTCACCTGCTATATTTCCCATTAACCTTCCTCTATATCACGGTTATGTTCTCCCAAAGTTTTCCCGCTCTCCATTAGTGATTATAAAAATTTGGAAATGCTACTGTCATCTGAGGAAGTCCAGTGTGAATCCTTCACCGGTCCGGAGAAGCAGCAACATTTCAGGGCTTGATTCTGCGGAGTCGCGCTCCCAGTTATTGCACGATATCAAATCTCCATGGCAACACAATTGCCCAGCAGCTTTTGGAAGTCAGTAACTGCCCCATTGCATGAGCTTACGCATCCTCTGCTTCACTGAAGGGTTACCCCGTGTTAATAAGAAGCGATTTTTTAAACAACCTTGTTCTAATATATCACAATTGTCCCAGTGAATGCAAATTGAGCCGCTTCCCCGCATCTCCATCCTCTGTGTGGAATGTGTTTTGATTCCCGGTTAGATTTTTTCGAGGCACATTCAGTGTATTCTTCCTGTACCGACCGTCCACAGTCCTTACACCTACTGTGACTCTGCCTTCGCAATCTCATATCATCCTGGCAGACTCCCCACATCTTCTCTCTTCTAGGCATAATTTAACTACCTTCTCCACATTTTCCATATAACTGAAAGCCAACGTTCTTAGCATTTGAGTGTCCTACAAACTGCGATATCATCCTGGCAGATTCCATCACAGTCTCCCATCTTCCAAGGATGATCTAACCCCTCTCCCCAAATCTCCCGTATCACTGATAGGAAACGCTTTTAGCAATTATGCTGCAATTTTACCGTTTGAATGTCAGGATATGAAGACAACATAAATAATAAAAATCAATACTGTGATTGATCTTTCTGAAGCAAAATTGCCGGGCACACATTAGTCCTACCGAAGGTATTAATTCTGAAGTTCTACATCTCAACATTATTGAAAGTATAAAACGTAAATTCTTTTAACTTGTTTCTCGCTTTCCTCATGTTCGACATCATTGTTGTAAAGGGCCTGTGCTGCAAACCTGTTATAGCAAGAGTAACTTGTATTTACTGTATGAAAATACCCTCAGGCCAATAGGAAATGTGTCCCGATATGTTATCAAATTAGAGCGAAGTTGGGCCGATGAAGAATTACATCTCATCCGGACTGTAGGATTCGACTCTTGCTGAAACTGGAAAGCTTCATCCGGACAGAGAAGATGCAATTATTCTCCCAGCTACATACAGGTATAGCAGACAAACCGGAAGTTTAAATAAAGGGAGAATTCGGAACAAGAGGGAAGGAGAATGGACGTCGGGATTGGCAGACACGGCCAGGTCACTAGCAAGATTTAGAAAATGGACACTTCGACAATGGATCTGCGTGTTTTCAATCCCGGATATCAGGGTGATATAATGTGCAAGGTAAAATACATTTTACAGAACGGAAACGACAAACAATCTAATCTATAATAGAAAAATAAATTATTTTTCTTCTGAAATAATGGAAAGGCAGAAATGCTGGGAACAGTAACTTTTTCAGGCAGTTCAATTCATTAATGTGCTTGCAGAGCAGGTATCTTATTTTGAAATTTGTAAATTATTTGACCCTTTCATCTGAGCGGTACAGACCTAAAATATTTCAAAACTAAAGTAGCCGGCGAGAGCAGAATGATTTTCACCTGCTCTCTGAATCTGGTCTTGGTCACTCCGTAGATAAATGTATTCGTGCAGCTGCTGAAATTCTGATTCACTGAACCCCAAAACTGTGCCTGAAAAAGCCGAATGGACGTTTCCAGGTCTGTGTAGAGGCATCGCGTGAGAATGAAGATCAGAGTGGTTGTCGCCCAACAGAGAAGGAAACTCGCCGACAGGCTGAAGAGCAGAATGATGGATTGTCTCCGACTCTCCATCTCCGGATCTCGCTGTTTCCCCCAATTTTCCCGTCCCTTCAGCCCCCTGCGGACTCTGCTCGCCGCCAGTATCTGTCTGACGGTCAGAGCATTGAGGGTCAAAATAAGGAAGAAAGGAAGTAGCGGATTCAACAGACGGTCCACCCAATAAAACCCCTCAAACGATGGCGAGAAAGGCACTACAGGTCTACTGAAACAAATACAATTTGTAAACCACACGGAACAGTCAACGGCCACGTGACACAGGAAGTAGTGGACAAGGCAGAACGGAGCGTTGTCCAGGACTCCGTAATTAAATCCTTTTGCTTGACCCATCTGGTGTAACAGGACTTCGATAATCACCACCATCAGATCCGCGGCAGCCATCGCCACCACGTAACGTGTGACGCATTTGGAGAGACCGCAGTTTCCTCGGCTGAGAATGATGATCGCCACAAGGTTATATGCAGTGTGACAAAAAAGACCAACAATAAGAATAAAGAAATTCAAACTCATTTTTTGGCAGAAATACAGCCGTCAATTGTTCTCTTGCAATTAAATCTCTGCTGGACATTATCAGTGGAAGTAAAAAGATACTTTGTTTGATCACGTGACCGCAGCAGAATGCGTTTTACAGTTGCGCATGCTCACATTAATCTCTTCACGTTTCACGGATGCAGCAGCGATGAGCAGAGACCAAGAATGATGGATCACAGAAACGGGTCCTTCGGCCCAATATCTCCATGCCGACCAACCTGGCCACCTAATACAGTTGTTCGTGATTGGGTCACATTCGTCAAACTGTCTTCAAATATTGCTAACGACTCTGTAGCGCTCATTTCCTTTGTCAGGCTGTTCAATACACAGAGCTACTATGTGAGTAAACGTCTCTCGTGATCCAGCTATATTTCTGCCCTCAATAAAATGCCACTCGGCCGAACCTCACCCTGTAACTCAACCCAGAGAGTCCCTACAGCATCTCTGTGAATACTGCCTGCTCTCTTTTCAGCGGACTTCTGCCTTTCCTATAACAGGGCGACAAGACTGTTCACAGAACTCCAAGCGCGGTATCTCCAAGGAGAGGGGTACTGTAATTGAAGTGCGCATCTACGCTTCTTTCCGAAAGTCTGTGTTACTATTGGATTGCAACGTCAGATTCTGAAAACAAGATCTTGCACCGCAGCAACCTTCCCTCTGTTTTATTTTACTGCTTCGGGGACAAACCATTGCTCTGAGCAGAACATTGTTACCCGGTCTTAATAGTGCTCGGAACTTGTAACGTTTTATAAATCTGATATGTAAGTCAAACGATGACAAAACATAACACACAACACACGTAAACACTGTCAGACAGTCACAATTGACAGGGAGGATGCAACAGTGAAATGTTCTGACGGGACGGCGATGGTGGTTTCTGAACAGTGAACGACCGACTTCCATTCTGCCTTCATTGTGACCATTTGTGACAGTGTTGTAACTTGAAACAATGACAGTGCATGTACGCTGAAACTAAAATGTTTCACTGTAAATGTGGTACGTTTAGTGTTTAGCACATTTATGGATTATATTCATTAATACAGTTAAATTCAGAGTATTTCATTATTATATTACCAAAGATGTCGAAACATTTTGGCATAATTTCAAAATGATGTTAACATGGTATAAAAGAAATTCCAGCTGCTTGTCCACAAATGCCATGTTCGCGGGGGAATTTCAATCATGACGAGGCTGTGGTATGGAATTGATGATGGGCGCTGTAAAAGTCCTGATCCTTCGAGCCGGAATCGAACCTGCGACCTAAGGATGACTCCATTTCCTCTACAGTCCTCCGCTCTACCAACTGAGCTATCGAAGGAAAAGCGACACCAAGTTTCTCCACGTTGGCTCCTACCGACAATCATTCTGCAGATTTCAGCCCGGCATCTGTCGACCGATGGCAAAAGCCTGCCTGTGGCAACTATCTCGTCCTTCCAGCACTGGGGGCCACAGGCCACGGGATGACGCCGATCACCGCGCTTCTGACAATTCTAGGGACACTACGATTCCAACACAGCTCTTTGATCGTCCTCGCCCGTTCAAATCAAAGCTTTCTCTTTTCACCCAGTAACCAGGGCAATGTCCTTCTAACGACTCACCTGATTTATGCCGGAATCGTCGCCTGCAGCTCATCCATTACTGAAACAGCAGCTGCCAGCCGGCTTTCCCTCCTATCTGCTTTCAACGCAGCAAACCTACGACATTTTCTCCCGACCCTTTGACTGAGATACTTTCCGCTCGCTCTGCGCCAACCGCATCTTTTGTGGATTCTTAGTTCAGGAATTTGATTGAACGAATCCTCGGAATACAAAATGTCGATGGAGAATGCGAGCATCGATCTCGCTACCTCTCGCATGCTAAGCGAGCGCTCTACCATTTGAGCTAATTCCCCAGCACATCGCGCTAGCGACCTATAATTTGCTCCGTTGGACAAACATCATTGCATGCCTGCCACTGTTCACCGATGCACAATCAGCATCTCACAGACAGGCACACACACTCACTCACTCATCAGTAGCTGAGAGCGGCGTGAGGTCTCTGCTTCCGTATAAGTAATCGAAAGGTACTTACAAAGGATACCGACAATTATAATGACTGTGTAACAAATATCCCTGTCTGGAAACATTGTTAATCCAAGGCTGTTCTGTTTGGAATGTTGTCAATTTCTAAATTATCTTCTATGGATAGCTGAGACCCCGTGAGTGGGGATAAAAGACAGGTCTGGAGAGACACCCTTCAGACACACCAGTGGACACTGACTGAGTGTTGGGAACCCACAGAAAGATGGGAGCCTCGGAGACCGAACCAGGAGATCGGTCAGTAAAGTTCACAGTGTTACAGCAGGGACGGTGGGGAATTGTGTGTGTGTCCACTCATGCCAGAGTGATGAGTCCACCACAAGAGAACGGTCTAGCTGAAGAACAGAGGGGTCATAACTGAATGAACACAACGACACGACGGATTAAGAAAGCTACAAAAGGTTTTCCTGCCACAGCTGTTGCTGTTACATCTCGCTCGCTCGCTCTGTGTCGCTCTCGCTCTCTCTCCAACGTTTTCAACACAACAACTATAACCACCTCAGCATTTATGAACTGAACTCTATACTTTCTTTTGACAATTCATTTACTCCTAGTCATCGATAGAGCTTGTTTATTATTGCTTATTATTATTCCTACACTTTTAGGTTTATTACTGCTAACTTGTTTTATATGTATATTTGCATTTTGATATTCTATTGTTTACTAATAAACGCCTTTAGGTTGGTACTACCAGTCTCCAACGGATTCTTGTTTCTCTGCTGATCAGACACCTCAGATATGAAACAAGTTCATCAAACAAACAGTTCCATAAGATGTATTTCAGACATTGTACATATATATCATATAATCATATATATCACAGAATCACAAAGTATTTATCTGGGATATACACTTATAGAAAACAGTGGAAAGATAAAAACAAGCAAAAGGAAAGAACTATTTACAAGTAGGGAGTGATTTTTTTACAACAGATTCATTGATTTGTGAGATTAAAATCAGGCCTGTGAGGCATTATGTAGTTAAACCATTTATCCCAGTATGAATCAAATTGTTCCTGCTTATGATTAACAGATGCTGTTATCTTCTCCATTTTGCAAATATCCATTGTAATTTCCATCCATGTATTTAAAGTTGGGCTCTCCTGTGATAACTATTTCCTGGTAAGAGTCTTTTTACCAGCCGCCAACAGTATATTCATTCAATATTTATCTCTTTTCACCCATTCTTGAGGTATATATCCAAAATATATTGTCTTACTCTCCAAGGGTATTTCACATTTAAAAATGTCTTGTTAGGGCATTATGTATACCACCCCAATAGTTTTTGATAACAGGGCAGTCCCAAAAATATGATAATGATTTGCATTTTGATTTCTACAATTTCTCCAGCAAACAGGGAGGTTTCCATCATAATGGGATTTCTGAGAAGGTGTAATAAAATATCTTATTAAGTTTTACCATCCGAACTCCCTCCATTTCTGTGAATTGGTGCACTGCCATTGATATCTCCATATTGATGTCCATTCTTCCTCAGATATAATTATCACTCCTTCCTTCTCCCATTTTGTTTTAATGTATGAAGTCGAACGTGTTTTAGATTTGTCAATCCCTTATACATGCTTGAAATGATTCTACTGCCAGTATCTGAATTATATGCTTTTCTAAAGAGCTCTGTCAAGCATGTATTTGCCTTGGTTACATTTTTAAGCGTCTTATTAACATATTGTCGCAACTGTAAATACCGATAAAAATCTTGTTTTTCTAATAAGTGTTTCTCTTTAAGCATTTCAAAACTGAACAGTGTTCCTTCTTTCATTATGTTGCAAAGAACTGTTATTCCTTTAGCTGTCCAGTCCTTAAATCTAGCATCCAATTTATTTGGTGTAAAATCAGAGTCATATGCACACCATTTAATAATTACAATGTCTCCCTCTAGATTATATTCTTTTATAGTAGTTTTCCATATTTTAAGATTCAATTTCACCCATGGGTAATAGTATTTATGTAGCTTTGCGGTTGTTGTCAGCCAAAATAGCTTGTATGGGGATGGGAAGTACCCGCTCCTCAATGTCTTTTCATTGAGCGTCATATGATGGGTTGCACCAACATATCACAGCTCTCAACTGTGCTGCAAAATAATCTCCAAGAGAAGGCAAGCCCCATCCCCCCTTTTCCTTTACTAATTGCAAAGTTTTGAGACGAACTCTAGGCCTTGAACTTGCTGAATATACTTTGATAGCATCTTGTTCATTTGATTGAATTGATTTTGATTAATCTCTATTGGTAAGGTCTGAAAGAGATATAACAGTCTGGGCCGTATATTAATTTTAGTAGACTCAATCCTTGAACTGAGACTGAAAACAGTAATCAGGCTCCATCATGCCACATATTGCTTAATTTTTTTTATTTAAAGGCTGATAACTACATTGTGATAATTTTGCCAAATCTTTTGGCATAATGATGCCCAAATATTTGAAAGACTCTGTGTGCCATGCCCAGGGGTATCGACTTTCAATTTCTCTGGGTGGCCTATAGTAATATGAAAGTAATTGGGTTTTATCTTTGTTGATCTTGTATCTTGATAATTGACCATATTGTTCAAAGGATTGCATTAGTTTAGGTAAAGAGTATGTTGGTTGCCCGAGATAGATCAAAATGTCATCCGCATAGCAAGCCAATTTATGCTCTGTCCCTTTAATAGGAATTCCCCTGATATCTTCATTTTGTCTGATTTATTGAGCTAATGGTTCCAGATATAGTGCGAAGAGTAGTGGTGGCCATGCACAACCCTGTCTCTTGCCCCTTTCTAGGGTACGACTATTTGATAAACATCCATTAACTTTAATCCCAGCAGCAGGATTGTCATATAGTGTCTCCATAGTTTTAATAATTGCGTCTTGGAAACCAAATCTATGCAAAGCTCTGCAGAGAAAATTCCAATTAACCGAATCAAATGCTTTTTCAGCGTCCACGCTTACCACTATTGCTTCGATTTTATTTTTGTATATGATTCATAATGTGAAGTGTCCTTCGTATACTGTCTTGTGTCTGGCGTTGTCGTATAAAACCAATCTGCTCATTACCTATCAGTATGGGTAGAAACTCCTCTAATCGTTTGGCCTCGATGGAGGTAAATAACCTATAAACTACATTAAGAACGGATATTGTTCTAAATGACCCGCATTCCATTATACCCATCTGATCCTGGTGACTTGCTTAATTTAAGCCGACTAAATGAAGCATTTTAATCAACTTCAGTTATGTCATCAGTCATCCTTTTATTTTGTTCTTCGCTTAAAGTGGGTAACTCTAGAGAATTCAAGAAGGTGTCAATTTGGGTTATGCTTCCCCTTGGAACTTTGGAATATAGCGTTTTGTAAAACACTTCAAAAGCTTCTTGAACTTCATTTAGCTTAGTTTTTTTTTATCATTTTCGTTCTTGAGTCCCTAATTAGATGAATTGTATTTTCTGCTATCTTTTTTTTTCTCAGCTTCCACGCCATTATTTTCATAGATTTCGATCCACTTCCATAATGTCTCTGTTTCAGAAACATTTAGTTTTTCCTGATTTCTTTCGTAGCCAAATTATTTATTTCATTCCTCATTCTCTTAATTTCCCCTAATGCATCCTGTGCCAAATTCAATTTGTATTTTTTCTCTAGTACCTTCAGCTTATTTTCTAAATCTCCTAATGTTTTATTCCTTTTTTTCTTATTTGAAGATATCGTTATAATTTTCACTCTTAAGACCGCTTCAGAGCATCCCATAAAATGGGAGGTGAAACCTCTGCAGTATCATTAAATTCTAAGTAGACACTAATTTCTTTTTTAATTTGTTCCTAAAAGTACGGATCATTTAGTTGACTTGAATTTAGTTTCCAAATAGTATTCTTTGTTTGTAGGTCAAAATCAACATTATCACTTAAATGAATTTCCTCTGAATATACCACATGGGCTTGTTCCTTTTTTTCATTTTGGATAAAATTCTTTTAAGTTTCATTGGAATTAATAGCCCATTTACATTAAAATAAATGAATTTTACCTTGTCCTTAACCATCCGTATTTATCTGTCAATGTATCATTGAAATTACAATAAAACTTAATCGATCTGCTCCCTGAACAAATAAAAACCAGGAAACTCAAATAATAACAAAAATGGCAACAAACATGTGACTCCAAGGCTGAGGTCTCGAGGAGATGACTCTGCGTTGAGCTAGAGGAAATGTCCAGCTGTGGGGATAACCCCTCCTACTTGTGAGTTGAGGGACCCCATTGCAGTATTCATAAATGTTCAGTGAACAAATCCATTACACTGAAAAGATTTCCCTGTGTACTCCTATATATATATATATACACACACACACACACACACGCACGCAAATACACACGCGCGCACACGCGCACACACACACACACACACACACACACACACACACACACACACACACACACACATATATTCTCATTTTGCAGGGAAAAAGAAGTTAGTGAGCGAATAGAGAATAACAACTAAGTAATATAAACAACAACACACACGAAATGCTGGTGGAACACAGCAGGCCAGGCAGCATCTGTCGGGAGAAGCGCTGTCGACGTTTCTGGCCTGCTGTGTTCCACCAGCATTTAGTGTGTGTTGCTGTTTGAATTTCCAGCTTCTGCAGATTTCCTCGAGTTTGCTAAGTAATATAAAATCCACATTATAATGTATTTCTCGAGTTAGGTATATCACCGGGTACTTTTGCTTCTGTTTAGCTTCTCAACATTTTTAAAGTTAGCCAAATCTTATGGTTCTTCTGAAGGGGGTGAGGACTGTCTTTGGGAACCTCCCGGTCCCTTACTCATATGTTTCTCTCGGCTTCCTCCCGTCTCCTGCTTTCTGGTTTCTCGCACTATTTCCCAAGCCAAGCGGGACAATTCCTCAGCCAGGCTTTCTTTAGTTTTTTTCAAGCTGACGGGCAACCCTCTGACCTTCATGTCTTTAGTCGCCTCTTCCACTGTCTGGTACAACTGCATCCCATTGTCATAAAACACTCGAAGTTTAACAGCGTCCGGGGTTTGAAATCTAATCTAATTTTTCTTTAATGCTCGTTTTACTTCGGAGTATTCTTTGCGTTTCTGGAGGACCGCGGGGTGTGTAATCTTGGTCGGAATATATTAATTTATCCTCTAAATCAATATCAATACCCGGAGACTTCTAACAAGACACGGAGGATTCTATCCACAGTCCATCGTCCAGCGACAATACACTCACTGGAATAAAGGACGACGGGGACTAGGAAGTCTCAAGGCCACAGTCCTGGATGAAATGAGAAACACCCATGAATATGTCAAGAAGATGGTCCCTATGGCACTTAAGGGAATACCTCACAGAGCAGGCAGTGGATATGGAAACAGAAGAAGCTGAACCAGAGCCAGAGGACTAGAGGTCATGGATGGACAAGCCACAGCACGTGTGATGTACCATTGCCAGATATCAGAGGTGGTTGTCACAAGAATGTCTTATCAATGGCGAAATGGCAGGGCTGACGGGCAGACAGAGGCGCTGCTCATGGCTGCACAGGAACAAGGGCTGAGCACAAGAAGTGTGTCGCACCTGAAGAACACATGGATGGAAATCCTCTGGGCGTTCACAGCCTTTCACAGGCACTTCTGAGAAGCAATGCCTCTGGCAAAGATAGTTTCACGTTCGACTGAGATCAATGAGGTACCAGAGGACGAGAGGATTGCCATTACATCCGAAGGGCTATAAGGAGGAGCTGGGGAACTGAGGGCCAGTGAGCCTCATATTATTGGTGAGAAATGCATAGAAGGGATTCTGAAGAGCCGGATTGGGCGATAATGTTTCGCTAATTGAACTGATTTTATGAGGATGTCAACAAAA
The DNA here is from genome assembly GCF_030144855.1 of Hypanus sabinus. Classification (NCBI taxonomy): domain Eukaryota; kingdom Metazoa; phylum Chordata; class Chondrichthyes; order Myliobatiformes; family Dasyatidae; genus Hypanus; species Hypanus sabinus. Next base: position 565,292 of record NW_026779325.1, on the reverse strand, counting down.
AGTTAGAAGAATGTGCAGTGCTAGGCACTCACTACCGGAGCATTGATATTGACATCGTGATACGTGGCACAATGTGCTAGAGGGATGGGGGATGTCCTTATTTAGGAATACAGGCCTGGGACCAGTGATGCGTCGCAGCGATCAATGTTGGGTCTTTGATAAATCACTATACAGGTACTTAATTATAGATCCGGCATCAACACCAGGGAACCATGACTTGCATAGGGTTCCAGGGTCATAAAACAAAAATCTTAAATACTGTCTGTGGGATTTCTGGCGGCTTAAACGTATGAAGCTGTTTCATATCCTAACAGAGGAGGCTTAACTGCGAACTGCTCGAGTTTTGGAATTTGTGAATTGTATTGTCACGCTGCACACAGGAAGATTCAACAAAACTTGAAATTCTATTAATCAAACTGAAAAAAGCGCCAAAAGCAGTAGAAATTGCACATTCATGTACAATTTTAAATAACACGGCCGTAATTTCATTACGCAAGGACCAGGTCGACTGAGCCCCGAGGGTTTAGCCCTTCCACTTTAAATACACTCCAGGGTACGGAGGAATCCTTGTCCAGCTAATCAAACCCCCGATTCGTGAGCAGCTTACAGGTAACCATTGTGATAAGAGGCAAAAGTCCAAGGGTACTTAATTGGACACCGGCAAAGTTTCAAGGAAAGTTAATTGGAACTATCCAAGGGCAATATCTGCCCACATGGGAATGGGAGAAGACTCAACTATAACACATCAACACCAGAAACGCAACAATACATTGTAACTATCATTACTAAATCTCAGGGAACACGCACACACACCAAAAACAGTAAGGAAGGCTGAGAACTCCAGAATACTCCATCGGCGACCCGGGTTTGTGACAGAACCCGCCCCCATGTGACCGGCACCTGACGGCCCACTGCGATCCAGAATGCACAATGGAATTCTGAAGTGAACCCAAGATCCGAAATATTCCTGGTTCCTCCGGACCCTATCCATCACAAACTACAAAGTATTGTAGGTGTCCCTTTAATTTCGTGAGTTAAACAGTCTATGGATTGTGTGAACTGTCTCACCGTCTGAGCTCCTAGGTGGAGTGTGTGGCTTGGGATTCCGGGTCAAATTAATTGCTTCAATTTGAATGCAAGAAAGGTGGGATGAAATCTCATAGAACGGGGAAGCTGTAATCCGTATGCTAACGGGTTAATTTTCCTAATGTATTTGAGGAGACTGATAAAGCGAGTTGTTAGTTTACGTGATTCTAGTTTGAGTGGAAGATAATTATCTCAAAGCCAGTTCCACTGAGCAGAGCTGGGAGGTGAATCGAGCACCTCTGTCTGATACACTATCAGTGGGAAACCGTGTAGACGGAAACCCTGGCGCATGAGATGCTCTGCGGTTTGTCCGGCTGATGGTAGATTGTTTAGAGCAATGAATCAGCAAGCCCTGGAAAACCTATGGAGCACAAGTGAAATAGTGGAAAGGGAAGTGACGGAGTCAGACTGGTAATAACATCTTCAGAAAGGTTAGACCGGAGAGTGAAGGACAGGGTAGAGGAATGGGGGCTTCTCCGCACCACATTCCTGCGACCAGCAATATCAACCGACGTTGACTGGATGAGCGATAGCCCGGGTTACCAAGGGGATAAGAGTGATGATCATTTAAATCAGAGTGAGAACAAAGGTGAGCAAGGTAAAGGGGCAGATTTTGAGGGTGAGAATCCCTGTCCGCCACGGAATTAACCCAGTGAACTGGACACAAGGATGTCATACGCTCCATATTCTTTTCGCGGACAATTATAGGATTCATCCCGAAAACTCGGCTCCCTGTCTCTGCATTGCCTTTAAAGTCTCCTGGTGAACCTGACTCCATTACAGTATCGGGCTAGCGCCCTCCAATTCACAAGCAGTTATACTTTGTAAAACACATCGGGACGTTCAACTCACCGCCAACGCCCCTCCCGCATTCATCAGGCCCAGAAAGCAACAGATTTTGAAAGGTCCTCAAAGATAAATCCCCGTGAAATACAGAATATTAGATAGAACATTGGCGCTGATACAGGGTTTCGATTCGAAACGTCGACAATTACTTTAACCTACAGATCATGCTCAATCTGAGTCCTCCTTGAGGTTGTATGCTGCCATGGAAATCTTGACCTTGACCGAGGTATTGCGTCCCATAACAGGCACAGGACCTCAGGAAATACAAGGAAGTTACCGGACTGTAACTTCCGTGGATTCCTGAGAAACGGAGTTCACTTAGTGCAGAGTCAGTCCAGGACAGATCATACAAACGGAACAAGAAGCATTTGAACGGGTGTAAATCAGATGACGGACCGGAGAGCTGCTGAGTACATGGGAATGTGTGAGGTCAGTGGCAGCTGCTGGAAGAAATATCGTGTTCATTGGAAGGTGGAAGGTTTACGGTATCGTGGATAACATATGGGGAATTGGGCAACCGGTTGAGTTTGGTGGCGAGGTGTAGAGTCATTGGGAAAAGTCGGTATGAATGGGGTCAGTGGGATCTGTTGGGGCTGTGGTCCAGTGTGAAGGTATGGTTTCAATGGAACTATGGCGAATGTGCTGTGTTGGAGGAAGCTGTTGGAGAGGAGGATTCAGAACGGAACATTTTGTCGAAGATTGGGTCAGTAGGAAATATAGTTGGAGGTGTGCTGGTGGAATATCGATCAATGGAATGGCCGACGTGTAATTGCCCAATCAGGGGTTAATGTGGCGGCGTAACTGTTGGAATATTGGGGTCAGAGGGAAAATCTAATGGGGAGGAATAGAGCCATTGTCATACGTCGATAATGAAGAAGTGGGTTTTGAAGGTATTTTAAGGGAGGCGGTGTGATAATTGGGCTTGTTTAAAACTTTTGGAGTCCGGAAGTTCAATGGCAAGGACCCGTGGTAATGGAATGGACTCGGTTGCGTCTCACTGGGAAGAGATCTTGCAGTGACGTCTGGTCATTGGGAGTGGGTGGAGGGTGGGTGTGTTCAGTGTGAGAGCGTGGGTCAGTGATGGAGGCTTGTTGAAATTTCCGGATCAATGGGTTCCGGTAGGGTGCAAGGCGCTGAGGGATTGGAAGAGGCTTGTGGAAGAGATGTGGTGTCCGTATTGTTAGCTGATGCCGAGGTCTATGTGTCTAGTTGAAAACATAATTCGTCAGTGCAAGAATGTGGTGCAAGAGGCGTGGTTTCTTATCGGGATTCATTATAAAACACTGCTTAATCCTCAGTGTTCAATTTAAAATGCAATATTTCCTATTACTCTATTACTCGTACTGCATCACTTGGTTATTCAACTCCAGACTTACTCAGCTCTATATTAATGTTAAGAACAACAATGTTCTGCTGCAACTGATCTCTGAGGAAATCGATTGTAACTCTTCCACCAGTCCAGGAAAAGGGAAACATAATAGTGTTCTGTTTTGTTTCTGTACAGAAACAGTTTCTATTATTCCAAGATATTTAATCTTTCTGACACCCAATTAACTTGCATCCTGTTATATACCTTTTGGAAATCAGGACCTAACCCACTTGCTTATTCATCCGCTGTATCATTGGAGGATTCTGTCCCGTTTTGTTTTTAATTTTGGAAGGGATTTCACTTTAGAAATGCAAATTGTCGAAGTGACGACCGATAGACTCCATTCGCGGCATTTCATTCCTCTGTTTCGAATGCTGTTCTGAATCGAGACGCGTTATTTGTATTACCCGAGACTGACCGTTCACAGTGCGATCGGAAACAGTCCATGGTTCCTGCGCTTCATTTTTATATATTCACTGACAGATCCCTCACGTCTTCCATCTTTCAAGGATAATCTAATCCCTACCTCTCCAAACCTCTCATATAAATGAGAGTCAAGTGAGTTTAGCAATTGTATTGGAAAATTTTGTTTAATTGGCAAGAAATGAAGGTTTAACATGAGTAGTAAAACTTAATACTGTGATATACCTTACTAAGGCAAAATTGACAGTTTTACGTTAGTTCCGCTGAAGATAATGTGAAGTACCCAAAAATCATTCATCCTCATAACAATGAAAGACTCATGACTACCGCCTTCCGGAATAGTTGGAGTATCGCTTGTCCCGCTCGTCCAATGTGGTCACGGGTGACGGGCTCATGCTCGCGCTTCCAATTCACTTCCTTCAGCAGACCGGCAACAGCTACAATCGTAGAATAAGTGGATCAGCTGCAGAACTTCCTGCTGTATCTTTGACACTGTGGAATAGAAACATTTATAAATCCATGTTGACATTCCTATTCACGGATCATGGTGGAAATTTGTTTTTATTCCGTCATGTTGTTAATACGCTTGAGTATCGGGGAATCTGTTCATAACTCGACAGCGTTTCCGACAATTGGAATTAAACTAAGTAAACCAATAGAATAACCCTCCCCCCAACACACACACACACACACACACACACACACACACACACACACACACACACACACACACACACACACACACACACACACACACACACACACACACACGCAGTGTTGGGAAAGTTAGTTCCACACGAACATGTGGCTGTATATATGTATATATCAGTTGGGTTACTAGGGAGGTTCAGCTGTGTAAATCTACGGTCCGGCCTGTTCCAGACCATTAAAAACGTAAAGACATTCGCTGCCTACTGACAAGTACAAACAGTTTACTCAGTGCATTTGTAATTAGGCTCTGTGATCGTTGCCGACCCACTCAGGGATACCGCACCCCGTGACGGGAGATATGGATCAACGGCTTTGCAGTGCAAGGAACCGGAAAAGTAAATGCGGGAGCCCAAATAACTCGGGAGAATCTGAGTTTAATTGATTTCATCTGTTTTCAATGCCGGATTAGCGGTCAGATCGCCATTGCCAATATGATTGTGAAACATTCTTCAGGTCTGCTATCAGTTTTAATCGCGGTAAACAGTCATGTAATGGGTTTACGTTTGTTCGCATCACACTGATACTCGCTAGCTTCAAACGCTACTTCCGCTGGTAAACTCTGAGAGAGGGTCTGCATTAACTCCGACAGATCCTTTGATAAAACAGTTCAATATTAAATGAGCATTCATGGCTAAATGACATTTCGCCCCATTGGGCCATGACGCAGCACCATTACAGATCGTGCTCTGCGCATTATACGGGTTGATCACAGAAGGAGCATTATAAAAGGAGCAGCGGGAGGGTCAGCAGCTTCCAGAAGCCACAGCAATATACGTGTGAGATACGTCTTTGTCCGTCAGAGACGGATTCTCACGTTAGGATCCAAATACGCAAATCCAAATGTCTGAATTTGAAGGCAATCATCAAACAGTGATTGCACCCAAAAGCAGATACGAGTTCCGGATTGCTAAACTGAATTTACGCCAAACACACCCTGTCTACAACATTTCGTTCAGAAAGGCTAATGTGAAACAAAGTGGTGCAACCTTTGCAACAATGTCGGAACGGTTGTGATATTTATACAGATGGAAACTACTCGTTAATAAATTAATGTTTTAAAGTGCTGTAGCAATTCTGGATTGTACAGTACGATTCCAGACATCCTGATTTAGACCATTTGAATCGATATGTTCTCCATCAAACAGCCAGCTCAATAGGACATGGGGGACTGATGTGTTGTCAAATTACAGCGATATTGGGCCGAAGCAAAAGCATATCTCATTCAAAGTGTGGGTTTCGATTTTGCTGAAACTAGAAGGGTTTAGTCAGACAGAAAAAAAGGGGAAAAAAGTCTCCTAGTAACATGCCGGCTATAGTAAGCAAACTGTAACATTAGGTAAAGGGAAATACAAAGCAATACAGAAAAGGATTGGATATCGGGATTGGCAGCCACGGCCAGTCCACTACAAAGGTTCAGCTAATGAACACTTCGAGAATGGATCGATGCGTTTTCAACATTGGATAGTCGGGTGAGATAATGTGCAAGGTAAAATACATTTTACAGAAGGACAGTAAACATGCAACTGACAGTTATATAGGACCCTGGTCAGACCCCACTTGGAGTTCTGTGCTCAGTTCTGTCCCCCTCACTACGGGAAGAATGTGGAAACCATAGAAATGGTGCAGAGGTTTACAAGGATATTGCCTGAATTGGGGAGCATGCCTTATGAAAATAGGTTGAGTGAACTCGGCCTTTTCCTCTGGGACCCGACGGAGGATGGGAGGTGCCCTGAGAGAGGTGTACAAGGTAATGGCAGAAATTGATCGTGTGGATGGTCAGAGGCATTTGCCCAGTGTTGAAATGGCTAACGCGAAAGGACACAGGTATAAGGTGCTTGGAAGTAGGTACAGAACAGATTCCAGGGGTAGTTTTTACGCGGTGGTCAGTGCGTGGAATGGGCTTCCAGCGACGGGGTTGGATGTAGATACGACAAGGTCTTTTAAGAAACCGTTGCATGGCTATATGAAGCTTTGAAAAAATTAGGGCTATTGGTAACCTGAGGTAAATTCTCAGTAAGTACATGTTCGGCACAGCATTGTGGGCCAAAGGGCTTGTATTGTGCTGTCGGTTTTCTATGTTTCTATGTAAATTATAGCAGGAAATGAGAGTATTTTACTGAAGGAAAGGGAAAGCTGAACTGTTGGGAGCAAAGGTATTGTTTGAGAACAGGAACGTTTTCAGAGATTCTAATTTATTCACGGCTGATGTGGGTTTATTTTGCACGACACCTGCCGGTGACAATAAACCTGATTCTGATTCCGAAACGGGGAAGTTATCTGATGCTTTCTCCTGCGCGGTATGGACTTCGAAAAATCTTCAAAACTAAATTAGCGGGGGAGAGCAGAAGAGCTTTCATCTGCTCTCTGAATCTGGTCTGGGTCACTCCGTAGATAAATGTATTCGTGCAGCTGCTGAAATTCTGAATCACAGAACCCCAAAACTGTGCCTGATAAAGCCGAATGGACGTTTCCAGGTCTGTGTAGAGACATCGCATGAGAATGAAGACCAGAGTGGTTGTCGCCCAACAGAGAAGGAAACTCGCCGACAGGCTGAAGAGCAGAATGATGGATTGTCTCCGACTCTGCATCTCCGGATCTCGCTGTTTCCCGCAATTTCCCCGTCCCTTCAGTCCCCTGCGTACTCTGCTCGCCGCCAGAATCTGTCTGACGGTCAGAGCATTGAGGGTCAAAATGAGGAAGAAAGGAAGTAGCGGATTCAACAGACGGTCCACCCAATAAAATCCCTCAAACGATCCCGAAATAAGAAATACACTCCTACCGAAACAGACCCAGTTACCACTCGTCAACCATGCTGTTCCTCCCATATATATGAAATAAAATGGGATGTTTTTTAAACAGAAACCGATAGATACTGCGCCTATCACCAAACTCGCAATTTTGGAGATGCAGTACTTCGCTTTATATTTAGCAGAGCAAATGGCCACAAAGCGATCGAAAGTGAAAGCGACAGTAACCCATGCGGAACAGTCAACGGCCACGTGACACAGGGCGTAGTGGACAAGGCAGAACGGAGCGTTGCCCAGGACTCCGTAATGAAATCTGTAAGCTCGACTCATCTGGTAAAACAGGACTTCGATAATCACCACCATTAGATCCGCCGCAGCCATCGCTACTAGGTACCGTGTAACGCATTTGGAGAGACCGCAGTTTCCTCGGCTGAGAATGATGATTGCAACAAGGTTAACTGCAGTGAAGCAAAGATGACCAACAATAAGAATAAACAAAATCAAACGTACTTTTTGGCAGAAACACAGCCGTCAATTGTTCTCTTGAAATTAAATCTCTGCTGGACATTATCAGTGGAAGTAAAAAGATACTTTACTTGTTTGAACACGTGACCGCAGCATAAAGCGTTTTACAGTTGCGCATGCTCACATTAATCTCTTCACGTTCATCGATGCAGCAGCGATGAGCAGAGTCAAAGAATGATAGAACACAGAAACGGGTCCTTCGGCCCAATATCTCCATGCCGACCGACGTGGCCATCTGATACATTGTTCGTGATTGGATCAGATTCGTCAAACTGTCCACGTGCACTTTAAATATTGTTAACGACTCTGTTTCTCCCATTTACTTTGTCAGGCTGTTCAATACACAGAGCAACTTCTATGTGAGGAAACGTCGCTGGGAATCCAGCTACATTTCTGCCCTCTGAAAAATCTACCGCCTTTTATTCACGATTCCCCTACCCCACGGAGTTGAATGGTTTAATTCACCTCGTCCGCCAACCACCTGCCTTTTGCAATAAGATGCCACTCGGCCGAACTTCTCCCTGCAACTCAATCCCGAGATTCCCTGCAGCAACTCTGTGAATACTGTCTGCACCATTTTTAGCGGACTTCTGCCTTTCCTATAACAGGGCGACCAAGACTGTTCACAGAACTACAAGCGGGGTATCTCCAAGGAGAGGGGTAGTGCTATTGAAGTGCGCACCTACGCTTCTTTCCGAAAGTCTGAGTTTGATTCGATTGCAAGGTCAGATTCTGAAAACAAGATCTTGCACCGCAGCAACCTTCCCTCTCATTTACTTTACTGCTTCGGGGACAAACCATTGCTCTGAGCAGAACATCGTTACCCGGTCTTAAAAGTGCTCGGCACTTGTAATGTTGTTTAAATCTGTAATATGCAATTCAAACGATGACAAAACATAACACACAAGACACGTAAACACTGTCAGACAGTCACAATTGACAGGGAGGATGCAACAGTGAAAAGTTCTGACGGGACGGCAATGGTGGTTTCTGAACAGTGAGCGACCGACTTCCATTCTGTCTTCATGTTGACCATTTGTGACAGTGTTGTAACTTGAAACAATGACAATGCACGTTCGCTGAAGCTAAAATGTTTCACTCTAAATGTGGTACGTTTAGTGTTTAGCACATTTATGGATTATATTCATTAATACAGTTAAATTCATCGTTATATTACCAAAGGTTTCGAAAGATTTTCGCAAAATTTCAAAATGATGTTAGCATCGTGTAAAAGAAATTCCAGCTGCTTGTCCACAAATGCCATGTTCGCGGGGGAGTTTCAATTATGACGAGGCTGCGCACCCCCGCATTTTAGAGGGAACTGTGCTGACACCAAGGAACATAGCTCAGAATTTGGTGACGGGAAAAAATGGTAATTGTCAAAGAATAGAAAACAGATTGGCCGTTAATTGAACAGTGCCCGGAGAAAGAGAAGGGGGAAATATGAGTTTACTTTTCAGAAGGAGGGAAGAAAATTTGTTTTTGGGGGGTGGGATTGGTGAAGCAGTCTAGTAACAAGTCTGCACGACCCAGGTTAAAACGACAACCGGGCAGGAGGTTGAGATGAACGGAACAGCATTTTAGGGATATATAATAATCACCGATTAAAATCACATCAGCAGTAGCCGAGAGCGGCGTGAGGTCTCTGCTTTCGTATAAATATTCGAAAGGTACTTACCCGGGATACCGACAATTACAGTGACTGTGTAACAAATAGCCCTCTCTAGAAACATTGTTGATCCAAGGCTGTTCCGTTTGGAATGTTCCCAGTTTCTAATTGTCATAGAAATTGTAAATAGCTAGTAAATGAACTCAAACCGTTATAAAAAAGCCCGGAGAGCACATTTCCTTTGCGGCTACTGGGTAAAACTCTTCACGGATCACACGTTGTTGAGAGTCCACCGCGTCTGGATGTTTCCGTCCTCAATAAAGCTGAAGCACAAAATGACGTACTTATATAGAAAAATCGGTCACCAAAAATGAAAACAACTTGTACAGTGACTGGTGCTAATTAACGCTAGATAGCAAAAATATCTCTGCTCTAACGAACCGTAATGCCAGTGGGGAAATAACACGCCTTATTTCATTCAACTGAACTCAACACCTGTCATGAAGCCTCAAGAGACGGCCGATGCCGGGCTCGCAACACCAAATGTGATGTTGTCAAACTACTCCGTGTAATGACAGGACATTATCTGACCATCGCTGGTGACGACAGTAGTCTGTAATTCTGTGGGTGAGTCCACCTCATCAGCGCTGATTCCACACTCACGAGTGGAGTCTTTGTCTCGTTAATTCCCCGTGATGACGCACCTTTCATGTGATTCACTGTCACTTTGCTTGCGGGGATTGAATTTTAATGGACATTAACATGAATGATTGCTGGCGCAAACCCTCACTGTTTGCACTGTTACCGGAGTCAGTCGCAAACACAGATGTTGGCGAGTATGCGGCGCGAAATGCAAACCAGTGAACCCAGCATTACAGACATTGTCCGCTGCTGTACCAGACAGAGAAAAACAGAAAATATTGTATCAACACCGGTCTTAATGCAAATAAGTAGCACTGACGATATTACATATGTTACAGAGTTGCTAGATGATATTCGAAGTTGAATTTCAGAAAGAAATTGATTCAGGAAAAAAGTGTATTAAACTGCTAAACAGAGATGAACTGCGTAATGGGGCATAAATACAGAGACACAGTAAAGCATCGGGATAATTAAACACAGCTATTCCTGAAGCACGCTGTTCTCGTGTTTAGATAGAGAAACATGGAGAATCAGGAGGCCGGGGGCTCTTTGGCATTTCATAAAACATGACTTACAACAGGCCAATTGCGTCACTTCCGCTACAGCACATCAGGAACAGAGTGACGGTCAATGGAGAGGCGCATTGGAAAGAACGCCGCATTAAGAACCAGCATCAATAACTGAGCTTCCGGGCGTGCACTGGCTTCAGATTAGAACTGCGCAAATATCTGAGTGCCGGGGAAAGTGGATTGATGGTAAATCAGGGAGGATCCTGTCACTAATTTTCGAACCCCTTTCTATGTGCATGAGGATAAAATGGTTAATTGTGCGCAGAGATCCCCTCCTCGGAGATCTGTATAGCATGGATTCTATGGAGAGTCAAGACAAAGTGTCTCGACCCGAGAAGGCAACTGTCCTGCTTGTATTTACGATATCTAAACCCTTCATAAATTACAACATCTGTTAAAATCCTTCTCTCTTACCCCAATGCTTGGAGGAATACAAACATATTCCTAACCTACTCAATCTTTCCCTCCAACTGCCCTCCTCATGTCCCGGCATCATCCTTCTAATTTTTCTATGTACACCGTCAAGATTATTGATATCGTTCATGCAATTTGGTGACCAGAACACATACGATACCCGATATTAGGTATTACCAACGTCTTATAACAGCTTCAGCATAGCATCACTACCCCTGTACTCTTTGCTTCAATGTCTGAAGGCCGATGTGCTTGTAGTTCTCTTTACAACCCTATCTGCCTGCGACGCCACCTTCAAGGGATTATGGATCAGTCTTCCCAGGTCCCTCTGTAATACCGCAGTACTCAAAGCCCTCCCTTTTAAAGTGTAAATCGTGTCATGGCTTGTCATCTCAAAATGATACACCACACACTTACCTGTATTCCAGACCATCTGCCACTCTCGCTGTCTGCTAGTCTTCCAATATTGGTGTCATTCGCAAATCTGTTGAGTGAATTTATCAGACTGGCGGTCGGATTGTTGATCTATATAACACACAACAATGGACCCAGTGCAACACCTGCGGTACACCGGTAACTACAGGACCAGTTAGAGAGGCCACTGCCTACTACCACCCACTGGATTCTGCCCCTAGGACAGGGTTTCCAATATGTTTATTGCATGGAGCCCTACGATTAACCGAGGGGTCCGTGGATACAAAGAAGGGAACCCCTGCTGTAAGTCAATGTTGCATCCAATTTACTACCGCATTCACAGTGCCAGAAGACAGAACAGCCGGACCAACCTCTCAGGCCCGACATTAGCAAAGGCTTTTTCTAAAATCCAGGCGGACATGAGCCACTGCAATTCTTTCATCAGCTTTCCTGTTCACCTCCGCGAAAACTTTGTAAGATTGTTGAAGCACGACCGAACACGCACAGACCTAAGAAGGCCCAGTCTAACCAAATGCTTACATAGACGATCCCGTAGAATATCTAATAATGTACCCACTTCTGACGTCGTGCTCAAGGACTTAGCCCCAGAGCTCTTCTTAAGTAACCGAATACATTAGCAACCAGCCAGTTGTCAGGCACCTGACCCGTGACAGACCACGACAGACCCAAATGCGGTGGAACCAACACGCCAGCAGATTGTGAGAATGAAAGCATGTAGAAATTTGAACGAGTTCAGATGTATAGAGAGTGACTAGCGTTAAGTTCCTGCGTGTCAAGATCTCTGAGGATCTAACCTGGGCCCAGTATATTGATGTAGTCATTAAAAAGGCAAGACAGCGGCTATACTTCATTAGGAGTTTGCAGCGATTTGGCATGTCAGCAAATACGCTCAAAAACTTCTATCGTTGAACCGTGGAGAGCATTCTTACAAGCTGCGTCACTGTCTGGTGTGGAGGGGCTTCTGCACAGGACCGTAAGTATCTGCAGAAGGTTGTAAATCTAGTCAGCTCCATCTTGTGTACTAGCCTACAAAGTATCCAGGACATCTTTAGGGAGCGGTGTCTCAGAAAAGCAGCGTCCATTATTAAAGACCTCCAGCACCCAGGGCATGCCCTTTTCTCATTGTTACCTTCAGGGAGGAGATACAGAAGCCTGAAGGCACACACTCAGCGATTCAGGAACAGCTTCTTCCGCTCTGCCATCCAATTCCTAAATGGACTTTGAAAGCTTTGGACAGTGGGTGGAGAGACTTCTTAACAAAGAGAGGCTGATCATAGGGCAAAATTGCAATCAACAGGATGTTGCAATGCAAAAGGTGGACGAAATCGAAAAGGGTGAATGCAGGACTAAAGGTTTTATACTTGAAAGCGCACAGTATAAGGAATAAGGGATATGAACTTGCATCACAGCTACAGATTGACGTGTATGGAGTTGTGGGCATCACTGAACAGTGGCTGAGAGAAGATTCTAACTGGGAGCGATTCACATTGACAGGCAGACAGGCCGAGGGGTTGGTGTGGCTCTGTTGGTAAAAGCAAAATGAAATCAAATCATAAAAAAATAGGTGACATAATATTGAATGGTGTTGAATCATTGTGGGTAGAACTAACAAACTGCGAAAATAAAGAAAAGTCCATGATGGGAGTTATATACAGACGTCCAAACCAGAGTAAAGATGTGGTTTGCAAATTACAGCGGGAGGTAGAAAATACAAGCCAAGCGGGCAATGTTCCGATGAATATGTGCGATTTCAATATACAGGTAGAATGGGAAAATGAGGTTGGTGCCAGATCCGAACTGGGGGAATTTCTGGAATGGAAAATAGATGCCAAGCGGGCAATGTTCCGGTCATCGTGAGCGATCTCAATATACTGGTAGATTGGGAATGCATGAATGCATTGGGAATGCTGTGGGATGCATGATGTTACAATTTGATATCCTGCTTTTATACAGGTAAATTATTATCAATGGTATTGCTGCACGTTTTGTTTTCCTTTTGTTCTCAGACAGACAGACAAACTTTATTGATCCCGAGGGAAATTGGGTTTCCTTACAGTCGCACCAACCAAGAGCAGTGTAGAAATATAGCAATATAAAGCCATACATAATTAAATAATAATAAGTTAATCATGTCAAGTGGAAATAAGTCCAGGGCCAGCCTATTGGCTCAGGGTGTCTGACACTCCGAGGGAGGAGTTGTAAAGTTTGATGGCCACAGATAGGAATGACTTCCTGTGACGCACATTGTTACATCTCGGTGGAATGAGTCTCTGGGTGAATGTACACCTGTGCCTAACCAGTACATTATGGAATGGATGGGAGTCATTGTCCAAGATGGCATGCAACTTGGACAGCATCCTCTTTTCAGACACCACCGTTAAGGAGTCCAGTTCCACCCCCACAACATCACTGGCCTTACGAATGAGCTTGTTGATTCTGTTGGTGTCTGCTACCCTCAAACTTCTGCCCCAGCACACAACAGAAAACATGATAGCACTGGTCGCCACATCAGACACTCCATCCCGTCCCTTCCCATCCCATGTTCCCCTTGCTCCACGTCCCATCACTTTCACTCCCTCCCTGTCCCATCACTCCCGTTCCCTTCCTGTCGTTTCACTCCTCCTCATCCCGTCTTTATCTTCTACATGTCGGCCTCCTCCTTGAGACAGGAACTTCCGCCCCCCACCTCTCCGTCCCCTATTGAGTCAGTGACTTCGCCACGCTCACCGTCTCATCAGTCCACTCCTCGTCCCATCACTCCTCTTCCTCCCAAACCCCTCACCCCTCCTCCCCAAAACCCACATGCATATGTGTATGTGTGGATATCTGAGATATATACATTAGTTTATTCCATTACAACATCATTAGAATTAAATCATATATACAATGCCCAAGACGATATAAAACACAAATTAAAATACTGTTATTACAATCAATGACACACTCGATCCCGGGATTGCATATATGGGTACCGTATGTTCCTTCGCCATAGATTCTGTGTGCGACAGTGGCCATTGTAAGTCAGTGTCTCACTCCATCCCTGGCGGCCACATTAATCAGGGATTCGCTCATTTTAAATCAGCGCGACCCTCCTTCTCTTGTGCTCACTTCTACCAAAGCCGTCACTCTCTCCCCAGTGGCCATTTCAAGTGAAGCGTCAGCCATTTCTTGTCAACGTGCCCTTCACTCCTTCTCTGCTGCTCACTTTAACCAAGGCGTCGCTCCCTGCTTCTTCCCGTTTCAACCCGGCCGAACGGGGTCTCCTTCAGTCACCACATCTCTCCCTTTTCCCCAACGAAACTGACGATGGTGACGCCCAATTTCAATCGGCGTCTCACACCCTCCCTTCCCGGCGCTCACTTTAAACAACGTATCGCTAAGCTTAAACTTTCCCGTCAGACATTTTACGCGAAGCAGAGGCCATTTTACGCCAGAGCTTCACTCTCTCCCACTAGATCATCTTACATCGACCCATTACCGCCCCCCGCCATCTCAATGTTCTCCCTCCCTGTCGGCCATTTGAATTCTGTCCATCACTCTCTCCCTCTCGGCCATTGTAAGAAAGGAATCAGGGACTATTTCAGGTCGGGCCGCCACTCCCTCTGTTTAGTAACCACCTGGCGTCCATTTTGTCCCAGAGCATCCCTCCTTCCCTGGTGATAATGTTATGCCGGCACGTCACTCTCTCCCTAGTTATAATTTTATATTCTGGCTTTAATCCAGAATCCTAATTTTAACCAGCACATAACTCCCTCCCCCCCCGTGAAAATTTTCAGTCAGTGCCCAATCCCCACCCTGTTGTTCATTTTAACTCTGCCAGCCACTCCCACTCTCTTGTCAGTGTATCACTCCCTCTCTGTCGGCCATGAGAAACAAGGTGACCACGGTCATCTTAATTTCGTCCATCGCCCCCTCCATGGCGCCCATTGTCACTCAGCCCATCACTTTCTCCCCGGAGAACATTTTCAGTCAACCTTTCACTCTGTCCCCAGTAACCATTCTAATCCTTCTGTCGTTCCCTCCCTCGTCACCATTTTCATTCAGCAGCCCCTCGCACGACAGACACTCTCGACCACCCTCCACTCGATTGCGCTGACTGTTTATCACAAATAATAAATATATCGCAAACAATAGAGACCGATCCGACATCCTCATCTCCGGATCCTGTGCGTCATCACTCCGAGTGTCATGGAGAGAGGAGGATACAGACACCAGGAAACGTGTGCGGTAATATTCCCGGTGTCGATACAGAGACACGACACCGTGTGCGGTAAAACTCTCGGTGTGGAGACAGAGATCGGGGACCGTGCCTTGCAAAATTCCCAGTTTGGGATATGGAAACCGGAAACCGAGCCCTGTATAACTTTCTGTGTGCTATGTGGACATCGGGAACGGGGAGCAATGAATCTCCCGGCGTGGGGACACAGAAACCATAACCCTCTCTCAGACGCTCCACCCCCACCGGGAAAACCTGCCGAAGTTCCTGAAGTCCGATCATATCCACCGTCTCCGCCAGAAGTTAGAACCATGTCAGTTTTACAAAGTCGTCAACATCCACACGACCCTCGACTTGTAACTAATAAACCATCGGAATTCTCGTCAAGTTCCCAAAACGCAAACGTGAGTTCTATCAAACACGTAATTCAGTCGTCCCCGCCAATTTCCTGGTTCACAGAAGATTTATCTGTATTGCTTTGTAGTTAAAAACACTTCTGTATTTTGTTAGATTCTGTAATTCTGTAAGACGCTGTATTAGTTCATTTTCCCCTTTGGTGAAAATTCCTAGAAGGATGGGGGTGTTATGAAGGACGAACAACTCTGATGGGCAGAAGGGTACTGAGTTGCCCATATACCCCCCTCCCTCGGGAGAATCACAAACTGTTACTGTTACCACGCTGCTAATGAGAGAGTACAGAGACAAAGGGAAAACATACTGGGACTGGAACATCTGCGTCAGACAAGGGAGATATAACACCGGGAGAGAGAGACTTGTTGACCCACTATATTATGACTCGTGAAATACTTATGGCTCCAGAGAGGGCTGTTTACTTGGTACCATTCTGTTCATTAAAATTCCTCAGTGGACAGCCGGAGTGGGCTGGTTTGATGGGCTAAGCCATTCAAAACTGATTGACACCTGAGACCCCGTGAGTAGGGATAAAAGTGAGGTCTGGGGAGACACCACTCAGACGCACCATGAGACACACTAGTGAGCGCTGCTTAAGTGTTAGAACCCACGAGAAAAGTGTGGGTCATCGGACACCGAACGAAAGATCGGTCAATTTTAACTCACAGCGTTTATAGCGAGGCCGGTGGGGGCTTGTGTGTGTGCCCACCCTTACCTCGGTGACGAGTCCACCATAGAAGAACGGTCTAGAGGGGTCATACCTGAATGGCCACAACAACACATCCACGGATCAAGAAAGTAAAGGAAGGTTTGACTGACTGTAGCTGTCACTGTTTGCTCGCCCTCTCTCTCTCTCTCTCTCTCTCTCTCTCTCTCTCTCTCTCTCTCTCTCTCTCTCTCCCCCTCCAACGGTTACAACAAAAGATCCAACAACTACCTCAGTCTACATGAACTGAACTGAACTTCATACTTTCCATGATAATTCCTTATCCCCCAGAAAACGATAGAGATTGTTTATTATTGATTATTATTATTATACCCGCACTATTCGGGTTAGTATTGCTAACATGTATTATCTATATATTTGTATTGTTGATATTGATTTGTATATTTTACTGATAAGCACTGTTTGGAAAATAGAACCAGACACCGACGGACACTTCTATTTTTGCTGTTAAGACACCCACTTACAGGGTACGTAACAGATGAAAGTGAATGGGTAGGGGTGCGTCCCGTTAGGAATGCGGATGATTGGAGTGAATGGGAAGAGGTGGTGTCATTGGGAGTGCGGATGGTGGGAATGAATGGGAAAGAATGGCAACTGATTGAGATCGCGGTCGGTGTGAGTGGACGAGAAGCGACGGTGTCCAGTGTGAGAAGGCGGAAAGGGGTGGAGACTCGATCTGAAAATTTATCATCAACTTCGATTTTATCCTGGGCTACTTCTCGAGCTTCTGTGCTCCCCTGCCCATTTTTGCCCCCTTCAACACCCTCCTGCTCTGTGCACACTGCATCCCTCCCCGTCTCTGTGACAACTTCTACCTATATTCGTCTCGTGTGTGTGTGTGTGTGTGTGTGTGTGTGTGTGTGTCTGTGTGTGTGTGTGTGATTCCCTGTGCTACAGTTCCAAGCTGAACATAATGAGAGTCTCCTCTGTAAACTGTTTCAACTCGAGAACCCAGTTGATATATCTCACACTACAGAGACATTTTTTCTCCCCCCGTGTCTGTCCCCAGGAGTGTGTGATGTGACGGTGTGGACCGAGCTTCACTCTGTGCCGGTCCCCAGGAGTGTGTGATGGGACGGTATGGAGGGGGATTCACTATGTGTCTGACACCGGTATTATATCCCCCATGCCTCCAGTACTACGGAGGAACAGTTAGCTCGGAAGGGGCTTAGGTGGAAATGAGATCCTAAACACCCAGACTCTGCCAGACCGGCCTCCCGCAGCCTGAAGCTGAAACGCTACTGTATCAGTGTGAGGAGCTCCGACCCACTGTAGCAGTGCACAGGTGCGGGGGGCAACAGAAAATTCAAATAAAACTCGAGTCCGACACCAGGACAGGAAGTTACAGCGGTTTATTGATTTCATCATGACAAACGTAAATTAAACAATGTGTGAGCTGCTGACGTGCGGGAATAAATAAGCTGCTCCCGACTCGCTCACAGTCACACACAATTAACTGACCGGCGACAAGGAGTGACCGGTTGAATAATCAGTCCCGTTTCTCACCGTCACTCTGCATCGGGGAACCGATGATTATAAAATCACACTTCAGGGCCGTGTCCGGGATCGCTGCAGATCCAGGGTCACTGCCGAGGGATTTGTCCATTTAACATCATCATATCGGCCAGACTGCCAAATGCACCGTCCTCAGCAAAGGGGGCAAAAGGATTCTCTCCCGTGATAATCCTACCCCGGGACACCGGTGACCTAGACTGAGCCCCGGACCCGGGCTCTTCGTATTTGTGTAATTCCCCGGGATCTCACGTGGGGGACTCCCGGACCCTCACATCCGGCGGAAGCGGAGCCGCTGGACAACAGGGGGAAGTACGTCCTACGGGACCACTTCCGATGTAGCAGAGCGCAGGAGTGGAGCCGGTTCCGAGCGAAGTGTTTGCAATTAAACCTGCCGCGGGGTCATTAAAAGTGAAGGAGGCCGTAAAAGGGGAGGGCGAGTTAAAGGAGAGGGGTGATTTAAAGGAGAGGGTTGGGTAATCGGCTAAAATGTCCCCATCCCGCAGGCGGGATGTTCACACATTCAGATGTTCAGATCCACACTGTCAGTCCGGGTCTGTGTTCACGCAGAGATCTCAGTTCCTTCCTCCCTGTCTCACTGAACGGATTCTTCCACAGCCTGAAACAGATGGGAGAATAAAGATGAAATAAACAGATCACACAACAGTGTCAGTAATAGGGGACCCGGGTTAATGTTTCAACAACACTCACAGACAAATATCACCAGAAAACCCGCGGATCCGCTGATATTTTATCACATTGAACATTAACACAAACACTCACAGGATCCGCTTCAGACTCGGGAGGGTCAGTATGAGGCGGCGGAGAGCGGGGATAGATCGGTCTGTCAGAGAGTTTTCACCCAGGTAAAGCTCCGTCAGTGATGGGTTTGCACTGAGAGCGGAGGCGAGATCATCGGCACCAGAATCTGTGAGACCGACACGGTTCAGCCTGGAGATGAGAGAGAGTGAGGGTGAAGGACACAGAGAGACAAGAGACGGTACAAATCCCCAGCGTTTATCAGTAACACAATTACTGATCACATTAATGTTCAGTGTCAGACACCCAGTGACTGTAAACACAATCTCCCTCAGCCTGGAGATGAGAGAGAGTGAGGGTGAAGGACACAGAGAGACAGGAGACGGTACAAATCCCCAGTGTTTATCAGTAACACAATTACTGTTCACATTAATGTTCAGTGTCAGACACCCAGTGACTGTAAACACAATCTCCCACAGTCCGTAACTTACCACAGTTTCTGTATTTTACACTCCGGGGTCCTCTGAGCCGCAGACACCAGTTTCACTCCTGTATCTCCCAGTTTATTATCACTCAGGTTCAGCCACGTCAGTGATGGGTTTGTTCTGCGAGCGGAGGCGAGATCCGCGGCACCGGAATCTGTGAGACCGACACCCCGCAGCCTGGAGATGAGAGAGAGTGAGGGTGAAGGACACAGAGACACGGGAGACGGTAAAAATCCCCAGTGTTTAACAGTAACAAAATTACCGATCACCAGAATGTTCAGTGCCAGACACCCAGTGACTGTAAACACAATCTCCCATAGTCTGGTACTTACCACAGTCTCTGTATTTTACACTCCGGGTTCCTCAGAGCCGCAGACACCAGCTTTACTCCTGAATCTCCCAGTTTATTTTCCCCAAGTCTAAACACAAACAGGCAAATTGATGAACAAAGTGATTCAAACCGTGGGTCTGAGGGAATTTCTCTCTCAGATATTTCAGGAAACATTAAACTGTTCAGTAAATCACTGATCGGAGTTCCCATCACTGTCAATGTCCCTTACTGACCAGCTCCAGGGAATTCACCGAACGTCAGAAATTTAGTCTGTATATGTGACCCTGTAAATTCCACATATTCTGTCTCATTCCCCGGTGGTTAGAAAAGTGTTCCTGATGTGAGAGGGTCGGGAGGGGCAGGGTTGATGGGGAGAAAGTCCCACAGTGAGGAAGATTTTTGCATGGGGAGATGTCGGGAGCAGATGACACTACCTGAGGAAAAGTATGGAAAGAGTCTGAAGGAGGAAGGCGGATGGGGAAGAGAGAACCCACAGGAGGAAGGGCGATTGGGAAGTGACATCCCACAGGAGTAATAGTGTTGGGGAAGATAGACAACAAGCGGGAAGGAGATGGGGAAGAGAGCGCCCACAGAGGAATAAGGATGGGAAAGTGACCGCACAGGATGAACGGGGAAGGCATTTGTCATAATTCTTCACCTTCGTGTTTACTAGTTTTCCCCAAATCCCTTTACATTGAAACAACACAATGGAACAGTTTCACAATTCACAGTGAGAGATATATCAAGTTACCTCAACTCCTGGCACTTGTGCAGCCCGGGTCCCAGCCGCTGGATTCCTTCACACTGAATGTGGCAGCCCGTCAGATCGAGGTGTTTTATTGTATCACAGAGTCCGATAGCATTAGACAGGACCGCACAGTCAATCGGGGTCAGTGTCATTCCACTGAATGAAAGTGTTTCCACAGATCCCAGTACGTCCTGAGCCAGTCCACCATTCTGAGACTCAAACAGGTAGTGCAATGTGTTCAGGAGGCTCCTTTTACCAGCTTCACTCCATGTGTTTCTACTCTGGCGTTTAACCTCCTCCTTCACCCAGTCAATCACCCGGCAGGTTGTTTGATGAGGAAATGGACCCAGAAACTCCTCCAGGCCCCGAGCTGTCATTGGGGAGGAGAGACCAGTAACAAATCGGAGAAATACTTCAAATCGCCCATCTGTCGTGTTGTGGGCTCCAGTGAGGAATTTCAGGATTTCCCCGGGATGAGGATTCAGGAATTGTGCGACTGCAGCTACAAACTCTTGGATGGTGAGGTGTGGGAATGTGTACACCACGCTCTGGGCAGAATCCTCTCTCTCCGAAAGCTCCATCAGGAACCCGGATAGGAACTGGGAAGGCTGTAGATTGTAGTTGATCAAATCTCCATCTGTAAACACAATCTTCCTCTCGGACACTCCTCTGAAGGCCATCTGACCAACCCTGAGTAACACATCACGGGGGTTTTCAATCTCACGGCCGTGGTTTTTCAGGATGTTGTAAATATAGTAGGAGTACAGTTGGGTGATGGTGTTGGGAACTTGCTGGGGGTCCCTGACTCTTTGTGTGAAGAAGGGACCCAGTGCCAGAGCGAGGATCCAGCAGTAGGAGGGGTTGTAGCTCATGGTGTACAGGATCTCGTTCTCCTTCACGTGTTTGAAAACAGCTGCTGCCACCGTCTGATCTTCAAAATGCCTATTAAAATACTCCTTACATTCCTCACCAACAAATCCTAGGATTTCAGCCCAGACACTGATATTCGCCTTTTCCAGTAAATGTAACTCCGTGGGACGGGTGGTCACCAACACTGAACACCCTGGGAGCAGCTTGTGCTGGATTAAACTGTACACAATGTCAGACACCTTGCACTTGAATTCAGGATCTGTGCATGTGGACTGAGATTCTGTGTCTCTCTGACTGTCAGCAAAATTAATTGTGTCATTGAATTCATCCAAACCATCAAATATAAACAACAATCCCTCTGGGTTCTTCCAGACCTCTCTCAGGATGTTCCCAAAGTAAGGATACTGATCCAGAATCAGTTCCTTCAGGTTTATTCTACAGTTAATGCTGTTTAAATCGCGGAATTTGAAACTGAAGACAAACTGGAACTGTTGGTATATTTTCCCCGTGGCCCAGTCGTAAACAATCTTTTGTACCATTGTTGTTTTCCCGATCCCCGGGACTCCGGCCACTGCTGCTGAATTCCTAGATTTGGATTCACTCCGGGAAAAGCTGCTCTGGAACAACTGATCAGTCCGGATTTTATCCAGCTCTCTGCGGAGATGTTTCTCTCTCAATTCTTCATGGTGTCTGCCTCTTGCAAGCAGCTCATTTTGCACCAGTCTCCGATCTCGAACAGTAGAAATGACTGTGAGCTCAGCGCATCGATCATACAGCCGGAAAACCTTCACCTTCTCCCTCATCAGGATCGTGTTCACTCTCAGTGTTTCAGTTTGTGCCCGCAGAGTCTCCTTGTGTTTCTGTTGAACATCTTCCACGGGAACAGAGAACATGGTCAAAATAACAAATGGCTCAACTGACAAAGAACTTTGTAACTGCATTCAAAATTCAGTGTTTGAGATTACACGAATTAGTTTCATACTTCCATGGATATTAGGGCAAAGTAAAATTCTGTTCACAGACACCGGAATTGACAGTGATGAAAGTCCCAGAAAATGTGCAATCCTCATATTCTGACTCTAATTACTTGTGAAGTTGAACATTCCCCTGATATCCTATTCCAATCCTGACTGCTCTCTCGTTAGAACAGCATTTCACAATATTTAAAGCATTGTTTGCCTCATTAACAGACGATGTTAATGTTGATCTGGTGTGGACATGTGGAGAGCAGGACACTCTGCATTTTGGCAAAGCTGCACACTGGGGCGTCACCAGTGCCCACTGCTCTTGCATCAAAACAGGAGCAGAATGTGCGTAAAATACTCAATTGGGGCAGCATCTGGGGAAGAATCAGATCGATAACCCATCGGAACGACAAGTATGAAAATGGGTATTTTTCAGTCTCAGTGATGGAAGAGCGGAGAAAATATGGAAAGGAATCTCCGTGAATGGCAGAGACCATAAGCGTCTCACTGGTGTACATCGTGTGTGTGGAGAGGGTGGGGAAGTCTTGGCAACTGCTACTGATCAGTCTGCCAGGTGGAGTGTGGGACTCTGTATTATGATGCCTCCGCCTATCAGAGTCGACCATTGATGTTGCGTCCCAGCTGACTAGATACGCAAGCCAGGACACTCTTCCATTGGTTAATTTTCTTCTCTTATGATAGTTTCTTCATTTTTATGGATTCTGCTTTCATTTTCATTCAGTGACGTGTACCCTTTATCAGAATTGCATATGCTTGTACGGAGTGCTGAATCCTCCTTGCGTTGATGAAACTATATCCTTAGAGCTAATTGTGGATTTCAGAAAAGGCAAGATGAGGGAACACAACACACCAGTTCTCATAAAGAGATCTGAAGTGGAGACAGTGAGCATTTTCAAATTCCCTGGCTGTCGATATCTCCGGGTATCTAATCTGGACCCAATACATCGATGCAGCTACAAAGAAGGCACAACAGTGGCTATATTTCATCAGGAGTTTCCAACATCACTCGAATATTTCTACAGATGTAACCTGGATAGCATTGCAACTGGCTGCATCACCGTCTGGTTCATGGGGACTATGGTGCAGGATCGGAGTAAGGCGCACACTCCACAATTCAGGAGCAACTTCTCCTCTGCCATCCAATTTCCGAATGGACATTGAACTCATCGATAGTGACTCATTAATCTATATTTTTTTTATTTCTATTTCTACACAACTTATTTAATTTAATATTTTATTGAATCACACGAACTTGCATAGCTATATCTATTATATATGGTTTCTTTGGAAATTAGTTCTATTATTTGAATTAGTAGATTTAGCTTTACTGATGCAAGAACAGCTAATTTCCAATCATTCCTGTATAGCTGTGTCAAAGTATAATTCCTTTATTACATTTATTCTGATTTGATACCTGATTTTTCTCCGTTTCAGTAAATTAGAACGCGGGTTTAAAACTAGACGAAACCATAGTGGGCTTTGTAAGTCGCTCTGGAAAATGTCTCCATTTATTTTGAAAACAGTGGTTGTTAATAGGGCGATTATTGTACGCCAATACTTCATCAGATGTTTAGAAATTTCACATTGATTTAGGTGCATCTTATATATATTAGGAACTTCTCTTAAACACGCGAGTGACAGAATCAAATAGTTTCTGATTGACAGTATAATATTGAAAGATTTCTGCTTTCCCCAGATCTTGCTGTAGAATTACTTAATCTATTATCAGTTGTTCCTTAAATCCGTTCATACCCAAACTGTATTCTTACTGCTCTTCTAAATATCTATTGTGGTTATCTAAGTAAGTGGTAATTATTTACGAGATGCACGATGTTACAATTTTATATATAAAATCGTCTTATTATTATGAAGTCAGTAATAACATAGTAGATGACCATTCAATAGTCTTATAAATGCAGAATTAAAGATGTTCTTTTGTATTTACTGCCCCATGGGAGTATGGAGGAGGAAATGTTTGAGGTAGTTTAGGGTTCAGCATCAAGGCCTTAGGCGCGGTTAGTGTCTTGCTAACTTGATTGAGTTCTTCCAGGAGGTGACAAAGGTGATGGATGAAATTACACATAGATATTGTCTGCTTGGATATTAGTTGGGTGTTTGACAAGATCCCACATCGGAGGCTCATACAGAATATTAACGTGCTGGAGAACTTTGTGAATTGTCCTGGCTGCCGGGGACGCACACTAGGCGAAAATTCTTTCGCTGGCGGGTGGTGAATCTGTGAAATTATTGTCATAGACAGCTAAGGAAGACAAGTATTTGGGTATATTTAAAATGCAGATTGATATGTTCCTGATTAGGAAGAGTGCCAACGTTTACTGGGATAATGGGGTAGAGAGGAATTGAAGAGCAAGTTCACTGCGCCGAATGGCTTAATTCTGCTCCTGGATCTTATGGTGTTAGCAAGCATCTGGAGTATTGTATTCACTTCTCTTTGTCCAGCTCTTGGAAGGATTGGTGAGGCTGCAGAACAGGATCATCAGGGTGCTGCCTGGATTCAGTGGCATGTGCTACAAGTAGAGGTTTGATAAACTTGGTTTGTTTATTCTGGAGTTAGACTAGAGATCTGACAGGTGTATAAAACAGAGAGATAAGATTTTGGGTAGCCTGAATTTTGTTGTTTTGTAATCACATATGACTGGTGTCTAGTACCTGAGGGCATTTGGTTAGAGTGAGACGGGGTAAATTTACAGCACAAGGGTAGTTTTTTTTCACGTGGTAGTGGATGCCTGGAATTTATTGCGTGAGTCATGTCGGAGGCAATTATGATATATATTCTCTTAGATATACACATGAAATGTGTGGTAAATGCGGGGGTATGGTCAATAATATAGAAGAGGACAACAAAGTATTTATTTTATTTCCCAGATATATAAAGAGTAAAAAAAAAGTGAAAGGTTCTATATCGGACTGCTGAAAATGATGTTGTGGATGTAGTAGTGGGTGAAAAGGAAATGGCAGACAAACTCTGTGGAATTCACTAGGGAATTACAAAATGTAAAGAGCATCAGCAGACAGAATTGAGTGTAGCTGCTTTACAAAGGAGAAGGGGCTTGGGAGATGAAAGGTCTGAAGATTGAAAAGTCACCTGGACTGGGTCATACCATTTATTAGGAGCCTGTCTGGGGTGTGTGGGCATTTCCAGAGCGTTAGGACCTGGAGTGAAGGCTTCACCAGAACCAACACCTGGATTAATAGAAGAATACATTGTAGAATATTCAGGTCACAACGAGAGATTCTCTGAATTTTAACCTGAACCAAAGATCAGCGAGTGATTAATGGTGAATTACAATTCCCAGGTTCTACCAAGTCACAGTCAAGCATTTGAGATCTGGTTTGAATTAAGCATTTCATCACTCACCTATCAGTTGAGAGGGTAACTCAGATAACCCTTGGGTGATGTTTATGTATACCAGTGGATCGGGACCTGTTTAAATAATTTAAAAACAAATCCATGAAAACAGAGCTAAAATAATTAAAACTGTTTATTTCAATATGCCTTTGTGTTCAGAGTGTGTTTTTAACGTACCGAGCTCCTGTATTTCCCTCAATATTCTGTCCAGCTTCGGTAACTCAGTCCTCCATTTCACAAAGGATTCCCACATCACTCTCCGGGCCCGGGAGCCTTTGTCCATCACCAAACTGAGGAAGAGTCTGGAACTCTCTGTCCGTTTTCCCTTTTCTGTCAGCTCAGTGACTTTCTATAAAAAGGAAACAATGAATTTACTGTGGAGCTGACAGACAGACATGGAGAATGTGCAGGAAAATATCTGTTCATGGTCCCAGTAGCTTCAGAACAGATGCAGTCACTGGGCTGCTGCCTCATCCTCCCTGGGTTCAGTCATTAACAGAGAAACAGAAACTGAAGGAAATTCTAAATCAATATTGTGTAAGAATAAGGATTCACTGACATCATGCAGTATATTCAATGTGATTAACTTACTTGTCCATAAATGTGCAACATTACATCAAAAAGATGCGACAACAAGAACGGAAGAGAGAGGGCAGCGAGAGAGCAATAAAAAATGGCTGGCAGGCATCACTGAGTCGTGGCTAAACGAAAATCCCAGTTGGGTTTTCACATCTATGGATAAATAATCTAATCGAAAGGATAGGCGCGTACGTGAAAGAGTTGGATTGACTCCGTTCTCATAGAAAAATATAGAAGTCTTTATAAGAAAGTGACATCGGATTGGACGATGTAGATGTTAAGAAACTGCATAAAAAATAACCCAAATAGAACAGTAAACAGATTGTGGGCTACAAATTCCAGTGGGAGAGAGAAGCGGCATGTAAAGAGGTCAACGCTAAAATAGTCATGGAGAATTTCAACATGCGGCAGGCTTTGCAAAATCAGGTCGGTGCTGAATCCCAAGTGAGGGAATTTATACAATGCCAATGAGACGGCATTTGAGAGAAGCAAAATGGTTGAACCCATTATAGCAAAGCCGTATGTGGATTCTGCTTTAGACAATAGACAATAGACAATAGGTGCAGAAGTAAACCATTCGGACCCTCGAGTCTGCACCGCCATTCTGAGATCATGGCTGATCATTCACTATCCATACCCAATCCCTGCCTTGTCCCCATATCCCTTGATTCCCCTATCCATCAGATATCTATCTAGCTCCTTCTTGAAAGCATCCAAAGAATTGGCCTCCATCGTCTTCCGAGGCAGTGCATTCCACACCTCCACAACTCTCTGGGAGAAGAAGTTCTTCCTCAACTCTGTATTAAATAACTGACCTCTTATTCTCAATCCATGCCGTCTGGGACTGGACTCTCCCAACATCTGGAACATATTTCCTGCCTCAATCCTATCAATTCCTTTAATTATCTTAAACGTTTCAATCAGATCCCCTCTCAATCTCCTCAATTCCAGTGTGTAAAAGCCCAATCTCTCCAATCTCTCTGCGTAAGACAGCCCAGCCATCCCAGGAATCAAACTAGTGAATCTACGCTGCACTTCCTCAATTGCCAGAATGTCCTTCCTCAAACCTGGAGACCAAAACTGTACACAATATTCCAGGTGTGGTCTCACCAGGGCCCTGCACAAATGCAAAAGGACATCCTTGCTCTTGTACTCAATTCCCCTTGTAACAAAGGCCAACATTCCATTTGCCCTCTTCACTGCCTGTTGCACTTGCTCATTCACCTTCATTGACTGGTGAACTAGGACTCCTAGGTCTCTTTGCATTTCTCCCTTTCCTAACTCTACACCGTTCAGACAATACTCTGCCCTCTTGTACCTGCTTCCAAAGTGGATAACTTCACATTTATTCACATTGAATGACATCTGCCAAGTATCTGCCCACTCACCCAGCCTATCCAAGTCTCCCTGTATTCTCCTAACGTCCTCTTCACATGTCACACTGCCACCCAGTTTAGTATCGTCAGCAAACTTGCTGATATAGTTTTCAATGCCCTCATCTAAATCGTTGACATAAATCGTAAATAGTTCTGGTCCCAATACAGAGCCCTGTGGTACCCCACTAGTCACCTCCAGCCAGTCCGAGAAACACTCATTCACTGCTACCCTAAGTCAGAGATGAAATTCTCCATTGTCATGTAGAACTACTAGAACGTGAAGGAGATTAATATCGATCACTATTCCCTCTCATACCAGCAGTTCGGTGACAATACACTAAATAGACTCACCTCATTTTCTTCTCTACTGAAATGTCCCTGCTTTGTCAACATCCAACCGAGTCTTTCAACCTTTTCTTTAATCGCATGTTTGAGTCTGTCCCTGTAAAACTTTGTCAGTTGGAACAGTACATATTCATCCCCCTGTGCCAGCAGCTTGGAGATTGTAAACTCTGGCTCTGTGAATATAAAAAGAGAATGTCGGCACGAACTCAAATATCCCTCGTCTCCACCGCTCTCACCCAACTCAACAAAAAAATCGTCTTGGACCTACCTTCAGCCACAAAAGAAGATTTATTCCCAGTCTCCAACACTGGCCATAAAACCCACCCGACAATGTTTTAGGCATTATGTTACCAGAAGGACCACATTTAATACAAAACCAGTCCACCCACCGGCCCATCCTCTCACCTATATTTGGATGGGCGATAAATGTTGGGACTGTCAATGATAGTCGCTTCCCAACGATACTCTCTCCTTCCTGGCGAATACATTTCCCTTAATGCATATCCCGGGAACACTCTCTTATCCTGACAGCTGCATTTCCTCCAAATGTCACCCTGGAAATCCTCGGAAAAGGTAGTAAGTTTCCTGTAGCAGGGTAGCGGGTGCCCACTACACCACATGTACCACGCCCACACATTTCCCCTCTCTGACCAACCCTCTAACAAGGCCACACCTTTACCCTCTTCCCTGCCACATTCTATGAACTCATCAGCCTCATATTTCACTCACCCACTCCTTGTTGGGGAGTTGTCAATTCCGTGTTTAATGAGCTTCCGAGCTGACTTGTGCCGGTTCCAGGGTCCTGATCGGTGTCCCTGACGCCACTGTCTCTGGACTGACTTTGCTCCCCTTTCTCTGCGGCCGGACTGCATTCTCCTGGCACATCGCTCTCGATCCGACGCTGCTTTGGTACCTTGCTTCCCGTGTCCTCATCATCTTCCCTGGATGCGCTGCCTGGGAAGAACCTCTTGAGTGCTCTCCAAAACCAATTCCCACCTGAAATAAATGATGAATTGCAGGTTATACTGGAGTGATTTAGAGCTGAGCAGAACAAGGATTTACAATGGGTGTCTGCAATGGAGCCGAGACTCCGGCTGACCAGAGTTGGAGTGGGACTCTGCTGGTGAATGTGAACTGCACTTCCTACCATGTGACTATTCTGATAAGCCGGAGACTGGACACATGCCCTCCCAGAAGGAGAACAGGATAGGCACAGTAATATTGATTAGTGGCTTCGCGCTGATGACCAGCAAATCTTAATGAAACAGGTACGGGTGACACCGGGAAATATCATTGAGATTATTTTCCACAAGCAAAACTATCCCTGGGGATCACGCTGTCCAGTCGTCTGTGTCACACACAGGCGAGCCATTGGATTACACTCTGCCCGATCAGTTAGATCACACATTCTCCGTTCACTGTGCAACACACTGTCCGCTGCACTTTAAATCTCTGTTTTGAGAAACCCACATTCACCTTTTGTTCGCAGCGCAGATATTCATTGGTTTAATAAAACAACGAAACAGACCACAAGTTTATCTACAATGAACTGTCTCCTGATCGTCAGCCGTTCCCAACATTGGTAATGTTCCCGGCTTGGCTACACTAAATAGTTTTCGAAAACTCCCCTCATCTACGTTGCGCTGTAGCCAAGAAAACCCAAAGGGTGTTGATAGCTGCCCTTCCAAAACCTGAAATACTGTGTTAACACACCATCTCTGAATTCGCGGAAATGTTCCAATCATCTGGCCTTGAGCTTTAAAAATGAAAGTAGGAGATGTCTGACACGTCAAGGCTTGTCTAGAGGTGAAACAGACCCTGAGCCCTCTGTCGCATTCCTGTGTTTCACTCACAACCACTTGACTCAGGGCCTTCTGCTCCTTCCAGTCAGGTGAATCTTTGTAAGATGAGCGGAGTGTTGACCATTACCGATATCAGGTCGCTGCGCCGGAACTGCTAGATCGATCAATTACACAATGACGCTTTACCAGTGCGATCAATGGCCCTGCTTGGTGAAACTTTCCTGTGCACTGTTAAGACCTGTGTTAGTTTCTTCATCTGAACTCTTGTGCACCAACAGGACAGAAGTTCAATTATAAAGATCCCAGTGAACATACCTGTAGCCATTCTGATTCTGACTGACGATTGTTGATTGTCGTCGTCTTGTTTACACTTTGTTTCCGGTGCAGGGAATCTCCACCTGTTGGTGATGCTGTGAATTACACAACAAACAAACAGTGAATCGGAGAATGATTACTTTGCGAATATGACAGTAGGACCATCCCTTGTATCAGAGCAGCTTAGACACCAAACATTCCCCGTTTCCATCAACATACAGACTATGTATGTCTGTCCATGGATACCTGGCGCATCTACTGATAGGGTCACAGAGCAACAGAGCACAAATACAGACCATTCAGCCCATCGAGGCAATGCCAACATAGTGCCCACTGAGATGGTCCCAATTTTATTTGATGCATCCAGTTCCAACCGGCCTCGTCACTCCATCTTCACATCCCAGCTATACAATTGCGCCTGCCTCATCCACTTCCTCTGGCAGGTCCCTCCACATCATCACCAGCCTCTGCATGGAACGGCTGTTGTTCGTGTTTGTTTTGCAATCTATTTGCAACGCCTCTTCCCAATTAGATCACCTACAAACTGCGATAAGCTTTACTGTGAGCACCATCCACTACTTTGTGTCATCCGCGAACTTATCAGTCAAACTTTCTGCATTCCCATTCAAATCACTGTTACAAAATTACGTACATTAAGAGGCCCCGACGTGTTGCCTTGGCGGCACATCACTAGTTACTCGCCTTCATTACGAGGAGCAAACTTTAATCACTACTCTTTGCTTGCTACTTTTAAGCGAATGTTGAATCCATCTAACTTGCTCTCTCTCTGGAATGCATGGGGCTTAATTTTCCAGAACAAGCTGCTACGTGGGACCTTATTAAAGGTTTTCATGAAGTCCTATATAAACATCCATGGGAAAATAACTTAGAATTTTCACCTCTGCTTAATGTCTGGTTCACAGGTTCTGACAATGTAATTAGTAGAAACGTACATGATGAAGCCAGGGTAGGTAAATGAAAATTATTGGTTGGCATTTGCTTGTCAGAACTGAATGAACTGTGGTGTTTGTACATTTTGCTTCAAAAAGGTTTGTCTCAGCAGAGGCTTCCATGGCAATATACTCGAGTGTTGGTAAATCATTACAGCTTGCAACAATCAGAGCGATCAGTGACATGTTACTGCAGTTCATGGTAATTCCATATTACTTAAATCACTACAGCACGAAGCAATTGCGACATAAAGAGAATAAATTGTCAACGCATTTTGAGATGATTATAATGTAATACAGATAAGCAAGGAGGCGTTGGAACTGAGCAAAAGCTACGTAAGAAGATGCAAGATTTGAAATTAGCAACCATGAGGGAATATGAGTGCTTTAAAGAGCTGGGCTGCTGGAAGCACATTGCCAAACCTGCAGTGATAGAAATTGTTTGGACAGAGGCATACTGATACCTCCAGGCACACTCAACCTCACGCCAAAAACTTCCCATCTTGCATTGTACAGATACATAATGTCTGAAGGACCAGTGTTTCAGTGAATGAGACTCACCAAACTTTCACTTGACGAATCAATGGCAACTCTGAGTCAGAAAGGTTCTTTAAAGTCGGTGCTCTCAATCCTCGGGCTGGTTCACTTGTTGCTGTTCCCTCATTCTCAGTCGTGGTTTATTTCCAGTTGTGGGCATTTCTTCCAATAAATCTCTCACCGCAGTCTAACGTTAACTAGAGAGATAATGAAACACTTTAACAATCCGAAGGAGAACATTTCCGCTGAATTTTGCGAAACACATAATACACTGAAATACAAATTTTGAAGACAAATATAAAGATCTCAGTGGACAAATCTGGAATTGTCCCTCACACGTCAAAAAGCCAAATTGGACAATAAGGGGACATAACAGACCACTCCCACTCGGATATGTCTTTCTACCGTCAAGATGAGGCCACACGCAGTTCGATGGAGCAATACCTTATCTCCCGCCTAGGTAGTCTCCTGCCTGCCGGCATGAACATTCAGCTCACTGACCTCCATTGATACCCCTGCCCCCTTGCCACATCCTTATCTATAATTTTAGTTTTGTTCTCTTTCTCTCCCTTTCTCCCCACTATAACCTCCCCCCAGCCCTACCTTTCTTTCTCATTTATTTCCAATAATTCTCCACCTTCCACCATCACATTTCCATCCAGACTATCACTTCCCAGCTCTCTACTTCATCCCTCCACCAACTTCTTATCCCTCCTCGACCACCCCATGTTAATTCACTCCTGATGAAGGGTTTCGTCCCGAAACGTCGTCACTACCTCCCCCCATAGATGCTGCCTGGCCTGCTGAGTTCTGCCAGCATTTTGTGTTTTTATTTCTTTCCAGCATCTGCAGATTCACTCGTGTTTCCGATGAAATGTAATTCATTTGGTATATTTTTTTTCCTTTGAAGAATGGACATTTTTCTCTCCAGATTTAACTGTGCCCCAGCTGTCAGGAACTGACTTCGATGTCAGTCTGTTTGTAAAGAGCCATTTTTAACAGATGTTGGTAGTTGGATCGTTCCAGTGATAGGCCGGTTGGGGAGCAACTGCAGCGAGATAACCACCCCCTAGAGCTAACAACCAGTCAAAGTCGACATCAAGATAAGGACGCCCTTCTCCTTCAGTTTATTGCTCACTGACTGGAAACAAGTTACCACTTCACAGCAACAATCATATGAAATTATAATCATTTCCCTCTGCCGAATTTGTCTGGCACTGTACTTGTTTTACAGATACATCTGCCGTTCCTCGTCAGAGCCGGGTGGAAAAACAGCAAGCATTAAATTCACAGCGCCTCTTATTTGTCAGAGTGTGCTGCTTTTTGTATGTTGAATTAGTATCTGGACATTCGCACCCTCAGTCCTGTTCCGTCATTCTCTATGATCACAGCTGGACTGAGATCTCAGTGACACGTCCCTGCGACCGTCAGCAACACTTCACTCCATTGCCTGTCAAGAATCTGTGTTTAGTGGAATTAAACACATTAAAAAAGAAAAATAAAAACTCTGCTTATCTTTTTCTTTCAGGGGGAGATTTCCAAAGACACATGACTTCTACCTCATAAAAACAACCTAATCTATCTTCATCTGTTTCAGCTCCCCTTACAGTGGCAAACCTGCCACCCACATTCCTGTCCAGACTCTGCGTGATGCTCACTCTCCTTATGACTTCTACCTCATAAAAACAACCTCATCTATCTTCATCTGTTTCAGCTCCCCTTACAGTGGCAAACCTGCCACCCACATTCCTGTCCAGACTCTGCGTGATGCTCACAACAAGGGCTCAATTAATTTATCTAAACATCAGCAGAAACAATCTCCTCTCCTTCATCCAAATCACAGAGATTACGTTCAAGTCCCCGTCTTAATCGAGTTACAGCGAACACAGAGTAGAGGTCAGCGTTGAAGCGGACGGGGAACAGCAACAGAGGGGACATGCACTCAGTGGCCACATTATTAGGTACAGGAGGTACATAGTGAAGCGCACACTAAGTATAGAATTTGCTGTTTTTGTCTACCGTCAGTGAGAATTACCACAATCTTTGTTAATATAAATATCACTGCCAGATCTACCTCGTCTTCTGTAAAAAACACACTTACGGAATAATCGAGCGCACAGATCCGTAAAGCCGTGCGCTTTCAATGATAATATTGATATGCTAGAAATATTAGAACTACTGCCGTTAGAAGAAGGCTTATTAAAACACCATAACATTCCCGAATACAGTCCATGTTCCTACCTGATGCAGAACACCTGGGTCTGGTTTCACCGAATCCAAGTATCTGAATTTTATGTCCCTAACAGTATGTGAACACACCCTGAGCAATGTTCAGTTGATAACTCGCTCATAAACCTGAGCTTCAGTCTATTCAGCATGTAACGCCACACTTTGTTCCACAACGCTTGTGTTAAACCACACAAAAACTCACCTTGCTTGAATTAGTCTTTCTAACTTGTGGTCCGAAGCAGAATTAATACTGAAGTGCGCGACATGTTACCACCACCATAGGGGAATCATAACCCGCATCCTGGTTCCGTTTGGTTGGTGCTGTCACATTGAATTTATTGTTCACCCAGTGACCAGTTTATTGTCAGATTATAAACTCCAGCGACAGCTCAGGGCAAAGATCGCTGAGGGTTTATTGCACAGAGACAGCAGAAGGAAGGACGCTCTCCACTCTGATGGAATATTATGCATTTGAAATAGTGTTCTCTTTCGATCAGCGGACATCCCCTTTCTCCAGATTTAACTATGCCCCCGTAGCCTGGACATGCACTGATATTAAGTTGGTCCTTTTAAAAGCCATCTTTAACAGTTCTCCGCAGTTATAACATTTTGGTAATGGGCAACTCGGGAGCGGCTGTGCCAGCATTACCATCTTACAGAGATAAATACCCGTTAAAGCCAACAGCAAGACAAGGATGCCCTTCTCCTTCAATTCATTGTTCACTGACTGGAAACAAATTGCTGGATTACAGCGCCATCATATAAAATTTAGACCATTTCCCGGCTGCTGAATTTGCCTGACATCGCATTTAATTTACACCTAGATCAAACGTTTTTTTATCAGTGACGGATGGAAAAATCTCTGAACATTAATTTCACTGGGACTCTTATTTGGCGGAGGCTGCTGCTGGCATATTGGATTAGTAGCAGGACATTCGGCCTTTCAGTTCTGTTCCACCATTCTCTGATTCTCTGACCCCAACTGAACTCTGATCTCAGCGGCCCAAGCCTGCACAGCCTGCAACACGTCACTCCATTGCCTGTCAAGAAACTGACTGCGTTCTACGGAATTAAACATAAAAAAAAAATCTCCTGCTTTTTCTTTTTTTCCTTTGAGGAACAGAATTCCAAAGACACACTATTCCCCCTCGTAAAAATAATCTCGTGTATCTTCACCTGTTTGAGTTTCCTTTACAACAGCAAACATATTGTCCACATTGCTGTCAAGATGTCTCGTTATGTTACGTTTGAATAGCAACCGCTCAACTCATTTATGTAAACAAGCGGATAAAGTCTCCTCTCATTGATCTAAATAGCAGCGAGTATTATCGCCTCCCAACCTTTATCTAAGAATACAGTAAAAAAAATCCGACATTCATTCAATTCCTCAGACACCTCCCTCTGCAACAGAATCCTAGAATTCCTGAATGGGAGACCTAAGTCAGGCGGAACGGGAGCAGCATTCCCAGAACCATCACACTGAGCACGCCCCCCCCCCCCGCCAGGGCTGTGCTCAGTCCACTGTTGTTCACTCTCCTGACCCACGACTGTGCTGCAACACACAGCTCGAATTACATAATCAAGTTCGCCAATTACACGACCGTGGTGGGTCTCATCAGCAGGAACGGTGAGTCAGCTTACAGAGAGGAGGTGCAGCGGCTAACGGACTGGTGCAGAGCTAACAACCTGTCTCTGAATGTGAGCAAAACAAAAGAGATGGCTGTTGACTTCAGGAGGGAACGGAGCGATCACTCCCCGCTGAACATAGACGGCTCCTCGGTAGAGATCGTTATGAGCACCAAATTTCTGGGTGTTCACGGGGCGGAGAATCTCACCTGGTCCCTCAACATCAGCTCCATAGCAAAGAAAGCCCAGCAGCGTCTTTACGTTCTGCGAAGGCTGAGGAAAGTCCATCTCCCACTCCCCATCCTCATCAGATTCTGCAGAGGTTGTATTGAATATACAGCTGCATCACTGCCGGGTTCGGAAATTGCATCATCTCGGATCGCAAGTCCCTGCAGCGGATAGTGAGGTCAGATGAGAAGGTCATCTCTTCCCGCCATTACGGGCATTTACACTACACGCTGCATCCGCAAAGCAAACAGAATTATGAAGGACCCCATGTACCCCTCACGCAATCTCTTCTCCCTCCTGCCATCTGGGAAAAGGCACCGAAGTATTCGGGCTCTCACGACCAGACTATGTAACAGTTACTTCCCCCAAGTTATCAAACTCCTCAATATTCAGAGCCTGGACTGATGCCGTACTGCCCTACTGTCTTGTTTATCATTTATTGTAATGCCTGCACTGTTTTGTATACTTTATGCAGTCCTGGGTAGGTCTGTAGTCTAGTGTAGTTTTTTTTTCTGTGTTGTTTTTTACGTAGTTCAGTCCAGATTTTGTACTGTGTCATGTAACACCATGGTCCTGTAAAACGTTGTCTCAGTTTTACAATGTACTGTAGTAGCAGTTATGGTCGAAATGACAGTTAAAAGTGACGACTTGACTCGACTTGAAAATTGATGCAAAATGCTTATTCAGTGCGTCCTCCATTTTATTATCCCCTATTACTGTCTCTCGATCATCGCTTTCCACTTTCTCCTCGCTCGTATACTTTGTGTATCTGAACAAAAAAAAACTTTTGATATCTTCTTTAATCATATTGGCTAGCATTATATTGTATTCCTTCTTCAACTTTCAATGAGTTTTATTTTGCCTTCTGCTGGCATATAAAATTTCCCAATCATTTAACTTCCCGCTAATACTTATTGTATTGCATGCCTTCTCTATGCCTATGGTGTTGGCGTTGAATAGTGTTCTGTGCCACGGCTGTATCATCTTCCTTTATAACACATCTCCAATTTAGTAAGAATATATTGTGTGCTTTAGAAATTCCTTTCGGAAACTACCGACAGTGCTGTTCTGCTGTCATGCCTGCCTGAATTCTTTTCCAATCGATTCTGGCGTACTCCTCTCAAATGGCATTGTAATTCCCTCTACACTGTAATTTTGATGTATCCTTTCTTTTCAAATTTGAGGGTGAACTCGATCATATCGTGATCATTTTCACCAAAGCTCTCTGATCAATTCCGGCTCGTTACACAGTATCTCCCGGTGGGCTCAACCTCGAGCTGCTCTAAAAAGCCACCGCGCAGGTATTCCCGAAATTCTGTCTCTTGGAGTCCAGGATCAGCATGATTTCCCCAGTCTTGCGCAACATTTTAAACCAGCATGACGATTATCATACTGCCCTTTCGGCAGGCGTTTTCTATCTCATGTTATATTGTGTAGACCAAATCCGTATTCTGGTTTGGGTTGTCTGTAAATATAACTCACTTAATGGTTTTATCCTTACAGTTTGTTGTTCTATCTACAAGGATTCAACACCTTGTAACCCCATATCACCTCTTTTAAATGATTTAATTTAACATTTAACCAACAGAGTAACCCTGCCTCTTCTCCATTCTTGGCTAGCCTTTTACTGCAAAGTATATCATTGACATTAAGCTCCCGCTTATATTCTTCCTTCAGCAACGATTCAGTGATTCTTACAGCATCCTATACTCGTATTCCCATATGAAACTGTGCGAGAAGTTCTTCAACCATGCCCAGTATACTACGTGCATTCAAATAGAACGCCTTCAGTCCAGTATTCACCCATTCATATTTTTCTCGCCTTTTCCGCTCCATCTTATCCGACTGAATGCAATTCTATTTAAACCCCCCCCCCCCCAGAAAATTCCAGCCTATCAGCCCGCCAGCACATTAGACCCCTCTGATTCAAGAGTAACCCGTCCCTTTGGTAAAGATCGTTCTCTCTCCAGAATCTCCTCCAGAAACTGCAACACGATCTCATTCTAGTCGTCAATGTCAATTGACTAAAACGACAATAAATCGTCCCTGTGTTCAATTACCCAAACGACAATCAGCACACTTCAAAGATTATCTGTCCGACGTTAGTGGATGGTCGCATATCCGGGTCCTGTGACAGGCACCAGCTGCTCATACGACCATCTTCCACCAACTCACATAACTGCACGTACCCCGATCGGTGGGGTGGAGGGTGGGAGTGCGCTAAGCAGGTTTGCGAACCATGTTTGTTCAAATGTGACCTGCAGTCCAGTGGAGGAAGGGAGATCTCTACAACTCTTTTATTTGGTCCATCTTCAGAAAAAAAAAATCTCTGGGCATTTTTCAGTGCAGAAGCGGATAAAGAAACTAAAGTATGAAAACGGTGCAACTTGTTTTCAATGGTGTGGATAGTGTTTATTTCACTTACAGCTTTCTTCAGATGTATTTTTTTTCTGATGCCCAAAGCTGTCAATAATGTAGTAAATATAATTGTTAACATATATTCTCTGAAGATACGTTTAATATAATTTTAAAATATTATGAATACTGCAAATAAATGTTTATGTTTAAGTTGTTTCAACCAGGCTATGCACAAAGAGAAAGAGAATTATTGACATCACATATCAGATTAATTACGGTCAAAAATAGATATAGCTAACGCTTTATATTTCAGCACATGCAGAAATATAGACAACACCACGGGTTTGTATAGAATGAAATAACACACATTATTGATAATGATTTTGCAATAATTAGAAATGTTTGCTCCAATGGGAGTGAACATTCAAGACAAAGTTCTTTGGAAAAGGGGACGGATGTGAAACACGGTCTTGATCAATCTGCCTGATATCTTCGCCGATTAAAATCAGACTCATCTCTGGGACTCTATGAACAGCCATTCTCTGGAATGGAACTACAGATCAGCGGACAGGAAGCAGAGTCGAACACGAGGAAATCTGCAGATGCTGGAAATTCAAGCAACACACACAAAACGCTGCTGGAACGCAGCAGGCCAGGCAGCATCTATAGGAAGAAGTACAGTCGACGTTTCGGGCCTTGCCTGTTCTCCATCTCCCTCTGGTGCTCCCTCCATCTTTCTTTCTCCCTAGGATTCCCGTCCCATGATCCTTTCCCTCTCCCTTTTGCCAATCAACTTTCCAGCTCCTCCCCCTCCTGTCTACTATCATTTAGGATTTGCCCCATCCCTCCCACTTTTAAATCCCTTACTATCTTTTCTTTCAGTTCGTCCTGACGGGTTCTCGGCCCGAAACTTCGACTGTACTTCTTCCTACTGACGCTGCCTGGCCTGCTGCATTCCACCGGCATTGTCTGTGTGTTGCGGGAAACAGAGTGTAATAATGGAATGTCGTAATGATCAGGGGCTCTTTATTTCAATAAGTAAAATAGCCTACACTTTCAAACAGGTCGCTGCTCACACTGAAGTTATCATTGCCTGAATTACATCACCGTCTCTGCTGTTCAACCTCAGCCGACTGAGTTGATGATCTCACTAGTGGTCTCGCGGATAAACGTCGTTACTGTTTCACGCCCATCGTTGACCATGTTAATCATGTAGTTGTGCCTGGAGTCTTAAATCTGATGACAGTGATGATGCCACTGCGATTCCTGGTCACTCGCTGAACTCCATTCCAAAGACACCAATGTTTGAAATTGCTCCTCAATGCATAAAATTCAACTGGCGATTTATTCACTGCTGTTTGTGAACCTTGCAGCCAGCTGATTTTCGATTCTCCAGATGAAAGTGATCAGCAGAGTGCAATCCTGTTTTCTGTACATTACTCGTTTCGTTTTTAACTGTGTGGACCGCAATGACAATACTGCTCAAAAATGACAGCGGAACTAGCAGCACAGGTAGAGAATTATTCCAGCTTACTGTCCTGCAGCTTCACCGCTAATCTCTAAAGCAGGATCACCGCCTACACAGTGCACTGGATTTTCCCTTCAAGGTGCAGTTCATATAGCGATATCATAATGCTAAAAGATTGGAATTTGTCAAATTGCATCTGGTCTGTTTATTATGCAGTATAGGTATCCACTGCGCACTAGATTGGAAATTATATCAAATGCACATCAAAAGATAGTTCATTTTTTTTACAGAACGGGCGACGAGCCGAAGTGATTTAAGATCGCAATAATGCAGTTTCGTGAAGACACGTTACTCAGTTCAACTTTAGCTTCCACGCAGACGATGTTTAATACTCTACCTGTCTACCAGAAGCATATGCAGCGGATCAATCATAATCAGCATTTACTACATGACATCTAGCGGAGTATTGCATTGTCACAGGTTACGAAGGACAGGTGTAACAATATTCATAATATCAATGGCCGCTCACACGCCAGCAAATATAAAAGCTGTTTGTTCAGTGAGAAACAAACTCAAAAGTCAACACCTCAGCATTTACATCATTGATGGGATTTCCTGTACCCTAAACATCATGATGATATGCTGTTTTTTTTCGCAAGAATATCAGTAAACACTGAAGTTGTTGCGGAAGAACGTTTATTGTGTTTAATTTTTATCATTATAGTGGGCAGGGGTAACAGACCAAACAGACTGGAGAAAGCGCAGGCTGGTGGGTTGGCAAGTTTGCAGACGACACACAGGTTGGTAGTGTAGAGGATTGTTGAAGATTGCAGAGAGACATTGATAGGATGCAGAAGTGGGCTAAGAAGTGGCAGATGGAGTTCAACCCGGAGAATTGTCTGGTGTTACACTTTGGAAGGACAAACTCTAAGGCAGAGTACAAAGTAAATAGCAGGATTCTTGTAAGTGTGGAGGAGTAGAGGGATCGGGGTACATGTCCATAGATCCCTGAAAGTTGCTTCACCGGTAGGTGGGGTATTTAAGAAAGCTTATGGGGTGTTAGCTTTCATAAGTCGAGAGATAGGGTTTAAGAGTCGCGATGTAATGATGCAGCTCTATAAAATTCTGGTTAGGCCACACTTGGAGTATTGTGTCCAGTTCTGGTCGCCTCACTATAGGAAAGATGTGGAAGCATTGGAAAGGGTACAGCGGAGATTTACCAGGATGCTGCCTGGTTTAGAGAGTATGGATTATGATCAGAGATGAAGGGAGCTAAGGCTTCTCTCTTTGGAGAGAAGGAGGACGAGAGGAGACATGATAGAGGTGTACAAGATATTAAGAGGAATAGATAGAGTTG
Source organism: Hypanus sabinus (assembly GCF_030144855.1). Taxonomy (NCBI): domain Eukaryota; kingdom Metazoa; phylum Chordata; class Chondrichthyes; order Myliobatiformes; family Dasyatidae; genus Hypanus; species Hypanus sabinus. The sequence goes on along the minus strand of NW_026779325.1, from coordinate 524,331 downwards.
ACTGCCAGCGTCTCTTCCCCAGGGCACCACTGCTCAATACAAGAGGACATGGCTTTAAGATAAGGGGAGGGAAGTTCAAGGGGCATATTAAAGAAAGTTTTGTTTTACTCAGAGTGGTTGGTGCGTGGAATGCACTGCCTGAGTCAGTGGTGGATGCGGATACACTAGTGAAGTTTAAGAGACTACTAGACAGGTATATAGAGGAATCTAAGGTGGGGCGGGGATTATGTGGGATGCAGGGTTTGAGGGTCGGCACAACGAAGGGCCTGTAATGTGCTGTACTATTCCATGATCTTACCACACAGGGTTACACATCCGTAAGACTAAAGGGATTCTTTGCACACACACCGAAGAAATTTGGGATTAATACGTCAAATCTAAATGTGATTACTGTTCAGTTGATTAGCATATAAAGAACCTGAAGTTACATAATCATCTGCCGTTTGTATTCAATGTCTGGACGTAAGGGTGCCTACAGGAGCATGCAATGATATATTTCTTCGGCACTTACTCTGCAATGGATTATTGAACGTTACAAGACTGTGCTTGCCTGATTTTGTTTTGTGGAAAAGAAATATGTTTAATAGAACATATATACATTAAATCAAAAATTTCCCAGCTTGAAACACATTTTTTCAAATTGATTGCTATCGACAATTCGAATAAACGTGCTTCAAGATCTCTAAGCTGAATTCTAAGGGAATTCATTGCAAATGCAACAGAGATAAATAAAGTCAGGAAGAGAAGTTTTAGTTCAGCCTTTGCAGGCTTACACATATAACATGTCTGTGGAAAATGAAAACAATTCTGGTTTCCATAGACTTTGTTGAAATACTATAGGATTGCGGACACTGCTCAAGTGAGAGGAAACATTCCAAGGAACCAAATAAAGAGGGAAAATAATAGAATAAACCGAATAACAGATTTAGAGCACTGGTGGATGTTTATTTCTGTGTGATCTTCAATCAAGGGTAAATTGTACAAAGTTACAACGGCACGTTTGCTTGCCAACAAATACAAAGTCACTTTATAGAAAAATGCTGATTCTGCCCGGATTAAAGCGCATCCTCTCACACCGACACATTGCACACAGCGGAGCAGCATCGACTGCCACACAGGGAAATCCCTGTAGGTCTGCGGCCTGGGCTTTGAATGCGATGTGGGGAGGCTTATGGACCGTAAGGAAACGACTTGGTTTTTCTTGCTAATTTCTGGTTCAACAGCAGCAGGATTTTACAGGAAAGTGAGACACAGTGCCCATGTTGAAGATTGGTAATCTACTAGTATATAAGGATGACATGAAAAATAATAATCAGCCTCTTGTGAAACCACAGACAGACAGTTGCAAAGAATACTTATTGACCACTCAGTGATCTGATCCGCATTGCGCAGGAGGGACCTCAGTTGCCGACAGTTAACTCCATCGTTATTGTCGCTGTATCTGTCTGTCTGTCTGTCGCTCTCTCTCTCTCTCTCTCTCTCTCTCTCTCTCTCTCTCTCTCTCTCTCTCACTCTCTCTGTCTCTCTGTCTCTCTCCCCCACTCTCTCTCACCCTTACTCTCTCTACCTCCCTTTCTCTTTCTCTCTCTCTGACTGTCTCTTTCACTCTCACTCTTCCCTTCCTCCCTTTGTCTGCCTTTCTTGTTCACCTGCTACGCCTGTCGAACATGAGAGCACAGTTGCACAGAGGGCTGACAGCCCTTTTCTCGCTCATAAAACCTCTACTTTCCAAACTCATGCCGCTCTCTGTCAGAACCGCTGTTTTCTTCCATTCATCTTACACCAGCCAAGATGGATCAAATGTGATTTTGACTAATTTACCGCTTTGCTAACCCAGGTGTTTTAAAGAAAATGCATATGTTTGCTCATTTTTGTCTTATTTCCACTTCAAACTGTGTTAACCAGTTGCAGTGAGGTATTTTTAAAAATTATATTAGTAATTTCAGGATATGTGGCCACAGCAGCATTTATCTGCACATTTCTTCCTTTGCCACCTGGTAGACCAGGGGTTAACTCTTCCTGTAGCTTTACGGAATATAAATAGAGTCCTTTCAGGGTAGGCTGCTGACGTCACCGGAGATTATTTTTCTCTCTGTTTAATAAGAGCCCCGTTCACCCGGTTCCCTCAGTTTCAGCGAGAGCAGCCTCACCTGCCACGGACAGATAACCGGAGCTGCAGTGTCAGGGAGAGTGAGAACGGATTGGCTCGTTCTGTCATGGATCGGAATCCGGGAAGCGCAGCCTGGAATATAACGGGAATTGGAAGAAGTGTCTTCTGGATGATTCCATATATTTCTGCAGACTATTGGGTGCCGGTCGATTTTCCAATTGCATATGTTCTCCTCGCCATTCAAGTGGTTTTCTTCCCCGTCCTCGCCATTATTGCTCTTCCTGGTGAGTCTCTTTAATACGTCACCGTATTTTCCTTATCACGTGTACCTCTCATTATAATAATTAATGATGCTGTCGCACTACAATGTGTTAATTAAACAAACCTTTTTCCTATGCACTTTGGTGGTTTTCTGTCCTGACGATCTCTGTTCAAGAGAATATGTGTTGGCAGTGGTGTTGATCCAGAGCAGGTTTACGAGAATGGTCCAGCGATTAAACGATCTCACGTATGAGGCGCGTTTGATGGCCTTGTGCCCGTATTCGCGTAATTTAAGCGGTTGTTAACTGAGACATCAATGTTCATGCAGAGAAGTCAAGAAGACCGTTTTGGAAGAGAAACACGTCAATCCTGACTGAGTAGCTTCTGGTCCTGTGGCGCGGTCAGGCTGGCTCAGTTAATGCTCCGGGTGTAATGGTTACGTTTCTGACGAGTGAACTTACTGACAGTCGCTCAGCACAGCAGCCTACCACCGAGACGTTGAAACATTACATATTAAAATGGATCCCCGCTTTCCATTCGCTTTCTCCTCGCCACGAGAATATCTGCTATGAATCAAGTTTCCCCCACACCCCTCATTTGAGGGTCAACTGCAATTAAACTGGATTCCAACCCCTAGTCTTTCCATGACTAATCGGTCTGATCGGTCATCTGTAGTCCAGGATTCCCGTGAATTTAACCAGGTCCCTCCGTTGTCAGGACCCTCGGTTGTGCCGACCACATTAACGAAGTGTCTTTCGTATTTTGGCTCCTATCCAGCTGTATAGGCTTGCGGGAGTTCCTTAGAAAACGTCGTTCGTTCTTCACATTTCCACATTGGCTGTCGTTCAGCAGTGGCAATACGTTCTCTAAACTTTGAACATTTATCTTAATGGCTCCGCTTCCGCGCGTTTTGCGTTCGCCAGCTCTGTATCCACATTTCTTTTGCTATCGTTTCAGTTGACAGCGTGAGGCTGTCGCAGAAAGAATGACGTTAGTGTGACGACCCCTCCTCCATTTCTCTCTGATCATTTTCAACAACAGCGGTCGGATGAGAAAGTTAATAAATCCGTTAGTTCCTTTCTATCTTCCATGTGCTGACCGAGGTACCACTGAAGCAAAGGCAGCATTGTCTCCGGAATATAATCACTGTTTGCCTCTTCTGACTCTGGCCACCCTCCTGCCCACTGTGTTCATAAAATGCATTTTCCGATTGGGACCCAAACATTGTAAAATGCAATGATCTTTAGTATATATTTCCACGCCAGCTGCATTTGACAGGGTGTAAAGCCTAAGGACTGATTTCTGAAAGCATGATAGACCACTGTAAGTTCGTAAAGTGCTGACCATGACTTATTGTTATGGTGACAAATTAATTTCATTGTTGATGAAAAAGAATGCATTTTCGAGACATTAATGACTGGCATAGGATTGTAAAGACAGAAGTACAAAGAGGAGCTGGTCAGACTCATGACAAGAATTCAAGGTAATACTCCCTCAATATTGGCAAACAGGAAGAGAGACGCAAAAATAAGGTTTTGGACTACAACTCCATCTGCAAATTCAGAAGCCCTGGCTAAGGAACGGGTCGGAAATCTGCCCCTCAGACAGAGATGGTGGGTGTCAAGGATAATTATTTCACGACAGTTGAGATTCCACGGAGCATCATTCGGACCTTTTCCCCTCAGCATGTACCGAATTCCACAATCATCAGCCGTCGTTATCTGTGTTCTTCGCTTTCCGTTTCGTTGATGATATTCGATCGAACAGATTGCGCTAAGATTACACTACTTTGCAAAATGGTTCAATTTTATTCAACTGGTAATCGCTACGATTACATTATTCCTTCCGACACCCTCATCTCAATCATTGACACACATTACACTCGTTTTAAGAGAACTCTTCCTGTTGTATTTACCCTGATGGTTTATTCTACTTCGCAGTGAACATGGTGACCATATTCATCCTGTCTCGGGGAAAGTGCGGCCTCTCCAGAGTGGTCACGTGCTATCTGGTTGCCATGGCAGTGGCGGATCTTCTGGTTCTTATCCTGGACCTGATATTGAGCAAGATTCCTCTTACGTACATGCAGTACTCCGATTTCACCCGCTCAATGCCCAAGATGTGTAATATCCACGCTGCTCTGATTTACACCGCAACCGACTGTTCGGTCTGGTTCACCGTCACGTTCACCTTGGATCGGTTTGTCGCCATTTGTTGCCAAAAGTTGAAAACAAACTATTGCACGCGGAAAACCGCGGCCGTGGTTTTGGGGACAGTGACTGTGATCAGCAATTTAAAGAATATTTACTGGCATTTTCGACTGTCAGGGAAATACACATGGATAATTGCTCCCTTCATTTGTCAACAGAGATATCAGTTTTTAAATTTCACGAATCAAATTGACCTATTTTATTCCTTCCTCACCCCTGTACTCCCATTTGTGCTGATTCTGCTGACGAACTGCCTCACTGTCAGGCACGTCTTAGTCACAAGCAGAGCCCGCAGGAGACTCAGGGTTCCCGGTAACGGACAGAGTGCCAGAGACCCGGAGATGGAGAAACGCAGGAAATCCCTCGTTTTATTGCTGATGGTCTCGGGTAATTTCATCCTGTTGTGGGCACCTTTCAGTGTGTTCTCTGCGTGGGATCGGCTGTATTATCTTCCCATACGTTTGCTTCCGCCAGATTCCCTTCGAGAGCTGGGCATCATTCTGCAGCTTCTGAGCTGTTGTACGAACACGGCCCTTTACGCCGTTGCACAGGCCAAGTTTAGGAAGCAGCTAAAGAATGTCGTAAAATCTCCGCTTGCCCTCATTGTTCCGAAAAAGTCTTGACTTAGTGGCGTCGCCCGTCCAGATAACACGAGGTTCTATATATTGCGGGCACTTTCTGTCCCTCTTGGCCTAGCGTATCTTTATTCCTATCACACCTCACAAGCGGAAATTGCATTGACAAGCCCCTTATGCAGCCGCAATGCTGGTCCCGAATTCGCTGGCTGATTTCCCTTCTTTGCCCTACTTATTGTAGTGCATTTCGCCCCATGGTTCCACCGCACATTCCTCTGTTCTCCCGATACGTTGGTCCAGCTGCAAGGCCATATTCCTGCGAGGGCATCAGCGTCCCCGAAACAACCCGTTCATTCCCGACAGTGGCGGCTGAATTGATGCTACAAGTCCATTGATAAATGAATTGGTGCCTCTTCCTGCAGCCACGCTGAGCTCGTCATTCTCATGTACATGGCCTACAATTTGCCACACCGCCCGCAGATCAGGTTGTACCCGGTCTGACACCATTCTTGTCTCTCGAGATCTCTGTTCCCAACTCCAGGGAGAGATTATCTACCGACATCTTCTCCAAAGCCATGCAACTGACTCTAACAGTTATCCTGAAGATACCAACTGAAAAACGGACACTTGCAAAAGTGCTATTCCATTCTATCATTTCCTTTGATGAGAATTTCATCTCCAGACATTTTACAGTCAATGGAGATTCCCTTCCACCACGATCGATGCTTCTATCTCCATTCTCTGACGCATTTCCCTCAGGTAACATCACTCCATTCCACCCAGAATAATAAAAGAGATTGGGTCTCCTTGTCCTCAGGTAACACGCCACGAGCCTCCGCATGCAAGAAATTTTACCGTAGCTTCGACCATCTCCATAGCCACTCTACCACCAGGCACAACTTCTCCTCCCCCATCTCCGGTTTCTGCTGATCGTCCACTGCGCGTCTCCATTGTTTACCAGCGGTGCTCACAAGTCTCCCTTATTCCTGTAACCATACTGCAGACATTATTTCCAGCAGGTACTGGTTATTCAAGGACAACGGAGATCACACTGGCGACACACTGCATTTCCAATGTCCGCTGACTTGCAAGAAATAAAATGCTGATACTCCATCCAGTTACAATCGTCAAAACTCATTGTCTTCAATGATGTCATTTACAATCCCTGTCAGACCAGTATGTTACTGTTGCCGATGACAGAATTCTCCTGAAAGCTGTTATGAGATAGATATTATCGAGTTTGGAGGAGAGATATTTTTGAACAAGGGCCCCATCGAGTGGCCACACAGACGGAGGAAGATAGACGCATTTAACATTAATTGTTGTTATTCTGATCGCAATAATACCGGGAATAGCCCAAACAGTTGACAGTAAAGCTCGCTGTTTTATTTTTAAGTATCACATTGTATCGTGTTTATACTTGGAGGATTCTGATGTGACCGAGTCTTCTCCTGACACATACATCGTTCTACTAGTGGTGATATTTCCTCACATTAATTAAGCTGCTCATACAGTTGCTTCACTTTATTGTTCACAATGAGAGTGTCGCTCCTTATCCTGTCAATCGCAAACATAACGATGATATCTGAATATGAACACGTCCGTCAGCTGAACCATACTGCTAAACATGATTCGCAGATATCAGAGGCAGTAGTGACAGTGCTTATCCAGACCCAACTCAGATTTGATTCGAATAAATGTGTTGAACTGGCAATTGCTGCTGAACGGATGACAGGTACAGAGCCTGTAAAAATATTAACATTTCCCACCGATCCCCCTCCCCACACTTTGAAGACCCTTGTAGCCATGGGCACTCCCATGGATCCCAGCCGTTCCTGCGCATTTTGTTTTACCTGATCCGTTTCCAACAGCTCACTCTCCTTCTCAATCTCCCTTTCTCTGTCTCCTGAGCCAGCTTATCTGCTGTCGTACATCCCAAACCCATCGACTCACACAGCTCCCTGCACTATACTTCACCCATCCTGTTACTGGTAAAAATGTCATCCCCTTCTCTCAACTCCTCCCTTACTCTGTCTCCTGAGCCAGCTTATCTGCTGTCGTACATCATAAACCCATCGACTCACACAGCTACCTGGAATATATTTCACCCATCCTGTTACTGGTAAAAATATCATCCCCTTCTCAATCTCCCTTTCTCTGTCTCCTGAGCCAGCTTATCTGCTGTCGTACATCCCAAATCCATCGACTCACACAGCTACCTGGTCTATACTTCACCCATCCTGTTACTGGTAAAAATTTCATCCCCTTCTCAATCTCCCTTTCTCTGTCTCCTGAGCCAGCTTATCTGCTGTCATACATCCCAAATCCATCGACTCACACAGCTACCTGGACTATACTTCACCCATCCTGTTACTGGTAAAAATGTCATCCCCTTCTCAATCTCCCTTTCTCTGTCTCCTGAGCCAGCTTATCTACTGTCGTACATCATAAACCCATCGACTCACACAGCTCCCTGGACTATACATCACCCATCCTGTTACTTGTAAAAATGTCATCCCCTTCTCAATCTCCCTTTCTCTGTCTCCTGAGCCAGCTTATCTACTGTCGTACATCATAAACCCATCGACTCACACAGCTACCTGGACTATACTTCACCCATCCTGCTACTGGTAAAAATGTCATCCCCTTCTCTCAACTCCTCCCTCCGCCGCCGCTTACGTTCTCAGCCTGAGGCGTTTCATTTCAGAACAACGGAGATGTTTCTTTCTTTTTCAGTGAAGGGTGCTTCCCTCCCTTCACCATCAACGCTGTCCTCAAAGTCGTTTCTTCCATTTCGCACAGGTCTGTCCTCACTCCAAACTCCCACCACATCACTAAGGATAGGGACCTGCCATCTCACCAGTCACCGCGCCCAGCACATAATTCTCTGTAATTCCGCCATTACTAAAGTGATCCCAACAACAAGGACATCTTCCCTTCCCCTACTCCCAGTCTGCGCTTTCCAGGGATCTCTTCCTACGCGACTGTCGTCACTGATCTCCTTCCTGGCACTTACCTTGCAATCTGAACAATTGATACACCCTACCCTGCACATTATCCCTCACTAATATTCATGTCCTCATACTGCCCTCCTAGGTGAGGCGACACTTCAACTCTGGGTGTGTTGGGTCATTAATTGTACCTGCTGCTCCGGTGTGGCCTCTTGTATATCTGTGATACTGGACGTTGATTGGGAAATTGCTAAACCGAGCACATCCGTTCCGTCCATCAGAAAAAGCGGGACCTTCCAGTAGCCACCTACTTAAATTCCACTTCCCATTCCCATTCTGACTTGCCTGTCCATGGCCTCCTCTACTGTCGGAGTGAGGCCACATTCATTGTTCTTGTGGAGCAACAGCTTATATTCAGCCTGTGTCGCCTTCAACCAGATGGCAGGAATATCGATTTTTCGAAGCTCTTGCAATGTTCCTCTACTGCAACATTCCCCATTCCTATTGCCCTCTCCTACCTTATCTGCCCCTGCTACTAACTACCCCCTGGTCCTCTTCCACCTTTTCTTTCTTCTATGGCCTTCTGTCCTCTCCTATTAGAATCATCTTCTCCGCCCTTTAACCTCCCAGCTCGTTACCTCACCACTGCCCCCATCCCGGTTTCACGCATCCACATGTGGTTCTTCCGCCCCTTCACCCAACATCTAAATCTGTCTCCAGTCCTGACGCCGGGTACAGTTTGTAATTACGTGTCAATAATTTCTAACACGATATCAATGTACGGTATGCACACAAACCGGGGTTTAGGGCGGGAAAGCTGTCTCAATCACAAGCGTTTGGCGGAAACGGAGACTGTCTTCCCTACACCTGTACAGCAAAGGAAACCGCGCGTTTTGATTCTGCGGCTCCTCCAGGATTGATTTTGTTCGAGGCTTATATGATTACTCTGCATTGTTCCAGTGGGTTGTGTGTCTAAGCCCGTGTCTGGTAAAGTAAATACGATACGGGGTTAGGATTGTACAGGGGGCAGTGTGTTTCCACGCTTCCCATGGGGAGGATATTGTAGGCGAGCGTGGTGAACCGCAAGCCGAGCGTCCCATTGCTGAGGTTGGGGACATCTGTAAATGAAACAACCTGGAGATACGGCACAACTCTGAATCCGCTGACACCACAGACGTGCACCTTCATACTGGCGGTTGCATCACTGAATCTGTTCGCATCCTTAAACCAACGTGCATCCCCACATTTGCCAACACCGCCCTAAAACTGGCTGACAATCCTAACAGGCTGACACTCCAAAATCCATAATAGATTACTCAGAGCAGGACTCATTTCAAACGGCACAGAAAATGACTGTTTCCAGAATAAAAATCCGCACGCATCCCAAATCCGTCTGGAACTGCAAATCCGCCGAAACACCGAAACCCGGTGTAACCCAAAATCCGTGTGTAACTCCATGTTCGACACAAGATGCATAAAACTGCGCACATGTCGAAATGAGAGCGCACACCTAAACCCATCTGCATGCCAAACCCGATGATAGGTTCACATGCACATTGGATTATGTAAAAGCAAGAGTCACTTCATGCATTTCACAAAATAGCTGCCTCAACGTCCAAAATCTAGAACTTTTTGCTCTATGTACACTTATTATGAATATATCTATCAACGATACGACCTTGAGATTCATCACACATCACGATCCACCGACATCACCAAATTCGCGTGAACCCAAACCTGCCGCGTATATCTCCAAGTCTCTGCGCAGCTCCAAATTCGAAGGCGGCCCTATAAGTACAAATGTTTATCCCAGAGCGAGAATCATTTCAAACTTTTCACAAGATAGCTTAATCCACATTCACAACAGCAAAGAATCGAAATGGAACTTTAAGGTGCATTATTTATTGAAGTGTTTGTAAAAGAAATAACCTTGATATTTGGCATTACTCCAAATCCACAATTGCTCAGAAATCCGTGAGGACGCGCTTGAGATTCGACACGACCACAAATGCACCACATCCCGGAATCTGTAAGCACCCGAAGACCGTGTACACCGTCAACCCGACTGAAACCCAGGGGTGCACATTCGATTTCCCCAAAAGAATCATTCACAAAATAGCAGCCTTCAGCTGAAAGAAATAGCTGGAACAAAGTTCAACGTTTAAAGATCAGTTGTTATTAAAACTCAAATAAATGAAACGACTTTGAGATTTGAACAGCTCGAAATCGACTGGCACCCTCAAATCCATGTGCACTCATATGCGCCGACCGACACCTAAACCTGCGGACATCACCAAACCCCATGCTCACCAAACACACATGCACCCCTAAAATCCCTGTGCGCATATACTCGGCGACATTCTCTTCAATATGTGCTCAAGACGTAATCCGTATGCACCCCCAAAGCTGCTGACATACGCACTTGCACATTAGATTATCCCAGTGCAAGAGACATTTCCAGCAGATCACAAAATCGACTTAAACAACCAAACAGGTCCTGTATAAAGTACAAGATTGAAAGTGCATTTGTTAATAAATTATCTCAAACTGTCCACCGATAAGCTAAATCCCCATGCGCAATGACGGCCATTAGCGGAGCGGCCATTGTACACATGTAGGCTTGTCGGCGAGAGCAGAAGCGACAGGTTTTGTCTCAAAGGAGCCTTCGGCTCGGAGGAGCCGTCACCTCTGTGTAAACCGTCTGTAACGTTCCATTTTTGTTATTTTTCCCTCTGTCACTGGACCATTTAAACGCCTGTGGTGTTCTCTTCGTGCCGGATGTTGGAGAACTGGTGCTCCCAGGGTGTCCATGAAATGCATCCGGCTGCAGTTCCATGAAGACCGTGTTAGGGATCTGGATCGGAAACGGGATGACCTTCAGCTTGTGCGGGAGAGTGAGTTACAGGGATGTAGTCACCCCTAAGTTGCAGGAGGCGATTAGTTGGGTGCCCGTCAAGAGAAATGGTAATAGGCAGTTACAACAGAACACACCGTGGCCATTCTGTCACAAGGTGTGGCATTGGGACCGGACCCGAATGCATGACACAGACACTGAACTTCCAGTAACAGGACGAGGCGTGAGAAGGAAGCAGGGGAAGAGAGGAAGAAAGGACGCTGGACATGGTACAGTCCCTGGACAAGACAAGGATTCCGGGCCTGGGCTAGGACTTGATCAGGACACCGGAACCAGGACATGGAACTGGGAACCAGGAGCTTGGTCTTGGACTTCGAGCCAGAGACTGGACAAGGACACAGAACCTGGATCTTGACTCGGGCTTGGACCCCAGAACTAGGCGAGGACATGACGAGGATAAGGAACCAGGACATGGAACTGGGAACCAGGAGCTTGGTCTTGGACTTCGAGCCAGAGACTGGACAAGGGCACAGAACCTGGGTCTTGACTCGGGCTTGGACCCCAGAACTAGGCGAGGACATGACGAGGATACAGGACGACGAGAGGCAACAGGACTGGACGTGAGATTCATGGACAGGACGTGGGAACCCCAGCACTGGGCTGGGCAAGGTACTCCTGGGCTGGGCGTGGCACATGACAAGACGTGAACACAAAGCCGTGGCCTCGACAAGACAAGGACCTTGGACGTGACCAGGACTGGATGAGGCCCCGAAGCCTTGACATGGTCGAGGAAGAGACAAAAACGCAGAACACTGAGCCTTGGACGAAGGAGAGTCAGGAGCATGGAGCACTGAGCCGGGACCTCTCCTTGGGTACAGGACTTAGGGCCGGGTCTCATCACACCGAACACAGAACCCGACGAGACAGTTCCTAACGCTAGTTAGCGGCAAAACAGCCGGACCGAAAGAGCGAAGGCGTGGACACAGACAGTTCAACAGGGCGAAGCTGCAGACACAGGCAGAGGCCAGGCGAGGCTCCAGGCAGAGGCAGGGGGAGGCCAGGCTCCAGGAGGAAGGTGAAGAGAAGGGATACAGACAGGGGGATCTGGGCAAGAGGCTCCAGGAGGAAGGTGAAGGGAAGGGATGCAGACAGGGGGTTTAGACAGGAACAATCCAGCAGCCAGAGGCGCAATCCTGAAGCTATTTATGAGGCCAGCCCAAACAAGAATCAGCTGCCTCAACAGAAACTGAGGAAACCCGGAAAACCTGGAATAAGGTACGTAGACCGGACAGTGAACCGGAATGCGGATTTCACGGACCGTGCCATGACACATTGCCATGAAAAGAAAGCATACCGATTTGATACATTTGTCAGGGATGACCTCCTGGCCGAATGCCGCGGCAACCTGGTTACAGGCACAGAACATGGGACGGTGGCGGAGAAGGGAAAGGGAGAGAAGAAGGAACTGTAGCGATAGAGGATTCGATAGTGTGGGGAGCAGACAGGAGACACTGTGGACGTAAACTGCACACACGAAAGGTATGCTGCCTCCCAGGTGTCAGGGATGGGACGGCTAGAATCGCGTCCACAACATTTTTGGGGAGGGAGGTATAAGTGAAGATAGCATGCAGTCACGTTGTCAGGAAGGGCAGGCAGGTGATGGGACTTATTTGCAGCCAAAAGGTTGAGTCTCAAATCATTAAGTGTGCAGGATCAGAAAGGACAGCAAGTACGGTACTCAAGGTGTTGAATCTAAATGCTCGCTCGTATCAGAAATAATGTGGATGATATTGTGGCAATATTACAGATTGCCAGACATGATGTTGTAGCCATCACTGAAATGCGGCTGGAAGATGTTTGCAGTTGGGAACTGAATGTCCGAGGTTACATGTTATATCGGAGGGATAGAAAGTTAGGTAGAGGGGATGATGTGGGTCTACTGGGAAAGAATGCCTTAGAATCAGTAAAAGGATGTGATCGAGTATGGGAAGATCTTGCATCCTTGTGGGATGAGTTAAGAAAAATGCAAGGAAAAAGAATGTTGATGCCAGTTTTATACAGCCTCCCAACAGTGGCTGGGAGCTGGACCGTAGGTTACAACAGGAAATAGAAAAGGCGAATAAAAAGAAAATTATATGGTAGTCATGGGTGACTTTAACATGCAGGCCGATTGGGAAAATCAGTTTTGTAATGGATCTCAAGCAAGTGATTTCTTTGAATGCCTAAGAGATAGCGCTTTAGAGCAGTTTACCGTTGAACCTTCTCGGGGTTTAGGTATACTGGATTGGGTGTTACGTGAGTCGATTTGGCAGCTAAGGTAATAGAACGCTTAGGAACCACTGATCACAATATGATTGTGTTCTACTTGAAATTTGATAAGTAGAAAGTGAAGTCTGACGTAGCGGTATTTCATTGGCGTAAGGGAAATCACAGTGGTACGAGAGAGTAGCTGGTCAAAGTACAATCGATTGGAAGGAGCTACAGGCAGGGAGATCAGCAGAGCAGAAACGTCGTCATGATCTCAGAATGGCGGTGCAGACTCGAGGGGCCGAATGGTCTACTTCTGCACCTATTGTCTATTGTCTATTGTTTCTGTGAAAATGAGGAATGTGCAGGACATGTGTATCTCAAATTTTGATAAATACTCGAATTGTAAAATAGTACAACTATGGCTGACAAGGGAAGTCAAGGCTCTTGTAAAAGCAAAAGAAAGGACAAACAACAAAGCAAAAATTTGTGGGAAGATAGAGGATTGGGAAGTTTTGTTTAAACCTAGAGAGCAACTAAAATGATCATTAAAAGGGAAAAGACAAAACATGAAAGCAAGGCAGCAAATAATATCAAAGTGGATTGCAAAAGATTTTTCAAGTCTGTTAAAAATAAAAGAGAAATGAGAATGGATATTCGACCGCTAGAAAGTGAGGCAGGAGAAATAATAACGGGGTACAAAGGGATGACTGATGAATTAAATCAGTATTTTGCACCAGTGTTCATTGTGGCAGATACTAGCTGTATGCCTGATGTTGTGGCGTGTGAAGGAAGATAAATGTGTGCATTTACTGTTAAAAGAGAGAAGGTGCCCATAGAGCTGAAAGACAGAAAGTTACATAAGTCACACGGATCACAAGAACCGCATTCTGGGGTTCTGAAAGAGGTAGCATTAGAGATTGTGGTGCATTAGGAATGGCCTTTCAAAATCATTGAAATCTGTCATGATGCCAGAGGACTAAGAAATTGCAAACGTTATTCTTCTCTTTAGGAAAGGAGGAAGGCAGCAGAAAGGAAATTACAGAACTGTCACCTAGCTGCCATACCCTGTCCAGCAGCCCCCCCCCCCCCCACTCAATGTGATCCGCCCATACGGCCCCAATGACCACAAATCCCACTACGTTGTTTTCCACTGACTCTACCTCCCCATTTTCCAATGCCCACATACCGCCCACATTCTCGCTGACTCCACACCTCCCCGTCAGCTCACACTGCGACTATTCCTCCCCAGCAGACCCCACAGCTCCCAAGCATCTGACATTGACCTCGGGCCTCTATCGAGCACCAACCAGCTCATACCTCACCCGTCAGACACTGAAGCCGTCCTCATACACCACCTCCCCCATAAGCAGCGCGACTGCATCTCCACTTCCGCACTGGCTTGACCAGAAAATCAAGATCAGTGTATCTAATCTTGATTCATAACCGCACATCAGCCACTTCCAGAGCACCCATCTGACTCCTCACGCTCAACAGACGCCCATTGTTCAACGACCACAGAACCCCACCACCCACCAGAAAGATCCACAAGAACAGCAACGCACAGCACATTCGCACCCCCAGTCATTTAACTGAACACTCTGCTCCCTCGGGATCCAGTATCTGTGAATCCTCGGGAGGATGCCTTTCGGCATTTTGAACCCGTGATGCTTCGCGCGTCATTCTGCAGTTTCCCGTGGGCAGGAAAAGTCAACGTTGATTGCATCAGCGCAATCAGGTTTAGTAGAGCGATAAGGACGAGAATCATCTGATACCGAATGGGGAAAGGAGTGAAAGAGGGAGGGCCATTCTTTGGAAAACCAGCATCCTTGACCACCACGGAAATAACCCAGAGAACGCTATGGAAGGTGGTCACTCGCCCGATTGTATATAACGTTGAGACTTTATAAAGCACTGTTAGGGCTGCACTTTGAGTGTTGTGAGCAGATTTGTGCTCCTCCGCTGAGAAGGGATGTGCTGAAACTAGGGAGTGCTCAGTCCTGGTTTACCAAAATGATTTCCGGATTTAACGGCTTGTCATATGAAGACGGTTTGTTGGTTCTGGCCCGGAATTCACTGCAAAACTAAAAAATGAGGTGTGACGTCATTGGAAATATTGAATGGTGAGAGATCTTGACAGAATAGATGTAGAATGGATAATATTTATGGTGAGAGAGTCTAGGACCAGAGGACGCTGCCTCAGAATAGAGGAGCGTCCTTGTAGAACGGCAAACAGAACTAATTTCGTTAGCCAGAGAGGGCTGAATCCTGTAATTCATACCAACGGGCAACTGCAGAGTCCAAGTCTTTATGTATATTTAAGACGGAAAGTGATAGATTCTTCATTCTGCAGGTCATGGATAGAAAAAAAAAACAAGACATTGGGGCTGAAAGTAAAATTGGATCAGCCATGATTAAATGGCGGAGCAGACTCGAGAGACTAACTTGACTAATTCTGCTCCTATTCTTAATGTCCATATGGCCTTAACTGCTTTGCGCTGATCGTTATATGAGCCGTCTCGTTAACTTTGCTTCCTGTGTCGTTTCGGTATCTGCACATGAATCGCCCGTCATCTGTGTGTGCAGTTACATTTGAAGACATCTGGTGACCCCATCTCTATCACAGGAACAGGCAGCGCCTTCCAATCACAATCACTTAATGTTTGTACAACACCGCGTGTGTAGCTCAGGTGGTATCCCGGTAAATCTGCTCTTCACCCCCTTTAACGTTTCCACCGTCTTCCTAAGCTCAACATCTCAAGTGGGGTCGAACCTGTGCGTTACAGATCTGCAACATTTTCTCACCATGTTTGAGCTCGATTCCAGTCAAATGAAGGCCAGCAGGCCTTCCTAACATTGCTCTCAACTTGTTCATAGTTCAGAGCACATTTACCATCGAAGTACGTGTACAGCAGACAGCCTTGAGGTTCGTCCTGTTGCAGGCGGCCACAAAGCAAAGAACCCGCTTAAAGAAAACAAAAACACATATAATTCAGGACTAAGGAAAACCCCGAGGCATTCCACAAGTATGTGAAGAGCAAGAGGATAAGATGTGAGCGAATAGGACCAATCAAGTGTGAGAATGGAAAAGTGTTTAAGGTACCCGTGGAAATAACGGAGGTACTTAAAGAATAATTATTCACTACGGAAAAGGATCTTGGCGATTGTAGGGATGTCTTGCTGTGTACTGAAAAGCTTGAGAATGTGCGGGAGATTTTGGAAACCATCCAGTTGGATAAGTTTCCGGGACCGGACGGGATGTACACCCAGGCTACTGAGGGAAGCGAGGGTGGCGATTGCTGAGCCTGTGGCAATGATATTTGCATCATCAATGAGGAGGGGAGAGGTTCCGGAGGATTGGAGAGTGGCGGATGTTGTTCCCATATTCAAGAAAGGGATTAGGGATAGCCCAGGATATTATAGGCTGGTGAGTCTTACTTCAGTGGTTGGTAAGTTGATGGAGAAGATCCTGAGGGGTAGTATTTATGAACATTTGGGGAAGCATAAAATGATTCGGAATATTCAGCATGGCTTTGTCAAAGGCAGTTCGTGTCTTACGAGTCTGATTGAATTTTTGAGGATGTGACTAAGTACATTGACGAAGATAGAGCTGTAATGTCGTGTATATGGATTTTAGCAAGGCATTTGATAAGAAACACCATGAAAGGCTTATTGAGAAAGAAAGGAGGCATGGGATCCAAGTGGGCATGGCTTTGTGGAACCAGAACTAGCTGTCCACAGAAGGCAAAGTTTGGTTGTAGACGGGTCATATTCCGCATGGAGGCCGGTGACCAGGGGTGTGCCTCAGGGATCTGTTATGGGACTCCTATACTTTGTGTTTTTTTTCACTGACCTGGATGAGGATGTGGAGGGATAGGTTAGTAAATTTGCTGATGACACAAAGGTTGGGGGTGTTGTGGATAGTGTTTTGGGCTGTCAGAGTTTACAGCTGGACACTAATAGGATGCATATTGGTAGGTCAAATATGATAGCAGAATATAGTATTAATGACAAGACTCTTGGCAGTGTGGACGAATAGAGGGATCGAGTCCATAGGACACTCAAAGCAGCTGCGCAGGTTGACTCTATGGTTAAGAAGGCATACGGTGTACTGGCCTTCATCAATTGTGAGATTGAGTTTAAGAGCGAGAGGTAATGGTGCAGCTATTCAATGTGGTGATAATGGATTCTAAATTGAATTTTCCTAATGTGTGTCCTTAATTGGCGATTCTGCATTTAGTTCTACCAGTGCACTGCGGAGGTAATCCCAAATACAGATGTATTTTATGTTAAAGCAGCAGATGAAGTCATCTGTTTACGGAGTTGAATCTATAAATAACAGAAAATATCATGCCAGTATTTACACCTGTTGGGGTCCGGTCCGGAGCCCGCCTTCCGGGTCTTCCTCCGGTCCGAGGATACCTGACTCCGGGCGTTGCAGCCAGCTCTCCTATCACACGGAGCCAGTGGATCATCTGGCCTTAAGGATGTACACCTGTTGCCTATTAGGGGGATGGTGTTTATCAGGGGCTCGGGGACTGAGTCCAGTTGTGGGGTTGTCCTGCTCCGAAGCCGGTTTAACCCGCACTGTACCTGGACCGCCGGCTCGAAATCCTGTCTGTATCCTGTTCTGCCTTGGTTGCCGCCCTGCTCGGAATCCCGTTCTGCCCTGGTTGCCGCCCTGCTCGGAATCCTGTTCTGCCGTGGTTGCCGCCCTGCTCGGAATCCTGTTCTGCCCTTGTTGCCGCCCTGCTCGGAATCCTGTTCTATCCTGGTTACCGCCCTGCTCGGAATCCTGTTCTACCCTGGTTGCCGCCCTGCTAGGAATCCTGCTCTGCCGGGTTGCCGGCCTGTTCTGTATGTGTTCCAACCGGTTGGTCTTGTTCCGCTGCTTCTCTCAAGTGCGCTGGTCCCGCTGTTCCGCCTTATTCTCCTTGCTCGCGCTGTCACGCTGTCGGTCGTCTTTCCCAATGTACCGTTGTTTCACGGTAGTCCTGCTGTTCACCCTGGACCCAGCTTCCTTCTGATCCCTTGGCCCCGTCGGGCAGCTCCGGACGGACAGCCGCTGCCCGGCGGGGGATCTGCCCTTTCCACCCATCTACCTTTTCCTACCCGTTGCCTCCGTCGGGCCGCTCCGGCCGGTCTGCCGCTGTCTGGCGAGGATTCTGCCCCTTCGTATCCGTTACCTCCGTCGGGCAAGTCCGCCCGGGTTGCCGCACGCTCACACTGTAACAGAGACTGACAGATACAGAATGAAACCCACACTCTCACACTGTAAAGGAGACGGGCAGATACAGAATGAAACACACACCGTAGCAGAAACTGACAGATACAGAATGAAACCCACACTCTCACATTGTAACAGAGACTGACAGATACAGAATGAAATCCACACTCTCACACTGTAAAGGAGACGGACAGATACATAATGAACACACACTGTAGCATAAACTGACAGATACAGAATGAAACCCACACTCTCACACTGTATCAGAGACTGACAGGTACAGAATGAAACCCACACTCTCACACTGTAACAGAGAATGACAGATACAGAATGAAACCCACACTCTCACACTGTAGCAGAGAGTGACAGATACTGAATGAAACCCACACTCTCACACTACAGCAGAGACCGAGAGAACAGAATGAAACCCACACTTTCAGACGGTACAAAGACGGACAGATAAAGAATGAAACTCACACTCTCATACTGTAGCAGAGACTGACAGATACAGAACGAACCCCACACTCTCACACTGTAGCAGAGCATGACAGATACAGATTGAATCCCACACTCTCACACTGGAGGAGAGACTGACAGTTACAGAATGAAAACCACACTCACACTGTAACAGAGACTGACTGATACAGAATGAAACCCACACTCACACACTGTAACAGAGACTGACAGATACAGAATGCAACCCGCACTCTCACACTGTAACAGAGACTGACAGATACAGAATGAAACCCACACTCTCACACTGTAACAGAGACTGACAGATACAAAATGAAACCCAGTCTCTCACACTGGAGGAGAAACCGGTATGTACAGTATGAAATGAAATGCATGGACACAATCTATGGGACAGATAGGGTGTGGTGTGTGTGTGTGTGTGTGTGTGTGTGTGTGTGTGTGTGTGTGTGTGTGTGTGAGAGAGAGAGAGAGAGAGAGAGAGAGAGAGAGAGAGAGAGAGAGAGAGAGAGAGAGAGAGAGAGAGAGAGAGAGAGGGAGAGAGTCTATCTGTCTGCGCGTTCGTGTATGCGAGTGACAGTGTATCTGTGTGAGTGCATGTGTGCGAGAATGTTAGTATCTCTCAGTGTGTTTGTGTGTGTGTGTTGATAATACTTTTTCATATGGCTTTATGTGATGACGAGACTTTATCGACCCAGCGAAGGGCACTGTAAAGGAAATGCCAAAGAAACTGGTATTGTTATGACAAAACATGAGATCATATCGGAATGGAATCTATACATGATTTTGTTAAATCGTGCCGGTATTTACACCAGAGAGAAATTGTGTTGATGGTTGTGCTTGTAACCCAAGGGCAGTGAATGCCAGCATTATCAGCCCATGACAGTATTCCTACAGCTAATTGAACGCCACAGTGTTTCAGCATCAAACTGTTCTTCAAGTGGATTCAAAAGCGGCTTTGTCCGTCACTTTACCGTTTCAAAATGGACAGCACGAGCAGGTAATTTTATTCACATACATTATAAGATGTATAAGAGGTATTTCAGCGCACACACACACACACACACACACACACACACACACACACACACACACACACACACACACACACACACACACACACACACAAACTAAAAATATGTGGAAAATATAGGTTACCAGATGGACAGAACGGTCGACAGCTCTAGACTAACAGAAACAGACTAACTAAACATCGATATCGCCCAGGGCTGATGGAGAACTGGACAGAGTGTCTGTGTACACAGTGGAGATGAGTTATATCCGGGAGCACATAAGTGGATGTGGTGTGGTGGGTTTAACAGCTGAGCGGTCAAAGTGAAGCTGCTGAATTAAATAAACACAAAGTGAATAACATTAACTGAAAGTCTGCAGAGGGAGACTGAGAGTGTCCCTGGATCCGGAGCACACTGGGGAGAAACCAGGTCTATTTGTAGATTAAACAATAGGTATGACAGTGAAGATTGCCAAAAATGCCGGACACACCGATTCCCGATTGCTCGTGGAAAGAGAACCGAAGTGAAAGTTTCATGTAGGAAAATAGGAACAGCCGTGACCGCTGCCAACACTATTGTGGAATGTTGTAAACAGAGCCGATCATTGCTCACTTACTGGTCTCATTGCACATTTTGGTAGAATTGAATGTAACACAATGTAACACATTAATACAATTGGCATCACCTCAGTCAGATCGCAGAGAGATCGCAGAGGGATCTGACTGAGGGAATGCCAATGGTATTATTGTGTTTGTGTTACATGCCCAAAACATCTGCACCTGAGACACTGCCGGTGATGCAATTTGTTTGTTCAATGACAATGGTCAGATGTGGGACCTTGTCACTGGAGATCGAGCCCCTGTATAAATCAGAGCCTGTTGCAGTAAGTCAGCCCAGAGTGTCTTGCCGAGCTGTGGAATTCAGAGCAATCTCGTTCACTGCGTCACTCAAATGGGATATCCAGTAATCTGGCGGATAGAAGACATTTACTACCCAGTTATTTCAGCCGTTGGAATTCCCGGTAAGCCGCTGTCACTCCTGCAAACGGCAGAAACTGATAGTTAACTCCGATGTTCCGAAGTGTTTTTCTCGCTACTTGTTTCCACAGCCACCTGTTCAGTCCCCTCATTTCAGTCATGGGCAGAAGGCGCTGACAATATTAATCCCATTGCTTTCGTAGCAGACAGTGCTCTGTATTGCAGTCGAGATGCTGCCTTTGACAGAAATCCTCTCGCTGCCTTGATGTGGAGGAATAATCGTGAATTGAAATGTCTGAAAACGAGGACACCGGGCGACACTGCATCCGTGGGGAACAGCCGTCCTTCTTTCATGTCCCTATGAATCGTCTGTAATTTGCGAGACTGGGTGACGGAACGACGCGAGCAGCTCATTTATTTGAGAAATGTGAGCAGAGTGAACTGCAGATGTGGATTTCCTTTCATTCCTGTGCTGCGCAGAGCCAGTGATGCCGGTATTTAATGCCCATCCCTTACTGCGGCCGCGGCAGCATTTCAGCAGCTCATCGTTCGTCAGTCCTGGAAATTCACCCAGATTCATCAGAACTCGCAGGAAGTCTCTGTCACGCCGATAATGCCACTTTCAGTCGCTCCACATGTCCTCGGTCCGGTTTCCACCCTCTGAGGCAGATAACAAAACACAAGATCTAATCTGATTCTATCACACTGCGGCTCGATTTTCCTGACTAGTCAGTAATGTCCCTACCTCCTTCCCTCTCTCTTGCAGTTAACCTGGTGGCGATTGTTATCCTGTCCCGAGGAAAGGGCGGTCTCTCCAAATGTATCACTCACTACCTGCTGGGAATGGCAGCGGCCGATCTCCTGGTCGTTATCTCTGACCCTCTGCTGAAGTGGACTGTTTACATATACTTTAGTTCTTCTTTCCTCTATAGAACTCCCGCTTGCAGGTTCGCCCGTTGCCTGCTCATAGCAAATACCGGCGTCTCTGTCTGGCTGACAGTCGCGTTCACCGGTGACAGATTTGTGGCCATTTGTTGTGAAAAGCTTAAAACAAAATATTGCACCGAAAGAACGGCGGCTGTGATTATCGGGACAGTGAGTGTTCTGGGCTGTTCAGGAAGTATCCCTTTCTACTTTACGTTGGAGCCTTTGATGAGAATTAATGGAGTTTTCTATGGCTGTGCGACCAAAGAGAGCTTCTCTACGTCCCCCTTGTGGACCGCACCTCGCATGATACATCGCATTTTCATGCCTTGTCTCCCCTTTGTTCTGATTTCATTGTTCAATACTCTTACGGTCAGACGAATTTTGTCCGCTAATAAAGTCCGGATGGGGCTCCGAGGCGGCAGCAACAGAAAGAATGACAAGGACCCGGAGATGGAGAACCGAAGGAAATCTGTGGTTTTACTATTCAGTGTAACCGGTAGTTTTATACGTCTGTGATTAACACTGGTAGTATTTTATATTTACGCACGGATAGTAAACAACCCTCGTTACACGGTCGCTGATCCGATGTATATCGCAGACTCCACGGCGACGATGCTGCAGATCCTCAGCTCCTGCACCAACATATGTATTTACGCCGTGACTCAGAGCAAGTTCAGAGAGGAGATGAAGAACGCGGTGAAATACTCGCTGAAACTGTTAGCCAAATTCGTTAAATCTTAGAGTGACTAGTTACTTTCTGCCGGAGATTTCAGTCAAGCGCCATGTTTCCTCCATAATCTATCCACTTGCCGATATGTGGAACCACGGGTAACAACTGAGCGTTCTGAAATGCGCATGCGTTTTGTGATGATATATTTCACTCGCTGTTTACCCCATACAGGTGAAAGGTGTCCATCAAATATTCACCCCGATGGAGGGTCTATAGTCAGGTCCCGCCCTTTTCAGTGACGCTCACGGTGTTTTAGCCCAATATCTCTCATGTCGTCCTCGCTCACTCCTTCCCCCACGCCGGTGAGGGGAACGTGATCAGACTGACACCTAGCGATGGTGTGTGTGTGTATGTGTGTGTGTGTGTGTGTGTGTGTGTGTGTGTGTCTGTGTGTGTGTGTGTGTGTGTGTGTGTGTGTGTGTGTGTGTGTGTGTGTGTGTGTGTGTGTGTTTTCTTTACTTTACCAACTCCTTTTCCATCTCCAGTCTGCTCCGCTTCGTCCTTTCCTATCTCCCTCTTTATTTCCGTTCACATCCTGAGGTCCTGTGAAAATCTGTTTCCTCTGTTCCCTGTTTCTCTCTGTCCACACGTTCGGTCACGTTCGGAACAGAATTTAATCTCATTGCAGACGAGTGAGGTTCATCGTGAGGGAGATATGATCGGGCTGGAACAGAGCGTGTGCGGGTTCTTTTCGTTCTTTTTCAACTCCATCTCCATCTCCGATCTGCTCCGTCGTTGTCCCCGCATCTCTCCGGCTTTATCTCTGTTCACATCCCGAGGCCCCGTCACAGTCTGTTTCTTTCCCTCTGTGTCCCTCTGCTCTCTGTTTCTCTCTGACCACACCTTTCGTTCGGTCGCGTACTAATCAAAGTAAATCTCATTACAGGAACATATATTTATATTGATAATCAATGTACGCTGAAATTTAATCAACTTCCAGAGCCACGGGAAAAAGTAATTTGTTCATTTTGTCTCTCTACATCTAACTAATCTCTACCTGGAAGTTTTATTGATGTATGAAAAATAAAAGAATGATACTGGAAATCCGAATTAAAATTAATTTAAATGATGTTTTACCGCTTTCTGACGGAACATTACCCACTCTGTTGCATTACCAGTTCCGTCTCACTGATGTCTGCCCTGCCACCGATCATTTAATCACCAATCACCGATGATTTAATTTCAATTTAACACCCCCACCCCGCAACTGAATCAGAATCAGAACCAGATTTAATATCACAGCCATACGTCGTGAAATTTGTCAACTTTACGGTAGCAGTACAATAACAGTCAATGAAGAGAAAAGGTATTACACGGGAAGGCGCCCATACTGGTCAGGCTTTCCTCGTGATCCCGATCTCCACGTGTCCGTGGGGTCCTCCTTCTCCAGGTGAGTTATCTCCCCTGCATATTTGGAGCTCCTGATTTTTAAATTGCTCCTTATCAATTGAACCATTGGATCTCCAACCCATTGGCTCAAGGTTACCAGACCTACCTGGGTCACCTGGTTACTGGTTATTGTACAGGACTACAGATAACATTGTTTCATGGCTCTGCGCACCTCAGCCTTGTGTATTTGTGTCTTTACACTCTGACTGGTCCACGTCAGTTCAATGAGGCAAACCAGACAGAGTCTCGCGAGATTACAGATTACTTCTTTAGTAGGTCTGGCATTTTACATAACAAGTAGCTCCTCCTCTGAGAATGGTCTCAGGTTTATTGTTCTCATTAGATTGCCCCAGAATCAATAATCAGTTCAGAATCCAAATGGCTATTTGTTTGAGAATGGCCTCAGGTTTAGCAGATTATTACCTGAACCTTCCACCACGGTTAGTTGCTCTAATTAGATTATCCAAGAGCATGAATCTGGACTGATTCCACAGAATGGTGTGTGTGTGTGTGTGGGGGGGGGGGGGGGTGGTAGAGAAATCAGAGCCTTTTCATAACAAAAGGCTACTTGTTTAACAGTAGTCTCAGGGTTAGCAGATCGTCAACTGAAGCTTCCTGTGTCCAAGTTCAGTTACTCTGATTAGATCATCTAAAAGCAAGAATCAGTTCAGAGTCCACAAAATGGTTTAGGGGTGGGGGGGGGGCTGTTAGAGAAATCAGTCCCTTAACATAACAAATGGCGACTTGTTTGACAATGGTCTCAGGTTTAGCAGATCTTCACCTGAAGCTTCCTGTGTCCACATTCAGTTTCTCTGATTAGATTATCCAAGAGTAGACAAACTCGCGGGGGAAACAGAGAGAACTGGTTTGTTTGCTTCCCCTGTCCTTGATCAGACAGTAGTTTCTTTTAGTCAGCAGGGTGTTTTATGAGCCCTTCCTTCTGCCACGGACAGTGTCTTTCTCGGGTCAGCTGTCGTTAAATGTTCCAGGGTGGATGCTGGTGGGTTTTGCTGAGATGCCGAGTGCTGTAGGGGTCGGAGGGTTTTTCAGAAATGGGGAGTGATGTAGTGGTTGAAATGGATTTACGGATGGCGAGGGGTGATTGGGTGTTTCTCTGCCACTGGTGGAAACCAGGATTCGCACTCCATGACGGATGTGTAAAAATAATAAGTATAGACAGATAAACTTAAGTGAAAGCACAATCCAGGGAAATGATGAAATGGTCACTATAGAAGGTTAAGTTAACGTCTAATGACCCTCCATTGAAAACATCCCGGGGAGATGAGCAGACAAGTTCCTAGCAAACTGAGAAATGAGTCCATTTCGCTCTGCCCGGGCTTCCAGTTTTACCAGCTTGAGCTGAGAAACAATATAAATATAATAATTGTTTTTATAGGCTGACAAATCCTCCATAGGCGGACGAACGCTGCTTCATCATCAAAGGCAGAGCAATTAATTTAATTAATAGAATTTATATATAAAGATATAAACACGAACATTGGACAAGATAAGTACAGAGCAAAGTAAAGCATGAAAGTTGTAATAGAGCTGGTAGAATCAGCAAGATACAACACAACGAAGAGATGAGCATGAAACGTGAGACCATACGAAGCAGGAGCAATTATTGGTTCATCGAGTCTGCTCCGCCATTTCATCATGGCTGACCTAATTTTCCTCGCAGCCCCAATCTCTTGCATTCTCTCTATATCCCTTCATCTCCTGACCAATGGAGAATCTATCAAACACTGTCTGAAATAAACGTAGTCAACTGGCCTCCACAACTACCTCTGGCAACGAATTCCGCGGATTCATCACTCTCTGGGTAATCTCATCTTCGTTCCAAAAGGACGCACCTCCATTCAGAAACTGTGTCCTCTGGTTCCAGACTCTCCCAACATAGAACATTCTCTCCACATCCAATCCATCGAGACATTAGATAGGTTTCAATTTGCCACCCATCAGATTCTATTCTTATGACAAGATATTCAATCCTGGAATCATTTTCGTTAACCTCCGTTAAGCTCACGTCATGTTAGCCCATCCTTTCAAGAAGGAGCTAGATAGATATCTGATGGATAGGGGAATCAAGGGACATGGGGACAAGGCAGGGACTGGGTATTGATAGTGAATGATCGGCCATGATCTCAGAATGGCGGTGCAGACTCGAGGGGCCGAATGGTCTACTTCTGCACCTATTGTCTATTGTCTATCAGGGGCAAAAACTGCTTACAGTATTCCAAGTGAAACCTCGCCAGTACTTTATTCAGCCTCAATGTTAAGTCCTTGCTTTTATCTTCAAGTCCTCTTGAAATGAACGCTAAAATTTGATTTTATTTTTTCACCAACAGAGCTATGCAACCTTTCCCGCGTCCCTGCGCATCCTTTCTAGAAACTTACAAGTACATGGGACATATGAGATGTGCTGGATACTGCAGATGCTGGGAATCCAGAGCAATACACGCAACCTGTTGGAGGGGCTCAGCAGGTCAGGCCGCATTTATGGACGAGAATCAAAGTTTTGGGCTAAGACGTTGCATCAGAAATCTTGATACGCGGGTTTCTGGAATGCCAACTGGCAAGTGAAATATAAAGTAGTGCGATAAAGGGAAAACATGACAAAATTTACTGCAAGGCTTAAGAACATTTGCCAAGCAGATCTCCAATGTATAGCAAATACATCAAAGGCAATAAACACT
The DNA here is from genome assembly GCF_030144855.1 of Hypanus sabinus. Lineage (NCBI taxonomy): Eukaryota > Metazoa > Chordata > Chondrichthyes > Myliobatiformes > Dasyatidae > Hypanus > Hypanus sabinus. The sequence continues at coordinate 497,693 of NW_026779325.1, read as the reverse complement.
TCTGCTACACCAATTGTTTAAGCATTATTTCGGCAAAATTTACTATGTCCCATTCCGATCTGGAAACTTTAGAAATGAACAATAGGAACTGAAATGACAAATTTAAAAAAAAAAACACTGTTTGCAATGAACCCCCCCCCCCCAGATTAACACTACCGAGGACAGAAGGAGGAAAAGCTATACAGACTTTAAAAAAACGCCCAACAGTCTGATAACACTTCTAAAGTATGTACTTGGAAATAAAAAAAATAAACAGGATTCAGCATTCCATGAGAGTATATGGAAGTCTGCTAAGAAATACAGACCAGAAAACTTAAATCAGAGGCCAGTTCAGAAAAATGAAACATCACTATGGAAGAAAACGTTAACCAGTGGAATTTAATTAAACAAATTTGGCAGGGGGATGGGAACCGGAGTGATGGCATGAGGAAGGGGAAAACTAAAATAAATCAGAGATAGTGTGCAACATAGATGACAGAAAGGACAGGCAGGGGATGAGGCATAATCACGGCCAATGGGATGAGTTACAGGACAATAGATGCCTGGTGCAGTTACAATAGAAACAACACAAACTGGACTTAAAGAAAGAAAGAATGGAATGGAAGAAGAGCACTGCCGTGGCTGACAAATGAAATCAAAGCCAAGGCGAAAACAAAAGAGCCAGCATACAAGGAAGCCAAAGTTAGTGGGAAGATAGGGGATTGGGAAGCTTTTAAAAACTTGCAGAACGAAACTAAGTTCATTAAGAAGGAAATGGTAAATTATGAAAGGAAGCTGGCGTCTAATATCAAAGAAGATAGGAAAGTTTTTGTATAAGTATATAAAGGGTAAAAGAGATAGATATAGATAAGATATAAATGGTAGCAATAGGTACAATGGAAAATAATGCTGGCTTTATTGTAATGAGAGCCGAAAAGATGGTAGAAGAAATGAATGAGTATCTTGCATCAGTCTTCACATTGGAAGATGTCTGCAGTATACCAGATATTCTAGCGTGTCAGGGAAGTGAAGTATGTGGAGTGAAAATTACGACTGAGAAGGTGCTCAGGAGGCTTAATGGTCTGGGGTTTGATAAATCACCTGGACCTGATGGAATGCACCCCAGGGTTTTGAAGGAAGTAGCTGGAGAGATTGCGGAGGCATTAACAATGATCTTCCAGTAACTGTAGAAAGACTGGAGAATTGCAAATGTTACTCCGCTACTTAAGAAGGTGGGAGGCAGCAGAACTGAAACTATAGACACGTTAGCTTGACATCTGCGGTTGGGAAGTTGTCGGAATCGATTCTTAGGGATGAGATTACAGAGTACCTGGAGGCACCTGACAAGATAGGCCAAAGTCAGCATGGTGTCCTAAAATTACTACATTCTTTCAGGAAATTACAAACAGGGTAGACAAAGGAGATGTAGTGGATGTGGTGTGCTTGTATTTTCAGAAGTCCTTTGACACACAAGGCTGCTTATCAGCACAAGAGCCCATCGAATTACAGGGGAGTTACTAGCATCAGTAGAGCATTGGTTGCTCGGCAGTAAACAGGGAGTGGGAATAAAGGGATCCCATTCTGCCTGGCTGTCGGTTACCGATGGGGTTCCACAGGGGTCTGCGTTGGACCCGCTCCTTTTTATGTCTATGATGTGAATTATGGGATTAATGGAATTGTAGCTGAATTTGTCGATGATACAAAGATAGATGAAGGTCTCAATTAAGCGGCATAGTGTCCTCAATAAATGAAGGGAGTTTCCGGACATTTTAACCACTTTGTTTATATTCTTCAAGAGTTGTCCCAAATAAATTGCTACCCAAATTAACTGATGCCCTAATTAACATAAAATATAAAAATACAAAATAAATAAACAAACAAACAAACAAACAAACAAACAAATAAATAAATAAATAGATAGATGGATAGATAGATAGATAGATAAATAGCACCAAACCAAAAATACTTCCTGCTCGGCCAGGAAGCTGATGCTGGAGGGGGACATGCTGGTCGTAAAAGTTGAGTGTGTGTCTTCATGTGTCTGTACCGCCTCTCCAATGGTATTAATGAGAAGAGGGTTTATCATGTGTGGTTGCGTGTCCTTAATGTTTCCTTTCGAAGGGATCCCGGATGATAGGCATGCTAGTGTTCATGATGGGATTTTTGCAAGATTCAAGTTTCAAAAACTTTATTGTCATTCTAACCGTACATCAGCTCTGCAGGGCAGAATGAGACAGCGTTTCCCAGTGGCAGTGCAATCATTACATAACAATAGCAACACTAAATAATAAACATAACAATAAATAGTAAAACACAACAGCCACATGTGATTTAAAAACAAGTTATAAGTGTCCAGTGCAAGTTACAATTGTTCAAAGCAGAGTCAGGTAGAGTAGCTATTTAGCAGTCTGACTGCCTGTGGGAGGAAGCTGTTTAGTAGCCTTGTGGTTTTTGTTTTGATGCTCCTGTAACGTTTGCCTGATGGCAGAAGAGCAAACAGTTCATGGAGAGGGTGTGACGAGACGTTAATGATGTACCGTTCCTTCTGGAGGCATCGACTCGGAAAGAGGTCTTGGACGGAAGGTAGGGAGACCCCAATAACCTCTCTGCTCCTTTAACCACTCTCTGCAAGGCTTTTTATCGGCAGCACTGCAGCTGGAGTCCCATTTTGTGATGCAAGACGTCATCACAATCTCAACAACGCCTCTGTCCAATGTAGTTAGGATGTTAGTGGGGAGTGAAGCTTGTTTAAGCTTCCTCAGAAAGTGCAAAGTCTGCTGGGCCGGTTTCACAATCCCAGTGGTGTTTCTGGACCAGGTGAGATTGTCCGAGATCTGCACCCCTAGGAAATTAATGTTTCCCACACTATCCACTGTGGAGCCGCTGATGCTGAGGGGTGTATGTTCAGGCTGAGACCGTCTGAATCGACGATCACCTCCTTGGTTTTAGTGACATTAAGCATCAAGTTGTTGTCACTGCACCAGCTCTCTAGATGTTTGACCTCCTCCCTATTCATTGTTTCATCATTTTAGCTTATGAGCCCCACCACTGTGGTATCATCAGCAAATTTAATGATCAGGTTCCCCTTGAATGGGCTACACAGTCACGTGTTAGCAGTGTAAACAGCAAAGTGCTAAGGACACAGCCTTGTGGGGTTCCAGTGCTCATTGTAATGGAGTCAGAGATGCTCCTGCCAACACGTACAGACTGTGGTCTCTCTGTCAAGAAATCCAGAAGCCAGCGACACGTGGCAGTGTTAACCCAAGCAGCGACAGTTTCACCACTAGTCTCTGCGGGATGATGGTATTGAACGCTGAACTGAAATCAATATACAGGATTCTGGTGTCTTTGTTGTCCAAGTGAGAGAGAACTGTGTGCAGTGTGGTGGAAATCCGTAGAGCGATTTTGACGATAAGGAAACTGTAAAGGATCCAGCGATGAGGGAAGGCTGGCTGTGATATGCTTGACAAACCGATCAAAACATTTCATCACTATGGGGGTCAGTGCGACGTGACGGTAATCATTGAGACAGACTACCACAGATTTCTTTGCTACAGGGATGATTGTGGAGGTTTTGAAGCATCTGGGGCAATGGCTTGACGAAGGGAGGTGTTGAAAATGTCTGTCAGGACATCAGCACATTCCTAGAGCACACTTCCAGGGATGTTGTCGGGATCTCCAGTTTTTCGTGGGTTGACCATGGCAAGGGTCCTCTGTGTGTGCTCTGAATCAATGATTGGAGCCGGCGGGTCAGATGGTAAGAAGGGATTGGTTCTCTCACATGTTGTAGTGTTTAATGCTTCGAAGGGTGCAAATAATTTGTTAAGCCTGTTTGGAAGAGAGGCGGCGTTGTCATCGGTTTTCTGCCTGATCTTGTAGTCTGTCAGAGCTTTAATTCCCTGCTACATCCGTCTGGTGTCACCTGTGTCACAGAAGTGTCCATGCATTTTGCGCTTTCCTGATCCCTGGTGAATTGGCTGAGAGAAGCGCACCCCTGTCCCCCGATCTGTAGGGTGATTACGGGCCTTCAGTAGTGAACGCACCTCTGTTGCCATCCATGGCTTTTTATAACCACGTTCGGTGAAGACTTTCATCACAGTGACATCCTCCGTGCATTTGGCTATGTAGCTGATTACTGCCTCCGCATACTCCTCAATGCCTGTATGGTCATCATAGGAGTCTGCTGTTTTGAATTTGTCCCAGTCTGTGTGCAAAAGACAGTCTTGTAGTGCTGAGGCTGCTCCTTTTGGCCAGACCCCTTTTCTCTGCTCTCACACGTTTAAGCACTGGTTTATATGCTGGTGTTAACATGACAGATAGGTGGTCAGAGTGGCCAAGATGGGGGCGGGAGGCTGCTTTGTATGCCCATGGTGTGTTGGTATAAACCAAGACCAGTGTGTTGTCTGCCCTGGTTTTGAAATCCAAATATTGCAGGAATTTGGGGAACACAGTCTTTAAGCTGGTGTGGTTAAAGTCCGCAGCAATCACCACAAAGCTGACCGGATTTGGGGATGCGGACGGATTTCGGGTGTTGTCTCCAATACGGGGCGACATACTGAATGTTTGATCGAACAGATTTAGGTGTGTGCTTCAAATATGGGAGCGCGGAAAGCATTCGCTGGGTGCACGGATTTGGGGATGCGGACGGATTTCGGGTGTTTTCTCTAATACGGGGCTACATACTGAATGTTGGATTGCACAGATTTAGGTGTATACATCAAATGTGGGAGCGCGGAAGCGTTCGCTGGGTGCACGGATTTGGGGATGCTCGCAGTCTTAGGGGTGTGATCTGGAAAACGGGGGTGCACCCGGATCTGGAGCTGAAAAGCAATGTTATGTTATGTGCGGAATTTTAATGTTGAGGCAGTCATTTTTTTCTCAACTGTTTGAAATGATTCCTGCTCTGAGATTTATTGATATGTCCGTCAATATGGAGGTGCTCACTAATTTGGGGATGTTCATTGATTTAACCGTGTGTCAGCCTCTCTGGATCTGCAAACGAGTTTCGGGGATGTGCGGAGATTTGCGTCTGTCCGGGTGTGTGGAGTTGCACACTAATTTGTGGGGTTCAGGCGTACTTGGTGGTGCACATGGATTTGGGCCTGCACACTGATTTGATGTTGCGTGCGGATTTGGGGCTGTGCACAGATTTAGGGGTGTGTTGGTGAAAAACGGTTGCAAAAATGTGTATGTCGGTTGATTTGGAGATATGATAATCTCGAGGCTTTTTCATTTATAGACGCCTAAGCAATGAATGCACTTTCAATGTTGAACTTTGTTCTTGCTGTATTAGTAATGTGGATACAGTTATTTTCTGAACTTTTTGAAAGGTTTCTTGCTCTGGGATAAACAAATGTGCATGTGGGGTGTCAACTGGTTTGGCGATGCGACGGATTTGGGTTTCAAATCGATTTAGGGATGTGCGCAGATTATGGAGTGTGTTGGGGAATATTGGCCAGAGGAATTTAGTGTGCACTCGGATGTGGGAGTCCGTGCGCAGATTTAGGAATTTATTGGCGCATATGGATGCACACGGATTTGGGATTGCCAGTGGACCTGGGTCTCGAACTTACTTCATTTACAGGTATTTTCATAATAGATAGGCTTAAACTGAAACTTGTTCTGTGTACGTCTCTAATATGGAGGCAGAAATTCCGTGAAATGTTTGAAATGACACATTCTCTGAGATAATGAAATATTAGATTGGGGGTTTGAGCAGGTTTGCGGGTGTACGCGGATTTAGGATGCGCAAGCACTTCGGGATGTGCGCTGATTTATGGGCGTGTCGTCAAATATGTGGTTGCGCACGAATTTGCAGAGTGTCGGTGCATTTGCACACGTGACGTGTCTCAGGAATGTTTCATTTCTAGATACTTTATTAATAAATGTATAAATGCATTTTAAACTGAACTTTAAACTGTTTCTTTAACGAGGAGACAACTATTTTGTGAACTATTTGAGATTATTATGATTTTTCACTCGGACAGCGATGTGTGCATGTGGGGATGTCAGCGCGTTTGCGGGTGTACAGGGATTTAACAATGTATGCATTTCGGGGTGTGTCGTCAAATACAGGTACGGTCACCGATATGGGGGTGTTGTTGGAGTTGAGGTTGTGGCGAATCTCAGGATTGATTCGGAAACCCCCTTTCTTCCTGGACGTCTCAGTAAACGGCTCCTTCCCCCTCGCCAGCAGTCTCCAACTCACCGCTGAGAAACCCGCAGTTCTCCAGCCTGGTACGTCTGGGGTTTACACGCTCGGTCCCGCCAGACCGTGAGATCGGGATGTCCCGCCCACCCAGGCCTCAGCATTTGTCTGAATGCTGTGTGTTTTGCTGCCCTGTTACAGCACGTCACACGAGACAACAAATTCACACGGTACGCAAATAAAAGAAGTTTATTTAGAGCTGAAACATTACTGGATGTGCACAGGCTGGAGCACAAAACCTCCAAAACCCGTACTCATCGATCCGCAGCAGACTCCCCACATTGTCTCCACCGAATGACTGTCCCCAAAGGATCGGATCCTACGACCTGTCCTCTCCGGACTTTTCGCCGGGAAGTAACCTGTTAACCGATGGGCATTTACGTTCCAGTGCGGGATTCAATATCGATAGCGGTATGCCGGGTGACGAGAGCGGGACTATGATTGAAAAACAATAAATGAAAACAAAGGGAAAGGCGAGTTCAATAATTGGTAGGAGACGGTTGTCTTGGGCTGGGTGACGACAGTTCCGAACATTACAGCACAGAAAAAGGGGTTTTAGCCCTTCTTGGATGTGCTGAACCATTTTTCTGCTTAGTCCTACTAACCTGCAAATGGACCATACCCCTCCATGTACCTCTCATCCATGCACCTGTACAAGTTTTTCTTAAATGTCAAGAGTGAGACCGCATTTACCACTTATTTTGCCAGCTTATTCCACACTCCCACCACTCGCTGCTTGAAGAAGCCCCCCTAATCTTCCCTTTAAACTTTGCCCCTTTCACCCTTAACCCATGTCCTCTGGTTTTTTTTCTCCCATAGCCTCAGTGGAAATTACCTGCTTGCATTCACTCTATCTACATTCACATCATAATTTTAAATACATCTACAAACTCTCCCCTCATTTTTCTTCGCTCCAGGGAATAAAGTCCTAACCTATTCAACCTTTCTCTGTAACTCAGTTTCTTAAGTCCCGGCAACGTCCTTGTAAATCTTCTCTGCACTCTTTCAACCTTATTAATATCCTTCCAGTAATTAGGTGACCAAAACTGGACACAATACTCCAAATTCGGCCTCACCAATGCCTTATACCACCTCACCATTACATTCCAACTCTGATACTCAATACTTTGATTTATAAATGCCAATGTACCAATAGCTCTCTTTACGACCCTAACTCCCTGTGACGCCACTTTTCGGGAATTTTGTATCTGTATTCCCAGATCCCTCTATTCTGCTGAACTCCTCAGTATCCTTCCATTTACCTTGTATGCTCTACCTCGGTTTGTTCTTCCAAAGTACAATACGTCACACATGTCTGCATTAAACTCAATCTGCCTTTATCAGCCCAAGTTTCCAGCTGGTCCAAATCCCTCTGCAAGCTTTGATAACCTTCCTCACTGGCCACTACCCCTCCAATCTTTGTATCATCAGCATATTTGCTGATCCAATTTACCACATTATCATCTAGATCATTGATATAAATGACAAATAACAATGTGCCTAGCACGGATCCCAGTGGCACACCACAAGTCACAGGCCTCCACTCAGAGTAGTAACCCTCTACTACCACTCTCTGGCTTCTTCCATTGAGCCAATGTCTAATCCATTTTACTTGCTCTCCACGTCCACCTAGCGACTGAATCTTTCTAACTAACGTCTCAAGCGGACCTTGTCAAAAGCCTTACTGAGGTACATGTAGACAACATCCACTGCCTTCCCTACATCCACTTTCCTGGTAACCTCCTCGTAAAACACTAATAGATTTGTTATTAATGACCTACCACACACAAAGCCGTTTTGCCTCTCCCTAATAAGTCCCTGTCTAACCAAATATTTGTAGATCCTATCTCTTAGTACTCTTTCCAATAATTTCCCTAGTAATGGCGTCAACTTTACCGGCCTATAAATTTCCGGATTACTTTTAGAGCCTGTTTTAAATAACGGAACAACATGAGCTATCCTCTAATCAGCCAGTAGCTCACACGCAGTTACCGACATTTTAACTATATCTGTCAGAGCCCCTGCAGTTTCAACAGCAGTCCGAGGGAATGCCCTGTCAGGTCCTGGGGATTTATCTACTCTGATTTCCCTTAAGATACCAAACACCTGCTCCTGTATTTCCTATCATCCAATTTACTACCTCCATGACCTCGCTACTTGTTTGATTTATTTCCATAGACTCCATGCCAGTTTCCTTAGTAACTACAGTTTAAAAAAAACACATTTAAGATCTCCCTATTTTTTTTTGTTCCATACATAGCCAACCACTCTGTTCATCAAGAGGACCAATTGTATCCCTTAAGCTCCTTTTGCTCTTAATATACCTGTAGAAGCTCTTTGGATTATCCTTCACCTTGACTGCCAAATCACCCTCATGTCTTCTTTTAGCCTTCCTGATTTCTTTCTTCAGTACTTTTGTTTTTTTTTTTCAATTTTATGCAGCTCAAGCACCTTATTTGCTTCCTGTTGCATATAGATTACATACATCTCTCTCTTCCTCTTTACCAGAGTACCAATATCCCTCGAGAACAAAGGTTCCTTATTTTTATTCATTTTGCCCTTTGTTGTTATGATCACTGGAACTAAAGTGTTCCCCTGCACACACTTCCGTTACCTGTACTAACTCGTTTCCTAATAGGAGATCTAATATTGTATCCTCTCTATTTGGTACTTCTATATATTGGTTTAGAAAACTTTCTTAAAGATATTTTACAAACTCTAACCCGTCGAGAGCTTTAACCACATGGGAGTCCCAATAAATAAGTGGAAAATTATAATCCCCTACTATCACAAATTTATGTTCCTGCAGTTGTCCACCATCTCTCTGCAGATTTGATCCTCCAATTCTCGCAGACTATTGGGTGGTCTATAATGCAACCACATTAATGTGGTCATACCTTTCCTGTATATCATCTCTACACATATGTCCTCAGTAGACAAGCCCTCTAATCTGTCCTGTCTGAGCCCTGCTGTGACATTTTCCCTGACTAGCAATGCCCCCTACCCAGCTTTCCTCTGCCTCTAACACGTCTGAAACATCCGAACCTTGGAGAATTGAGCTGCCAGTCCTTCCCCTCCTGTTCCTCCAGTTTTATTCCCCCCGCTGGCCGGTTGTCCGCTGACAGTCAGTTCTGCAGTGTCAAGATGGAAAACAGTGCGACCGCCTCTAAAACAACTCAATATATATTATTTATTGACCAGTCGAATAATTGACAAAAGAGGAAATTTCGCTGCGCTGATGAACTGCTGTCTGAACTTGGACTGAGTTACCCTGTAAATAAACGTGTTTGTGCAGCAACTTAACACCAACAACATAACTCCCAAGCGTCCAAATATATATTCTGAATTGTTGTAATTATTTGGATCCAATCCGGCAATGGTGTAATAAAGGAATTCGGCAACGTTCACCGACCACAGGATGATGAAGCTTCCGGAGATGGTGAGAAGTAAGATCACAGACCTCCTCCTGCTCTCCATCTCCGGGTCACTGCGGTTCTTCGACTTGCTCTGACCCCTCAGCCCCTTACGGACGCGACTAGTCACTACAATGTGTCTGACTGTCAGAGCGTTGAACAGCAGTATTAACACGAACGGGAGTAATGGCGTTAGAACGGTAGAAAGCGAGTCAAATCCCACCCACCCGGGATTCGTATAGTAGTCCGGTATTTCAGTACAGTCCCAGGGTATATTGTCAATCACTGTCACAGGTTGGTATATAAAGAAGTAGGGTATATTTTTAAAGCAGAACAAAACGCCGGTTGTTATCAGAACCACAGCCGCTGTTTTCCTGGTGCAATACTTTTCTTTCCACTTCTGGAAACAAATGGCAACAAACCGATCAAACGTAAAAGTGACGGTGAACCAGACTGAGCAGTCAGTGGCTGCCTGTCCTAGGGCAAAGATCACACTGCACACGGGGGTGATGTCCAGAAAAGTTCCAGGGAAGTAATAATAACTGACGCGCCACAGTATGACCTGAAAGATGATGGTTAGCAGATCTGCGGTTGCCATGGCCACCAGGTAGCGAGTGGTGCAGGTAGAGAGGCCGCATTTTCCCCGGGACAGGATCACAATCGCCACTAAATTAACTGCAGGAACAGCAAAAAAATAAAATGTGAATTACTGTCTCACCGTTCCGTGAGTCTGAAGCCATAGTTAAGCTGGAAATTGAGCACATTCCAACTTCGCAGACAACTCATTTCTGGAAGTTTACAAATGTAAAACGGCGCGCTGCTCGGTACTGGAAGAGGAGCAGTGTTTGGAAAGAAGGCATTGTCAATTGATTGCCGAGAGGGCTTTGGAGAAATTAATGTAAATCTCCAGCAATCAGGTTTTCGAGTGATACGTGGAGCCTGGCTACCAGGGCCAATTTCTCAGCGATGATGGTTGCCGCGTTACTGTCACCTATGCGCTGTCACTCTCCCGATACAGCGGTCCCGCTCCCTCCGCCTCTGTCCACTTACACAGTCCAAAGCAAATTTACAGCCACCCGTCGCATGTCCTCGTCCCCTCTTAGATTTCCGGTCGTCACCCGCCCGCAGGGGCCCCGCTTGCCTCGCTTCTTTTAAATTCTGCAGCTACTCCATCCCGGGGTCCTTCACACCAAGTCAAAGTGTCCGATCAGAAAGTTCCTATTCGCCCTTTTAATAATTTTGCCTGAGCCACTGAATGCCTTACGTTTCTTGCACGTTAGTGCTGTGAATATCCAGTACATAAAGAAAAAAAAAAGGAATAACATAGGCGCTTCATAAACTTTGTCCTCCTTTACGTTGATGTGTAATGTCTGGATACTCTTGTGCATTTCTCACTGCCGCGATCCCGTCACCGATGTACTGACACTCTCCTCATACAGCGAAGCACCGCCTGTCCTCCTCTGTCCATTAGAAAAGCAGATTTATTCCCCCCCCCGTTCGCATGTCTTGTCATCTCGTCATGAGTTGCTCCAAACTGCTACAGCATTGTTCCAAATACTTCAAACCTCATTGTTCCTGAGCGGAATATCGCCAGGACCTCACCCCGGCTGAGCTCCATCGGACATCGCTATGTTGTCCCTTCACTCCCTCTTCACTTCACGGATAACAGGGCATAAAACAAATCCTGCTACACTAGACCTACACAGAACTTTTTCTTTAATCTTTCGAAACTCCGGATGTTTGAGACTGACAAGTGATTTCTGCGCTTCTTCCCGAAATCTCAGCGGCGATCCTCTTCTCGCATTCCGTTCAAACTTGCAGCGATTTCTAAAAGCACAGCGTAGTACCTTTCAATTTGCATTTAAAGTATGCTACAGTGTTGATACGGAATTACATCAATAGGCTCCAAAGGTGACCAGCGCTCCGGGCTATCGGAATTTACTTTAGCAGAGGCTTTGTATTGATAAATCAAAACTGCCCGCCATGAATCCACAAAGTGAATTCGTCTCCGCGATCTTCCAGTCGACATCTGTTTTCTGCCGATCTATTTTCGGCCGAGTCCACGGATCAAACTGCAAAAAAACTTCTGACCGAACACGGAGTGTTGTCACAATGTCTCCACCTCACTCGTAACCGCATAACAACCGAACGAGTCTAATGAACGCGCAGTCACAGCCGCAAATGTTACTTCGCCCATGTTCTTACCAGGAACACCGATAACGGCGATGATCATGTACCATATCTTTCTCACACGGTAAAATGTTTCAATCATGCTGTGTGAGATTCAGCCCGTCTTCCAGCTGCCCGCGATCTCGCTGAAGAAACTCTGAGCAGATGAATCTCCACGGTCATTCATTTATAATCGCTCCAGCACGCTGAATATTCAGATCCACACAAGTCTGACGTGTCTCCCAACAGCTGCCGTCAAAATAAACATGATGTCATTCAAGTCAAATCCCAATGGTGATGAGGTATGGCACTAAATTGTAAAACCTCAATGTACAAATCTAAATTGTAAACTTGTACTGAACGCAGGGAAGCTGTTAATCACATTGATTAACACTTTCTCGAGCACCTCAGCTCTATCCACAAAAATGCGGGAATTCACACTTTCAATACACTTACGCACTCCATTTCCGACATGTTTGTCCATGGTTTCATCTTGTTCCATTATGAGGCCACTTTTATCTTGGATAAGTAACACCTCATATTCTGTCTAGGTATCCTCTAATCTAATGGCATCAACTTCGATTTATCTAACTTCTGATATGTTTCCCTACTTCCTTCCTTATTCCTCATTTCTCCTCCTTGGTATCTTACCTCTTCTCCTCCCCTGCAAGCCTTCATATTCTGGCAACTTCGACTGTCTGTTCAAGCTCTGATGAAAGACCATAGTCGGAAACGTAGACTGTTTATTCATTGTCATAGAGGTTGCCTGACCTACTGAGGATCAGGAGTGAGTCCTCCAATCACACAACAGTTCACTTCGCGTATTATCATCATCCATTCAACAATTAATATCCCCACTCAAATACCAATCCTCTCTCCCTCTGCACAAAGATTCCCACGCCATTATTTCAAACCCATTCTAACCTAGCCCCACACTCCGAGTGATATATCCCGTCACCGAGCAGCCCCGACACGACGATTACTGCACGAATATTGCAAACTCATTCCAACATCCTTCCACGATCCGATTAACATCTCCCGTCCCCTAACGTCCACTCCTTATACAGAACGATTACTACACTAGTGTTTCAAACCCAGTCTCAACTTCCTTCAATCAATATCTCCCATCCCCTAACAGCCTTTCCCTCTATACACCCATTAACCCACCAATGAGTATTGTTACACCTAGATCTCCCTTCGAAAAAAATAATTTCGCCTTCTCTTCCAACCCTCTGCTCTCCCTTAATACCTCACCCTGCACCATGTCACTTCCTCAGACCAGACAGAATTCCAAATTCCGCTTTATCCACTTAACCTCGTATACTTCACCTAGTGTAATTCCATAATGTCCTTCCCATACGCCCCTTAATGCTGTACCCAATATAATCCTTTTCGCCTCTCTCTCAACCCACCCACTAATATTCCACCGTCTAATCAAACTCTGCAATTCACCCACACGCCCATTAATACAATAATTAATATAATCCCTCTTTCCTTTGCGGTAAAGATGAACCTAATATTTTACATCATTCTGCAGCGTGCATGACACCAGCAGTATGAAAGAAGGTTGCAACTGTTATTGATGGAAGTGAGTGTAGTTTCTATTGCTGAGGAGAAGATGTTTGAGAGGCTGAAATACGGGAAGTTAGAAGCACTAATCAGCTGGACCAGCTGGAGGAGACCAGGACGCTCTGTCTGGTTCACTACCACATTGATATCTGTTCAGTTTGTCGCCATCTGTTGCCAGATGCAATGTATTTGCGCCGAGGAAACTGGGGCTGTGGATCTGACAACAGCCTGCGCTATCTGAAGGACGTGGTTGAGGACGGCATTAGCGGTGAACTTTGAATAATCATTGTGATTTGGAAGAGTCCAGAAGTGTAAGAAGTAACAAATGTCAATCCACTCCACTCTAAGTTGTACAAACGACAAGAAACTATAGGCTGGATAGCCTGTCATCAGTGGTTGGAAAGATGTAGGACTCCATTATTAATTATGAGATTTCTCGTCTATGGAGAGTAATGATAATATAGGGCGGATTTTACCGTGGTTTCCTGAAGGGCATGTAAAGCTTTATAAATCTGTTGGCATTATTTCAGGAAACCAAAAGGCAGATTCCACACAGGAGAGTCAGTGGATGTTGTTTACTTGGATTTTCAGAAGGCCTTTGACAATGTGCCGCGCTTGAGGTTTCTAAACAGGATAAAACGCCCTTAATACAAAAATATATGATGGATGGCAGACTGGCTGAATGCCAGAATGCAAGGAGTGGGACTAAACGGAGCTGACTAGTGGTGTTCGGCAGGCGTGGGCTTTGGGGCCGCTTCTGTTCGTTTTCAGAGAAGGGAAGGTCAACAAATAAAATCTCCCATGCAGCGGGCGGTCAACTTGTGATTTATTCAACTGTGGATTCCGTCATGGTGTTTTCTGAAGAAACTTTCACATTTCTTTCACGTAGATGCTTAGTCGCTCTTCGGGCCAGCTATTCAATTCTCCTTCCCAACCTGCTTCCAGATTGAGTGTTTGTCTCTCTGAAAGAGGAGGCAATCATTCTTCAGGAAAGTCTTTATTCTCATCCGACATTTCTGATATTCAAAGCGGCGTGCTGACTCTGCAGGGCCCCCTGGCGCTAGCAGAATGTCAGTACACGGTGGGGAATTGCCGACGCTGTCAATTTGAACCTCCTCTCGAGCACGTGTGGTTTAGATGGTTGTCCCAGATATGAGGGTCGACTCTCTTCACCGCCAAACCGTATTCGATATTGAATCCCGCACGCCAACGCAAATGCTCATTGTTTAACAGGCCGACAAAGCTGTTACTTCTCGGTGGGAAAGCTGGAGAGAACAGGTCGTATGATTTGATCCGGAGGGGACCGTGATTCGGTGGAGACAGCGTGATGGAGTCTGCTGCAGATCGGTTTTGGGCTCCAACTTGTGCACTTTAAGTGAAGTTTCTGCTCATAAATAAACTTCTTTTAATTGTATGCCGTGTGCAATCTGTTATTTCCCGTGATGCGCTGTAACAGGGCAGCAGAACGCAGTGTTCAGACAAACCCGGGCTTCGGTGGGCGAGATATCCGGATCTCGCGGATTGGCGGGACCGAGTGTGTAAACCCCAGACGGACCAACTTGGAGAATGGCGGGTTTCGCGGCGCTGAGTTGGAGACAGCCAGCGAGGGCGAAGGAGCCGTTTCCTGAGACGCCTGTGAAGAAAGGGGGCTTCCGAAGCAATCCTGAGATTCGCCACGACCCTAACTCCAACGGCACCCCTAAGCAATGTGAAACCCCATATCTATAGTCGTCCCTGTATTTAACGACACACCTGCAAACATCCCTAAATCCCTGTACAGCTGCAAACATGCTGAGGTCCCCAAATGCACATGCCGTTATCCGACAGAAAAAAATAATTTCAAATAATTCACAAAATAGCTGTCTCTTCGTTAAAGAAACAGCAAGAACAAAGCTCAGTTTAAAGTACATTTATGGATTTATTAATAAAGTATCTATAAATGAAACAATCGAAATTCGCCGCGCCTGTAATTACAGTAACACTCTGAAAAATCTTGCGCAGCCACATATTTGAGGACACGTTCCTAAATCGGAGCATATCCCTAAGTGAACCGCTAATCCATGTGAACCGCTAAAACCGATATTCACCGACACAGCGATAAATCTGCACGATCTCCAAATCAGTGCGCACCCCAAACCAGCTGACTCCCCCACATGCACATTCGAGTATCCCAGAGCAGGAGTCATGTCGACAATTCCAAAAATGCAGGCCTCCGCCATAGAATAATGTCTGCAAGTTCAAATTGCACTGATTTTGACAGTACCTATAAATGAATTAAATTTGAGATACCTCACAAAGCCAAATCCGCAGTCACCACAACTCTGACAATCCCGAAACCGGTAAACATCCCCACATCAGTGTGGGGTACATCACTAAATCTGTTCGCATCCCCAAGTGTCCACCCCTGTATTTACAGACATCGCCTTAAATGTGCGCAGTCCCCAAGGCAGTGCCCACCTCAGACACGCTCACACTCGCACATACTAACAGATTATTTCAGAGCAGGACGAAAACCGTTCAGAAAATTGTTGTCAAAATCCACAGTCACCCTGAAATTTGTTTGCAGCTCCCAATCAGCCGACGCACCTATGTCTAGATCTAATCCCAAATTGTTGCGCACCCGCTTGTTCCTAAACACATCCCGAAATCCGTGCACTTCCCCTAATCCATGTGCAGCACCATCCCCGTCGCACCACAAAGTCTACCGACTCCCCAAAATTGTGTGTAACCCTAAATCCAAGTGTATCCTCAAATCTCCGTACATCTCAAATAAGTGCGCCCCCACGATTCAGTACGCTCCACAAACCCGCTGGCAATGCAATATGTACAGTGTATCCCAGAGAGATAACAGCAAGAATACTGTTGAGAGTTCTATATTGATGTATCTATAAATGAAACAAACTTGAGAAACGTCACAAATTCAAGTCGGCAGATTCCACAAATTTGTGCGAACGCCGAAATCAATCCTCAATTCACTGTGCATCGCAAACCAGCTGATACCTGCATTAGCATCCCAGAGTATCCCACAGCAAGAGTAATTTCAAACAGTTCACAAAATGGCTGCCTCCAGAATTCCTTATAACAAACAGCACAGCCAGAGCTCCATTGATCACCTGATCTATCAGCACGGCGTTTCAAATCTTCATCTCGTGTCCCTGTCAGTCTCGACAGTCTCTATCTCCTGCCCTGTTGATATTTTAACCTGGGTCATGCGGACTTGTCACTGGAACTGCCTGTAGTGTTCTTATTTGTGACGTGACACATCGAACACTACAATCCATGTCTATCAAAACCTCCTGTCATTAGCGACCTCATTCATTTGAACTCTTTCACGTGTACGATAGATGAAGATTTTAACTCACAACAAAGAAGTTTGCTGTCAATCAGTAATACTGCTCCCCTTTCCTTTCCGGGTTCACGGCAATTCTGATATTATAACGAATTTGCAGAGTGTCGGTGCATTTGGACACTTGGCGTATCTCAGGAATGTTTCATTTCTAGATACTTTATTAATAAATGTATTAATGCACTTTAAACTGAAATTTAAACTGTTTTTTAACGAGGAGACAACTATTTTTTGAACTATTTGAGATTAGGTACGATCACAGATATGGGGGTGTCGTTGGAGTTGAGGTCGTGGCGAATCTCACGATTGATTCGGAAACTCACTTTCTTCCCGGACGTCTCAGTAAACGGCTCCTTCGCCCTCGCCGGCAGTCTCCAACTCAGCGCCGAGAAACCCACAATTCTCCAGCCTGGTACGTCTGGGGTTTACACGCTCGGTCCCGCCAGTCCGTGAGATCGGGATGTCCCGCCCACCCAGGCCTCAGCATTTGTCTAAATGCTCTGTGTTTTGCTGCCCTGTTACAGCTCGTCACACGAGACAACAAATTCACACGGTACGCAAATAAAAGTAGTTTATTTAGAGCTGAAGCATTACTGAATGTGCACAGGCTGGAGCACAAAACCTCCAAAACCCGTACTCATCGATCCGCAGCAGACTCTCCAGGTAGTCTCCACCGAATCACGGTCCCCAACGGATCGGCTCCTACGACCTGTCCTTTCCGGACTTTTGGCCGGGAAGTAACCAGTTAACCGATGGACATTTACGTTCGAGTGCAGGATTCAATATCGAAAGCGGTATGCCGGGTGACGAGAGCGGGACTATAATTGAAAAAAATAAATGAAAACAAAGGGAAAGGCGAGTTTAATAATTGCTAGGAGATGGTTGTCGTGGGCTGGGTGAGCGGGACTATAATTGAAAAAAATAAATGAAAACAAAGGGAAAGGCGAGTTTAATAATTGCTAGGAGATGGTTGTCGTGGGCTGGGTGAGCGGGACTATAATTGAAAAAAATAAATGAAAACAAAGGGAAAGGCGAGTTTAATAATTGCTAGGAGATGGTTGTCGTGGGCTGGGTGACGAGAGTTCCGGAGCTGTGTCTCCCATAGGTTCGGAACCATAGAAACACAGTACGTTACAGAACAGAAACAGGCCTTTTAGCCCTTCTTGGCTGTGCCTAGTCCTACTGACCTGCAAATGGAACGTACCGCTCCATACCCCCTCATCCATGTACCTGTACAAGTTTGTCTTAAATGTTAAAAGTGAGCCCGCATGTACCACATATTTTGCCAGCTCATTCCACACTCCCACCACTCCCTGTGTGAAAGATCACCCCCCCCCCAATGTTCCCTTTAAACTTTGCCCCCTTCACCCTTAGCCCATGTCCTCTGTTTTCTTTTCTCCCCTAGCCTCAGTGGAAAATACCTGCTTGCATTCACTCTATCTATACCCATCATAATTTTATATACCTCTACCAATTCTCCCCTCATTTTTCTACGCTCCAGGGAATAAAGTCCTAACCTATTCAAACTTTCTTTGTAACTCAGTTTCTCAAGTCCTGGCAACATCCTTGTAAACCTTCTTTGCACTCTTTCAACCTTATTAATATTCTTCCTGTAATTCGGTGACCCAAAACTGCACACAATACTCCAAACTTGGCAACAATGCCTTATACAACCTCACCATTACATTCCAACTCTGATACTCAATAGCTTGATTTATAAAGGCCAATGTACCAAAAGCTCTCTTTACGACCCTATCTACCTGTGACGCCACTTTTCGGGAATTATGTATCTATATTCCCAGATCCCTCTATTCTACTAAACTGCTCAGTGTCCTACCATTTACCTTGTATGTTCTGTCTCGGTTTGTTCTTCCAAAGCAATACGTCACACATGTCTGCGTTAAAGTCCATCTGCCATTTTCAGCCCAAGTTTCCAGCTGGTCCAAATCCCTCTGCAAGCTCTGATAACCTTCCTCACTGGCGACTACCCCCCCCCCCCAGTCTTTGTACCATCAGCAAATTTGCTGATCCAATTTACCACATTATCATGATGACAAATAACAATGGACCCAGCACTGATCTCAGTGGCACACCACTAGTCACAGGCCTCCACTCAGAGTAGTAATCCTCTATTGCCACTCTCTGGCTTCTTCCATTGAGACAATGTCTAATCCATTTTGCTACCTCTCGATGTACACCTAGCGACTGTATCTTCCTAACTGACTTCTCATGCGGACCTTGTCAAAGGCCTTACTGAAGTCCATGTAGTGAACATCCACTGCCTGCCCTTCATCCACTTTCCTGGTAACCTCCTCGAAAAACTCTAATAGATTGATTATACATGACCTACCACGCATAAAGCCGTGTTGCCTCTGCCTAATAAGTCCCTGTATAACCAAATATTTGTAGATCCTATCTCTTAGTACTCTTTCCAATAATTTACATAGCAATGGCGTCAAATTTACCGGCCAATAAATTTCAGGATTACTTTTAGAGCCTTTTTAAACTAACGGAACAACATGAGCTATCCTCTAATCCTCCAGTACCTCACCCGCAGATACCGACATTTTAAATATATCTGCCAGGTCCCCTGCAAATTCAACACCAGTCTTCATCAAAGTCCGAGGGAATACTCTGTCAGGACCTGGGGATTTATCTACTCTGGTTAGCCTTAAGATACCAAGCACTTCCTCCTCAATTTCCTATCATCCAATCTCCAACCTCCATGACCTCACTACTTGTTTGCCTTATTTCCATAGACTCCATGCCAGTTACCTTAGTAACTACAGATGCAAAAAAGAACATTTAAGATCTCCCTATTTTTTTGTTCCATACATAGCCGACGATTCTGCTTATCCAGAGGACCAATTGTATCCCTTACTCTCCTTTTGCTCTTAATATAACTGTAGAAGCTCTTTGGATTATCCTTCATCTTGACTGCCAAAGCAACCTCATCTCTTCTTTTGGCCTTACTAATTTCTTTCTTAAGTATTTTTTTTTGCAATTTTTTACTCCTCAAGCACCTTATTTGTTTGCTGTTGCCTATAGATGACATACATCTCTCTCTTTTCTTTATCAGAGTTCCAATATCTCTTGAGAACCAAGGTTCCTTATTCTTATTCACTTTGCTGTTAATCCTAACAGGAATATACAAACTCTGCACTCTCAAAACTTCTCCTTTGAAGGTCTCCCACTTACCAATCACATCCTTGCCAGAGAACAACCTGTCCCAATCCTCGATTTTTAGATCCTTTCTCATTTCTTCAAATTTGGCTTTTTTTTTCTCAGTTTAGAAACTCAAACTGAGGACCAGATCTATCTTTATCCATGATCAACTTGAAACTAATGTTATTATGATCACTGGAACTAAAGTGTTCCCCTACACATATTTCCATCACCTGTCCTAACTCGTTTCCTAAAAGGAGATCTAATATTGCATCCTCTCTAGTTGGTACCTCTATCTATTGGTTTAGAAAAAAATTCCTGAAAAATTTTTACAAACTCTAACCCGTCTAGAGCTTTAACCGTATGGGAGTCCCAATAAAAATGTGGAAAAATAGAAACCCCTACTATCACAATTTTATGTTCCTGCAGTTGTCCACCATCTCTCTGCAGATTTGCTCCTCCAATTCTGGCATACTGTTTGGTGGTATATAATACAACACTATTAGTGTTGTCATACATTTCCTGTTGTTCGGCACCACACATATGTGACCAGCCCTCTAATCTGTCCTGCCTGTGTGCTGCTGTGACATTTTCCTGACTAGCAATGCCCCCCTACCCGTCTTTCCTCTGCCTCTAACACGTCTGAAACATCCGAACCCTGGAGCATTAAGCTGCCAATTCTACCCCTCCTGTTCGCCCAGTTTTATTCCCCCCTCTGGCACATTGTCCGGTGACAGTCAGTTATTCAGTGTCAAGATGGGAAACAGTGCGACCGCCTATGAAAAAAACTCAATATAAATTATTTATTAATCAGTTGAATAATTGACAAGAGCGGAAATATTGCAGCGCTGATGAACTGGTCTCTGAACTTGGACTGAGTTACCCCATAAATAAACGTGTTTGTGCAGCAACTTAACGCCAACAACAAATATCCCGATTGTTCAAATATATATTCCGAATTATTGTAATTATTCTGATCCAATCCGGAAATCATATAATAAGTGAATTTGCCAACAGTCACCGACCACAGGATGATGAAGCTTCCGGAGATGGTGAGAAGTAAGATCACAGACCTCCTCCTGCTCTCCATCTCCGGGTCACTGCGGTTATCCACCTTGCCGTGAACCCTCAGCCGCTTACGGACGCGACTAGTCACCAAAATGTGTCTGACTGTCAGAGCGTTGAACAGGAGTATTAACACGAACGGGAGTAACGGCGTAAGGACGGTAGAAAGCCAGTCATATCCCACCCACCCGGGATCCGTATAGTAGCCCGGCTTTGGAATACAGTCCCAGGGTATATTGTCAATCACTTTCACAGGTTGGTATACAAAGAAGTAGGGTACATTTTTAAAGCAGAACAAAACGCCAGTTGTTGTCAGGACCACAGCCGCAGTTTTCCCGGTGCAATACTTTTCTTTCCACTTCTGGAAACAGATGGCGACAAACCGATCAAATGTAAAAGTGACGGTGAACCAGACAGAACAGTCAGTGGCTGCAGCTGTCAGGGCAAAGATCACACTGCACACGGGGGTGATGTCCAGGAATGTTCCTGGGAAGTAATAATAACTGATCCGCCACAGTATAACCCGAGATATAATGGTTAGTAGATCCGCCGTTGCCATGGCCACCAGGTAGCGAGTGGTGCAGGTAGAGAGGCCGCACTTTCCCCGGGACAGGATCACAATCGCCACTAAATTCACTGCAGGAACAGCAAAAAAATTAAAATGTGAATTACTGCCTCACCGTTCCGTCAGTCTGAAGCCACAGATAAGCTGGAAATTGAGCACATTACAACTTCGCAGACAACTCATTTCTGGAAGTTTTCAAATGTAAAACGGCGCGGTTCTCGGTACTGGAAGAGGAGCAGTGTTTGGAAAGAAGGCATTGTCAATTGATTGCCGAGAGGGCTTTGGAGAAATTAATGTAAATCTTCAGCAATCAGGTTTTCGAGTGACACGTGGAGCCTGGCTACCAGGGCAAATTTCCCAGCGATGATGGTTGCCGCGTTACTGTCACCTATCGTCTGTCACTCTCCGGATACAGCGTTCCCGCTCCCTCCCCCTCTGCCCACTTACACAGTCCAAAGCAAATTTACAGCCACCCGTCGCATTTCCTCGTCCCCTCTTAGATTTCCGTTCGTCACCCGCCCGCAGGGGCCCCGCTTGCCTCGCTTCTTTTAAATTCTGCAGCTACTCCTTCCCGGGGTCCTTCACACCAGGTCAAAGTGTCCGACCAGAAAGTTCCTATTCCCCATTTTAATAATTTTGCCTGATCCATTGAATGCCTGAGGTATCTTGTACGTTAGTGCTTTGAACATCCAATACATAAAGAAAAAAAGGAATAACATAAGCACTTCAGAAACATTGTCCTCCTTCAGGCTGATGTGTAAAGTCTGGATACCCCTGTGCATTTCTCACTGTCGCGATTCTGTCACCGATGTACTGACACTCTCCTCATACAGCGAAGCACCGCCTATCCGCCTCTGTCCATTAGAAAAGCAGATTTATCCCCCCACACCCCCGTTGGCATGTCTTGTCATGAGTTGCTCCAAACTGCTACAGGATTTTTCCAAATACTTCAAACCTCATTGTTCCTGAGCGGAGTATCGCAGGGACCTTACCCCGGCTGAGCTCCATCAGACGTCGCTATGTTGTCCCTTCACTCCCTCTTCACTTCACGGATAACAGGGCATAAAACAAATCCTGCTACTCGAGACCTACACAGAACTTTTTCTTTAATCTTTCGAAACTCTGGATGTTTGAGACTGACAAGTGATGTCTGCGTTTCTTCCCGAAATCTCAGCTGCAATTCTCTTCTCGCATTCCCTTCAAACTTGCATCGATTTCTAAAGCACAGATCAGTAGCTTTAAATTTGAAATTGAAGTATGCTACAGTATTGATACGGAGTTACACCAATAGTCTCTAAAGGTGTCCAGCGCTCCGGGGTATCGGAATTTACTTTAGCAGACGCTTTTCATTGATAAATCAAAACGGCCCGCCATGAACCCACAAAATGAATTCGTCTCCGCGATCTTCCGCTCGACATCTGTTTCAGCTGTCGATCTATTTTCGGCCGAGTCCACGGATCAAACTGCAAAAAAAAACTTTCGACCGAACACGGAGCGTTGCCACAATGTCTCCACCGCACTCGTAACCGCATAACAACCGAACTAGTCTAATGAACGCGATGTCACAGCGGCAAATGTTACTTCGCCCATGTTCTTACCAGGAACACCGATAACGGCAATGATCATGTACCATATCTTTCTCACATGGTAAAATGTTTCAATCATGCTGTATGAGATTCACCCTGTCTTCCAGCTGCCCGCGATCTCGCTGAAGAAACTCTGAGCTGATGAATCTCCACGGTCATTCACTTATACTCGCTCCAGCACCTTGAATATTCAGATCCACACAAGGCTGACGTGTCTTCCAAAAGCTGGGGTAAAAATAAACACGATGTCATTCAAGTCAAATCCCAATTGTGATGAGGTAAGGCACTAAATTGTAAAACTTCAATGTACAAATCTAAATTGTTAAATTGTACTGAAAGCAGGGAAACTGTTGATCATATTGATTAACACTTTCTCGAGCACCTGAGCTCTATCCACAAAAATGCGGGACTGCACAGTGCCAGACATTCTCAATACATTTACCCACTCCGTTTCCGACATGTTTGTCCATGGCCTCATCTTGGGACATTATGAGGCCACTTTTAGTTTGAATAAGTAACACCTCATTCCGTCTAGTTATCCTCTAATCGAAAGGCACCAACATCGATTCATCTGATATGCTTCCCTACTTCATTCCTTCTTCCTCATTTCGCCACTTTGGCATCTTCTCTCATCTCCTCTCCTGCAAGCCTTCATATTCTGGTAACTTCTACTTTCTTTTCAAGCTCTGATGAAAGACCATGGTCGAAAACGTAGACTGTTTATTCATTGTCATAGATGTTGCTTGACCGACTGAGAATCATTATTGAGTCTCCCATCCCATCACACACCAGTTCACTGCGCGAATTATCATCATCCATTCAACCATTAATATCCTCATTCAAATCCCAACCTTCTCTCCCTCTGCACAGAGATTCCCATGCCATCATTTCAAACCCATTCTAACCTAGCTCCACACTTCGAGTATTATCTCCCTTCCCTCAAAACACCCATCAACCCACCAATGAGTATCGTTATACCTAGCCCTTCCTTCGGAAAACTTAATTGCGCCGTCTATTCCCACTTGTACACCCACTAATACCTCACCCTGCACCACGTCACCTCCTCACACTAGACCTGAATTAATACCCGAACAAACAGAATTCCAAATTCCGCCTTATCCACTTACCTTTGTATACTTCACCTAGTGTAATTCCATAACATCCTTCCCACACGCCCCTTAATGCTGTACCCAATATAATCCTTTTCGCTTCTCTCTCAACCCACTCACTAATATTCCACCGTCTAATCAAACTCTCGGATTCATCCACACGCCCATTAATGCAATAATTAATATAATCCCTCTTTCCTTTGTAGTAGCGATGAACGTAATAGTTCACATCATTCTGCACCGTGAATGACACCAACAGTATGAAAGAAGGTTGCGACTGCTATTGATGGAAGTGAGTGTAGTTGCTATTGCTAAGGAGAAGATGTTTGAGAGGCTGAAATACGGGAAGTTAGAAGCACTAATCAGCTGGACCAGCTGGAGGAGACCAGAATGTTCTGTCTGGTTCACTGCAACATTGATATCTGATCAGTTTGTCGCCATCTGTTGCCAGATGCAAAGTATTTGCACCGGGGAAACTGGGGCTGTGGATATGACAACAGCCTGCGCTTTCTGAAAGACGTGGCTGAGGGCGGCATTGGCGGTGAACTTTGAATAATCACTGTGATTCGGAAGAGTCCGGAAGAGTAAGAGTAGCAAATGTTAATACACACCACTCTGAGAAGAGAGGTGGGTAAACGACAGGAAACTATATGCTGGATAGCCTGACCTCACTGGTTGGAAAGATGTAGGACTCCATTATTAATTATGAGGTTTCACGTATATGGCCAGTAATGATAATATAGGGCGGATTTTACCGTGGTTTCCTAAAGGGGATGTGTAGATTTGTAAATCTGTTGGAATTTTTTCAGGAAATCAAAAGGCAGATTCCATACAGGAGAGTCAGTGGATGTCGTTTACTTGGAATTTCAGAAGGCCTTTGACAATGTGCCGCGCTTGAGGTTTCTAAACAGGATAAAACGCCCTTAATACAAAAATATGTGATGGATGGAAGACTGACTGAATGGCAGAATGCAAGAAGTGGGACGAAACGGAGCTGATTAGTGGTGTTCGGCAGGCGTGGGCTTTGGGGCCGCTTCTGTTTGTTTTCAGAGAAGGGAAGGTCAACAAATAAAATCTCCCATGCTGCGGGCGGTCAAATTGTGATTTATTCAACTATGGATTCAGGCATGGTGTTTTCTGAAGAAACTTTCACATTTCTTTCACGTAGATGCTTAGTCGCTCTTCGGGCCAGCTATTCAATTTTCCTTCCCAACCTGCTTCCAGATTGAGTGTTTGTCTCTCTGAAAGAGGAGGCAACCATTCTTCAGAAATGTCTTTATTCTCATCCGACATTCCTGATATTCAAATCCGCGTGCTGACTCTTTAGGGCCCCCTGGCGCTAGCAGAATGTCAGTACACGGTTGGGAAATGCCGACGCTGTCAGTTTGAACCTCCTCTCGAGCACGTGTGGTTTAGATGGTTGTCCCAGATATGAGCCGACTCTCTTCACCGCCAAACCGTATTCGATATTGAATCCCACACGCCAACGTAAATGCTCATTGTTTAACAGGCCAACAAAGCCGTTACTTCCCGGTGGGAAAGCTGGCGAGAACAGGTCGTATGATTTGATCCGGAGGGGACCGTGATTCGGTGGAGACAGCGTGATGGAGTCTGCTGCAGATCAGTTTTGGGCTCCAACTTGTGCACTTTAAGTGAAGTTTCTGCTCATAAATAAACTTCTTTTAATTGTATGCCGTGTGTAATCTGTTATTTCCTGTGATGCGCTGTAACAGGGCAGCAAAACACAGTGTTCAGACAAACCCGGGCTTCGGTGGGCGAGATATCCGGATCTCGCGGATTGGCGGGACCGAGTGTGTAAACCCCAGACGGACCAACTTGGAGAATGGCGGGTTTCGCGGCGCTGAGTTGGAGACAGCCAGCGAGGGCGAAGGAGCCGTTTCCTGAGACGCCTGTGAAGAAAGGGGGTTTCCGAATCAATCCTGAGATTCGCCACGACCCCGACTCCAACGGCACCCCCAAGCAATGTGAAACTCCATATCTATAGTCGTCCCTGTATTTAACGACACACCTGCAAACATCCCCAAATCCCTGTACAGCTGCAAACGTGCTGAGATCCCCAAATGCACATGCCGTTATCCGACAGAAAAAAATAATTTCAAATAATTCACAAAATAGCTGCCTCTTCGTTAAAGAAACAGCAAGAACAAATCTCAGTTTAAAGTACATTTATAGATTTATTAATAAAGTATCTATAAATGAAACAATCGAAATTCGCCGCGCCTGTAATTACAGTAACACTCTGAAAAATCGTGCGCAGCCACATATTTGAGGACACGTTCCTAAATCAGAGCATATCCCCAAGTGAACCGCTAATCCATGTGAACCGCTAAAACCGATATTCACCGACACAGCGATAAATCTGCACGATCTCCAAATCAGTGCGCACACCAAACCAGCTGACTCCCCCACATGCACAGTCGAGTATCCCAGAGCAGGAGTCATGTCGACAATTCCAAAAATGCAGGCCTCCGCCATAGAATAATGTCTGCAAGTTCAAATTGCACTGATTTTGACAGTACCTATAAATTAATTAAATTTGAGATACCTCACAAAGCCAAATCCGCAGTCACCACAACTCTGACAATCCCGAAAGCGGTAAACATCCCCACATCAGTGTGGGGTACATCACTAAATCTGTTCGCATCCCCAAGTGTCCACCCCTGTATTTACTGACATCGCCTTAAATGTGCGCAGTCCCCAAGGCAGTGCCCACCTCAGACACGCTCACACTCGCACATACTAACAGATTATTTCAGAGCAGGACTAAAACCGTTCAGAAAATTGTTGTCAAAATCCACATTCACCCTGAAATTTGTTTGCAGCTCCCAATCAGCCTACGCACCTATGTCTAGATCTGATCCCAAATTGGTGCGCACCCGCTTGTTCCTACACACATCCCTAAATCCGTGCACTTCCCCTAATCCATGTGCAGCACCATCCCCGTCGCACCACAAAATCTACCGACTCCCCAAAATTGTGTGTAACCCTAAATCCAAATGTATCCTCAAATCTACATACATCTCAAACAAGTGCGCACCCACGAGTCAATACGCCCCACAAACCTGCTGGCAATGCAATATGTACAGTGTATCCCAGAGAGATAACAGCAAGAATACTGTTGAGAGTTCTATATTGATGTATCTATAAATGAAACAAACTTGAGAAACGTCACAAATCCAAGTCGGCAGATTCCACATATGGCTGGAGTTGGTGGAGGTGGGGCAGGTCCTTAAATGCGGACTTTACTTCAATTTTCAACAGTAAGAGCGATCCTAACATTTGGGAGGATAGTTCTAAACGGGCCGATGTGCAAAAATAGGAGGAGGATGTAAAAATGTGGATGTACAGGAACTTTTGAAAAACATTCGGATAGTTAAGTCATCTTGTGTTGTTGCGAGAAACCCTAGGTTTCTGTGGGAAGCGGAGGAAGAAATTTCTGCACACTTGGCGATTAACTTTGCGTTATCACTGCCGCATTTGTAGTATAGGGGACCTACTTCACTGACGGGCAAATTATTGGAGAAGTTTCTTAGAAACCGAATTTGCGAGGTTTGGGAGAACTTGATTTCGGAGAATCAGAATGGCTTTGGGAGAGGCAGTTCATAGCTCACTGCCTGGTTCAATTCTGTGAGGATGTGACAAAACACATTGGTAAATATAGAAAAGTTTATCTGGTATAAATAGATCTTAATAAAGCCTTTGATACGGTTAACCATGGTAGGACCGTACATAACGTCAGAAGGTTTGGTATCCAGGGAGAGTTGGCTGGTTCATACAGGACTGACGCCCACAGAAGGCAGACTAGTTGTGGATGGAGCGTTTTCTCCCTGGATGTCGGTGACCAGCGGAGTCCTGCAGTGATAAGTTTGAGACCCCCTGCTTTTCTGTTTTTATGAATGATTTGGATGAGGAGATGGAAGGGTGGGTTATTGTATTTGTAATGATGTGGAGTTTGGTGCAATTATGGACAGTATAGAAGATTGTCGCAGATTACAACAGGACAGTGTCAGGACGCAGAGCAGCGCTGAGAAGTTACAGATGGATTTCAACCCGAATGCTATGAAGTGATTCACTTTGGGAGAATGGATTTGAAGGCAGAGGGATTATTTGCTCGAGTCAACCGAGGGACGCACATTAGTTTCCACAATGGAAACAGAGTGATGGAACTTTCTCCAATAAGCCGAGGTCCGCTCATCGGTACGAGAACCACAATCGGGACGGAGCGGTGCACTGCAGGAGCAGAAGGAAGTGTGATTGACTGGTGAGCTTGACCACATCCACTGTTCTGCACATACTCATAGTGACGATTGCCTTCTGAAAACTGTTGTACTCTGTTTTTTTCTCCTAGGAGCGACGGAAGATGACAGGTGACCTGACGGAGGTGTACAGGGTGATGAGAGGCATTGATCATGTGGATAATCAGAGGCTTTTTCCCAGGGCGGAAATGGTTGCCAGAAGAGGACACAGGGTGGTGGAGATTAGGTACAGATGAGATGTCAGGGGTAAGTTTTCTACGCAGGGTGTGGTGAGTGCGTGGAATGGGCTGCCAGCAACGATGGTGGAGGCGGACACGATAGGGTCTTTTGAGAGACTTTTGGATAGGTACATGGAGCTTAGAAAAACAGAGGGCTATGGATAACGCTAGTAATTTCTGAGGTAGGGATATGTTCGGTACAAATTTGTGGTCTTTGTTTCTATGTTTGTAGGAAAGACAATATACCCGAAAGCAAATCAGGAGAAAGACAGACAACTTCGTGGCAAATAATAGAACAGCCCGACATCCTGCGGATGTTCACAGATTTTACTTGTTACTTTTGTTCAAACAGAATGGATGGCGAAATATTGGTAGAGTTGTGGCTGGTTTGAGAATATCGTTAAAATTAAACAGACTGCATCGCAGGTTCACGGGTATGTGGTGGTCAAGTCATTGACTGGCAGAGGTCAGGTTCCTTCCAAAAGGCCCATGTGTGCGCTGGAAAACATTGTTCTTCAAACTGTCCACAGCCCTCGCTAATTTCCCAGGACACGTTCCCTTTTTGATCACAGGTCTCTGGAATATCGCTGTGGATCTTTTCCAGTGTTTGATGTGAAGTTTTAAGTGAAGTGTTATTGTAATACATGTCAGCTGACATTGTCAATTCCATCACTCACACCGCCCGGAATGACTGAAACAAACGAAAGAAAAGAATGAACGAATGTTCCCCTTTAATAAAGAAGTGTTCTCCATTTCACCCGCCAGAACAAACTCCTTCCCCCAATTTCAGAAGCGAATGTGCACGGTCAAATATTACAAAATAAATCGACTTCAATATGAATGTCTGTTTTAAAGCACAAATTTAATAATTTGCTGAAGCCTGGTATCATGGAAAATAACATGGAAAATTCACATCATATTTTGTTTTAAAGTAAATAGATTACAATATCCCTTGAGGAGACAAATTCAGGATACGGGGACAGAGTGAGTAAAAATAGTTTAACGTAATTGTTTGTGCAGCTGGTTGTCACTAATGTCCCTGACGTGACTGCCACGCTAATTGTCTCAGTGGAATTGCTCTCACCTCAATAAAAGTCTGTTAAACCGACCAGCAGTCCATCTAAGCAGCTGAAACCTTCTGCATAACTGAACGCTGCTTCTACAGAATATGGGATATTCGGCGATTTACTACATCGCGGCCATTTTCTATCCCACACTTGTAGCGGTTGGTGTCCCCGGTAAGATGCCGGAGCTGGTTACTTTATGTATGGTGCCGTCGTTACTCTGCTGCGGTATCCGCACTGTTACTGAGCACAGATGCTACTATCGGCTGAAACGTGTTTCCGGCATGGAGGATTCGGGCATCTGGTTGTTTTATATCCATTTTCCATACTAGGATCACAGTGTTTTCATCTTCTGACAATTACGTTCGTGCCGATAATATCACTGTTTCACAATTTCACCTCGCTAGGCTTTCTGAAGTGATGCTGGTCTCTGCTTTTCCAGGTCCGAGTTTCTATCAGTGCAGACACTTCGATCTTATAACACCGTGGCAGCTTATTTAAATGACGGTCCAGTCTATTTTCGACAAGTAGGTCTGTTCTTCTGTAAGTCAGTAAATGAGCACTTGTGTTTTATATCTCCTTGATGTCACTTAGTCACGGCTACAAACAATCCCGTCAGCTCTTTCACCTCTAATAACGGAAATGGTGTGTTTACAGGAGGATCGACTGCTCACCGGTACGTGAGTCGTGGAACTCGGATGCCTCGCTCTAAACTGTGGGCAGGTCGCCAATCCACTGACACTCACATCCGTCATTGTCCTCCACCCGGAGTGCAGCGACCGAGACCGCACACACTGGAATCCAGCTTTCCACTTCCAAACAGACCATACCCTGCATAGCATCGGTTAAATGGGGGCATGCAGGGAACTGACCATATTTCTGTTTTGCTTCCAAATTTCTTGCAGTTAATTTAACGGCGATTGTGATCCTTTCTCGGGGAAAATGCGGGCTCTCCAAATGCATCACCCGTTACCTGGTTGGAATGGCAACAGCGGATCTGATGGTGGTTATCGTTGTTGCTTTAGTGGATCAGACCAACAATATCCACATTTATTCCAGATCCCTGCTCATCACTCCTGTATGCGCTCTGACAATTGTATTTCGGGTTGTAACGACGGACTGTTCTGTTTGGTTCACGGTCAGTTTTACCTTCGATCGCTTCATCGCAATATGTTGCCGAAAACTGCGGGAGCGATACTGCACCGAGAGAACAGCAACGGTGGTTATGGTGACCGTGGTTATACTGAGCTGCGGGAGAGGTGCTCCATTTTACTTTGCCCTTGAACCTTACGTCATCATTGACAACACGCCGTGGTGGTGCACAGCTACATATGAATACACTACTTCACCAGTGTGGAGAGGATACCAATTACTGGACAGTATTTTAATACCATTGCTACCAATCATCTTAATCCTGGTGTTTAACGGGTTAACCGTAAGACATATCGTTGTGGCAAATAGAGTCCGCAGAAGGCTTCTGCATGGCACCGACATTCAGAAAGATGCCGAGGTGGAAAAACGCAGAAAATCGATGATTTTGCTGTTTTCTATATCAGCTAATTTCATATTATTTTGGATGCCCCATGTAGCCCATACCCTCAACTGGCAAAAGCAAAACTATTTTTACCAGGACAGATATTTGAGTTCCCCGGTATACATCCTACAACAATTTGGGTTCTTGTTGCAAATTCTCAGCATGTGCACCAATACTTGTTTCTATACACTGACACAGAGCAAATTCAGAGAAGAGCTAAGGAATGGAATGAAGTATGTGTTTACATTAAATGGCCATCTGTGTAGATAGCGCCCACGTCTAATGGTAATTCAGCGGAGTTTTCAAATAAAGCATTTTAAAAAGAAAAGGTTTGGCAAATATGACATAAATTCAAACAATCATATACCTCTTCATCCAGAAATTGCAGAAATGGTGGAAGACAGCTGACTTCATACAGCTCAGGTAGATAGCAATACAAACGCTCAATGCTGCTGGCGTGATTGTTACATCGGTTGAAGTATGTTCCAAACTATCACAGACAATCGACTGTCACAAGGGCAGGGGTGGCTTGAGGGCTTTCCGGGTTTCAGATGTTTAAAAATGGACAGGGTCGGGTAACAGAGTGGAAAGGGAATGCGATGGGAAACCAGGGATAGTATCGCAGATGCAGAATGTATGGACCACGTGGAGCGTTTACTAATTAATAGATAGTGCGACTAACACACAAACAAGAAGCTGATCACCCCGTTTGGAGTATTCTATGGAGCCGCCCAACAGATCAACCAAATAAGTGCTCCGGGAACGGTGAAGAACTGATCGGAAGCCGATATTTGACATCGGCCATGTTAACGGCAAGGGTAACAGAAACTTCCAAAATATTCTCTGGCACTTGCCCAGAGTAAATGGTCTAGGCGTGGCATATTTTTTTTGGTTGTGTCCAGTAACTATTCGTGTCACTACATGAATATAGGCAGACTAGCGAACAGTCCATACCGGACCTAATATTAGAAAAGGAAACGGATCAGGTGACGGAGCTCTTGCTGGGTCAGCATTTCAGCGCAATTGGGCAGATCTTCCCTCTATTTACCTTGCACCATGGAGAGGACCAGAGAGCATGGAATGTGTTTAATTGGAAGGCTGAGAATTATGGTGCTACCTGTCATGAACTTGGGGACGAACATTGCGAGATGATGCACTCAGAGAAATGCGCAACAGATATGCGGAGATTGTTTTGGGAGCACTGACATGGGGTTCAATAAGGGCTTGTCTCACTGTCGCAGCGCAAGGACAATAGTATAAGGTAACCCTGGGTGACAATGAAGTTGGAACAACTCGTCAAGGGGAAGAAAGAAAGGTACTTAAGTTTTAGGGAGAAAGGGTCAGGTAGGATTATGGAAGGTCAAAATGCAGACAGCAGAGAATTTAATAAAATAAATAAAAGTTAGAAGTTAGTAGGGGACTGGAGATGTCCTTGGCGAGTTGCACTGTGAGGAACAGGAGGAGACTGGAGAGAGTGTGGGCAGATCAGAAGTAAAAGAGGAAAACTTGTGTCTGGAGTCCAGGGACGGGGTGAAGCTCTTCACTGAATATATTGATCACTGTGAACACAGCGTCAAAAGGCAGATAATGCTCTAACATGCCGACGCGAGAAAGAGGATGTGCTGGAAACTTGGAAAACATTATGACAGATTATTCCCTGGTGCCGGAAGGGATATATTCCAGGTGATTTTGGAAGGGAAACGAAGACATTGCTGAGCTTCTGGACAGGATATCTGTGTCTTCCCTGCCAACGGAAGGAAAACTAGATGATTAGAGGGTGGCAAATGTTGTTCATTTGTTGAAGGAAGATAATAGGGGTACTCCTAAAAAGTATAGTCAACTGAGTCTTCCATCAGTATTGGGTAAACAATTGAAGAGGATAATTGAAGAGGGAATTTATGAGTATTTGGAGAAACGTAGTCTGGCTACGGAGAAGACAACATGGCTCTTTGAGAGGCATGTTGTCCTATATGAGCCAGATTGAACTATTTGTAAAAGTGAAAATAAAGCAAACAGAAAAATCTGAATAGTTGATGTAGGTGTATTAATTCCGAGAGTCGGGGGCATGTGATCCAGGTAATCCTGACTACGTTGATTTATAATTGGCTTCCTAACAGAAGGCAGATGATGTAGTAGACAGAATGAATACTGGCTGGAAGACAGCGGGCAGCCGCGTCCCGCTTGGAGTGTGGAAATTTTGAGACATATTACAACTTTCGGACTCTGTGGTTGCAGTGTTCCGAGAAATCGAGCTGGGTGAAATAATCGCTTTAATCTCACCATAGAACAGCAGCAGGATAATTGATGGAATTTGGGCTGACGATGGAAGCAAATCGCTGAGCTATTGACTACACCGCCACGTTATCTAAGCTGACCTGTCAATTACATATTACAGGACTTATCCTACAATGACCTCCGAATATTTTTTTTCCAATGGAGTCTTACATCTTAAAACCAGCATTTTAAAGGTGTTCAGAGCAGCTTCTGCTGCTCATTAAAATAACCGGCCTTTCAGAATGACAATTCAAGTACGCACCAATTTATCCCAATACCTCTGAAATATGGTTTCATCGCATCGGGTGTAAACACGCTCAAACCTCGATCCATTTAACGCTGAATCCATATGGCCAGTGTGAAATCCGTGTCTCCCACTGAACTTAATAATACATGAAATATACAAAACGACACACACTAAAACACAGCGAGCAAAGATATCACCCGGTCTCATACTTATCTTCCTTCAACACCATCGCAGGCAATTACAGAATACAGAACAAACAATTTCCAAAGCAAAAGGCCTCAGCGCGCATTAAAAAAAAGCAGCTTAGGAGAGTGAGATGTGGAGAGCAGAGGCTCACATACACCAGTACTTCATAGAATTTCGGAAAGATATGCAGCCTCCGAATTTCGCATCAGATCCTGGAAATCACTTCCAGCAAGGTAACACCTTTTTTTGTCAGGTGTATGGAGAAAAAGAAGATTAATTGAATCAACCCCCCAATACAAACCGAGGAAACACGCAACTCACATAAAGCCATTCATGGCTACAATCTTTCTCTTTCTCTTTCAACTGAGCTCACTTATGTCCAATCCTCGTGCTATATTTCAAAACTGCAATGCATTCTTGACATCTTTCCTTTCCAAAGAAATTTCCTTACATATTTATTCAGTTCTTGAAAAAAAACTTCTGAGGTAATTGTATTGGTAAAGTTTGAAATACATATTGCAATCTAGGAAATATATTCATTTTTCCAGCATTAACTCTACCTATTAATGTTATTGCTAACATCATCCATTTATCAAGATCCTCTTTTACTTTTTTAATAATGGAAAATAGTTTTGTTTATATAATCAAGAAATTGGTACTTTTTTACATTCTACTTGGTCTTGTTTTAAAATTCAACATTTTTGGATAAATCTAAAACTTTTATTGGAACAAATTACTGGAGTACAACTCCCACATAGTCCAGTATTATTTTTATTAGGAGTCATTGAAGGGACAATACCGAAACTTAAAATGAATAAGTATCAGAAAAAAAATGTAAAAATTGTATTGGCAGTAGCAGTTATCGCAGTAACTTGGAAATCTGATTTATATTTATCAATGGATCGTTGGAATAATGAAATACATAGTTGTATTCCACTTGAAAAAAATTACATACAATCTAAGAAATGAATGAGATATATTTTTGAAAATTTGGCTCCCATACCTACAAAAGAAAGGATTCAATACATAGGTCCTTTGAAGATAAAATTATAAAGTAATTGGGGAAAGTAAAAATAAATATTAAAATTATTTTGAACTCCATGGAGCATGTGGGGATCCTCTGTTATCCAGGCAATCTTCCTCTCTTTTTTTTTTCTTTCTTTAGATAAGGTTAAGGGGGTGCGTTAAGGGGAGAGGGGAGGGTTAATATTATTTTTCTCACTATTTTATCATCACATATATTCTTTGTAATTTTCTAAAATTTAATAAATAAATAAATATATAAAAAACTTCAATGCATTCATATTTTCAAAATATCTCAGAAATTGACATACTCTTATTTGTTTAATGGTTAACAAACATCTGTAATTGGAATCATATAGCACTTTGTAAACCCTTTCGACTCCAAGACAAAGAAACATATCGTCCACGGCATACTATTCAACAGAATTAAAGCATGGCGTCCCCACAACTCCAAGCCTCCAACGACGACTTCCAGGATTTCTGACCTCCAATTTCTGACCAAGGATAGGATTCGAATTAATTGACCCTTTGTAGTATAGAATTGGGGCTAATGATCCTCATTACCACCGCTGAAGGAACAGATTCGTTCACTGTACTGGGATCACTGTCACACCTACCTCCAACCCGGAACTACTGTCTTTACTGCCTTACGTGCAGTGTCATACGTCCTTCATCATCTCACATCTGCGATTCCTTCTTCTCATGCTGTAACCATCCATGATCTCAATCTCCGTTCTTCACTGTGTGCAAGGACAGAGGGATCGAACAGTATCAACGAATTTTTAGATTCGTCGGTCCTTCGAGACGTTGAAGTTCCAACCCAGATATACAGTTAGACAGCCACAGGGAGCCACTGCACAGAAACAGCGTCTTCAGCCCGTCAGGTCAGTAAGGAATTATTTAACCTGCCTACTCCCATCGACCTCACCCGGACCTTGGCCATCAACATCCCTCTGATCCGTGTATTCATCCGATCATCTCTTAAACGTTGACATCGGAACCTCAATTACCATTTGCTTTGGCAACAGTGTCTACGCTCCGACGACCGTCTGGGTGAAGAATTTTCTCCTCATGCTTCTCTTAAACATTTCACATTTCACTCTTCACCCATGAACTCTAGTTGTATTCTCACCCAACATCAGTGGAGAAAGCCTGCTTGCATTTATACTCTCTATACGCCTCATAATTTTGTATACCTCTATCAAATCTCCCCTCAGTCTTCTAGCCCCTCGGGAATAGTGCTAACATAGGTATTCTTTCCTTTTAATTAAAAGCTTTCAGTCCCGTGTAATATTTTTCTGTATTCATTCAAACTTATTTACATCTTTCCTGCAGGTATCTGCACCCAACCGCACACAATATTCCAAATTAGACCCCAATGAACAACATGAACACAACATACTCACTCCTGTACTCAATAGTTTGGTCTATGAAGGCCACGTGGGAAAAGCTTCATTTTTCTACGACCCTGTGTAACTGCGACACAACTTCCATTGAATTATGGACATGCATTCCCAGATTCGTTTGTTCTATCGTACTCCTCAGTGCCCCGTTTCTCATTGTGTCAGACCAACCTTGGCTGGTCCTCCCAAAGTGCACCATCTAACATTTGCCTGGGCTAAAACCGATCGGCCAATGTTCAGCTCATCTCTCCAGCTGGTCCAGATCCCGCCTCCTGCTCCGGTAGTCTTCCTCGCTGTGGACTACTCCCATAGTGTTGGTGTCATCGGCAAATTTGCTGATCCAGATAACGACAACATTATCGAGATCGTTTATATAGATTACAAATATCAACGGACACAGCAACGATCCCTAAGGCACTCCTCTCGTCACTGACCTCCAATCAGACAGACAACCATGCATTACCACACTCTCGCTTCCCCAACATAGCCAGTGGCGGATCCATCTCACTACTTCATCGTGAAAGCCAAGCGACTGAACCTTCTCGAGCATCCTCCCATACTGAACCTTGCAAATTCCTTGCTGAATTCCCTGTAGACGGCATCCGCTGCCTTGCCGTCAACACAACTCCTGGTAACTACCTGGGAAAACTTTTTAAGTTTGGTTAGACATGACCTACTAGGGCCTGGCCATTCCTGACTATATCTAATGTTCCTGTTTGTCCGGATACTTCCCTTCATACCCCATGACCAGAGTAATCTGAACACCGAGTACAATTCCTGATTGCATAATAGTTGACGTCCATTCTGAGCAAAACTATCACTATCATCCTGTGGCCGGAACTGACATTTATATTCTATTGTTGTTAAATGATCCTGCAATATTATCAGGCGTATTGAGAGTAGATAATTAATAATTAACTACTAAAGAATAATTAATCTACTGGACCTAAGTAGTGAGATACGTTACAAGAGATAAGAGCACAGAACATAGAATATTACAGCACAGTATAACCCTTCGTCTCACGAGGTTCTTATAGGCTTTCAAATAATTCAAACTGGCACATCCCCACTGCAACTGAATCAGAATTAGAAACAAACTTAACACTACAGGTCATCAAATTTGTTACCTTTTCGGTAGCAGTGCAATTAATCTCCATCTCGATGGCAACTCTGTGTAGAGGGCGTGTCCTGTTGGTGGGCAACTTTAATGATGGACTCTACTGTTACAAAAATCATCCCTTATTATAATGAACAGTGAGGTACCGGGAAACTGCATTTACCAGCAAGTAAATTTTATTATTTCAACTATAATGCACGGAGGTTCACACGCCATCTTCACTCCATGACTCTCCATGAACAGTTAATGAAGAGAAAAGATATTACCCGGGAAAGGAGTCGACGCCGGCCAGAGAGACGGGAGAGAGTGACTGAGGAGAAAGAGAAGGGGACAGAGACTGGTGAGGTAGCGAGAGAAAGGTGAGGGTAGAGGAGTCCGGGAAGTCTGGGACTGGCGTGGAAAGAGATTGGGGGTTGAGGAAAGATGTTAAATGGGGATGGAGATCGGAGTCGGTAGTTTGGTGTGGGTAGAAAGCGAGAGGGGGATAGTCGGGAGAGAGAAACGTGAAATGGGACTTTGCAGAGACCGGGGGCCGAGAGAGTGTTTGGATAAGAAACAGATGGAGGAGGGATAGTCCAGAGGGAGGGTGAGTGGTTGGGGTAGGTTGAGGGAGAGGTCGGTGTTATGGAGAGACCGGATAGAGAGAATGAGAGAGACCAGTGGGGGATGACAGAGACTGGGGAATGTAGGGAGACGGCGGCGAGAGTCTGAGAATAGGCCGGGAGTGGGGGGGGGGGAGGAAAGAGAGAGAGAGAGACGTCCGAGATTCTAGGAGAGGAGAAACAGCAGAGAGAGATGGAAACTGAGTGTGACAGCGTGGGGGCGGTTAGATGGATAAATCTATGACAGAGCTGGGGTAGAGAGATGAGGCAGAGACTTGGGACGGAGGGGAGATTCTGGGAGAGAGACCGCTGATGTAGAGGGAGATCGACGGGTTCGAGAAAGACGAGGGGGAGGGGGCCGGGAAAGTAGAGAGTTCTGGAGTGTGGAGAGATATTTGGGAATCTGAGTGAGGAGGGAGATTGGAAGAGAACTCGGAAGGGGAGACTCCGGAACGCAGCTGTGTGACAGGTAGGGCAAGAGTAACGGCAGGTAGAGAGAGAAACTTGTGGGAGGGAGAAAACAGGATTGGGGAGTCATTGGAGGGAGAGAGAGAGACGGGTTTAGGTGGCCGGAGGGATTGGAGAGACGGGTGGAGACGGGAGATTATGGGGAGGGAAATAGACACTGGAGGTTGGGAGAGAGAGAGAGAGACTGGGATGAGGTAGCAAAGTGTGAGTCAGATAATACAATCCATAATTTCACTGAGCGATTAGAGGACTTCCCGACCTGCAGGGCATTCTGGGATTACAGTGCTTCTATTCTGTACACTATCTGAAACAAGCAACCCGTGCCAGCTCGCTGACCTCCTCCGCCCCTCCCGCTTGACCCGACTCCTTCCTACACCGTATCCGCGATCTCACATTCCTCAACCCGTCTTCGCGATATTCATCCTCCCTCCCCGTCTCAGTGACCACAAAACACTGCGGCTGTAACGAAAGTGCAGAGTGGTATGATGAAACTCTTAAACAGTGTCATGTTAGTAACGGAACACTCTGGGCAATTTACAGCGTGGGATCTAGGAACCGAACCAACCCAGAGGCGAAAAATACGGAGACTCGAATGCCCGCGCAAAGCCAGCGCCTAGTACATGCAAGAGGTCCAATCGATAACGGATGGTTCAACTCTATTTTGCTTCAGGATTTAAATATTGTTAAATTAATTAAAGAACCGATTGCATTTCTCTTTTCAAAAAACTCAAAAAGAAATTTCCAGTGGACATTATGGGATAACTTTTAAGTATATTGTTATGTGATGAACAGATCTGATGGACCATGGGGTGCAGAGTTACCCACCCCCCCCCCCCCCGAGAACCACGACCTATTACTGTTGTTCTGCTGCTCATGAGAGAGAGTGAGAGATGGAAAACGGGCAAGGTCATCTGTGTCACATAAGAGAGAGAGAGGGAGACTGCTGATTGAGTGTATTGTGACTCTTCCTGGATTATTTTTCTTTTCGCTGAAAGGACAGTAGTTTGTTCGTTAACAATCCTCAGTGGACTGCAGGAGTGGAATGATTTGATAGACACAGTCATTCAGAATTGATGGATAGCTGAGACCCCGTTGGTAGGGTAAATCATGCTTGACTAATCTGTTGGAGTTTTTCGAGAATGTAACCAGGAAGTTAGACGGGGGAGATCCAGTGGATGTAGTGTACCTTAATTTTCAGAAGGTATTTGATAAGGTCCCACATAGAAGATTGGTGGGTTAAATCAAATCTCAGGGCATCGGGGGGAAGACATTGACATGGATAGAAAATTGGTTGGCAGATAGAAAGCAAAGGGTAGCGGTGAATGGGTGTTTCTCGGAATGGCAGGTGGTGACCAGTGGGGTGCCACAGGGCTCGGTATTGGGACCACAGCTATTTACCATTTACGTTAACGATTTGGATGAAGGCATAGAAAATAACATCAGCAAATTTGCTGATGATACTAAGCTGGGTGACTGTGTGACATGTGATGAGGATGTTAGGAGAATTCAGGGTGACTTGGATAGACTGGGTGAGTGGGCAGATACTTGGCAGGTGGCGTTTAATGTGAATAAGTGTGAGGTTATCCACTTCGGGAGTAAGAACAGGAAGGCAGATTATTATCTGAACCGTGTAGAGTTGGGTAAGGGAGTAATACAAAGAGATCTCGGAGTCCTTGTTCATCAGTCACTGAAGGTGAATTAGGAAGTGCAGCAGGCAGTGAAGAACGCTAATGGAATGTTGGCCTTTATTACAAAGGGAATTGAGTACAAGAGCAAAGAAATCCTCTTGCATTTGTACAGGGCCCTGGTGAGACCACATCTGGAGTATTGTGTACAGTTTTGGTCTCCAGGGTTAAGGAAGGACATCCTGGCTGTAGGGGAAGTGCAGTGTAGTTTCACAAGATTAATTCCTGGGATGTCTGGGCTGTCTTACGCAGGGAGGTTAGAGAGACCGGGCTTGTACACGCTGGAATTAAGGAGTTTGAGAGGGGATCTGATTGAAACATATAAGATTATTAAGGGATTGGACAAGATAGAGGCAGGAAATATGTTCCGGATGCTGGGAGAGTCCAGTGCCAGAGGGCATGGTTTGAGAATAAGGCGTATGTCATGTAGGACAGAATTAAAGAAAAGCTTCCTCTCCCAGAGAGTTGTGGGGGTCTGTAATGCACTGCCTCCGAAGGTAGTGGAGGCCAATTCTCTGGATGCATTCAAGAAGGAGCTAGATAGGTATCTTTTGGATAGGGGAATCAAGGGATATGGGGACAAGGCAGGAACGAGGTATTGTTAGGAATTGATCAGCCATGATCTCAAAATGGCTGTGCAGGCTCGAAGGGCCAAATGGTCGACTTCTGCACCTATTATCTATTGTCTATTGTCTAAAAGACAGGTCTGGAGAGACACCCTTCAGGCACACCAGTGGACCCTGATCAGTGTGGAAAACCTCACGGGAAGTACGGGGCTGCAGAGGAAAGAACCAGGAGATCGATCAGTAAAGCTATCAGTTTTACAGCAGTGCCGGTGGGTACTTGTGTGCGTGTCCACTAAGTCCAGAGTGAGGAGTCCACCACAGGAAAACGGTCTGGCTGAAGGACAGAGGGGTGATAGCCCAATAACCACAAGGGTGCAACGGAATCAAAAGCCACAGACAGGTCTGCTTGTTGCATGTTGCTGCAGCTGTTCAACTCTCTCTCTCTCTCTCTCTCTCTCTCTCTCTCTCTCTCTCTCTCTCTCTCTCTCTCTCTCTCTCTCTCTCTCTCTCTCTCTCTCTCTCTCTCTCTCTCTCTCTCTCTCTCTCTCTCTCTCTCTCTCACTCTCTCTCTCTCTCTCTCTCTCTCTCTCTCTTTCTCTCTCTCTCTCTTTCTCTCTCTCTCTCTCTCTCTCTTTCTCTCTCTCTCTCTCTCAAACGATTACAACACAACAACCATTTCTACCACAGCATTCATGAACTGAATTGAACTTTATACTTTTCTATGACAAACTGATTTACCCCTAGACATCGATAGAGCTTGTTAATTATTATTCCCACACTTTGAGGTTTATTATTGCTAACCTGTGTTAGATATATATTTGCATTATTGGTATTGTTTTTGCTTATAACATTGAAGACATTGATAAAAATTTCTAAATCTGGAACTTTATAAAGAGAGAATTGAACTTCAGATGCAAAATAGTCTGTTATTAACATCCCCGATTAAAAATCAATTACCTAAAACGAAGAGTTATTTTAGATACATGGCGATAAATTATTTGCTAAGCAATTGATATCTGCTTTGGCGAAACGTCAGATTAACAAAGTTCGTAGACGGGATGGTATTTTGACGGTTGATCCTGATGAAATTAATAAATCATTTCAAGAATTTTGTACCAATTTATACCAATCAGAATTTCCTGATGATCCTACCATAATACATGAATTACTAAAGAAACTGAATATTCCGAAAGTACCAACCGATGAGCGTTTAGCATCAGCTGTACCCATTACTGATGACTGATGAGGAAATAAGGAAAGAAATTTTATCGACGTACTCTAGTAAAGCACCTGGCCCGAATAAGTATACAGCTGAATTTTAAAAATAGTTTTCAGATTTACTTTCTCCCTGGTTACGTATATATTTTTAAAGATGTTTCTTATTTGTAGGTAAATTATCACAATCCTTTTATGAAGCATCTATTTCTTTAACTGCTAAAAACGACAAAGATCCCACTGAATGTGCATCAAACAGAACTGTATCGTTCTTGATTGTGGTTGGTAAAATCTTTTACAAAGTATTAGCGATTAGATTAGTGAAGACATTGCCACTAATTGTGTCCGAGGATCCGACAGGATTTATTAAAAATCATTATTCACATTTAAATGTTAGGAGGTAAATGAACATTGTTATGCACAATTTCATCTAATACTCCAGAAGGACTTTTTTCGCTTGACGCCGAGAAGGTGTTTGACAGACTTTAATGGAAATATTTATTTAATATACCTGAAAATTTTAATTTTAACCCTAAATTTACATCTTAGGTAAAATTGAAATATCATACAGCTTTGGCTGCTATATTTACCAATAATCAGAGATCCCCTTTTTTTGTTTAGGCTTTTCCGAGGTCCTAGACAGGTCATTGCCCTTTATGACATTGCCCTGGAGCCCTTGGCAATCGCTCTTCGTGATTCACCCAATATATTCGTCATTATCCGTGGGAATGGGACGTATAAAGCATCATTATATGCAGATGACGATTGATCATCGGTACGCAGTGCATAACGGAAAAGAAACTCACTTCGTGTAATCCATAGGAGTGGATTTATTCGAATATCCCATGAAACCACGTGTGTGTTAACCCTTGCCTGGGTATGTTGTGTGGCAGCCCCTGTAAGAAGATATTCCTGTGACAGGTCACTTTTGGTGATAATTCTTATGTGGATGCGGAGCGACTCGACGGGCACGATCCTTGGTGACTGTTATCTCGTTTCAACAGCGTGGGACTTGTGGAATTCTACGTGAATCAGCCCGTCTCTATATTCCACTCTGCATAACAAAACAAAAACCCAGCCTCTCCGCGACAAGATAAGTCATCTAAAGTTTTACTTCAGTACAGCTCTCTCTCCGTACTAAGAAGAGTTTTGTCCGCCGTTTCTTTCTCGACGCTCCGATCCAAGATAAATTCTGTCTGTCGTCTCCTGCCTACCTGCTTTTCCTCATGATACCCTTTCACATCTGCATCCTGACCAAATCTCCGTGCCTGTGGCCTGCACTTGGGTTCGCTTCATTCGTTGTAACAGGAACATCCTTTGTCTTAACATCTGCACACTCAATCTTTAAGTCGACTGCAAGTCATATATACTATCGCCAAGATCCTTTTCCTCCATGTAGTGAATACAGAAGCAAAGTATTCACTAAGTACCACTGCGATCTCCTGCTGTTCCGTACATACTTTTCCATGCTCACAATTGATTGGTGCTATTCTCTCACATCTTATCCTCTTGGTCTTCACATACTTTTAGTCCGGCTTAGGGTTCACCCTGATACTGCTCGCCAAAGACTTCTCAGAGCACGTCAGGCTCTCGTAGCTTCGTTCATAATTGCCATTCTGCTGGCAGTAAAATCTTCTGGTTCATTATCATTACCTGTTCTTTTGGACATTTCGTAAGCATTTCATTCTCTATCTGTCAATCTGTGCTGCAGTGTGAGATTGCGGGTTTCATTCCGTATTTGTCAGACTCTGTGAGAGTTTGGGTTTCATTCTGCATCTGACTGTCTCTGTTACAGTGTGAGAGTGTGGGTTTCATTATGTATCTGTCAGTCTCTGTTACAGTGTGAGAATGTGGGTTTCACCCTGTATCTGTCAGTCTCTGTTACACTGTGAAAGTGTAGCGTTCATTCTGTATCTGTCAGTCTCTACTACAATGAGAGATTGTGGGGTTCATTCTGTATCTGTGAGTGTCCGTTACGGTGCGAGAGTGTGGGTTTCATTCCGTATCTGTCAGTCTCTGTTGCAGTGTGAGTGTGGGTTTCATTCTGCATCTGACAGTCTCTGTTACAGTGTGAGAGTGTGGGTTTCATTCTGTATCTGTCAGTCTCTGTTGCAGTGTGAGTGTGGGTTTCATTCTGCATCTGACAGTATCTGTTACAGTGTGAGAGTGTGGGTTTCATTCTGTATCCGTCAGTCTCTCTTACAGAGTGAGAC
Organism: Hypanus sabinus; assembly: GCF_030144855.1. Lineage (NCBI taxonomy): Eukaryota > Metazoa > Chordata > Chondrichthyes > Myliobatiformes > Dasyatidae > Hypanus > Hypanus sabinus. The sequence continues at coordinate 453,427 of NW_026779325.1, read as the reverse complement.
TATGTGCTTCATTCTGTATCTATCAGTCTCGGCTAGAGTGTGAGAATGTGGGTCTCATTCTGTATCTGTCGGTCATGTTATAGTGTGAGAGTGTGGGTTTCACTCTGTATCTGTCAGTCACTGTTACAGTGTGAGAGAGTGGGTTTCATTCGGTATTTGTCAGTCGCTGTAACAGTGTGACAGTGTGGGTTTCATTCTGTATCTGTCCGTCTCTGCTACAGTGTGAGAATGTGGCTCTCATTCTGTATCAGTCTGTCTGCTCCAGTGTTATTGTTATTCTCTCAGTCCAGTACCTGTGAATATCTGACTCAGTGTGAGCCGATGTTTTATTTTTTCCTTCTATCCCTCTGTTCCACCAATCTAGTGAATACTCTTAAAATAGAATCTGTATTCACTGAGCTATTCTTAGAACAAGAGTGTTCTGCAGTTGGATGAAGTTAAAATTGTGAGAGAGACAATGCACTAATGAATAATGACGGTTGTGTCTTAGGGTCATATGGCAAACAGACCATTCTGCATGTTATTCTTTGCAAAAACGCACAACGCCCACTGAGCTGAATGTGATCCGTAAACCTCTGTGGTTCGGCAACACAACTTCTGAAAGGTTGAATGAAAATAAACAAAGTAAATATATTTATTAACTTAAATAATTAAGTGCGTAATAAATTTCATAAATTGATCGAAATAAAAACCACCAAGAAAGCCTATTGAGTATACCAGCATTATTTAAATGAATGTATTTCCCTCAGCAATTCTAATTTGTTGTCTTCTCCGTGTATCTCTGCACTCTTGCGTTTGCTGAATCTGTCACATATTCTTCAATGTGAACCAGAGCGTTGATCTATTCGAGTTATATCGCGCTCATAAATAATATAAGAATCTTTTCGATTTTCTTATGACAGTTCCGGACTGTCTGCGATATGCCATGCATTCTGATTGAGGAATTTGTAACTACGTTGTTCTGTGCTACACTGAGAGAGTTTGTGAGCAGGATTGCGAGGGAAGCTCAGGTTTGACGTTTGGAATTATCCAAAGATCCGCATTGCAGCAGGAGGTTGACATGGCCGGCGGGAGAGCTTGTTCCGGTGTTGCATGACACCGTGCCCTATGTTACCCCCGTCAGTGCAGATGAACCAGATGAATGTAGGTGAATGGACAGCAGATGATGAATAGACTGACATTAAAATGTGAACACATCACCTGGACATGTTGTGATCACGGAACTGTAGAGAAGAGGAACAAGCCCTGTGACTCACTGCTCCTGCGCTGAACAAGAGGCCAAATGAGACTAAACTTGGAGGTCTGCACATGACCCATCTCCCTTCATTCACTGGATGCCCATGTGCTTTTACTAAATATTTACCGTTATGCGAATCGAGACGTTATATCCCAATCGAAGGCAAACCTTTGTCATCAGTTCCCTTGATGAAGTATATATTTGAGAAGGCAAGAGAAAACACTGATGGATTAAAAAAGTGGAGGCTCACTTAGAGACATCCCCGGAAGGGTGTGGGAGGACTGGTGAGATAGCCAAACTAGAATCAAGTTGTATGGTGAAATGGAAACTAGATATAGAGGCGGGAATGACAGGAAAACCAGCAGACTGTACAGATATAGTCTTAGTCATGACCCAGCAACAGGATCAGGGGTTAGCAAAGGTATAAACAGGAGAGGACTCTGAAGATTATTGGAAGTATCGTTGGATACAGGCACGGATTTGGATTATACTTGAAAGTGGTAAATTTGAGGTGCGACATTGTGAAATAAATCAGATGATGCACTAGCACCGTGACATTCGTGGGCACCCAGGAGCAGTTAGAACTATGGAATAGTTGAAGAATCTATGTTTGTGCCCAAAGCTGCGAGATGATGTACATTATTGTAAGAATTGTTTGATTTGTGATCAGTGATAACCCAGATAAACCGGCAATTGAAGCAGTTTTAAGACCCGCTCCGTAGAAGGTCCATATGTTAATTTGTAGGATTATTTTGTTAGATTTTCAACCCCATGCCCTGGAGGAATCAACTATATCCTCGAGATGGTGGATGCCATCACCAAGTGGATAGAGGCTTAACCAACTAGATGATGAAAACCGCCGACGTTACAGCCAGGATTATTTTGGACGGAATTTCCACCGTTTGGGGATTGCTAAGCTCTAGAATCATTCATGGTCCTGGCTACTCCAAAGATGTGATACAAAATGTAAAACACAGGTTGGTGTCCCTTATCGAACACAACAGAGTGCAATTACTGAATGGATGAGCGGGACTTTAAAGACAATGCTAGCCAAAATAAGGTTTGGTATCCAGGGATAGTTGGCTGGTGGATTCAGAAATGACGCCCACAGAAGGCAGAGGATAGTTGTGGATGAAGTGTTTTCTCCCTGGAATTCGGTGACCAACGGCGTGCTGCAGAAATCAGTTGAGAACCTCGGATTTTATGAACGAGTTGGATGAGGAGGAGGAAGGGTGATTTATTGTATTTGCGATTATGTGGAGGATGGCGGAATTATGGATAGTACCGATTACAACAGGACAGTGACAGGACGCAGACCAGCGCTGAGAAGTTACAGGTGTTCAACGCGGAAAGTTACGGAGTGATTCACGTTGGAAAGATGAATTTGAAGGCGGAGGTGATACTTTATCGAGTTAACCGAGGGCCGCACATTAGTACGAGTTCCACAATGGAAACAGAGTGATGAGACTCTCTCCAATAAACCGAGGGCCGCACATTAGTACGAGTTCCACAATGGAAACGGAGTGATGAGACTCTCTCCAATAAGCCGAGGCCCGCTCATCTGTACGAGAACCACAATCGTCACGAAGCGGTTCACTGCAGGAGCAGAAGGAAGTGTGATTGAAAGATGAACTTGAACACATCCTCTGTTATGCCCATACTCATGGTGACGCTAGAAAGGCAATAAAAAATACAACTTCGTGGCAAATAACAGAACAGCCTGGGAAACTGCGGATGGTTCACAGATTTCAGTAGCTACTTTTGTTCAAAGAGCGAATGGATGGGAAAGACTGGTAGAATTGTGGCAGATTTGAGAATATTTGTAAAGCTAAATAGAATGCATCGCACGTCACGGGTATGGAGTGGTAAGGTCATTCAGTAGCAGAGGTCAGGTTCCTGCCAAACGGACATTGTGTGCGCTGAAATACATTATCCAAAGCGCTCGCTAATTTCCCGAAGACATGCTCCCTTTTTGATCACAGGTCTCTGGGGAATATCGTTGTGGATCTTTTAAAGTGTTTGGAGGAATATAGCTGCAGTGTATTTTATTGTAACATATGTCAGCTGTCACTGTGATTTCCATCACTGAAACAGTCCAGAATGACTGGAACGAACGAACGAAACGATGAACGAAAGTTCCCCTTTAATAAAGAAGTTTTCTCTATCTTTCATATCAAAACAATCACCTTCGCTTAATTTCGGAAGCGAATGTGCTTCGTCAAATGTTAAAAGCAACACAGATCTAACAAATACGCTATTTAAACACCTAAACCCAGGTATCATGGAAAATTACATGGACGATTCACATTGTATTTTGTTTGAAAGTAAATAGATTGCAATATCACTTGGGGTATCAGATTAATGACAGTGAGATTAAATCGTTTGAAGTAAGTATTTGTGCATTTGGTTGTCACTAATGTCCCTGACGTGATAGCCACACTAATTGCCTCAGTGGAATTGCTTTCTCCTCAATAAAAGTCTGCTAAACCGATCACCAGTCCATCTGAGCAGCTGAAACGCTCCGTACAACTGAACGCTGCTTCTGACGGAATATGGGATATTCGACGATTTACCACATCGCGGCCGTTTTCTATCCCACAATTGTAGCGGTTGGTGTCCCCGGTAAGATGCCGGAGCTTGTTACTTTATGTACGGTGCCGTCGTTACTCTGCTGCGGGATCCGCACTGTTACTGAGCACAGATGATACCATCGGCTGAAATGTGTTTCCGGAATGGAGGATTCAGGCACCTGATTGTTTTAGTTTCATTTTCGTACTTTGATAGTCGTGAATTATTTTTGTCAATTTCTGAATTGATGCGAGCCTTCCTGAAGTGATGCTGGTCTCTGCTTTTCTAGGTCGGAGTCTCTATCAGTGCAGACACTTCGACCTTATAACAGCATGGCAGATTATTTAAATGACGGTCCAGTCTATTTTCGACACGTAGGTCTGTTCATACAATGTGTAAATGAGAAAATGTGTTTTGTATCTTTTGATTCCACTTTCTCACCGTTGCAAACAATCCCTTCAAATGTTTCTCCCCTAATAATGGGAATGGTTTTGTTTACAATCTTCCATTCACCGGTCCGTGAGTCGTTGAACTCGGATGCCTCGCTCTAAACTGTGGGAAGGTTGCCAATCCACTGACACTCACATCCGTCATTGTCCTCCAGCCGGAGTGCAGCGACCGAGACCGCACACACTGGATTCCCGCTTGCCACTTCCAATGCATCTCCATGGATGCATTCAGAGAGTTGCTGTTTACCATATATCTATTCTGCTTTACAATTTCTTAGGTTAATTTACCGGCGATTGTGAGGTTAAATTACCGTTACCTGGCTGGAATGGCCTCAACAGATCTGATGGTGGTTGTCGTTGTTGCTTTAGCGGAATATCTACATTTATTCAAATTATTTTTCCATTTTTTCCCAATTTGTTGCAGTTAATTTAATGGTGATTTTGATCCTATCTCGGGGAAAATGCGGACTATCCAAATGTATCAGCCGTTACCTGGTTGGAATGGCAACAGCAGATCTGATGGTGATTATCGTTTTTGGTTTAGTGGAATAGACCAACAATATCTACATTTATTCCAGATCCCTGCTCATCACTCCTGTATGCGCTCTGACAGTTGTATTTGTCCAGGTAACGACGGACTGTTCTGTTTGGTTTACGGTCAGTTTTACCTGTGATCGTTTCATCGCAATATGTTGCCAAAAGCTGCGGGAGCGATACTGCACCGAGAGAACAGCAACGGTGGTTATCGTGACCGTGGTTATAGTGAGCTTAGGGAGAAGTGTCCCGTTTTACTTTGCCATTGAGCCTTACGTCATCATTGACAACACGCCGTGGCGGTGCACTGGCACATATGAATACACTTCTTCCCCCGTGTGGAAAGGATACCAATTACTGATCAATATTTTAACACCATTGTTACCAATAGGCTTAATCCTGGTGTTTAACGGGTTAACCATAAGACATATAGTTGTGGCAAATAGAGTCCGCAGAAGGCTTCGGCACAGCAGTGACAATCAGAAAGATGCCGAGGTGGAAAAACGCAGAAAATCGATGATTTTGTTGTTTTCTATATCAGCTAATTTCATATTATTGTGGATGCCCAATGTAGCCCATTCCCTGAAATGGCAAGTGCAAAACTATTTTTACGAGGACAGATATTTGAGTACCCCGGTATACATCCTACAGCAATTTGGGTACATGCTGCAAATGCTCGGCGTGTGCACCAATACTTGTATCTATACACTGACACAGAGGAAATTCAGAGAAGAGCTGAGGAATGGAATGAAGTATGTGTTTTCATTAAATGGCCACCTGTATAGATAACACCGTTATCTAATGGCAATTTACCTGAGTTTTCAAATAAAGCCGTTTTACAATGAGCAGGTTTGACAAATATGTCATTAATTCAAACAATCATATTCCTGGTCATCGGAAAATTGCAGAATTGCCGGAAGATTGTTTATTTCATACAGTTCAGGTAGGTAGCAATGCAAACGTTCAATGCTTCTGGAGTGATTGTTACACTATTTGAAATATGTTCCAAACGATCACAGACACTCGACTGTCAAAGGGCAGGGACGGCTGCACGACCTTCCGGGTTTTAGATGTTTCAAAATAGACAGGGTCGGGTACGGAGTTTAAAGGGAGTGCGATGGGAAAACAGGGATAGTATCGCAGCTGCAGAAAGGGAGGACAACGTGGAGCGTTCGTTTGTTAATAGACTGTGAGACGAACACAGAAACGTGATCACCCCATTTGTAGTATTCTGTACAGCCGCCTCTCAGACAAAAAAAAATCTTCAACGGGAACAGTGAGGAACCGATCGGGAAGCGGGACTTGGTGATTTCCATGTTATTCACATGGGTAACTGAAACTTCCGTAATATTCTTCGGCACCTCCCCAGGATAAAATGTTTAGGCATGGCATAATTTCTCAGTTGTGTCTGGGATGGATTCATGTCACTATCAGAAGAAAGGCGGGCGAGAGAAAAGCTCATACCCGATCTTATATTGGGAAAAAGAAACGGGTTAGGTGACAGATCTCTCCGCGGTTCAGCATTTCAGAACGATAGGGCAGAACTCCCCGACATTTACCTTGCACAATTATAGGACCAGGGAGCATGGAATGTATTTAGTTGGGGGTCCGCGATGTGTGGTGCTACCTGACAGGAACTTAGGAAATGATGCACTCAGGGAAATACGCGATGGATATAACCATATAACCATATAACAGTTACAGCACGGAAGCAGGCCATTTCGGCCCCTCTAGTTCGTGCCGACGCTTACACTCTCCTAGTCCCACCTACCTACACAGCCCATAACCCTGCATTCCTTTGCTGTCCATATACCTATCCAATTTTATTTTAAATGAAAATACTGAACTTGCCTCTACCACTTCTACTGGAAGCTCATTCCACACAGCTACAACTCCCTGAGTAAAGAAATTCCCCCTAGTGTTACCCTTAAACTTTTGCCCCCGAACTCTCAACTCATCTCCTTGTTTCTGAATCTCCCCTACTGTCAATGGAAAAAAGCCTATCCACGTCAACTCGATCTATCTCCGTCATTATTTTAAATACCTCTATAAAGTCCCCCCTCAAACGTCTACGCTCCAAAGAATAACCTAACTTGTTCAATCTTTCCCTGTAACTAAGTTGCTGAAACCCAGCTAAAATTCTAGTATATCTTCTCTGTACTGTCTCTAATTTACTGATATCTTTCCGATAATTCGTTGACCAGAACTGTGCAGAATATGTGGAGATTGTTTAGGGAGCACTGTCATGGGGTTCAGTAAGGGCTTGTCCCATTGTCGCAGGGCAATGATAATCGCATAAGGTAACCCTGGGTGACAATAAAGTTGTAACAACTCGTCAAGAGGAAGGAAGAATTGTACTTAAGGTTTAGAGGGAAAGGATCAGGTAGAATTGTGGAAGACAGGAGATAATTTAATAATGAACTTAGAAGAGTTAGAAGGGGACTTGAGAAGTCCTTGACGAGTTGCACTGTGAAACACAGGAAGTGACTGGGAAGTGTGTGGGCAGATCAGAGGAAAAAGAGGAAAACTTGTGTCTGGAGTCCAAGGAGGCGGTGAAGCTCCTCACTAAATAAATTGATGATTGTGAACACAGCATAAAAAGGCGGATATGCCGGAACATGCCGACACTGAGAAAGAGGATGCGCTTGAAACTTGAAAAACATTATGATAGATAATTCCACTGCGCCGGAAGGGATATAGTCCAGCTGAATTAGGAAGGGAAACGAATACATTGCTGAGATTCTGGACAGAGTATTTGTGTTTTCCCTGGTCAAGGAAGTAGAACTAGAAGATTAGAGGTTGGCAAATGTTAATCATCTGTTGAAGCAAGATAATAGGGATACTCGTTGGAAGTACAGAGCTGTGAGTCTTTCATCAGTACTGGGTAAACTGTTGTAGAGGATAATTGAAGATGGAATTTATGAGTATTTGGAGAAACGTAGTCTGGCTTCGGAGAGGCAATGTGACTCTTTGAGAGGTATGCTGTCCTATATGAGCCAGATTGAATTATTTGTAAAAGTGAAATTAAAGAAACAGAGGAATCTGAATAGTCGGTGTATTAATTCCGATAGTCAGGGCCTTGGGATCTAGGTAATACAGTGTTTATTCAGAATTGGCTTCCTAACAGAAGGCAGATGATGCAGTAGATAGCGTGAATACTGGCTGGAAGACAGCGGGCAGCCGCGTCCCGCTAGGAGGGTAACTAGGAGGGTAACTGCAGATTCCAAAAGTCGTGAAATTTTAAAACATTTTACAACAATTGGACTCTACAGTTATAGTTCTCCAAGAAATAGTCGATTTAATCTGACCACACAGCAGCAACTGGATGATTTATGGAATTAGGCTGATGACGTAAGCAAATCGCTGAGCTATTGACTACAACGCCACATTATCTAAACTGACCTGCAATTTGCATATTACAGGGCATATGCTACAAAGACCTCAAAACAATTCTTTCCAGTGGAGACCTACAACTTAAAACCATCACTTAAAGGTGTTCAGAGCAGCTTCCGGTGCTCATTAAAATAAGCAGTCTTCCAGAATGACAATTTATCCCAATACCTCTGAATCGTGGTTTTATGGTATCGGGTGTAGAAACAATCAAACATCGAATCAATTAACCCTGAGTCCACATAGCCATTGTGAAATCCGTGTCTCCCTCTGAAATTAATAATAAATAAAATATACAAAACGACCCAAACTAAAAACACAGCGAACAAAGCAAATACCGGTCTCACAATTGTCTTCCTTCAACACCATAGCAGGCAATCGGAGAGTACAGAATAAACAATTTCCAAATCAAAACGCTTCAGCACGTATTCTACCGAACTTGGGAGAGTGAGATGTGGAGACCTGAGGTCAGCATACAGCAGCAGTTCATAGAATTTCGGAAAGATATGCATCCTTCAAATTCACACCAGTTCCTGGAAATCACTTCTCGCAAGGTGACACAATTTTTTATCACGTGCATAGAGAAGAAAAGTATTAATTTATTAATCCCCACTCCATCACAATCAAAGGAAACACACAACTCACATAAAGCCATTCATGACCGTAATCTTTCTCTTTCTCTTGCATTTGAACTCACCTATGTCCAAACATCGTGCTATATTTTAAAACAGCAATGCATTAATATTTTCAATATATCGCAGGAAATGACATGCTCTTATTTGTTCAATGGTTAACAAATAATTGTTATTGGAATCATACAACACTTAATAAACCCTTTCGACTCTAAGAGAAAGAGACAGAAAAGGTACCGTATTGTCCACGAGTTCAACACAATTAAAACATGACGTCCCCACAACACCAAACCTCCAACGACTTTCAGTATTTCTGACCTACAGTTTCTGACCAAGGATAGGATTCGGATTAACTGAACCCATTGTTGTACAGTATCGGGGCGAATGATCCCCATTACAACCGATGAAGCAACAGATCTGTTCACTGTACTGGGCCCACTGTCACACCCACCGGAACTACTGTGTTTACCGCCTTACCTGTAGTGTGACACTCCCATCATCCTCTCACATCGGCGTTTCCATCTTCTCATGACGTAATCATCCATTTCATTTAGTCTCCATGCTTCGGTGTGTGCAAGGACAGAGGAATCGAACAGTATCACCGACTTTCTAGATTGGTCGGTGCTGTGAGACACTAACGTTCTAACCCAGACATACCGTCAGACAGCCACAGGAAACCGCAGCACAGAAACAGGGTCTTCAGCCCGTCAGGCCAGTGCGGAATTATTTACACTGCCGACTCCCATCGAACTGTACCCGGACATGTCCATCCATCTCCCTCTCACCCATGTACTTATCCAATCACCTCTTATCCGTTGACATCGGAATCTCAATCACCATTTGCGTTGGAAGCACTGTCTGCACTCTGTCGACCCTCTGGGTGAAGAAGTTTCCCCACATGTTTCCCTTAAACATTTCACATTTCACCCTTCACCCATGATCTCCAGATGCATTCTCAGCTGTCATTAGTGGAAAAAGCCTCATTGCATTTACACTCTCTATACACCTCATAATGTATACCTCTATTAAATCTCCTCTCAGTCTTCTACTCGCTTGGGAATGATGTGCTAACATATGCAATCTTTCCTTCAATTCAATATAACCAGTCCAGGTAATAACAGTGTTATATTTTTCTGTATTCTTTCAAACTTATTTACATCATTCCTGTAGGTAGTTGAGCCCAACCGCACACAATAGTCCAAATTGGAGCTCATTACTCCTGTAATATCCCAATGCAAGAATAAGTTCATAGTCTACAAAATGGGGGGGGGGGGGGCGGAGAAAACTGGTTTATTTGCTTCCCCAGTCCTTGATCAGTCTGTAGTTTCTACTGGCCAACAGAGTTTTATGAGCCATTCAGTCTGACACGACTGTATCTTTCTCGGGTCTGCGGTCGTCTGAATGCACCAGGGTGGGTGATGGAGGGTTTGCAGAGATGACGAGTGCTGTAGGGATTGACGGGTTTTACAGATATGCGGTGTGATGTTGGGGTTGCAATGGTTTTGTTACGTGCCCCATAACGGGTTAAAAGAACCAGCAGAAATGGAACACACCTGGAGTCTGATATTGTAACGAAAAATACTATTTATTACTATATACGTAATTAAGGGAGATTAAGGGAGCTAGGGCTTCACTCTTTGGAGAGAAGGAGGATGAGTGGAGACATGATAAAGGTGTACAAGATATTAAGAGGAATAGATGGAGTGGACAGCCAGCACCTATTCCCCAGGGCACCACTGCTCAGTACAAGAGGACATGGCTTTTAGGTAAGGGGAGGGAAGTTCAAGTGTGATATTAGGGGAAAGTTTTTTACTCAGAGAGAGGTTGGTGCGTGGAATGCACTGCCTGAGTCAGTGGTGGAGGCAGATACACTACCGAAGTTTAAGAGACTACTAGACAGTTATACGGAGGAACTTAATGTGGGTGGGGGTGTTACATGGGAGGCAGGGTTTGAGGGTCGGCACAACATTGTGGGCCGAAGGGCTTGTAATGTGTTGTACTATTCTATGTTCTATGAAATATAGTAATTTAAAACCAGATAAACCGAACAGGTTAGTAGAGTTTATGCATACACAAGTGTGTAAATATAAAACCCCAAAATCTTCAAGTTTATGTTGTAAATGATACATTCTAACGATGGTATAGGAATGACGTCTGTTCAGTTCTTGAAGTTAAGTTGAGTAGAACTGAGGAGAGAGAGCGAGAGGAGATTTGTTTTCCAAGTAAGCCGATGCCGTCGAACTTACCGTTGTCCTCCGAAGTCCTGTTAAGGTCACCGACTGTGATCACACAAAAGGGTACCGTTTCCACGCGGTAAAGCTATCAACACAGTCCAGGGATAAACACACCGAGAGCATTCCACCCGTCACCCCTTTTCCACACTGCGAGCAAAACCCATACTTTAGTGGACAGCGAAAGCTGAACCAGTGTCTATTTCTTCTGTATTTCTGTCCTTGTCTTCCATGTGTCTGTGTGTCTGTGTGAAAAGCCAGCTGACCTTGTATATATCCCAAACATGCTGAACGCCAGCTGCCCATTATATATCCCCGCCCTTCCGTAACCATGGAGACTCACGAGCTGTTCGGTGCTCTCTCTCTCTCTCTCTCTCTCTCTCTCTCTGTTAAAGGCACATTTCATATTGAATAATGCTTAGGATCTCGTCACACCTCCTTACTGTTGGAGAAAAATTTTGATCAAGGAGCAAAATTTTTGTCTAACAGTAGATCACAGAATATAACGCAATACATATCTGATTAACATGCAGCAGACTAGAGAAGCATATAAAAATACTAGTTTCTATCTCATTCTTAAACTTAACCTCCAGACAATCAATCCACCATGTTATTGTCTTCACCCTTCACATACTTTGCTACAAAACCAAATTCCCGCAAAACCAAATCCTGTTATCTTCAAACTAGCATTTGATCACCCATTTTCTCATTTCCGCTTCATCACAGAACAATTAACCATCACGTGATCGGCTCCAACTGCGCTTTCAAGGACGGCCTGAACTTTATCCTGCACAGGTGCTAACTCCTCACTCGTGTTTTCTAAACAAAGCCCATTCGCTGAACTTCGAAAGAAGTCCTTTTTTCCAAACAAGTCATTAATTGTATCTCCAAGATCTTTAGTTCTAAATGTTTCCATAAGAACACCTGTATATGGCTTCTCTTGGTCAAAACAACACTTCCCTTTGTTTCGAGAAGTCTCCGAATTCACAAACTGACTCTCCAATTCCCAAACTTTAACATCACCAAGGTGTTTATCGTTAAATTCCAAAATATAGTTAATCAAATCAACGGATACTGTCTCCGCATCTGAGAGAGCTGGTTCTGTCAGCAAGGTCAAAGGTCTTGAAAACAACGTAGACTTCAGATGTACTTTGTTCAAAAGTCCAGAAACAGCACCCTTCTCAATAGCTTCAATAACAGTCAGCTCACCAGTGTTCATCTCATCACAAACTTTTAGATCACTGTCTGCTCAAGTGACTGAGAATCCTCAATTTCCACTGGTACGAAGGCTAACCCGTTAATCACTGAACCAAGGCCATCTGACACAAAATAACTGAATTCCTTTTCAACCGGGTCAAACACATCAGACGTTAACTGTGTTTCAACACAAAGTTCAGTACCCTGTGAATTCACAGATGCTTCTATAAACTGAACACAGGCAATCTAGCCAACCTCCTCTTCTGCGCTTTCATTACCAGTCCCAATTTCAAATTCCAGTTCACCCTGAATAATCCAGCTACTCTCTTTGTGGCACTCATTCAGCAAAAACTTATACTCATGGGTTAAAGCCAACTCGCCTGCTGACTCTCAGCCACTTTATCATCAACCATTTAATTTTTCTAACCGACGCTGAACCTCAGCGTCAGTAGGTTTACTTTCAACAGCATTTCCCACACATCCTCTTCAAACGTTCCTTGCATATAAATTGCTCTGCTACTAACGGTTGTATTATCGAAATTCTCATTCTAGTGTTTACCTTAAGTTTTAACTTATGAATAATTCCCAACCGCACATCTCTTTTAGCATCATCTCATACTTCAGGGGATGGTTCCACAGAAACCTACCAAGCACAATCTCCATTGCAGCTGATTTTCCACTCCAGGAAATCAAAAGAGTTATTCTACAATAAGATCAACCACTAATCACTCAATTAAGACCCCAACATATTTAGAATGGCTCCAATCATCTAATTTTCATTTCCTGGACGAGCCCCCAATTTGGCCACGTATCCCGTAACGGGTTAAAAGATCCATCAGAAATAGAACAAACTGGTGTCTGGTTTTAGAACATTGAGCATAGAATAGTACATTACAGTACAGGCTCTTCGGCCCACAATGTTGTGCCGACTCTTAAACCCTGCCGCACAACATCAATTGTAAGCCCAGATCCCTCTTGTCCCCCACACTGCCAAATTTCCTGACATTTACTTTGTACCCTATCTTGTAGGTTGTTCTTCCAAAGTCTGCCACCTCACACTTCTCCGTGTTGAACACCATCTGCCACTTCTCAGCCCACTTCTACCTTTTTGTTTGATTCCAGTAAACCAATCTTCGAACCATCCCAGCATCTTTCCTGTAATACCTCGAATTGTGATCTTGTTTGGCAGACTCATGTGCAGCAAGTCGATAAAAAACATCTGAAAATCCTAGAAAAAAACATCCACTGCCTCTCCTTTGTCTATTCTGCTTGTTATTTTGTCAAACAATTCTAAGAGATTGATCAGGTAATATATACCCTTGAAGAAAACCATGCTGAATTTGGCTTACTTTAGCATGCGCAATGTACTCCGAAAAATCATCCTTAATGGAATCCAAGCACTGTCTGACTATCTGTTCTACAATTTCCTTTCTTCTGCCTCCCTTCCTTCTGAAAGAGTGTGGTGACATTTGTAACTTCCTAGTTTGGTAGAAACATTCCAAAATCAAGAAAGATGATTACTCATTCTTTAACAGAAACATGAGGGGGGAGCGTCTTCACTCAGAGGAGGTGAGAATATGGAATGTGCTGCCAGAGCCAGTGGCAGGGTCGATTTTCAACATTTCAGAGAAGTTCGGATGGGTATATCGATGGGAGGGAATGGGTGACTATTGTCCCGTTAGAATTTGCTGGAACCAGGCAGATTAATGGCTTGACACAGACTAGACAGGCCGAATGGCATTGTCCTGAGTTGTCATGTTCCGTGACTCTAATACCTTCACAAACCCTTCAGCTACCTGTTTCTGAGCCCTGAGGTGTACATTATCAGGTCCAGGAGTCTTATCTACCTCCAGGCGTTCCAGCTTCCAAAGCACTTTTTTCACATTAGTAATGGCATCTATACTCACTTCTGTCCACGATATTCTTGAATTATTGACTTATTTGAAAAAGGAGATGATAAGTCAGAGTAAGAAGTGTCGTGGGCAGGGGAGGAAGAATAACAAGGAGGTACTTCATCAGTGAAACTGGGAGAAGGGGAAAAAATCCTCCTCAGGTTATGTTTTTCTTAACGAAACCATAATTGTGCACCGCTTGCCGGCATGTTTAACACAAATACAAAATACACACCACGAAACTTAAGTGAGAGCACAATCCAGAAGCATGAAGAAATGGTCACTAGGGAAGATCAAGTGAACCACTCATGTCCGTCCATAAAAGACATCCCAGCAACTTGAGCACACAATTTCCTAGCAAATTGAGAAATCAGTGTGCTTCGAGCTACCAGCTCGAACTACGAAACAGTCGATCGCTCCATCATCAAAGGTAGAAGAATTAATTAAATAGTAGAACTATATTCTAACGTTATAAACATGAACTTTAGTCAGGATCAGTGCAGAGCAAAGTTATGAAAGTTGCAATAGAGCTGGTAGTTTATGAACCAGATCATCCAGATACAATACAACTGAGAAATGAATATTAAACATAAGACTAAAGACGTGGGAGCAGAGTTCGGTTATCGAGTTTGCTCTGCCATTTCATCATGGCTGGTCCAATGTTCCTCACAGACCCAAACTCCGGCTTTCTCCCTGTATCCCGTCATGTCCTGAAAAGTCATAAATCTCTCAACCTGTCTGAAATATGCACAAAGTCTTGTCCTCTACAACTGCCTGTGGCAACGAATTCCACAGATTCACCACACTCTGGCTGAACTCATCAACGTTACAAATGGACGACCCCCTATTCAGAAATGGTCTCCTCTGGTCCCAGGCACTCCCACCCATAGGACACGGCCCCTCCTCATCGAGCCCATCGAGGACATGCGATAGATTTAAATTGTATCACCCATCAAATTCTCTTCATATGACAAGGTATTCAACCCTGGAATCATTTTCACAAACTTCTGTTAAACTCACTCAAGGGTTAGCCCATCCTTTCTAAGATCAGGGGCCCAAAACTGCTTACAATCTCTAAGTGAGCTGTCGTGCCTTCTACAGTTCATGGCTTGTCTGTAGAGACCACGTGAGGTCCTCGATGATGCGGATGCTGAGGAACTTAAAGCTGTTCACCCTCTCAAACTCAGATCAATTGATATCAATAGGAGTTATCCCGTCTCCATTCCTCCTGTAGTCCACAACAACCAGCTCCATTGTTTTTGCGACAATGCGGGAGAGGTTCCTTATTTGATGTCATTGTGTCAGAGAGATAACTTTTTCCCTGCTGGTCACTACTTTATTTTTTGAGATTAGTCGAATCAATATAGTGTCGTCGGCAAATTTAATAAACAGATTGGAGATGTGGGTGGCGATACAGTAATGAGCATACAGGGAGTAAGGGAGCGGCTCAGTACGTGGCCCTGAGGGTCTCCTGTGATGAAAGTCAGAGGGGTGGAGGTGTGGGAGGGCAAAAGGGAAGGGAAAGAGACGGGTAGATAATCTGGGTAGATAATCGTTGAAGATATACGGGAGACAGAGAGACGGACAAAGGCCTGAACGATAGAGACCCGGTGCAAAAAGATTCTCAGTAAGAGAGAGACGCAGGCATGGGCCGAAACGGGCTGTGTGTGTGTGTGTGTGTGTGTGTGTGTGTGTGTGTGTGAGAGAGAGAGAGAGAGAGAGAGAGAGAGAAAGAGAGAGAGAGAGAGAGAGAGAGAGAGAGAGAGAGAGAGAGAGAGAGAGAGAGAGAGAGAGAGAGAGAGAGAGAGAGAGACATGGGCGAGAATGATGAAGGAGGAAGTGGAAGACGAAGACTTTTCAGGGACAAACAATGGCGATCAGGATAGTTGCGAGAGGGAGAAGAGAGGGACACTGGAGGAAGGAAGGAAAAGACTGGGATAGACGCCAGGGCTGGAGAACGAGTAGCGGGAGAGAGACTGGGAGGAGAGATTAGGAACCAGCCTGGTAGAGGTGGGGGCGAAACTACGGTTTAGAGACAGAGAGAGAGAGAGAGAGAGAGAGAGAGAGAGAGAGAGAGAGAGAGAGAGAGAGAGAGAGAGAGAGAGAGAGAGAGAGAGAGAGAGAGAGAGAGAGAGAGAGAGAGAGAGAGAGAGAGAGAGAGAGAGAGAGAGACGGCAGACCAAGTGTCGGAGATAGAGACAGGGTGCCTGGGGGCTGTGAGAGAGAGATTGGGTTGAGGAAGTGTGCGGCTTTGTGAGTCAGTGAAAAGACTTGTGCTCGTTAAGAATTTAGAAGGCTTCCGTTACGCAGGACATTATGGGATTGCACTCCCACTATTGTACAGTGAAATATCCACTTCTTTTCCATCGGGCTGACTCCTCCTTCGCAGTCATCCTGAATCCATAGCTTCCAACACGTATCGCGATCTCCCTCCCCAATCGGTCTTCGCCAGCATCACCTTCCCTTCTTCTCCCCACAATCACCACTTCCTTGACGCCTTGCCTCTCCTACCTGACACTCCCGCTCTCTCCTACACTCCGCCGAGATAGCCCTAACTGTCCTGTGCAGCGCCCCTTGTAGTTCTCGGACGGGACGACCCCTTAGTGATCCATGCAGTCCGTGAACACAGCCGGCCTTCTGTCCCGTCAGCTGGTTGGAGCCGCAGCTGGAGCTCAGTGGAGGCTGCAGGCGTGCCCGAGAGGAATCTTCCCCTCCCTGAGCGAGAAGCTGGTGCGGGCCGTAGTCCCCCATACATCAGAGCATCCGGCTCCTAACTCACTCTCCTCTTCGAAAGGAAGACCCCGGGTGCCTAGCCTCCTGCGACCCAGAAAGCCAGCAGCCTCCAGCCTAGCATTTTAGGCCTGAGGCATGCTTCTGTCCCAAGTGCAAACGGATCTAACCTGGAGGGACCTTCCCTGGACTATGTACAGATGAGCCTCTCTTCCATTTCGTGCCCTGAAGGGGCAGGGTCGAGGGTAACCATTCACCTCAACCTCTACAGAAGGTATTCAATAGCCTTAAGGAGAACTCCAAAGCAGTGTAGATGTATGGAAGAAGAGGATGGTTACAGTGAGAGCAGGTCCGGTCAGGGGTAGCAGATGAATCGTGCGCGTTGAGGCGGGGGAGGAATGGCAGTTCCTTAATGAAAACTTTCCATCTGTAATCACAAGTGAGAGGGACCTTGACGTTTGTGAGGACAACGTTGAACGGGCTGATGTGCGATATGGTGAGGTTATGAGAGAGGATGTACTGCAACTTAAAAAAAAACGCTTGGACAGATAAGTCCTCTTGTATGGTCGCGCTGAACTCCGAGAAGCGGGAGGAAGAGATTGCTGCACCCATTGCGATGATCTTTGCGTCATCACTGGCCGCAGAGTCGGCATCAGTGGATTGGAGCGGGAAAGGGTTCAGGGATAACCCTGTAAATTACTGCCCAGTGAGTCCTACTTCAATGCTGGGCAAACTATTGGAGAGGATTCTTAGAAACAGGCATCTGTTACGAGCATCTGGACAGGCGTAACCTGGTTAGGGAGGATGAGTACGGCTTTGGGCGGGACAGGTCATGGCTCGCGAGCCTGGCTGAATTCTCTGAGGTGGAGGCAAAGCACGTTGATAAAGATAGAGAAGTTGATATGGTGTAACTGGACTTTAACATGGCAGTTAGTACAGTTAACCAGAGTAGGAACTTTCAGAGCGTTAAAAGACTTGTTATCCAGGAAGGTTGGCTGGTAGATTCACAACTGACGCCCACAGAAGACTGAGGATTGTTGTGGGTGGAGCGTTTTCTCCCTGGATGCTTCTGATCAGTGGGGTCCTGCAGAGATCTGAATTCTAGACTGAATTGCACGTCACGGGTATGGGGTGGTCAGGTCATTCACAGGCAGAGGTCAGTTTCCTGCCAAACCGGCCATGTGTGCGCTGGAAAACGTTGTTCTTCAAACTGCCCAGAGCCGTCGCTAATTTCCCGAGGACACGCTCCCTTTTTGATCACAGGTCTCTGGGATATCGCTGTGGATAATTTACAGTATTTGGAGGAATATGTGGTGTATTTTATTGAAAAACATGTCAGCTGTCACTGTGAATTCCATCACTCGAAGTCCCAGGATGACTGGTACGAACGAAAGAAAAGAATGAACGAATGTTCCCCTTAAATAAAGACGTGTTCTCCATTCCCCCCACAAAACTCCCTCCCTCAATTTCAGAAGTGAATGTGCTTCGTCAAATGTTACAAAATAAATCCACATCAAGATGAATGGCTACATTCAAAGCAACACAGATATAAAAAAATCCTATTTAAATAGCAAGGTATCATGGAAAATAACATGGAAAATTCACATCATATATTGTTTTAAAGTAAATAGATTGCAATATCCCTTGAGGAGTCAAATTAATGACACGGGGACAGTGAGTAAAAATAGTTTAACGTAAGTGTTTGTGCAGTTGGTTGTCACTAATGTCCCTGACGTGATAGCCACGCTAATTGCCTCAGTGGAATTGCTCTCACCTCAATAAAAGTCTGCTTAACCGATCACCAGTCCATCTGAGCAGCTCAAACTTTCCGTACAACTGAACACTGCTTCTGACGGAATATGGGATATCCAGCGATTTACTACATCGCGGCCATTTACTATCCCACACTTGTAGCGATTGCTGTCCCCGGTAAGATGCCGGAGCTGGTTACTTTATGTATGGTGCCGTCGTTACTCTGCTGCGGTATCCACACTGTTACTGAGCACAGATGCTACCGTCGGCTGAATTGTTTTATTTTTTATTTTCGTACTTTGATCGAAGTGATTTTTCTGTCAATTATGTTCGTGCCGAGATTGACATTGTTTCAGAGTTTCACCTCGCTAGGCTTTCTGACGTGATGCTGGTCTCTGCTTTTCTATGTCGGAGTCTCTATCAGTGCATACACTCCGACCTTATAACAACGTGGCAGCTTATTTAAATGACGGTCCCGTCTACTTTCAACACGTAGGTCTGTTCTTACATAAGTCACTAAATGATGAATTGTGTTTTGCATCTTTTGATTCCACTTTGTCACCGCTGCAAACTCTTCAGCTCTTTAACCCCTAGTAATGGAAATGGTGTTGTTTACTGTGGTGATCGACTGCTTACCGGCCCGTGAGTCGTGGAACTCGGATGTCTCGCTCTAAACTGTGGGTAGGTCGCCAATCCACTGACACTCACATCCGTCATTGTCCTCCAGCCGGAGTGCAGCGACCGAGACCGCACACTATGGACTCTTTCCACTTCCAAACAGACCATCTCCATGGAGTCATTCAGAGAGTTGCTGTTGACCAGATATCTATCCTTCTTTCCAATTTCTTATGTTAATTTAATGGCGATTGTGAGGTTAATTTACCGTTACCTGGCTCGAATGGCCTCAACGGATCTAATGGTATTTATTGTTTAGAAGAACAGACATTCAAAATCTACATTTATTCAAATTATTGTTCCATTTTTTTCCAATTTATTGCAGTTAACTTATTGGCGATTGTGACTCTATCTCGGGGAAAATGCGGACTCTCCAAATGCATCACCCGTTACCTGGTTGGAATGGCAACAGCGGATCTGATGGTGGTTATCGTTTTTGCTTTAGTGGAACAGACCAACAATATCTACCTTTATTCCAGATCCCTGCTCCTCACTCCTGTATGCGCTCTGACACTTATACTTGTCGGTGTAGGGACGGACTGTTCTGTTTGGTTCACCGTCACTTTTACCTTCGATCGCTTCATCGCAATATGTTGCCGAAAGCTGCGGGAGCGATACTGCACCGAGAGAACAGCAACGGTGGTTATCGTGACCGTGCTTATAGTGAGTTGCGGGAGATGTGTCCCGTATTACTTTGCCATTGAACCTTACGTCATCATTGACAACACGCCGTGGCGGTGCACCGCCACATATGAATACGCTACTTCACCCGTGTGGAAAGGATACCAATTACTGATCAATATTTTAACACCATTGCTACCAATAGGCTTAATCCTGGTGTTTAACGGGTTAACCATTAGACATATCGTTGTGGCAAATAGAGTCCGCAGAAAGCTTCGGCACGGCAGCGACAATCAGAAAGATGCCGAGGTGGAAAAACGCAGAAAATCGATGATTTTGCTGTTTTCTATATCAGCTAATTTCATATTATTTTGGATGCCCAATGTAGTCCATTCCCTGAAATGGCAAGTGCAAAACTATTTTTACGAGGACAGATATTTGAATTCCCCGGTATACATCCTACAGCAATTTGCGTACATGTTGCAAATTCTCAGCATGTGCACCAATACTTGTATCTATACACTGACACAGAGGAAATTCAGAGAAGAGCTGAGGAATGGAATGAAGTATGTGTTCACATTAAATGGCCATCTGTGTAGATATCACCCGTGTTTATGGCAATTCAGCGGAGTTTTCAAATAAAGTCTTTTTACAATGAACAGGTTTGGCAAATATGTCATAAATTTAAACATTCATATACCTTGTCATCCGGAAATTGCAGAATTGGCGGACGATTGCTGACTTCATACAGTTCAGGTACGTAGCAATACAAACGCTCAATGCTGCTGGCGTGATTGTTACACTGGTTGAATTATGTTCCGAACTATCACAGACGCTCGACTGTCACAAGGGCAGGGATGGCTGCAGGACTTTCGGGATTTTAGATGTTGCAAAATGGACAGGGTCGGGTTACAGAGTGTAAAGGGAGTGCGATGGGAAACCAGGGATAGTATCGCAGCTGCAGAAAGGGAGGACAACGTGGAGCGTTCGTTTGTTAATAGACTGTGAGACGAACACTGAAACAAGATCAACCCATTTGGAATATTCTATACAGCCGCCACTCTGACACAAAAAAAAACAAACAAAAAAAAACTGCAGCGGGAACAGTGAGGAACCGATCGGGAAGCAGGACTTGGATAGGGCAGAACTTCCTGACATTTATCTTGCCCATGGATAGGACCAGGGAGCACGGAATGTATTTAATTGGCGGTCTGCGATGTATGGTGCTACCTGTCAGGAACTTGGGAACGTCCAGTGGGAAATGATTCACTCTGGGAAATGCAGAGCAGATATGTGAAGATTGTTTAGGGAGCAGTATGGGTTTGTCTCATTGTCGCAGGGAACGATACCATAAAGTAACCCTGGGTGACAATAAATTTGGAACAACTCGTCAAGGGAAGAAAGAAAGGTACTTAAGATTTGGGGGAAAGAGTCAGGTAGGGTTATGGAAGGTCACAATATACACAGGAGAGAATTTAATAATGGATTTAGAAAAGTTAGAAAGAGGCTTGAGAAGTATTTTACGAGTTGCATTCAGAAGAACAGGAGGAGACTGAGGAGAGTGTGGGCAGATCAGATGTAAAAGAGGAAAACTTATGTCTGGAGTACAAGGAGGCGGTGAAGCTCCTCACTGAATTGATTGATCAATGTGAACACACCGTCAAAAAGCAGATATGCTCGAACATGCCGACGCTGAGAAAGACGATGCGCTGGAAACATGGAAAACATTATGACAGATGATTCCCCGCTGTCTGAAGGGATACAGTCCAGGTAATTTGGGAAGGGAATCGAAGACTTTGCTGAACTTCTAGACAGGATATTTGTGTTTTCTCTGACCACGGATGTAGAACTAGAAGATTAGAAGGTGGCAAATGTTATTCATTTGTTGAAACAAGATAATAGGAATAGTCGTTGGAAGTACAGAGCTGTGAGTCTTTCATCAGTAGTGGTTAAACTATTGTAGAGGATTATTGAAGATGGAATTTATGAGTATTTGGAGAAACCTCGTCTGGCTACGGAGAAGCAACATGGCTCTTTGAGAGGTATGTTGTCCTATATGAGCCAGATTGAATTATTTGTAAAAGTCAAAATAAAACAAGCAGACGAATCTAAATAGTCGATATAGGTGTATTAATTCAGAGAGTCGGGGGCATGGGATCTAGGTAATCCTGTGATGATTCAGAATTGGCTTCCTAACAGAAGCAGATGATGTAGTAGATGGAATGAATACTGGTTGGAAGACAGCGGGCAGCCGCGTACCGCGAGGAGGGTAACTAGGAAGGTAACAGCAGACTCCAAAAGTTGTAAAATTTTAAAATATTTTACAACATTTGGACTCTGCAGTTATAGTGCTCCGAGAAATAGGGCTGAGGGAAATAATAGATTTAATCTGACCACACAGCAGTTGCTGGAGAATTTATTGAATTAGAGCTGATGACATAAACAAATCGCTGAGCTATTCATTATACCGCCATATTGTCTAAACTGACCTGTCAATTACATATTACAGGGCAGATGCGACAATGAACACAAAACAATCTTTTACAATGGAGACCTACAACTTAAAACCAGCACTCAACAGTGTTCAGAGCAGCTTGGTGTGCTCATTAAAATAAGCAGCCTTCCAGAATGACAATTCAGGGACTCACCAATTTATCCCAATACTTCGAAATTGTCGTATCGGTTGTAGATTCGCTCAAACTTCGATCCAATTAACCATGAATCCACATGACCAGAGTGAAATCCGAGTCTCCCTCTGAAATTAATAATAAACGAAATATTGAAAACGACACAAACTAAAAACACAGCGAGCAAAGCTCACACTTGTCTTCCTTCAAACCCATCGCAGGCAATTGCAGAACAAACAACTTCTAAAGCAAAAGGCCTCAGCACGTACTCTAAAGAACAGGAGAGTGAGATGTGAGGAGCTGGGGCTCACATACATCAGCACTTCATACAATTTCGGAGAGATACGCAGCCCCCGAATTTCGGATCAGTAACTGGAAACCAGTTCTCGCAATCACAATTTTTGTCACGTGTATAGAGAACAAGATTAATTCAATCATCCCCCAACACAAACAAAAGAAACACGCAACTCACATAAAGCCATTCAAGGCGGTAATCTTTCTGTTTCTCTTCCAATTGAACTCACTTATGTCCAAACCTCGTGCTATATTTCAAAACTGCAATGCATTCATGTTTTCAAAATATCGCGGAAAATCACATACTCTTATTTTCTCAATGGTCAATAAACATCTGTAATTGGAATTATACAGCACATATTAAACCCTTTCGACTCCAGGACAAAGAGACGCAGAAGGTAACGTATCGTTCACGAGTTACTATTCAGCACAATTAAAATATGACGTCCACACAACTCCAAACCTCCAATGACTTCCAGGATTTCTCACCTTCAATTTCTGGCCAGCGATAGAATTCGGATTATATGACACTTTGTTGTATAGTATGGAGAGTAATCATCCCTATTACCAGCTCTGAAGCAACAGATCTGTTCACTGTACTGGGACCACTGTCAAACCCACCTCGTATCCGGATCTACTGTCTTTACCGCCTTACCTGTAGTGTGACACTCCCTTCATCATCTCACACGTGCGCTTCCATACTCTCATGCTGTAACCATCCACTTTACTCAGTCTCCATGCTTCAGTGTGTGCAAGGACAGAGGGGCCGAACAGCATTAACGACTTTCTAGATATGGTCGGTGCTGTGAGACACTAGAATTCTGACCCAGACATACAGTCAGACAGCCACAGGGAACCACTGCACAGAAACAGGGTCTTCAGCCCGTCCAGTCAGTGAGGAATTATACAAACTGCCTACACACATCGACCCGCACACGGACCCTGGCCATCCATTACCCCTCAACCATGTACTGATCTAATCATCTCTTAAACGTTGACATCGGAAACTCAATTATCATTTCCGTTGGTAGCGCTGTCTACGGTCTGTTGACCCTCTGATTGAAGAAGTTTCCCTTCATGTTTCTCTCAAACATTTCATATTTCAGCGTTCTCCCATGATCTCCAGTTACATTCTCGCCCAGTGTCAGTGGAGAAAGTCCGCTTGCATTTAAACTCTCCATCTGCCTCATAATGTTGTATACCTCTATCAAATCTCCCCTCATTCTTCTACCCCCCCTCGTGAATAAAGTGCTAACATATGTAATCATTCCTTTCAATTCAATGCAACCACTCCCGGGAATAGCAGTGTAATATTTTTTTTTCCTGTATTCTTTCAAACGTATTTACATCTTTCCTGTAGGTGGTTGAGCCCAACCGCACACAATATTCCAAATTAGACCCCAGTAAAGTCCTAACCAACATCAACATAACATCCTCACTCTTGTACTCAGTATTTTGGACTATGAAGTCAAACGTGGGAAAAGCTTCTTTATTTACGACCCTGTCTAACTGTGCCGCAACCGTCATTGAATTATGGACCTGCATTCCCAGATTCGTTTGTCCTATCGTACTCCTCATTGCACGATTTCTCATTGTGTCAGATAGACCCTGGCTGGTCCTCACCAAGTCCAACATCTAACCCTTGTCTGGGCTAAATCCGATCGGCCATTGTTCAGCCCATCTCTGCAGCTGGTCCAGATCCCGCCTCCTGCTCCGGTACTCTTCCTCGCTGTGGACTACACCCAGAGTGTTGGTGTCGTCGGCGAATTTGCTGATCCAGTTAACGACATTATTATCGAAATTGTTGATATAGATTAATAATAACAACGAACACAGCAACAATTCCTGCGTCTCTCCTCTTGTCACTGGAGTCCAATCAGAGAGACAATCATCCATTACCACACTCTACCTTCTCCAACATAGCCAATGGCGAATCGAATTTACTGCTTCATCGTGAAAGCCAGTCCCGACTGAAACATTCCGAGCATCTTCCCATACGGAACCTTTCAAATTGATTGCTGAGGCATCAGACGGCATCAACTGCCTTGCCGTCAGCACCATTCCTGGCCACTACCTCGTACAGCTTTGTAAGTTTCGTTAGACATGACCCACTACGCACGGGCCCATAGTGACTATCGCTAATGTACCTGTTTATCCAGATAGTTCCCTTCATACCCCATGACCAGCGTAGTTTGAACACAGAGGACAATTCCTCATTACGTACTACTTGACGAGTCCCTTCCGAGCAAGACTATCATTATCATCCTGTGGCCGTCACGGATATTTATGGCCTATTGTTGTTAAATAATCCTGGAATATTATCAGGCGCATTGAGAATAGTCTGGAAAGGAAGGCTTCGTAGCTTTAAATAATTAATCGACTGGACTTAAGCAGTGAGATGCGGTACAGTAGACAGAGAATAGAACATAGAATATTACAGCACAGTACAGCCCTTCGTCTCACGAGGTTCTGACAGAATTGCAACTAATTCAAACTGACACATCCCCGCTTCAACTGAATCAGAATTAGAACCAGATTTAATATCACAGACGTACGTCGTGAAATTTGTTACCTTTACGGTAGCAGTACAATTAATCTCCCTCCCGATGGTAACACTGTGTAGAGGGCATGTCCTGTTGGTGGGCAACATTCGTGATGGACACCACTGTTACAAAAATCATCCCTTGTGTTAATGATCAGTGAGGTACAGAGAATCTACATTTACCAACAAACAATTTTTATTATTTCAACTATAAAACACGTAGGTTCAGAGGCCATCTTCACTCCAAGACACTCCCTGAACAGTCAATGGAGAGAAAAGGTATTATCCGGGAAAGGAGTCGACTCTGGCCAGAGAGACGGGAGAGAGGGACTGGGGAGAAAGAGACGGGGACAGAGTCCGGTGAGGTAGAGAAAGAAAGAAGAGGGTAGAAAAAGGCCGAGGGAGGCGAGGGATCTGGTATGGAGAGAGATCGGGGTTTGAGGAAAGATTTTAGATGAGGAGAGAGTTCGGAGTCGGGAGTTTGTTCTCGGTAAAAAGCGGGGGGGAGGGGGATAGCCGTCAATGGAGTTAGAGGGAGGAATGGTTGGATACTGGTGGCCGGAGGGGTTGGAGAGTCGCGTGGATACAGAGGGGCGGGAGATGATAAGAGTTGGGGAGGGAAATAGACACTGGGGTTTGACAGAGAGAGAGAGACTGGGATGAGGTAGGGAAGTGTGAGTAATAGAATACTGCCCATAAATGCACTAAGCGATTAGAGGACTTTCCTTCTTGTGGGCATTCTGGGATTACAGATCTTCCATTCTATAGTCCCTCTGAAACAAGCAACCCGTGCCATCTCGCTGACCTCTCCCACCCTGCCCGCTTGACCCGAGTCCTTCCCAAACCGAATCCGCGATCTCCCTTTCCTCAACCAGTCTTTGCGGTATTCATCCTCCCCTCCCGTCTCTGTGACCACAAAACGCTGCTGTAAAGAAAGCGCAGAGTGGTATGATGAAACTCTTATACTGAGTCATGTTTGTAACGGAACACTCTGGGCAATTTACAGTGTGGGAGCGATGCACCGAACCCACCCAGTGACGAAAAATACGGACACTAGAAAGCCCACGCGGAGACAGCGCCAGTACGCACAAAAGGTCCAATGACAATGGAGCGTTCAACTCTACTTTGTTTCAGGATTTAAATTTTGTTAATTTCATTAAAGAACAGATTTCGCTTTTCTTTTCAACTAACTCAACGGAAGAAATTTCCAGTGGGACACTATGGGATACCTTTAAAATATATATTCGAAAAATATATTTCATACTCTGCTGGATTGAAAAAGCAAAACGAATTAACAGTCTAATACGTGTATTGGTTGATAAAATTAAAGAAATTGATAAACAAAATATATTCTGTTGCTCCCAATCTGCAGCTTTATAAAGAGAGAATTGAACTTCAGTTGCAAAATAGTTTGTTGTTAACATCACTGATTAAAAATCAATTACTTAAAACGAGCAGTTTTTTAGCTACATTGTGATAAATCTGGTAAATTATTTGCTAACCAATTGATAGCTGCTTTGGCGAAACGTCAGATTAACAACGTTCCTAGACGGGATGTTATTTTGATGGTTGATCATGATGAAATTAATAAAAGTTTTAATGAATTGCATACCAATTTATATCAATCAGAATTTCCCAATGATCCTGCCATAATGAATGAGTTTTTAAGGAAACTTTGTATTCCGAAATTACCAGCCGATGACCTTTTAGCTTTAGATGCACCCATTACTGAAGAGGAAATAAAGAAAGCAATGTTTTTGATGAACTCTGGTAAAGCACTTGGCCCGGACGGGTATACTGCTGAATATTAAAAAACTTTTTGAGATTTACTTTCTCCATGGTTACGTATAATTTTTAGAGAGGCTTTATTTATAAGTGAATTACCACAATCCTTTTATGAAGCATCTAATTACTTAATTCCTAAAAAAAGTAAAGATCCCACTGAATATGCATCATGCAGACCTATATCTTTGTTGTATGTGGATTCTAAAATATTTTCCAACATATTAGCAATTAGATTAGAGAAGGTCTTGTCTCAAATTACCTCCGAGGATCAGACAGGATTTATTAAAATCGTTATTCACATTTTAACGTTAGGAGGTTAATGAACATTGCATACACTACTTCATCTAATACTCCAGAATGTGTTATTTGGCTTAACGCCGAGAAGGCTTTTGACAGGCTTGAATGGGAATATTTATTTAATACACTTGAGAAATTTAATTTTACCCCAATATTTATATCTTAGTTAAAATTGATATATCATACAGGTTTGGCTGCTGTATTTACCAATAACCAGAAATCCCCCCTTTCAGGCTTTTTCGAAGTACTAGACAGGGTTGCATTTTTAGCCCTTTACTATTTGTTATTGCCCTAGAGACCTTGGCAATCGCACTTCGTGATTCACCCAATATATTTGGCATTATTCGTGGGAATTGCACTCATGAAGTATCACTATATGCAGATGACGGTTGTTCATCGGCACCTAGCGCACAACGGAGAAGTGACTGTCACTTCGTATAATACACAAGAGTGGAATTGTTCGAATATTCCGTGGGGCCACTTGTGTGTTGACCCTTGCCTGGGTATGTTGTGTGGTAGCCAATGGAAGACGATATTCCTGTGACAGGTCACATTTGGTGATAATTCGTGTGTGGATTCGGAGCGACTCGACGGGCATGATCTATGGTGACCGTTATCTCGTTTAACCAGCGTGGAACCTGTGGTGTTCGGCGTGAATCAGCCACTTTCTACATTCCACTCTGCATAACAAAAAAAAAACCCAGCCACTCCGCGCCAAGATAAGTGTTCTAACGTTTTACTGAAGTTTAACTCTGTCTCTCCGTACTAAGAAGAGTTTTGTCCGCTGTTTCTTTCTCGATGCTCCAAGTTAAGATAAATTCTGTCCGACGTCTCCTGCATACCTGCTCTCCCTCCTGTTTTTCGTTCAAGTCTGCATCCTAAACAAATCTCCGTGTCTGTGCCCTGCACTTGGGTTCGCCTCATTCGTTGCAACAAGCACATCATTTTCGTTATCATCTTTTACTTATCATCTTTTATCTGTCACTTAATCTTTTCAGTCCACTGCAAGTCATATCTACTATTGTCAAGATCATTCTTCTTTCCGTACTCAAAACTGAAGCAAAGTATTCATTAAGTACCTTTGTTATCTCCTCCTGTTCTCTACACACTTCTCCACCGTCACAATTGACTGGTACTATACTTTCACTTCATACTTTTGTTCTTCACATACTTTTAAACCGCCTTGTGTTCCTCCTTAATACTGCTCCTAAAGGCCTTCTCAGGGCACCTCAGGCTCTCGTAACTTCGTTCCTAATCTCGATCCTGCAAGCATTAAAGTCTAGTTCAATATCATTTCCTGGTTTTTTGAACATTTCGTAAGCATTTCATTCTCTTTCTGTCAGTCTCTGCTACAGAGTGAGATTGTGGGATTAATTCCGTATTTGACAGAAGCTATGAGAGCGTGGGTTTCATTCTGCATCTGTCGGTCTCTGCTACAGCGTGAGAGTGTGTGTTTCATTCTGTATCTGTCAGTCATTGTTACAATGTGAGAGTGTGGGCTTCATTTTGTATCTCTCAGTCTCTGTTACAGTATGAGAGTGTGGGGTTCATTCTGCATCTGTCAGTCTCTGTTACAGTGTGAGAGTGTGGGTTTCATTCTGTATCTGTCAGTTTCTGTTACAGTGTGAGAGTGTGGGTTTCATTCTGTATCTGTCAGTCGCTGTTACAGTGTGGGACTGTGGGTCTCATTCTGTATCTGTCAGTCTCTGCTACAGTGTGAGAGTGTGGGTTTCATTCTGTATCTGTCTGTCTCTGTTACAGTGTGAAAGTGTGGGTTCTATTCTGTATCTGTCGGTCTCTGTTACAGTGTGAGTGTGTGTTGGTTTCATTCTATATCTGTCGGTCTCTGTTAAAGTCTGAGAGTGTGGGTTTCATTCTGTATCTGTCAGTCGTAGTTACGATGTGAGAGTGTGGGTTTCATTCTGTATCTGTCGGTCTCTGTTACAGTGAGAGAGTGTGGGTTTCATTCTGTATCTGTCAGTCTCTGTTACAGTATGGTAGTGTGGGTTTCATTCTGTATTTGTCAGTCTCTGCTACAGTGTGACAGTGTCGGTTTCACTCTGTATCTGTCAGTCCCTGATACAGTGTGAGTGTGTGGGTTTCATTCTGTATCTGTCAGTCTGTGCTACAGTGTGAGATTGTGGGTTTCATTCTGTATCTGTCAGACAGCTACAGTGTGAGAGTGTGGGTTTCATCCTTTATCTGTCAGTCTCTGTTACAGTGTGAGAGTGTGGGTTTCATTCTGTATCTGTCAGTCTCTGTTACAGTGTGAGAGTGTGTGTTTCATTCTGTATCTATCAGTCTCTTACAGTGTGAGAGTGTGTGTTTCATTCTGTATCTGTCAGTCTCTGTTGCAGGGTGAGAGTGTGGGTTTCATTTTGTACCTGCCAGTCTCTACTACAGTGTGAGAGTGTGGGTTTCATTCAGTATCTGTCAGTCTCTGCTGAAGTGTAAGTGTGGGTTACATTCTGTATCTCTCTGCTCCAGGGTTATGGGTGTAGTCTCAGTATCGTACCTGTGAATATCTGGCTCATTCTGATCCGGTGTTTTTTTTTCTCCTTCTTTCCCGCTGTTTCAATCTAGTGAATACTCTTAAAATAGATTCTGTATTCACTGAGCTGTTCTTAGAACATCATCTGCAGTTGGATGATGTTAAAATTTTGAGAGGGACAGTGCACTGATGAATAATGCCTGTTCTATTGAGCACCACATTCAGCCTCATAGTGTCATGTGGCAAACAGTCCATTCGGCCCGACGTAATTCTGCATGCTCTTCGCCACAGCGCCAATTGAGCAGCATCTGATCCGTAGACCTCTATGGTTTGGCAACGCAACTTATGAAATGTTGAATGAAAATTAACAAAACAATATTTTAATTATTCTAAATAAATAGGTGCGTAATTAATTTCATAAATTGACCGATATGAAACCCCCCAAGACAGCCTGTTTCATGTACCAGAATTACTTATATGAATAAATTTCCCTCATCAATTCTAAATTGCTCCTTCACCGTGTATCTCTGCACTCTTGCGTTTGCTGATTCTGTCACATGTTCCTCAATGTGAACCAGAGCGTGAATCTGTTCAAGTTATATCCCACTCATAAATAATATCAGAATCATCTCGATGTTCTTATGACAGTTTCGGACACGACTGCAATATGCCATGAATTTTTGATTGGGAAAATTGTACCTACGCTGTTCTGTGCAGCAGCGAGAGATTTTGTGTGTAGGATTGCGAGGGAAGCTCAAGTTCGGCAACTGGAATCATCTAAAGGTCCACATTGCAGCAGGCGGTTGGCTGATGAACTCAGAGAAATTGCCGACACGGCTTACGTCACTACACAGCCGGGAATCTCCCGCTCGTCAGGGACATGGCTGGCGGGAGAGCTTGTTCTGGTGTTGCAAGACACCGGGTCCTATGTTAACCCCGTCAGTGCCGAAGATATAGATGAATGGAGGTGAATGGACAGCAGATGGTGAATGGATTGATATTACAAGGTGAACACATCAGCTGGACATGTTGAGATCAAGGAACAGAGAACAGGAACAAGCCCTGTGACTCACTACTCCTACGCTGAACAAGATGCCGAATGAGACTAAACTCTGATGACTGTACATGAGCCATCTCCCTTCATTCACTGGATGCTCATGTGCTTTGACTGAATACTTACCGCTATTGGAATCTAGAGGTTATACCGCAATAGAAGACAAATCTTTGTCATCAGCTCCCTTGGTGAAGTAAGTATAGGAGAAGGCAAGAAACAACACTGATGGACTAAGAAGGTGGACGGTCACTTCCCCGGAATGTAGCAGAAGGGTTGGTGAGTTAGGCAAACTAGAATTAAACTGGATGATGAACAGTGATGACCCTGATAAATCGGCAATAGAAGCAGTTTTAAGACCCGTTCCGTAGAAGGACCATGTGTTAACTTGTAGGATTATTTTGTTGGATCTTCACCTCCATGCCCTGGAGGACTGAACTATATCCTCGAGATGGTGGATGCGATCACCAGGTGGAGAGAGGCTTCCCCATCTAGATAATTAAAACCGGTGACGTTAAAGCCAGGATTTTGTTTGGAGAGAGTTTTTACCCGTTGGGTATTGCCAAGGATACTAGAATCAGATCATGGTCCCCGATACACCGCATAGGTGATACAAAATGTGATGAAACTGTCTGGGGCAAAACACAGTTTGGTATCCTTTATCAATCACAACAGAGTGCAATTGCTGAAAGGATGACCGGGACTTTAAAGACAATGTTAGCGAAAATAAAAGGGTTATAATCCTTGTTTGGGCTGGATTTATCTTCAAGCGAGTTTGGTGGCATTGGAAAGGACAAATGCAAGCAGCAATTAATTGACTCTATTAAGAAGCCCCATTATGTGACGGAGCAAACCTTATTTCTCCGCCCATAAGAGGAGAAACAACAGAACAAAGCTTATTTCGAGGTGCGAACAGAATCGCGGGAGTTGGAAATCGGACAGAAGGTTATAATATCTCTACATCAGATGAGCCCGTTTACAGCTTTTCAATTTGTAGAGAAAGATGATATTGCTGACAGAGCCAGTCCATCAGCATGTCGAATTCAGACGTTTTCGAATAAGTTGGGTTGGTATCATATTAACCAACTCAAACCGCTTGAAGATACTCAATGTCATCTAGTAGCTCAGTTCCAGAAAGCATCTTGTCCAAAGCGATGCTCTGGACCGAGTTGAGATCATTCTCTTTGATTTACGTTTCTGGCAATCGATAGTAATGTGGATAAAGAGCAATTGTCCACTCAGTGAGATGGACAACCACTTCCGGTTTGTACCCGGAGGAGAAGGATAGTTCACTGGTTTGCACTCGCCCGAGTCAAAGCGGGGAAAATGGAATAGATAAACAGATGGGAGAACGTGTTTATTACGTGGTTTTCTGCAAATAAAGTGGGGTTTAATGGATCTGGTAAAAATACATTTTAATATCCCTAACCCTAACCCTGACCCTAACCCTAGCCGTGGTAGGAGCTAGCCAAAGATGACAGGACGAATAGCCTAGCAGAAAAGACAGTGGAACAGCAATGGCAGGTATTCTTGGGAATAATACACAAGGTGCAAAATCTGTTCATCTCCCGGAGAAGGAAGGATTCAAAGGGGGGAAAGGGGACACAGTGGTTGACAAAGGAAGTCAGAGATTGCATAGCATTATAAAAAAAGGAAGTATGACAGAGCTATGGTGAGTGGGAGGACAGATGATTGGGCAAATGTTAAGGAACAACAGAACTTAAATAAAAAGGCAATACCGGGAGAAAAAATGAGGTACGAATGCAAGCTAGCCAGGAATATAAAGGACGATAGCAAAAGCTTTTTTAGATGTGTAAAGAGAAAGAAAATAGTTAAGAACAATGTTGGGCCCTTGAAGAATGTATTTGGTGAAATTGTTATGGGAAACAGAGAAATGGCAGAAGAATTTAATAAGTACATTAAATCTGTCTTCACTAAGGAATACACAAGCAATCTCCTAGGTATATGGATGGGCCAAGGACGTAGGGTAATAGAGGAAATGAAACAGATTGACATTGGGAAGGAAACGGTGTTGAGTAGAGTGATGGGACTGAAGGCTGACAAATCCTCAGGTCCAGATAGTCTGTATCCTATGGTAGTAAAGGAGGTGGACCTGGAAATTGCGAATGCATTGGTAGTCATTTTGCAATGTTCCTTAGATTCAGGATTAGTTCCTGAGTATTGGAGAATGGCTAATGTTATCCCACTTTTTAAGAAAGGAGGGAGAGAGGAAACAGAGAACTATCGACCTGTCAGCCTAACATCAGTAGTGGCGAAGATGCTAGAATCCATTATTAAAGATGAAATAGAGGCATATCTAGATAGCAGTGATAGGATTTGGCCGAGCCAGCATGGATTTACCAAGGGTAAATTATGCTTGACTAATCTATTGGAGTTTTTCGAGGATGTAACCAGGAAGTTAGACGGGGGAGATCCAGTGGATGTAGTGTACCTCGATTTTCAGAAGGCATTTCATAAGGTCCCACATAGGAGATTGGTGGGTAAAATCAAAGCTCATGGTATTGGGGGGAAGACATTGACATGGATAGTAAACTGTTTGGCAGATAGAAAGCAAATGGTAGCGGTGAATGCGTGTTTCTCGATATGGCAGGTGGTGACTAGTGGGGTGCCACAGGGCTCGGTATTGGTACCATAGCTGTTTACGATTTACATCAACGATTTAGATGAAGGCATTGAGAATAACATCAGCAGGTTTGCTGACGTAACTAAGCTGGGTGACAGAGTGACATGCGATGAGAATGTTAGGAGAATTCGGGGTGACTTGGATTGGCTGGATGAGTGGGCAAATACTTGGCAGATGATGTTTAATGTGAATAATTGTGAGGTTATCCTCTTTGGGAGTAAGAGCAGGAAGGCAGATTATTATCTGAACGGTGTAAAGTTAGGTAAGGAAGAAATACAAAGAGATCTAGGAGTCCTTGTTCATCAGTCACTGAAGGTGAATGAGCAAGTGCAACAGGCAGTGAAGAAGGCTGATGGAATGTTGGCCTTTATTACAAAGGGAATTGAGTACAAGAGCAAGGAACTCCTCTTGCATTTGTACAGTGCCCGGGTGAGACCACACCTGGAGTATTGTGTACAGTTTTGGTCTCCAGGGTTAAGGAAGGACATCCTTGCTGAAGAGGAATTGCAGTGTAGATTCCCAAGGTTAATTCGTGGAATGTCAGGACTGCCTTGCGCAGAGAGGTTAGAGAGACTGTGCTTGTACTTGCTGGAATGAGGGAGATTGAGATGGGATCTGATTACAACATATAAGATTATTAAGTGATTGGACAATATAGAGGCAGGAAATATGCTCCAGATGCTGGGAGAGTCCAGTACCGGAGGGCATGACTTGAGAATAAGGGGTAGGTCATTTGGGACAGAGTTAAGGAAAAACTTCTCCCAGAGCGTTGTTGTGGTCTGGAATGCACTGCCTCGGAAGGCAGTGGAGGCCAATTCTCTGGATGCTTTCAAGAAGTAGCTAGATAGGCATCTTATGGATAGGGGAATTAAGAGATATGGGGACAAGGCAGAAACCGGGAATTGATAGTAGATGATCAGCCAAGATCTCAAAGTGGCGGTGCAGGCTCTAAGGGTCGATTGGATTACTTCTGCATCTATTGTCTATCGTCTATAACTTCAGAAGGTTTGGTATCCAGGTATGCAGAAAGCAAAGGATGGCTGGGGATGGTAAATTTTCTCCCTGCATGTCGGTGAACAGTGGAGTCCTGCGGAGATCTGTTCCGAGAACACCGGATTTTTTATGAATGGTTTGGATGAGGAGGTGGAAGGCTGGTTTATTGTATTTGCAGAGTTTTGAAGTTTGGTGTAATTACGGAGAGTATAGAAGATTGTCACAGATTACAACAGGACACTGACGGGACGCAGAGCACCGCTGAGTAGTTACAGATGGAGTTCAACCCGGAAAGGTACGGTGTGATTCACTTTGGAAGGATGAATTTGAAGGCCGAGGTGATAGCTTCCAGAGTCAACAGAGGGTCGTACATTAGTACGAGTTCCACAATGGAAACAGAGTGATGAGACTCTCTACAATAAGCCGAGGGTCTCACATTAGTACGAGTTACACAATGGAAACAGAGTGATGAGACCCTCTCCAATAAGCCGAGGGCCTCTCATCGGTACGAGAACCACAATCGTCACGGAGCGGTGCACTGCAGGAGCAGGAAAAATGTGATCGACGGGTGAGCTTAAACGCATCCAGTGTTCTAAGCATAGTTATAGTGACTCTCAAAAGGCAATATACCTGACAGTAAATCAGGAGAAAAAATACAACTTAATGGCAAATAATGGAACAGCCTGGGAACCTGCGGATAGTTCACAAATTTGTTCAAACTGAGGATGGATGGAGGAATAGTAGTAGAATTGTGGCAGGTTTGAGAATATGTTTAAAATTAAATAGGCTGCATCGCATGTCACGGGTATGGGGAGGTCAGGTCATTCACTGGCAGAGGTCCGGTTCCTGCCAAAAGCCTCATGTGTGCGCTGGAAAGCATTGTTCTTCAAACTGTCCGCAGCCCTCGCTACTTTCCCGAAGACACGACCCCTTTTACATCACAGGTCTCTGGAATATCGCTGTTGATCGTTTCAATGGTTTGGAGGAATATAAGTGCAATGTTATTGTAATAAATGTCAGCTGTCATTGTTTATTCCATCACTCACACCGCCCGGAATAACTGGAACAAACGAAAGAAAAGAATGAACGAATGTTCCCCTTTAATAAAGAAGTGTTCTCCATTTCACCCGCCAGAACAAACTCCTTCCCTCAATTTCAGAAGCGAATGTGCTCCGTCAACTGTTACAAAATAAATCGAAATCAAGATGAATGCCAACTTTAAAAGCAATACAGATATTAAAAAAAAAGTTATTTAAATATCTGAAGCCAGGTATCATGAAAAATAACGTGGAAAATTCGTATCATACTTTATTTTAAAGCACATAGATTGCAATTCCCATTGAGGAATCAAATTAATGACACGGAGACAGAGTGAGTAAACATAGTTTAACGTAAGTGTTTGTGCAGTTGGTTGTCACTAATGTCCCTGACGTGATAGCCACGCTAATTGCCTCAGTGGAATTGTTTTCTCCTCAATAAAAGTCTGCTAAACCGATCCCCAGTCCATCTGAGCAGCTGAAACATTCCGTACAACTGAACGCTGCTTCTGACGAAATATGGGATATCCGGCGATTTACTACATCGCGAGCATTTTGTATCCCACACTTGTAGCGGTTGGTGTCCCCGGTAAGATGCCGGAACTGGTTACTTTATGTATGGTGCCGTCGTTACTCTGCTGCGGTGTCCGCACTGTTACTGAGCACAGATGCTACCGTCGAGTGAAGCGTTTTTCCGGAATGGAGGATTCGGGCATCTGGTTGTTTTATCTCCATTTTTCTTATTTCGATCGCAGTGTTTTTGTTTTTCTTTTGTCAATTAAGTTGTTGACAATTTTGTCACTGTTTCATAATTTCACCTCGCTAGGCTTTCTGAAGTGATGCTGGTCTCTGCTTTTCTCGGTCCAAGTCTCTATCAGTGCAGACACTCCGACCTTGTAACAACCTGGCTGCTTATTTAAATGACTGTCCAGTCTATTTTCGACACGTAGATCTGTTCTTCTGTAAGTCAGTAAATGAGGACTCGTGCTTTATATCTCCTTGATACTACTTTGTCACCGCTACAAATAATACCGTCAGCTATTTCAACTCTAAAAATGGAAATGGTGTTGTTTACAAGAGCGATCGACT
This sequence comes from Hypanus sabinus, assembly GCF_030144855.1. Lineage (NCBI taxonomy): Eukaryota > Metazoa > Chordata > Chondrichthyes > Myliobatiformes > Dasyatidae > Hypanus > Hypanus sabinus. The sequence continues at coordinate 416,669 of NW_026779325.1, read as the reverse complement.
GCTCACTGGTACGTGAGTCGTGGAACTCGGATGCCTCGCTCTAAACTGTGGGAAGGTCGCCAATCCACTGACACTCACATCCGTCATTGTCCTCCAGCCGGAGTGCAGCGACCGAGACCGCACACACTGGATTCCCGCTTTCCATTTCCACAGACAATACCCTGCATAGCATCAGTAGAGTGGGGGCATTCAGGGAACTGACCGTATTTCTATTTTGTTTCCAAATTTCTTGCAGTTAATTTAACGGCGATTGTGATCATCTCTCGGGGAAAATGCGGACTCTCCAAATGCATCACCCGTTACCTGGTTGGAATGGCAACAGCGGATCTGATAGTGGTTATCGTTGTTGCTTTAGTGGAACAGACCAACAATATCCACATTTATTCCAGAACCCTGCTCCTCACTCCTGTATGCGCACTGACACTTGTATTTGTGGCTGTAACGCAGGATTGTTCTGTTTGGTTCACGGTCAGTTTTACCTTCGATCGCTTCATCGCAATATGTTGCCAAAAGTTGCGGGAGCGATACTGCACCGAGAGAACAGCAACAGTGGTTATCGTGACCGTGGTTATAGTGAGCTGCGGGAGATGTGCCCCGTTATACTTTGCCCTTGAACCTTACGTCATCATTGACAACACGCCGTGGCGGTTCACCGGCACATATGAATACGTTATTTCACCCGTGTGGAAAGTATACGAGTTACTGGACAGCATTTTAGTCCCATTGCTACCAATCGGCTTAATCCTGGTGTTTAACGGGTTAACTGTAAGACATATCGTTGTGGCAAATAGAGTCCGCAGAAGGCTTCGGCACAGCGCCGATAATCAGAAAGATGCCGAGGTGGAAAAACGCAGAAAATCGATGATTTTGTTGTTTTCTATATCAGCTAATTTCATATTATTGTGGATGTCCAATGTAGCCCATTCCCTGAAATGGCAAGTGCAGAACAATTTTTACGAGAACAGATTTTGAGTTCGCCGGTATACATCCTACAGCAATTTGGCTTCATGTTACAAATCTTCAGCGTGAGTACCAATACTTGTATCTATACACTAACACAAAGGAAATTCAGAGAAGAGCTGAGGAATGGTTTGAAGTATGTGTTTACACTGAATGGCCATCTGTGTAGATAACGCCCACCTCCAGTTGCAATTCAGCGGAGTTTTCAAATAAAGCCGTTTTACAATGAACAGGCTTGGTACATATATGATGGATTTAAACAATTATATGCCTGGTCATCCGGAAATTGCAGAACTGGCGGAAGATTGCTGACTACATATAGTTCAAGTAGATAGCAATACAAACGCTCAATGTTGCTGGCGTGATTGTTACATTGGTTGAAGTATGTTCCAAACTATCAAAAAACACTCGACTGTCACACGGGCAGGGATGTCTTCAGGACTTTCCGGGTGTTAGATGCTTCAAAATGGACAGGATTAGCTAAAGGTGTGTAAAGGGAGAGCAATGCCAAACCAGCGACAGTATCGCAGCTGCAGAAAAGGAGGACAACGTGGAGCGTACGTTTGTTCAGACGAACACCGAAACATTGGGGACGCGATCACCCCATTTGGACTATTCTGTACAGCCGCCCACCTGATTAACAAAATTACTGCAACGGGCACGCTGAGGAACCGATCGGGAAGCGGAACCTGGACATGCACCATGTTATCGGCACGGGGAACTGAAACATCTCTAATATACTTTGGCACCTTCCCAGGGTCACAGGTTTAGGCATGGCATAATTTCTCAGTTGTGTCTAGGAAGGATGCATTTCACTACAAGAAGAAAGGCAGGCTAGCGAACACCTCATGCCGGATCTTATATTCGAAAAAGAAAGGTGTCAGGTGACAGATCTCTCCGCGGGTCAGCATTTCAGAATGATAGGGCAGAACTCCCAGACATTTACCTTGCACAGGGATAGGACCAGGGAGCATGGAATGTATTTAATTGGGGGTCGTCGATGTATTGTGGTACCTGGCAGGAACTTGGGAACGTACAGTGGGAAATGATGCACTCAGGGAAAAGCTCGATAGATATGTGGAGATTGTTCAGTATGGGGTTCAGGGGTTCAGTAAGGGCTTGTCTCATTGTCGAAGGGCAAGGATGATAGCATCATGTAACCCTGGGTGACAATATATTTGGAACAACTTGTCAAGAGGAAGAAAGACAGGTACTTAAGGTTTAGGGGGAAAGGGGCAGATAGGGTTATGGAGAGTCACAATGCAGACAGGAGATAATTTAATAATGGATTTAGAAAAGTTGGAAGAGCACTTGAGAAGTTCTTGGCCAGTTGCAATGTGAAGAACAGAAGGAGGACTAAAGAGAGTGTAGGCAGATCGGAGTGAAAAGGGGAAAACTTGTGTCTGAAGTCCAAGGAGGCAGTGATGCTCCTCGCGGAATACATTAATCGATGTGAACACATCGTTAAAACGCAGATATGCTCGAACATGCCGATGCTCAGGAAGAGGATGCGCTGGAAACTTGGAAAACATTATGGTTGATGATTCTCCGGTGCTGGAAGGAATATAGTCCAGCTGATTTCGGAAGGGAAGCGAAGACATTGCTGAGCTTCTGGACAGTATATTTGTGTTTTCCCTGGCCATGGATGTAGAACTAGAAGATTAGAGGTCAGCAAGTGTTATTCATTTGTTGAAGCAAGATAATAGGGATACTCGTTGGAAGTATAGACCAGTGAGGCTTTCATCAGTAGTGCGTAAACTATTGTAGAGGATAATTGAAGAGGGAATTTATGAGTATCTGGAGAAACGTATTCTGGCTACGGAGAGACAACATGGCTCTTTGAGAGTTATGTTGTCCTATATGAGCCAGATTGAATTATTGGTAAAAGTGAAAATAAGTCAAACAGAATAATCTGAATAGTCGAGGTAGGTGTATTAATTCCAAGAGTCAGGGGGCAGGGGATCCACGTAATCATGCGTTGATTCAGAATTGGCTTCCTAACAGAAGGCAGATGATGTAGTAGATAGAGTGAATACTGGCTGGTAGACAGCGGGCAGCCGCGTCCCTCTAGGTGGGTGGATATTTCGTGACATTTTACAACTTCTGGACTCTGCAGTTACAGTGCTCCGAGAAAAAGGGCTGAAGGAAATAATCGATTGAATCTGACCACACAGCAATAGCTGGATAACTTATGGAATCAGAACTGATGACGTAAGCAAATCGCTGAGCTATTGATTACACCGCCACGTTATCTAAACTGACCTGTCATTTACATATTACAGGGCACATGCTACAATGACTTCAAAACGATCTTTCCTAATCGAGAACTACAACTTAAAGCCAGCAATTAACTGTGTTCAGAGCAGCTTCTGGTGCTCATTAAAATAACCAGCCTTCCAGAATGACAATTCAAGGGCGCATCAATTTATCCCAATACCTCTGAGTCTTTTTTTTATCGTATCGGATGCAGATACGCTCAAACCTCGGTCCATTTAACCCTGAATCCGCATGTCCAGTGTGAAATCCGTGTCTCCCTCTGAAATTAATAATAAATGAATTATACAAAACGACACAATCTAAAAACACAGCGAGTAATGCGAACACCCGTGCTCACACTTGTCTTCCATCAACACCATTGTGGTCAGTTGGAGAATACAGAATAAACAAGTTCCAAAGCAAAAGGCCTCAGCACGTATTCTAACTTAGGAGAGTGAGATGTAGACAGCTGAGACTCGCATACACTAACACTTCATAGAATTTCGGAGTGATACGAAGCCTTCGAATTTCGGATCAGTACCTGGATATCACTTCTCGCAAGGTGACATCATTCATTTTTGTCACGTGTATAGCAAAAACAAGATTAATTCAATCACCCCCCAACACCAAGAAAAGAAACACGCAACTCACATAAAGCTAATCATGATCGCAATCTTTCTCTCTCTCTCGCTCTCTTTTAATTGAACTCACTTATGTCCAAACCTTGTGTTCTATTTCAAAACTGCAATGCATTCATATTTTCAAAATATCGCTGAAAGTGGCATACTCTTATTTGTTCAATGGTTAACAAACATCTGTAATTGGAATCATACAACACTTACTAAAGTTTTTCGACTCCAAGAGAAAAAAACGCAGAAGTTAACGTAACATCCACGAGATTCTACTCAACACAATTAAACCTCCAACGACTTCCAGCGCACACAGACCATGGCCATCCATATCCTTTTCAGCCATGTACTCAACTAAAACGCAGCGAAGGCAATGCAAATATATGTGCTCACACTTGTCGTCCTTCAAAACCATCGCAGGCAATTGGAGAATACAGAATAAACAACTTCCAAAGCTTGCATCTTCTCATGCTATAACCATCCATTAACTCAGTCTCCAGTGTGTGCAAGGACAGAGGGATCGAACAATATCACCGAGTTTCTAGATTGGTCGGTGCTGTGAGACACTAAAGCTCTAACCCAGATATACATTCACTCAGCCATAGGAAACCATTGCACAGAAACAGGGTCTCCAGCCCGTCCAGTCAGTGAGTTATTTGAACTGCCTCCTGCCATCGACCTCACCCGGTCCGTGGCCATTTTTATCCCTCTCATCCATATATTTCCTAATCATCTCATAAACGTCGACAACGGAATCTCAATTACCATTTGTGTTGGCAGCACTGTCCACACTCTGTCCACCCTCTGTATGAAGAAGATTCCCCTCATGTTTCCCTTAAACATTTCACATTTCACAATTCACCCATGATCGTCAGTTGTAATCTCGCCCAAACTCGGTGGAGAAAACCTGCTGGCATTTACACTGTCTATAAGTCTTATCATTTTGTATACCTCTATCAAATCTCCCTTCAGTCTTCTACCCGCTCGGGAATAAAGTGCTAACATATGTAATCTTTCCTTTCAATTCAATACAACCAGTCCCGGCAATAACAGTGTAATATTTTTCTGTATTCTTTCAAACTTATTTACATCTTTCCTGCAGGTGGTTGAGCCCAACAGCATACAATATTCCAAATTAGGCCCCAATAAAGTTTTAAACAGTATCAACTTAACGTCCTAACTGTTGTAATCAGAACTTCGGTCTATGATGTCAAATGTGAGAAAGGCTTCTTTTTTCACGACCTTGTGTAACTGCGCCACAACTTTCATTGAATTATGGACCTGAACAAAGTTTCGAAACAATTCTTCAGCCCAGTTTCAGGAAAGATGTTGCAACATTTTGCAGAATTTCTCACACTTGTCAGGTTGTGGTTAAACCTAATCAGGTCACCGCAGTGGCCCCATTGCAATTGGTGAACCCTTTTCTAAAGTTACTGTGGAATGTGTTTGCCCATTGCCAAAGAATAAAGCTGCTCATCAATATTTGCTAACGATCATGTGTCGAGCATCCAGATTTCCCGAGGCAATACCTCTCAGAAATATAAAAGCCAAAACTGTGCCGAAATCTCTTATAAAATTGCTGTCGTTTTTTTTTACTTTATTTAGTTTGCCTGAAGAAATTCAGTGTGATCAATGTAGCAATTTTACGTCCGGATCATTCCAGCAGGTAGATTATGAACTGGGAGCTAAGCAGATTATGTCGTCTACGTACCATCCGGAATCACAACGGGGTTTGGAAAGATTCCATTCTACCCTCAGAACAATGATTATGCCAAACTGTGTTCAAAATGAAAAGGATTGGGATGAGGGCGTTATTTCTTTTATTCGCAGTGACGGAATCAGTACTGGATTCAGTAGGCTTTAGTCAATTTGAACCCGTATTTGGTCTTAGGGTTCGAGGATATTTGACCCTGTTAAAGGAACAGTGGGTTAATCAGGGCATGCATATCAATTTGCTGGATGATGTTTTGAAATTCAAAGATAGATTACACAAAGCCTGTAGCCTTGCGAAGGAAAACATAAATGTTTCTCAGAACAGGATGAAAACATATTTTGATTATCAAGGGAGGATGAGAACATTCCAAAAGTGTGACAATGTATTAATATTTTTACCGACTTTAACGAATACATTTCTGGCGAGATACCATGGCCTTTATGATGTTTTGGCTAGCATCAATGATGTTAATTATTTAGTCAAAACACAAGACCGACGGAAGTCAACACAGCTGGTAAAAGTAAACATGGGAAAACCATAATTCGATTAACAATGCGAAGCTGTGACCAGGTTGGAATGTAACAATGAGTCTGACAACAGTGGCAACGAATTCATTGACCGGTCTGACGTTTATCATAAAACGAACATTGTGTCAACTAAATTAACGAACTCGAGTACATTGAATTCGATTGATGAAAAACTGTTCCATTTGCAGTCATTGGAGATGAAACAGTTAATTATGACATTTAAGGATTTACTTCCCGATGTCCCGAAGTGAACGCAATAGCTTTCCTTGATGTCGATGTCGGTAATGCTAAACCGATTAAACGACATCCTTGTCGCAAGACATGGAAAAATGTAAACTTGCTGAACAAGTATTTGAGTATATGTTGAAAAATGGTATTATTATGCCTTCTAAATCAGTTTGGAGTTCGCCTTGTGTTATTGTGCCTAAACCAAATGGTAGCGTTAGGTTTTGCACTAATTATGGAAAGTTGAAAACTGTAACAAAAACAGATGCTTATCCTATCCCCAGAGTGGATGATTACATAGACAAGGTTGGAAATGCTAAATTTCTTACAAATATTGATCTGTTAAGTGGATTCTGGTGTGTTCCTTTAACGGATGGAGGTAGAGAAACTCCGGCATTTGTAACACCTTCTGCGTTGTATGAACAGAATGCTTTGCCATTTGGAATGGAAAATGCTCCAGGTACGTTCCAGAGAATGATTCATTCTGTCATTCGAGGGCTAAAACACACAGATGCCTATATTGATGATTTAGTTACAGGATGTGACAGATGGGAAACACATACCTCTGCAGTGGAAAAGTTGTTTGATAGGCTCCGAATGGCCAATCTTACAGTTAAATGAGCTAAGAGTGAATTTGGCCGTGCCACAAGTTAAGGAAAATGGTTAAGAAGACAAATCAAACTCTAATTCAACAACGAGGTTTGATTCTGGAGGAATATGATAATATGATAGCTCACATATAGTACTTTCAACATTGAAACCTGATTCAGTACATAATCTATTGCTGTTGAGATTCGCTTCTAAACCCTGACGATTCGTAACCGTAATTACGTTGTTCGGTGCAGCACTGAGACTAAACTCTGTTGTCAGTACATGATACATCTCCCTTCATTCACTGGATGCTCATGTGCTTTGATTGAATATTTACCGTTATGGGAATCGAGAGGTTATATCCCAATAAAAGGCAAACCTTTATCATCACACTGATGGATTAACAAGGTGGAGGCTCACTTAAAGACATCCACGGAAGATAGCAGGAGGGCTGGTGAGTTAGCCAAATTATAATCAAGTTGCATTGTGAAAAAGAATCCAGATATAGAGGTAGGAATGACTGAAAAAAATAGATATAGACTTAGTCGTGACACAGCAACAGGACCAGGACTTAGCAAAGCTACAAACAGGAAAGGATGCTGAAGACTATGGGAAATTTCCATGGACACAGGGACGGATTTGGATTATCCTTTATTGTGTTAAATTTGAGGTGCGGAATTGTGAAAGAAACCAGACGATGATTGGCACATGACATTTGTGGGCATCAATGAGCAGATAGAACTGTGGAACAGTTGAAGAATCTGTGTTGGTGACCAAATCTGCGAGGAAATGTACATTATTGCAAGAATTGTTTGATTTGTCCCCAGTGAGAACCCAGATAAATCGGCTAGAAAAGCAGTTTCAGGATACGCCCCGTAGAAGGACCATGTGTTAATTTGCAGGGTTTGTTGGATTTTCACCTTTATCCTCTTGAGGTTTAAAATATATCTTCGATATGGTGGATTCGTTCAGCAAGTGGAGAGAGACTTTCCCAACGAGATAATGAAAACCGCTGACGTTACAGCCACGATTTTGTTGGACAGAGTTTCTACCTGTTGGGGATTGGAAAGCACTCTAGTTACACCAGTTGATATCCCTTACCGACCACAATAGAGTGCAATTGCTGAACGGGTGAACAGAAATTTAAGGACAGGGTTATCTGAAATGAAATGGTTAGAATTCCTCTTTGGGCTAGATTTATCTCAGAGTGAGTATGATGTTATTGGAAAGGACAAATGCAAGCAACAGTTAATTGGTTCTATTAAGGAGACTCATTATGCTCCGCCCTTAATAAGGGACAGAAGAAAGAGCAAAGCAAAGCTTATTTCGAGGTGCGAACAAAACAGCGGGAGTCGGAAATGGGACAGAAGGTGAGGAACTCACTACGTCAGCCAATCCCCTTTAGAGCTTCGCGATTTGCAGGGACATATGAAGTCGCTGACAAAGCGATTCCATCAGTATATTGAACCCAGACCGCTCCAACCAAGTTGGGGTGATATCATGTTAACCAACTCAAACCCCTTGGAGATAGTCAATGTCCTCTAGTAGCTGAGTTCCAGAAAACATATTTTCAATGGGATGCCCTGGATCCTCTTAGAGTTATGCCTCAGGTAATTGACGTTGATGTGGATGAAGGATCGGCTCTAAGATCTCCGGATTTTTTTGCTGTTATTTATGATTTGGCTGAGGAAGTGGAAGGGTGGTTTATTGTATTTTCAGAGACTTGAATGTTGGTGCAATTACAGAGAGTATAGAAGTGTGCCACAGATTACAACAGGACAGTGACAAAACGCAGAGCAGCGCTGAGTGGTTACAGATGGAGTTCAACCGGGAAAGGTAGAAAGTGATTCACTTTGGACGGATAAATTTGAAAGCAGAGATGATACTTCCTCGAGTCAACAGAAGGCCGCACATTAGTACGAGTTCCACAAAGGAAACAAGTGGTGAGACTGTCTCCAATAAACCGAGGCCCGTTCATCGGTACGAGAACCACATTCGGCACGGAGCGGTGCACTGCAGGAGCAGAAGGAAGTGTGATTGACAGTCGAGCTTGAACACATCCGCTATTATGCACACACTCATAGTGACGCTCGAAAGGCAATATACCTGACAGTAAATCAGGAGAAAAAAGTGACATCATTTTTTTTTGTCACGTGTATAGCAAAAACAAGATTAATTCAATCACCCCCCAACACCAAGAAAAGAAACACGCAACTCACATAAAGCTATTCATGATCGCAATCTTTCTCTCTCTCTCTCTCTCTATTAATTGAACTCACTTATGTCCAAACCTCGTGTTATATTTCAAAACTGCAATGCATTCATATTTTCAAAATATCGCTGAAAATGGCATACTCTTATTTGTTCAATGGTTAACAAACATCTGCAATTGGAATCATACAACACTTACTAAAGTTTTTCGACTCCAAGAGAAAAAAACGCAGAAGTTAACGTAACATCCACGAGATTCTACTCAACACAATTAAACCTCCAACGTCTTCCACCGCACACGGACCATGGCCATCCATATCCTTTTCAGCCATGTACTCAACTAAAACGCAGCGAAGGCATTGCCAATATATGTGCTCACACTTGTCGTCCTTCAAAACCATCGCAGGCAATTGGAGAATACAGAATAAACAACTTCCAAAGCTTGCATCTTCTCATGCTATAACCATCCATTAACTCAGTCTCCAGTGTGTGCAAGGACAGAGGGATCGAACAATATCACCGAGTTTCTAGATTGGTCGGTGCTGTGAGACACTAAAGCTCTAACCCAGATATACATTCACTCAGCCATAGGAAACCATTGCACAGAAACAGGGTCTCCAGCCCGTCCAGTCAGTGAGTTATTTGAACTGCCTCCTGCCATCGACCTCACCCGGTCCGTGGCCATTTTTATCCCTCTCATCCATATATTTCCTAATCATCTCATAAACGTCGACAACGGAATCTCAATTACCATTTGTGTTGGCAGCACTGTCCACACTCTGTCCACCCTCTGTGTGAAGAAGATTCCCCTCATGTTTCCCTTAAACATTTCACATTTCACCATTCACCCATGATCGTCAGTTGTAATCTCGCCCAAACTCGGTGGAGAAAACCTGCTGGCATTTACACTGTCTATAAGTCTTATCATTTTGTATACCTCTATCAAATCTCCCTTCAGTCTTCTACCCGCTCGGGAATAAAGTGCTAACATATGTAATCTTTCCTTTCAATTCAATACAACCAGTCCCGGCAATAACAGTGTAATATTTTTCTGTATTCTTTCAAACTTATTTACATCTTTCCTGCAGGTGGTTGAGCCCAACAGCATACAATATTCCAAATTAGGCCCCAATAAAGTTTTAAACAGTATCAACATAACGTCCTAACTGTTGTAATCAGAACTTCGGTCTATGATGTCAAATGTGAGAAAGGCTTCTTTTTTCACGACCTTGTGTAACTGCGCCACAACTTTCATTGAATTATGGACCTGAACAAAGTTTCGAAACAATTCTTCAGCCCAGTTTCAGGAAAGATGTTGCAACATTTTGCAGAATTTCTCACACTTGTCAGGTTGTGGTTAAACCTAATCAGGTCACCGCAGTGGCCCCATTGCAATTGGTGAACCCTTTTCTAAAGTTACTGTGGAATGTGTTTGCCCATTGCCAAAGAATAAAGCTGCTCATCAATATTTGCTAACGATCATGTGTCGAGCATCCAGATTTCCCGAGGCAATACCTCTCAGAAATATAAAAGCCAAAACTGTGCCGAAATCTCTTATAAAATTGCTGTCGTTTTTTTTTACTTTATTTAGTTTGCCTGAAGAAATTCAGTGTGATCAATGTAGCAATTTTACGTCCGGATCATTCCAGCAGGTAGATTATGAACTGGGAGCTAAGCAGATTATGTCGTCTACGTACCATCCGGAATCACAACGGGGTTTGGAAAGATTCCATTCTACCCTCAGAACAATGATTATGCCAAACTGTGTTCAAAATGAAAAGGATTGGGATGAGGGCGTTATTTCTTTTATTCGCAGTGACGGAATCAGTACTGGATTCAGTAGGCTTTCGTCAATTTGAACCCGTATTTGGTCTTAGGGTTCGAGGATATTTGACCCTGTTAAAGGAACAGTGGGTTAATCAGGGCATGCATATCAATTTGCTGGATGATGTTTTGAAATTCAAAGATAGATTACACAAAGCCTGTAGCCTTGCGAAGGAAAACCTAAATGTATCTCAGAACAGTATGAAAACATAATTTGATTATCAAGGGAGGATGAGAACATTCCAAAAGTGTGACAATGTATTAATATTTTTACCGACTTTAACGAATACATTTCTGGCGAGATACCATGGCCTTTATGATGTTTTGGCTAGCATCAATGATGTTAATTATTTAGTCAAAACACAAGACCGACGGAAGTCAACACAGCTGGTAAAAGTAAACATGGGAAAACCATATTTCGATTAACAATGCGAAGCTGTGACCAGGTTGGAATGTAACAATGAGTCTGACAACAGTGGCAACGAATTCATTGACCGGTCTGACGTTTATCATAAACCGAACATTGTGTCAACTAAATTAACGAACTCGAGTACATTGAATTCGATTGATGAAAAACTGTTCCATTTGCAGTCATTGGAGATGAAACAGTTAATTATGACATTTAAGGATTTACTTCCCGATGTCCCGAAGTGAACGCAATAGCTTTCCTTGATGTCGATGTCGGTAATGCTAAACCGATTAAACGACATCCTTGTCGCAAGACATGGAAAAATGTAAACTTGCTGAACAAGTATTTGAGTATATGTTGAAAAATGGTATTATTATGCCTTCTAAATCAGTTTGGAGTTCGCCTTGTGTTATTGTGCCTAAACCAAATGGTAGCGTTAGGTTTTGCACTAATTATGGAAAGTTGAAAACTGTAACAAAAACAGATGCTTATCCTATCCCCAGAGTGGATGATTACATAGACAAGGTAGGAAATGCTAAATTTCTTACAAATATTGATCTGTTAAGTGGGTTCTGGTGTGTTCCTTTAACGGATGGAGGTAGAGAAACTCCGGCATTTGTAACACCTTCTGTGTTGTATGAACAGAATGCTTTGCCATTTGGAATGGAAAATGCCCCAGGTACGTTCCAGAGAATGATTCATTCTGTCATTCGAGGGCTAAAACACACAGATGCCTATATTGATGATTTAGTTACAGGATGTGACAGATGGGAAACACATACCTCTGCAGTGGAAAAGTTGTTTGATAGGCTCCGAATGGCCAATCTTACAGTTAAATGAGCTAAGAGTGAATTTGGCCGTGCCACAAGTTAAGGAAAATGGTTAAGAAGACAAATCAAACTCTAATTCAACAACGAGGTTTGATTCTGGAGGAATATGAAAATATGATAGCTCACATATAGTACTTTCAACATTGAAACCTGATTCAGTACATAATCTATTGCTGTTGATTCGCTTCTAAACCCTGACGATTCGTAACCGTAATTACGTTGTTCGGTGCAGCACTGAGACTAAACTCTGTTGTCAGTACATGATACATCTCCCTTCATTCACTGGATGCTCATGTGCTTTGATTGAATATTTACCGTTATGGGAATCGAGAGGTTATATCCCAATAAAAGGCAAACCTTTATCATCACACTGATGGATTAACAAGGTGGAGGCTCACTTAAAGACATCCACGGAAGAGAGCAGGAGGGCTGGTGAGTTAGCCAAATTATAATCAAGTTGCATTGTGAAAAAGAATCCAGATATAGAGGTAGGAATGACTGAAAAAAACAGATATAGACTTAGTCGTGACACAGCAACAGGACCAGGACTTAGCAAAGCTACAAACAGGAAAGGATGCTGAAGACTATGGGAAATTTCCATGGACACAGGGACGGATTTGGATTATCCTTTATTGTGTTAAATTTGAGGTGCGGAATTGTGAAAGAAACCAGACGATGATTGGCACATGACATTTGTGGGCATCAATGAGCAGATAGAACTGTGGAACAGTTGAAGAATCTGAGTTGGTGACCAAATCTGCGAGGAAATGTACATTATTGCAAGAGTTGTTTGATTTGTCCCCAGTGAGAACCCAGATAAATCGGCTAGAAAGGCAGTTTCAGGATACGCCCCGTAGAAGGACCATGTGTTAATTTGCAGGGTTATTCTGTTGGATTTTCACCTTTATCCTCTTGAGGTTTAAAATATATCTTCGATATGGTGGATTCGTTCAGCAAGTGGAGAGAGACTTTCCCAACGAGATAATGAAAACCGCTGACGTTACAGCCACGATTTTGTTGGACAGAGTTTCTACCTGTTGGGGATTGGAAAGCACTCTAGTTACACCAGTTGATATCCCTTACCGACCACAATAGAGTGCAATTGCTGAACGGGTGAACAGAAATTTAAGGACAGGGTTATCTGAAATGAAATGGTTAGAATTCCTCTTTGGGCTAGATTTATCTCAGAGTGAGTATGATGTTATTGGAAAGGACAAATGCAAGCAACAGTTAATTGGTTCTATTAAGGAGACTCATTATGCTCCGCCCTTAATAAGGGACGGAAGAAACAGCAAAGCAAAGCTTATTTCGAGGTGCGAACAAAACAGCGGGAGTCGGAAATGGGACAGAAGGTGAGGAACTCACTACGTCAGCCAATCCCCTTTAGAGCTTCGCGATTTGCAGGGACATATGAAGTCGCTGACAAAGCGATTCCATCAGTATATTGAACCCAGACCGCTCCAACCAAGTTGGGGTGATATCATGTTAACCAACTCAAACCCCTTGGAGATAGTCAATGTCCTCTAGTAGCTGAGTTCCAGAAAACATATTTTCAATGGGATGCCCTGGATCCTCTTAGAGTTATGCCTCAGGTAATTGACGTTGATGTGGATGAAGGATCGGCTCTAAGATCTCCGGATTTTTGTGCTGTTATTAATGATTTGGCTGAGGAAGTGGAAGGGTGGTTTATTGTATTTTCAGAGACTTGAATGTTGGTGCAATTACAGAGAGTATAGAAGTGTGCCACAGATTACAACAGGACAGTGGCAAAACGCAGAGCAGCTCTGAGTGGTTACAGATGGAGTTCAACCGGGAAAGGTAGAAAGTGATTCACTTTGGACGGATAAATTTGAAGGCAGAGATGATACTTCCTCGAGTCAACCGAGGGCCGCACATTAGTACGAGTTCCACAATGGAAACAAGTGGTGAGACTGTCTCCATTAAACCGAGGCCCGTTCATCGGTACGAGAACCACATTCGGCACGGAGCGGTGCACTGCAGGAGCAGAAGGAAGTGTGATTGACAGTCTAGCTTGAACACATCCGGTATTATGCACACACTCATAGTGACGCTCGAAAGGCAATATACCTGACAGTAAATCAGGAGAAAAAAGTGAGCTTCATGACAATAAAACAACAACCTGAAAACCTGTGGATTGTTCACAGACTTTATTTACTACTTTTGTTCAGACAGAGATTGGATGGAGAAATTGTGCTGGAATTGTGGCAGCTTTGAAAATATATTTAACATTAAATGGACAACAATTTCCTGCCAAACAGCCCCTGTGTGCGCTGGCAATTATTGTCCTTAAAACTGTTCACAGCCCTCGTTACATTCCTGAACACATGTTCCCTTTTTGATCACAGATCTCTGGTATATCGCGGTGGATCTTTTAAGGTCTCCCAAGAAGGGAGGGAAGGAGAAAACGGAGAACTATAGCCCTGTTAGCCTAACGTCAGTCGTGGGGAACATGCTTGAGTCCATTATTAAGGACGAAATAGTGGCACATCTTGATGGCAGAAATAGGATTAGGCCGAGCCAGCATGGATTTACCAAGGGCAAATCATGCTTGACTAAACTGCTGGAGTTTTCTGAGGGTGTAACAAGGATGTTAGACGAGGGCAAGCCGGTGGATGTTGTGTACCTTGATTTTCAGAAGGCATTCGATAAGGTGCCACATAGGAGATTGGTGAGTAAAATCAGAGCTCATGGCATTGGGGGCAGGGTTTCAACATGGATAGAAAACTGGTTGGCAGACAGAAAGCAAAGGGTAGCAGTGAATGGGTGTTTCTCGGACTGGCTGGAGGTGACTAGTGGGGTACCACAGGGCTCTGTCTTGGGACCACAGCTCTTTACGATTTATGTCAACGATTTAGATGAGGGCATTGAAAACTATATCAGCAAGTTTGCTGACGATACTAAACTGGGTGGCAGTGTGACATGCGAAAAGGACGTTAGGAGAATACAGGGAGACTTGGATAGGCTGGGTGAGTGGGCAGATACTTGGGAGATGTCATTCAATGTGAATAAATGTGAAGTTATCCACTTTGGAAGCAGGAACAAGAGGGTAGCGTATTGTCTGAACGGTGTAGAGTTAGGTAAGGGAGAAATGCAAAGAGACCTAGGAGTCCTAGTTCACCAGTCAATGAAGGTGAATGAGCAAGTGCAACAGGCAGTGAAGAGGGCAAATGGAATGTTGGCCTTTGTTACAAGGGGAATTGGATACAAGAGCAAGGATGTCCTTTTGCATTTGTACAGGGCCCTGGTGAGACCACACCTGCAATATTGTGTACAGTTTTGGTCTCCAGGTTTAAGGAAGGACATTCTGGCAATTGAGGAAGTGCAGCGTAGATTCACTAGGTTGATTCCTGGGATGGCAGGGCTGTCTTACGCAGAGAGATTGGAGAGATTGGGCTTGTACACGCTGGAATTGAGGAGATTGAGAGGGGATCTGATTGAAACGTTTAAGATAATTAAAGGATTTGATAGGATTGAGGCAGTAAATATGTTCCAGATGTTGGGAGAGTCCAGTACCAGAGAGCATGGATTGAGAATAAGAGGTCAGTTATTTAAAACATTGTTGAGGAAGAGCTTCTTCTCCCAGAGAGTTGTGGAGGTGTGGAATGCACTGCCTCGGAAGACGGTGGAGGCCAATTCTCTGGATGCTTTCAAGAAGGAGCTAGATAGATATCTGATGGATAGGGGAATCAAGGGAAATGGGGACAAGGCAGGGACTGGGTATTGATAGTGAATGATCAGCCATTATCTCAGAATGGCGGTGCAGACTCGAGGGGCCGAATGGTCTACTTCTGCACCTATTGTCTATTGTCTATTGTCTGTAAAGTGTTTGTAGGAATATTTTATTGTAACACATGCCATATGTCACTGCGATTTCCATCGCTCAAACCGCCTGGAAAGACTGGAACGAACGAAAGAAAAGATAAATGAATATTCCCCTTTAATACAGAAGTGTTCTCCATTCCACCTGTCGGACTAAACTCCTTCTTTCAACTTCAGAAGTGAGTGAGATCCGTTGAATGATATGACATAAATCAACTTAATTATGAACGCCTATACATGGCACTGTGATTAGGTGAGTAAAGAAATACCCTATCTAAATAGCTGAAGCCAGGCATCATAGAAAATTCACATTATATTTTGTTTTAAAGTAAATAGATTGCAATATCCCTTGAGGAGCCAAGTAAATGACACGGGAACAGTGAGTAAAAATAGTTTAACGTAAGTGTTTGTGCAGTTGCTTGTCACTAATATCCCTGACGTGACGGCCACGCTAAGTGGAATTGATCTCACCTCAATAAAAGTCTGCTAAACCGATGCCCAGTCCATCTGAACAGCTGAAACGCTCCTTACAACCGAACGCTGCTTCTGACGGAATATGGGATATGCGGCGATTTACTGCATCGCGGCCATTTTCTATCCCACACTTGTAGCGGTTGGTGTCCCCGGTAAGATCCCGGAGCTGGTCACTGTATGTATGGTGCCGTCGTTACTCTGCTGCGGTATCCGCACTGTTACTAAGCACAGATTCTACCCTCGGCTGTACCGTGTTTCAGGAATGGAGGTTTCAATCATCTGATTGTTTTATTTTCATTTTCCTACTTTGATCTAAGTGATTATTCTTTTGTCAATTATATTCGTGTCGATATCATCATTCTTTCATAATTTCACCTCGCTAGGCTTTCTGAAGTGATGCTGGTCTCTGCTTTTCTAGGTCCGTGCCTCTATCAGTGCAGACAGTTCGACCTTATAACAACGTGGCAGCTTATTTAAATGTCGGTCCAGTCTATTTTCGACACGTAGGTCTGTTCTTACATGTCAGTAAAAGATAAATTGTGTTTTGTATCTTTTGATTCCACTTTGTCACGGCTGCAAACAATCCCTTCAGCACTTTCACCTCTAATAATGGAAATGGTGTTGTTTACTATCTTCCGTGATCAGTGGAACTCAGATTTGGTCTAATCTGCCCAGCCGGAGTGCAGCGTTGGACACCGCACACACTGGACTCCCGGTTTCCACTTCCAAACAGACGGTGCTCTTGGGGGCATTCATTGAGTTGATGCTGACCATATTTCTATTTTGCTTTCAAATTTCTTGCAGTTAATTTAACGGCGATTGTGATCCTATCTCGGGGAAAATGCGGACTCTCCAAATGCATCACCCGTTACCTAGTTGGAATGGCAACAGCGGATCTGATGGGGGTTATCGTTGTTGCTTTAGTGGATCAGACCAACAATATCTACATTTATTCCAGATCCCTGCTCATCACTCCGGTATGCGCTCTGACACTTGTATTTAAGGTTATAACGAGGGACTGTTCTGTTTGGTTCACGGTCAGTTTTACCTTCGATCGCTTCATCGCAATATGTTGCCGAAAGCTGCGGGAGCGATACTGCACCGAGAGAACAGCAACGTTGGTCATCGTGACCGTGCTTACAGTGAGCTGCGGGAAATGTGTCCCGTATTACTTTGCACTTGAACCTTACGTTATCATTGACAACACGCCGTGGCGGTGCATCCGCACATCTGAATACGCTACTTCACCCGTATGGAAAGGATACGAATTACTTGACAGTATTTTAACACCATTGATACCAATCGGCTTAATCCTGGTGTTTAACGGGTTAACCGTAAGACATATCGTTTTGGCAAATAGAGTCCGCAGAAAGCTTCGGCACAGCGGCGACAATCAGAAAGATGCCGAGGTGGAAAACCGCAAAAAATCGATGATTTTGTTGTTTGCTATATCAGCTAATTTCATATTATTGTGGATGCCCAATGTAGCCCATTCCCTGAAATGGCAAGTGCAAAACTATTTTTACCAGGACAGATATTTTAATTCTCCGGTATACATCCTCCAACAATCTGGGTTCATGTTGCAAATTCTTAGCATGTGTACCAATACTTGTATCTATACACTGACACAGAGGAAATTCAGAGAAGAGCTGAGGAATGGAATGAAGTATGTGTTTACATTAAACGGCCATCTGTGTAGATAACGCCCGTTTCTAATGACAATACCGCGGTGTTTTCAAATAAAGTCGTTTTACAGTGAACAGGTTTGG
This sequence comes from Hypanus sabinus, assembly GCF_030144855.1. Taxonomy (NCBI): domain Eukaryota; kingdom Metazoa; phylum Chordata; class Chondrichthyes; order Myliobatiformes; family Dasyatidae; genus Hypanus; species Hypanus sabinus. The sequence continues at coordinate 398,410 of NW_026779325.1, read as the reverse complement.
AAAATATGTCATTAATTCAAACAATCATATGCCTGGTCATCCGGAAATTGCAGAATTCGCAGAAGATTGTTTGCTTTCAGGCAGGTAGCAATACAAACGGTCAATGCTGCTGAGCTGATTGCTACATTGTTTGAAGTATGTTCCAAACTATCACAGATACTCACAAAGGCAGAGATGGCATCAGGGCATTCCGGGTTTTAGATGTTTCAAAATGGACAGGGTCGGGTAACAGAGTGCGATGGGAAACCAGGGATAGTATCGCAGCTGCAGAAAGGGAGGACAACGTGGAGCGTTCGTTTGTTAATAGACTGAGACTATCACAGAAACATGAATGGGGAGAACACCTTATATGGAATACTCTGTACAGCCGCCCACCAGATTAGCAAAATTACAACGCAACGGGAACAGTGTGGAACCGATGGTGAAGCGGATCTTTGACACGCGCCATGTTATTGACACGGGCAACTGAAACTTACACAATATTCTGTGGCACCTTCCCAGGGCAAAAGGTTTGTGTATGTCATAATTTCTCAGTTTTGTCCAGAAAGTATCCAGATCACTATGAGAAGAAAGGCGGACTAGCGAACTGTCCATACCGGATCTAATATTGGTAAAGTAAACACGTCAAGTGACAGATATCTCCGCGGGTCAGCATTTCAAAACGATATGGCAGAACTCCCCGACGTTTACCTTGCACAGGGATAGGACCAGGGAGCGTGGAATGTATTTAATTGTGGGTCCGCGATGTATGGCGCTAACTGGCAGGAACTTGGGAACGTACGTTGCGAAATGACGTACTCAAGGAAATGCGCAACAGGTATGTGGAGATTGTTTAGGCCGCTCTGACATGGAGTTCAGTAAGGGCTTCTCTCATTGACACGGGGCAAGGATGATAGCGTAAAGTAGCCCTGGGTGACAAGAAATTAGGAACAGCTCGTCAAGAGGAAGAAAGAAAGATACTCAAGCTTTAGGAAGAAAGGATCGGGTAGGGTTATGGCGAGTCACAATATAGACAGAAAATAATTTATCATGAACAGTTAGAAAGGGACTTCAGAAGGTCTTGACGAGTTGCATTGTGATGAACAGGAGGAGACTGGAGAGACTGTGGGCAGATCAGAGGAACACTTGTGTCTGGAGCCCAAGGAGGCGGTGAAGCTCCTCACTGAGTATATTGATCAATGTGAACACAGCGTCAAACGGCAGATACGCCAGATCATGCCGACACTGAGAAACAGGATGCTCTAGAAACTTGGAAAACTTTATGATGGATGATTCCCCGATACCGGAGGGGATATAGTCCAAGTAATTTTGGAAGCCGAGCTGAGATATTGCTACGCTTTTGGACAGGATATTTGTGTCTTTGCTGGCCACGGAAGTGGAACTAGATGATCGGAATAAACGGAAAATGTTATTCATTTGTTGACGAAAAGTAACAGGGATACTTCTTGGAATTACAGACCAGGGAGTCTTACTTCAGTAGTGGGTAACTACTGGAGACGATTACTGAAGAGGGAATGAATGAGTATTTGGAGAAACATAGTCTTGCTCCGGAGAGAAAAGATGGCATGTCCTTAATGTGTCAGGTTGAATTATTTGAAAAGTGAAAATAAAACAAAAAGAAGAATCAGAACATTCAATGTGGGTGCATTAATTTTGTTCTGGCGTTTCATCAGTTCCCCAAAGTGGACTCATTCAGAAAGTCAGAGGCATGGGATCGAGAGAAACCTGGCTGCGTTTGATTCAGAATTGGCTTCCTATCCGAAAGCAGATGATGTCGTAGACAGAGTGAGTTCTGGCTGGAAGACAAAGAGCAACCGTGTTCCGCATGGAGAGTCGAAACTTCGGTACACTTTACAACTCTATTGCGCGTCTGCAGTTACAGTGCTGCAAGAAATAGGGCTGAGGAAATAATCGATTTACTCTGACCACACAGCAGCACCTGGATAATTTATGGAAGTAGGGCTGACGACGTCAGCAAATCGCTGAGCGATTGACTGCACCAGCGCGTTTTCTGAACTGACCTGTCATTTACATATTACAGTGCAAATGCTACAATGAATTCAACGCATCTTTTCCAATGCAGACCTAAAACTTAAAACCAGCATTTCAAAGTGTTCAGCAGTAGCTTTTACTGCTCATTAGAAGAACCAGCCTTCCAAAATACCAATTCCAAATTCCCAATTTAAGTTCAAACCAACTTATCCTAATGTCAATTTACTTCTGATTCGTGGCTTTATCTTATTGGGTGTAAATGCGCTCATATTTCAATCTATTTAACCCTGAATTCACATGGCCGGTGCGGAATCCGTGTCTCCCTCTGAAATCAATTTTAAATGAAACATACAAAACCACACAAACTAAAAAGGCAGCGAAGGCAAAGCAAGCATCCGTGGTCACACTTGTCTTCCTTCAAAGACATCGCAGGCAATTGGAGAATACAGAATAAATATTTTCAAAATCTTCCTTCTTCTCATGCCATAACCATCCATTAACTCAGTTTCCATGCTTCAGTGTGTGCAAGAACAGAGGGATCGAACAGTATCAACGACTTTCTAGATTGGTCGGTACTGTGAGGCATTGAAGTTCTAAACCAGATATACAGTCAGACAGCCATAGGGAAACAACTACACAGAAACAGGGTCTTCAGCCCATCCAGGCAGTGAGGGATTATTTAAGCGCCGACTCTCATCGACCTCACCCGGACCGTGTCCTTCCATCTCCCTCTCATCCGTGTACTTCTCCAATCATCTCTTAAACGTTGACATTGGAATCTCAATTACCACCTGTGTTGGCAGCATGTTCCAAATTCTGACCACCTTCTGGGTGAAGAAGTTTCCAGTCATGTTTCTCTTAAGTATTTCACATTTCACCCTTCACCCACCATCTCTAGTTGTATTCTCGCCTAACACCAGTGTAGAAAGATGCTTGCACTTATGCTGTCTATACGTCTCAAATCTCCCCTAAGTCAAGTCAAGTCACTTTTATTGTCATTTCGACCGTAACTGCTGGTACAGTACATAGTAAAAATGAGACAACGTTTTTCAGGACCGTGGTACTACATGACACAGTAACAAAAACTAGACTGAACTACGTTGAAAAAAAACAACACAGAAGAAGCTGCACTAGACTACAGACCTACATAGAACTGAAGAAAGTGTATAAAAACAGTGCTGGCATTACAATAAATAATAAACAGGACAAGAGGGCAAGGTGTCAGTCCAGGCTTCCGGTATTGAGGAGTCTGATAGCTTGGGCGAAGAAACTCCCAATTACCTTGGGGTAATTGGGTGTCATATATTACACCCATCAGTGCAGAAGAACGAGAAGAATGGAAGAGAATGGATAGCGGGTGATTAACAGATTGATATTACAATGTGAACACGTCAGTTGGAGATGTTCGGATCTTGGGAACTGTAGAGAACAGGAACAAGCCCTTCTAAGCTGAACAAGATACCGAATGAGATTAAACTCTGATGACTGTACATGACCCGTCTCCCTTCATTCACTGCATGCTTATGTGCTTTGACTGAATATTTACCGTTATGGAAATCCAGAGGTTATATGCCAATAGACAGCAAACCAGTACCATCAGCTCCCATGTTGAGGTAAATATTTGAGAAGGGAAGTAGGAACACTTATGGATTAAACTAAAATGGAAAGGCTCAGTTACAGATTTTCCCGGGAGGGAGCAGGAAGGCTGGTGTGTTCGCCAAACTAGAATCAATCTGGGTGGTGAAAGGGAATCCAGATGTAGAGGTAGGGATGCGGATAAATCAGCAAACTCTACAGATATAGACTTAGTCATGACACAGTAACAGTGTCAGGAGTTAGCAAAGCTACAAAGAGGTGAGGATTCTGAAGAGTTTGGGAAATATCGAGTGATATAGGCTCGGAATCGAATTGTACGAAATTATGGTAATTTTTTTGGTGCCAGAATGTGGAAGAAACCAGGTGATGTATTGTCACCATGACATTTGTGGTTATCAAGGAGCAGACAGAACTATGGAACAGCTGAAAAATCTGTGTCGGTGGCCGAAATTGCGAGGAGATGTACAACATTATTATAAGAAGTGTTTGATTGGTGCCCAGTTATAACCCAGATAAATCGGCTAGAGACGAAGTTTTAAGACACGTCCCGCAGAGGGACCATGTGTTAATTTGCATGTTTATTTTGTTGGATCTTCGCCTCCATCCACTGGAGGACTGAAATATATCCTCGCGATAGTGGATGCGTTCACCAATTGGATAGATAATTAAAATCGCTGACGTTACAGCCAGGATTTTGTCCGAGGGTTTCTTTACCCGTTGGAGATTGCCAAGGACTCCAGAATCAGATCATGGTGCCCACTACACCAGGCAGGTGACACCAAATCTAATGAAACTCATTGAGGTAAAACAGAGGTTGAATACCCTTATCGACCACAATAGTGTAATTGTGGAATTGATGAGCTGGAATTTAAAGACAATGTTGTCTCAAATGGCTAAACGGTTCATGCGTCACCGTCTTACCCTATGTTATTATAATAGTCCTCACCACAGAAGCATCCTCTCTTGCATTTACACGTTTTAAGTACGATTGGGAGAAAAATGAAAGGGTTAGTATTCCTGCTTGGCTACATTTCTCCGAGACCGGGTATGATACATTGGAAAGAACAAATACAAGCAACAATTAATTCACTCTATTAAGGATGTCTATTATGATGCTACCCATAATACGTGAGCGAAGAAACGGCAGAGCGAAGCTTGTTTCGAGTTGCGAGGAAGACCGCGGGCGTTGGAAATAGGACAGAAGGTGATGATGTCATTACATCAGCCGAACCCTGTAACCCTTTCACGACTTGTCGGGTCAGACCCAATCCATCGCTATATCGAATCCAGACCGCTCCATAAAAGATGGGTTGGCATCATATTAACCGATTCAAACCCCTTGTAGTTAGCATTTTCAATATTTTTATTAGTTTCTATATAGAAGAATACAGAGTACAAAAAGTATATATAAAAGGTCAAAAGCGATACGCGAAATCTACAAATTACATTGTATCATAATAACAATCTCATTACCCCGTATTTATGTAGGTTAGTCAATAGTTATATTGAAATATACCAATGTGACAGTCGGGAGATATATCCGAATAAAAACGAAAAAGCTTATCCTTAGCCATATGGGCTGCATGTACCACCTTATAGTGCATGAGGGATGTACCACCTTATAGTGTATGAGGGAATGGCGAGCACATAGCGATGAAGTATCAACCTGCATAAACATTTCATTCCCAGTTTCCTCAGATATTGATGTCTGTAAATCTTGTAACCAGAGATTCTTAATTTTGTCTAAAGGAACACTCCTCGTCTTCAGTAACGTACCATAAATATTACATACCGAACCTTTATGAAAAAGTCATCTAGTAAGTTCTTATCTGAGCTTCTAGGAAATGTGCATAATTGAAATCTTAGAAAGTCTCTCATTTCTAGATATCTTAAAAAGTGAGTTTTACTTAAACTATATATAGCAGACAATTGCTCAAATGGAAAAAAAGATTTCCTCCAACAAACAGATCCCAAAAACGTTTAATGCCCAAGCTGCCCCTTTCTTTAAAAACTAAATCAGTCATGCAGGGTTTAAAAAAAAATAGAATAAATGGGACTTGAACGGGAAAATCTCAAGAAACCAGAATGTTTTCTAAATTGTATTCAGATCCCAAGAGTATGTTTAACTACTAAATTATCAGTTAGTTTACTTACAAATAAAGGAAGTGAGGATCCAAGAAGAGAAATACTTAAAAAAAATATTAACAGAGTTAGCTTCTAAAGAAGCCCATACCGGATTAATATAAAGTAACCAACACGTAAGATATCGTATATTAATTGCCCAGTCACCGAACCCAAAAGTAGGTAAGGCTAAACCTCTAGACATTTTTAGGTTTTTGAAGATGAATTTTATTTAAACGAGGGCGTTCATTTTTGCTATATGTAAGAGGATAAAATACTCAATAGAATCAAAAAAAGTACTTAGGAATAAAAACAGGCAAGGCCTGGAAAAAGATGTATAAACTTAGGTAGAATATTCATTTTAATAGAATTAATTCGTCCAATCAACGATATTGAAAGAGGTGAACAATTTAATTATATCTTTTTTTTAATAGTTCAATGAAGTAAGGAAATTGTTTCTTTTAAAAGTTGTTTGTAATTCTTAGTGACTGTTACATCTAAATAATAAATTGATTCCTTACAATTTTAAAAGGGAGATTAGTATTAATTGATACAAAATTGTTTAAAAGAAATAATTTACTCTTACGTAGGTTCAATTTATTTCCTGAAAACTGGCTAAAGCGGGAGACTAAAGAAAGTATGCAAGGTAACGAGGTCTCTCCATTAGCGATAAAAAACAATCTATCATCAGCATAAAGCGAGAGTTTGTGGGTGATACCGCTCCTTAAAATACCACAGACATCATTAGATTCTCGGAAAGCAATGGCGAGGGTTTCTAAAGCTCGATCAAAAAGCAAAGGACTCAACGGACAGCCTTGTCTAGTTCCACGGTGAAGTTTAAATGGTTTGGAATTTTGAAAATTAGTAAGAACCCGAGCAGGAGATAAATAAAGTAATTTAATCCATTGAATAAAATCTGGTCCAAAATGAAATTGTTCTAAGCATTTAATAGATAATTCCATCAATCCGATCGAAGGCCTTCTCAGCATCTAAGGATATCACACATTTGGATATCTCCTGAGACGGAGACTAAAACCCTAACCCTAACCCTAAAGCGTATATTAAAATGTAAAATAACGATTTTTAATAAATCCAGTCTGATCATCTGACACCTTATAGATAGTTAATGTTCTCTAGCAGCTGAGTTCCAGAAAACATATTGTCAATGGGTTACTCTGGTCCGAGGTGAGATGAATCTCTAGATTTATGTTTCAGGCGACCGACGGTGATGTGAATGATGGAGCAGTTGCTCCCTCAGTGAGTTGGGCGACTACTTCCATTTTGTACCCGGAGGATAAGGACAGTTCACATCTCTGCACTCGCCCGAGCCAGGGCGGAGAAACTGGAAGAGAGAAACAGATGGGGGAACGTGTTTGTTGCGTGGTCGTTTGGTAATAAGGTGGGCGATCATTGATCTGATGTGAATGGAGTTTAGATTGGTTAACCATGGTAGGACCATTCGTAACGTCAGAAGGCTTGATATCGAGAGAAAGTTGGCTGATGGATTCAGAACTGGGGCCCACAGAAGGCAGAGGATAGTTGTGGATGGAGTGTATCCTCCCTGGATGTTGGTGACGTGTCCGGCAGAGATCTGTTCTTCGACCCCCGTGTTTTATGAATGTTTATGAATGATTTGAATGAGGAGGTGGAAGAGTGGTTTATTGTATTTGCAGTGATGTGGAAGATGGTGCAAATATGGCTGGTGTAAAAGTTTGTCACAGATTACAACGGGACAGTGACAGTCCGCAGTGCAGTGCTGAGAAGTTACAGATGGAGTTCAATCCGGAAATGTACGCAGTGGTTCACTTTCGAAGGATGAAGTTGAAGGCAGAGGTGATACCTGCTCGTTTTAATCGAGGGCCGCACATTAGTACGAGTTCCTCAATGGAAACAGAGTGATGTGACTTTCTGCAATAAGCCGAGGGCCGCTCATCGATACGATTATCACAATCGGTACGGAGCGGTGCACTGCAGGAGCAGAAGGAAGTGTGATTGACAAGTGAGCTTGAACACATCCGCTGTTCTGCACATACTCACAGTGACGCTCGAAAGGCAATATACCTGACAGTAAATCGGGGGTAAAAATACAACTTCGTGGCAAATAATACAGCAGCCTGAGAACCCGGGGATTGTTTACAGATTTCAATTGTTATATTTGTTCAAACAGAGAATGGATGGAAAAATAGTGGTAGAATTGTAGGAGGATTCATAATATCTTTAATCAGTGATCGCACATCACGGATATGGAGTGGTCAAGTCATTCACTGCCAGAGGTCAGTTTCCTGCCAAACGGGCCATGCGTGCGCTGGAAAACATTGCTGTTCAAGCTGTCCACAGCCCTCGCTACTTTCCCAAAGACACGCATCCTTTTTTTGATCAGAGGTCTCTGGATATCGCTGTGTTTCGTGGAATACTTTTCAGTGCGTTTTATTGTAACGCACGTCAGCTCTCACTGTGATGTCAGTCACCCAAAGAGCCCGGAATGACTGGAACGAACGAAAGAAATGAATGAACGAATTGTCTCCTTTAATAAAGAAGAACAAACTCCTTCCTACAATTCAGTAGTGAATGCACTCCGTTAAATGTTACAAAATAAATCGATTTCAAGATGAATGTTTATTTTAAATACAACACTGGTATAAAAATTTCTGAAGCCAGGTATCAGGGAAAATAATATGGAAAACTCCACATTATATTTCCTTTTAGAGTAAATAGATTTCAGTATCCCTTGGGTAGTCAAATTCAGGACACGGGAACAGTGAATAAATATAGTTTAACGTAAGTGTTTGTGCAATTGGTTGTCACTAATGTCCCTGCCGTGATAGCCACGCAAATTGCCTCAGTGGAATTGCTCTCACCTTGATAAAAGTCTGATAAACCGATCACCAGTCCATCTGAGCAGTTGAAACGCTCCGTACAACTGAACGCTGCTTCTGATGGAATATGGTATATCCGGCGATTTACTACATCGCAGCCATTTTCTATCCCACACTTGTAGCGGTTGGTGTCCCCGGTAAGATGCCGGAGCTGGTTACTTTATGTATGGTGCCGTCGTTACTCTGCTGCGGTATCCACACTGTTACTGAGCACAGATGCCACCATCGACTGAAACGTGTTTCCGGAATGGAGGATTCAGGCATCTAATGGTTTTATTTCCATTTTCTATATTTCAATCGCATTGTTTTCCTCTTTTCTCAATTAAGTTGGTGTCGATATTGACATTGTTTCATAATTTCACCTCGCTAGGCTTTCTGAAGTGACGGTTGTCTCTGCTTTTCTAGCTCCGAGTCTCTATCAGTGCAGACACTTCGACCTTACAACAATGTGGGAACTTATTTAAATGACGGTCCAGTCTATTTTCGACACGTAGGTCTGTTCTTCTGAAAGTCAGTAAATGAGAACACGTGCTTTATATCTCCTTGAATCCGCTTTGTCACCGCTACAAACAAACCCTTCACCTCTAATAACGGAAATGGTGTTGTTTACAGGAGCGATAGACTGCTCACCGGTCCGTGAGTCGTGGAACTCGGATGCCTCGCTCTAAACTGTCGGAAGGTAGCCAGTCCATTGACACTCAGATCCATCCATTCTCTGTTTGAACAAATATAGCAAGTGAAATCTGTAAACATCCGGCACGTCCAGCCGCAGTACAGCGACGGAGACCGCACACACTGGATTCGCGCATTCCACTTCCAAACAGACCATACCTGGGGATTCAGAGCGTTGCTGCTGACAATATTTTCATTTTCTTTTCAAATTTTTTGTAGTTACCTGTTTGGAATGACAACAACAGATCTAATGGTCGTATTCATTGTTGTTTTATGGAACAGACTAAACAATATCTACACTTATTCAGCTTATATTTCTATTTTTTTCCAATTTATTGCAGTTAATTTAACAACGATTGTGATCCTATCTCGGGGAAAATGCGGCCTCTCCAAATGCATCACCCGTTACCTGGTTGGAATGGCGACAGCGGATCTGATGGTGGTTATCGTTGTTGCTTTAGTGGAACAGACCAACAATATCTACATTTATTCCAGATCCCTGCTCATTACTCCTGTATGCGCTCTGACAGTTGTATTTAGGGTTGTTGCGATGGACTGTTCTGTTTGGTTCACGGTCAGTTTAACCTTCGATCGTTTCATTGCAATATGTTGCCAAAAGCTGCGGGAGCGATACTGCACCGAGAGAACAGCAACGGTGGTTATCGTGACCGTGGTTATAGTGAGCTGCGGGAGATGTGCCCCGTTTTACTTTGCCATTAAACCTTACGTCATCATTGACAACATGCCATGGCGTTGTACCGCCACACATGAATACCGTACTTCACCCGTGTGGAGAGGATACGCATTAATTGCCAACATTTTAACACCGTTGCTACCAATCAGCTTAATCCTGATGGTTAACGGGTTAACCGTAAGCCATATCGTTGTAGCAAATAGAGTCCGCAGAAGGCTTCGGCACAGCAGCGACAATCAGAAAGATGCCGAGGTGGAAAATCGCAGAAAATCAATGATTTTGTTGTTTTCTATATCAGCTAATTTCATATTATTTTGGATGCCCTATGTACTCCATTCCTTAAAATGGCAAAAGGTAAACTATTATTACCAGGACAGATATTTGAGTTACCCGGTATACATCCTACAGCAATTTGGGTTCATGTTGCAAATTCTCAGCGTGTGCACCAATACTTGTGTCTATACACTGACACAGAGGAAATTCAGAGAAGCACTGAGGAATGGAATGAAGTATGTGTTTACATTAAATGGCCATCTGTGTAGATAACGCCCGTGTCTAATTACAATTCAGCGGAGTTTTAAAATAAAGCCGTTTTACAATGAACAGGTTTGGCAAATATGTCATTAATTTAAACAATCATATGCCTGGACATCCGGAAATTGCAGAACTGGCGGAAGATTGCTTGCTTCATACAGTTCAGGTATATAGCAATACAAACGGTCAATGTTGCTGGAGTGATAGTTACACTGGTTAAATTATGTTCCGAACTATCACAGACACTCGACTGTCACAAGGGCAGGGATGGCTTCAGGACTTTCCGGGTTTTAGATGTTTCAAAATGGACAGAATCGGGTAACAGAGTGTAAATTGAGTGCGATGGGAAACCAGGGATAGTATCGCAGCTGCAGAAAGGGAGAACAGGTGCAGAGTTCGTTTGTTAATAGACTGGGAGACGAACACAGAAACATGAAGGGCGCGAACACCCTATATGGAATACTCTGTACAGCCGTCAACCAGTTTAACAAAAAAAAAATGCATCGGGAACAATGGGGAAACGATCGGGAGCTGAACCTGGACATGTGCAATGTCATTGGAAAGGAAAACGTCCCTTATAAAGCTTCCCTAATATTCTTTGGCACCTCCACAGGGTAAAAAGTTTAGGTATGGCATAATTTCTCAGTTGTGTCCAGGAAGGATTCACGTTACTATATGAAGACAGGCGGACTAGCGAACAGTCAGTACCGGATATGATAGTAGAAAAGGAAGCGGATCAGGTGACAGTTCTCTCCGTGGGTCCGCATTTCAGATAAATAGGGAGAACTCCCCTCCATTTACCTTGCACAGAGACAGGACCAGGGAGCATGGCATTTGTTTAATTGGGGTATGTGATGTATGGTGCTACCTGGCAGGAACTTGGGAAGGTAAATTGGGAAGTGGTGTCCTCAGGGAAATGTGCAACAGATATCTGGAGATTGCTGAGGGAACGCTGACATGGGGTTCGGTATAGTCCTGTCTCAGTGAGGCAGGGCAAGGCTGAGAGTGTAAGGTAACGCTGGCTGACAAGAAAGTTGGAACGATTCAAGAGGAAGGAAGAAAGGTACTTGAGAGCCGGGAAGAAAGGATCAGATAGGGTTATGGCGAGTCACAATGCAGACAAGAAAGAATTTAACAGTGGACTGAGAAGAGTTAAAAGTGGACTTGAGAAATCCTTGAGGAGTTGCACTGTGAAGAACAGGAGCAGACTGGGGGGAGTGTGGGCAAATCAGAGGAAAACTTAAATCTGGAGTCCAACGAGGCCGGGAAGATCCTCACTGAATAATTGCATGAATGCGAACACACCGAAAAACGGCAGATATGCCAGAACCTGCCAACACTGAGAAAGAGAGTGCCGTCGAAACTTGGAAAATATTATGATAGACTCTTCCCCGGAACAGAAGGGGATATAGTCCAGTTAACTTGGGACAGAGAAAAAACGATTTTGCGGAGCGTTTGGAGAGAATATTTCCGTCTTCACTGGCCACGGAAGTGGAACTAGATGACTGGGCGGTGGGAGGGTGGCAAATGTTATTCCTTTGTTAACGAAATATAATAGGGAGACTTGTATGCATTATAGAGCAGTGAATCTTACGTCAGTAGTGGCAGTCCGAAAGAATCTGGAAAGGAGGTTTACTCACACTAGAGTCGGCCAACGAACTGGCAAAACTTGGCTTTGCCAAACGAGTTCTATCCTGTGTTCGCTCATGGGTACTCGGTCCAGTGGAAATAGGAATGATTGGAAAACTGACGAGGGGATTAAGGCCCAATTAAGGAGGTAAAAGCAAGATGGGGATTTGCCGGACAGGACTATGACGAGAACAGGGAACGATGGACAGTTATACCAGAGCGTGAATGGGGGATAGGAATTGAAATGATTGGCAACTAAGAAATTCGGCTCTTTATTGACAGATCTGAGCTGCTGGACGAGGCGTTAATTAATTTGAAAGGTCTATGACAGAAATTGTTTCCATGGAACCTGCTTGACCTGTTGAGTTCTGCCGGCATTTTGGACCATATGACCATAGCAATATAAGATACTGGCGCCAATTTACGCCATTTGCATTTCGAGTTTGCTCCGCCATTTCAGCATGTCTGAAGCAATTTTCCAATCTGTCCCAATCTCCTGTCTTTTCCCCGTATCCCTTCATGCCGTGGCCAATCAAGAACCTATCAACCTCTGTCGTAAATATGCATACACATTTTCCTCCACAACAGCCTGTTGCAAAGAATTTCACAGACTCTCCTCTCTCTGTCTAAATACATTCCTCGTCATCTCAGTTCTAAAAAGATGTCCCATTACACTGAATCTGTGTCGCCTGGTCTCAGACTCTGCCACCACAGGAAACATCCTCTCCACACCACTCCAACAAGGCCTTTCACCATTCGATAGATATCAGTGAGGTCACCCCTGATGATTCTAAGGTCCTGTGGGTAGAGGCCCACTGCCATCCGACGCTCTTCGTATGGTGATCTGTTCAGTTTCAGCACTAAGGTAAGGGGCCCAAACCTACTCACAAAACTCCAAGTTCTGTTGGGCCTCACCAGTGCTCATATCTTTTCAACATTACATCCTTCCATCCTTGCTTTATATCCTTCATGTCAATGCTAACATAAAACCATAAGATATAGGAGCGTAAGTAGGCCATTCAAACCATCCAGTCTACTCCGCCATTAAATCATGGGCCAAACCAATTCCTCCAGTCCTCCCCACTCCGCTGCCTTCTCCCCATATCCTTTGTGCACTGGCTAATCACGAACCTCTGCATATCTATCTGTTCTTTAAATGCACCCAATGACCTGGCCTCCACAGCCGTTCGTGGCAACAGATTATATATATCCACCACCCTCTGACTAAAGTAATTTGTCTGCAACTCTGTTCTAAATGGACGTCCTTCAGACCTGAAGTTGTAGCCTCTTGTCCTAGACTCACTCACCATGGAAAATAACTTTGCCATACCTGATCTGTTCAGGCCTTTTAACATTCGGGATATTTCTATGAGATCCCACCTCATTCCCGTGAACTCCAGAGAATACAGCCCTGGGACTTCCAGCAAGGTGCACTAACATACACTTTCCAACGTTTTATTTCATTAGCCACTTTTTTGTCCATTCCCCTGAATCTCGTTGACATCTATCGAATATTGAAAGGCCGATTAAAATGTAGTGGCAGAGTCTAGGGTCAGAGGGCACAAACTAAGATAAGAAGGTCCCTTTAGAACAGTAATGTGGAGGAAATTCTGCAGCTGAAGTTAAGAATCAGTGGAAACCATTGCTATGGCTAACTGTGGAACCTATCTTACTGGGTTTATTTAAAGCGGAGTTTGACAGCTTCTTGATTAGTAAGGTTTGTCAAAGGTGGCGAGGAGAAGCCAGGAGAAATGGGTTGAGAGGGTTAATATATCTGTCATGATGGAATGGCGGATAGATAAGATGAGCCGAATAGCCTAATTCAAATCCTATATCTTGTGGCGTAGTGGCCAAATCTGTTGAGGGACTAATGGTGAATTTAGCTTTTCATGACGCAACAAACCAACTTGTCTGGCGCCCCTGTGACAAAAGTTGGAGACTCGGAAATTTTAAAGTGATCAAAGCTGGTCTCCCAGATAAACACCGAGAATGGGATTCGATCCCACGCGTACAGAGCACAATGGATCAGCAGTCCATCGCCTTATCCTCTCGACCACCTTGTCTGTTCTTCTTGCTCTTGTTATTATAGTTCTGAATTTCTTCAGAGCACTTACAAAACTCTGCTTGTGATCCACAGAATTGTGTTCAGATTCTATGTCCATTTCCTTTGCTCGCCGTGTTTACCAGAATTCATGGATGTGGATAAGGACAGTTTAGAGAGATTTGTACCAACCACATAAAACAGGGAAATGGCTAATGCAGACACAGACACCGTGGACGTGCTAACGCAAAAGGATCGATTCCGTGCTCGGTAACTGGAGTACTTGTGAGTGTTTTGAGTTGTAAAATAAGATAAATTCATGTTGAATTAAATAAAATTTCCGTAGCTTTGTCATTATATCGCTCGATTTCATGTAAACAGATATTATAGGAATTTGGCATCAGGTTAGAGAATGACGTCTTTCTGTGTACTGGGCAAATGCAATAACCTGATAGTTTCCACATTACAGACACGCTGAAGGGCTCGTCCGGCTGTGCAGATCCAAACATCCTAACGCTTTCCCGACACAAGTGCATGGCTACACGGTTCTGGAATATCAAACCAACGTCTGAAATACCTAAAAGTAAATCGAGTTCACTCGATCAACAATGTATTGAATGTGGTGGACCATTGTCATTGATTCCAATCCCAGAATATAACGCCGCTGCAAAAGACAGTGACGTGTGCTTTTGACAATTCCTTTCGATGTGACAGAAACAGAATATTGAACAGCCAAAAGCAGGATTGCATGGAGAGATATTGACACAACAAATGGTCGAATGTTTACCTCGGGATGAAATCACTTCAGGCGAGTACTTTTAGCTCGGACAGGAAATGATTTTACAGGTGGAAACGCCTTGCAGCATTCAGCGTGTTCCCCATTTTTCCCCTTGGCCTTTCTCACAGAATACGGCCGTGTGGCCTAATGGTTAAGGCGTCTGACTTCGGTGCTTGAATGGTGGAAGTCATCAGAAGATTGCAGGTTCGATTCCCCGCGTGGGGATTAATCGGAGTACTGCACCCCCGGGGAAAACGTAATGACTCGTCTTCGTTCTACGCAACATATAACATTATGTGTCTAGTCTGTGTAGTATTTCTGCAGACATTTTCATAAACAATTTGCTGAAGCTTCTCAGACGTTCAGGGGGAGCTGCTGCTGGGAAGGTGAAGTTTACTTCACATTCAGCTCCGTCTCCGAGCAGATCTTCTCGGCGAGAATTCACCACACAGCACTGAGGGTGATTTCTTCTGATTCCAACCCTCCTCCTCTCGGACACAGCACGCTGGTTATTTGCCTGCAGTTGGATGTCTTCATCACTATTTCCCGAAGAGACATCAACCGCCTCAACATCAGGAATCATCACCGCTTCTCGAACCTTACCCCCACTGAATTTACTGCCCTCTAAACTCTCAGCACCGGTCCCAAAGTTACCATCCAACCTGCTGACAAAGTGCTGCTGTTGTAGAGTGACGGACTGACTTCTACCAGGCTGAGACGAGGAGGTAACTTTCACACGCATCATGATGCCTACACCTCGAAGAATCCCGACTCCGGATCATCAGAGATGCATCCGGCTTTATCACTGACATCATCAACTCCGGAGAACCTCCATTCACTGTGGATAACTCGTGTTTCCATTGCCCTGAACTGTCCGCTTCTACCTCCTACACGATTCATAAGCCTAAATGTCCGGTTAGGCCCATTGTCTCTGCCAGTTCCTGCCCCACTATCTTGTGTTCTTCCAGCTCCAGTCCAAACTATGCTCCATAATTCAGCCCCTTCCCACCTACATTCGCGAAGCTTTTTGTGCTCTCGATCAACTCACAAACTTTCGATTCCCTGGCCCCGACCGTCGCATTTTCTCCATGGGATTTCCATTCCCCCATCAAGAGGGCCTTAAAACTCTCCACATTTCTAAAGGAAACAACCAACCAGTTCCCTCTCTATCATCACCGTCCTCCATCTGGCAGAACCGGTCCTCACCTCAACAGTTTCTCCTTCGGCTCCTCCCACTTACTCCAAATTCAATGGGTCGCCATGGACACCCGCATGTGTCCCATATATGTCTCCCTTTTCGTTGCCTAAGTAAATTAGTCTACCAAACCAATGTACCACAACTTCCCCGGTAACGCACCCCAGCGCTCCCAGCGTTACGTCGACCAAGGTATTGCTGCCGCTACCTGCATTCACACTGAGCTCGACAATGTCAACCACTTCGCCTCCAGCTTCCACCCCGCCCTTGAATGTCCCACTCAATGCAAGCAAAGCAAAGCGAGAAGAAACCAGAGGTCCACGAGCCAGTCCTCATCGGAGGATCAGTGCGGGTGAGCAACTTTAAATCCCCGGGTATTCCTAATTCAGAGGGTTTGCCCTGGACCCATCACAATTGCAAATGCGAACGAAGCTCGGCGGCGCCTCTGGTTTCCTCGGAGTTTGCGGAGATCGGCAGGACATCTGCAAACTTGACACATTTCCGTAAATGTAATCCGAGTGTATCGACTGGCTGTCTCATAGCTCGGTGTGAGAACATCAATGTCAATGAACGTTCCTACAGAATGTGGTGGGTTCGGCCCAGTACATGTCTGGTAAAGTACGCCCACCATTGAGCACATCTATCTTTAAGAACTTTGCCATTGCTTACATGGTGGGTGGTGGGCGCTGATGATTTTTGCTGAATCGTTTGGGGGGGGGGGGCTATTGACACCTGTGTTGTTGCTTGTGCTGCTTTATTATTCCCCTCAACCCCCATTTTCCCGCCTTCTGCCTGTGACCTTTGATGTCCTGACTGATCAGAAACTTTTGCTATATAAAGAACCCAATTGGTCCGCCTTTTCAGCCGTCCATAGCAATGAGTTCCCGAGATGGCAGAACTTTATCCTCATCTTTGTTCTAAAGGGGCGCCCTTGTATTCTGAGGCAGTGCCGTCTGGTCCTAGACTCCCTCCACTATGTGAATTATTCCCACCGCATCCATACTTTCGCAGTCTTTCAATATTCTGTACTTGTCAATAATATGCACCCACATTTAAACACACGCTTCTCACACGTAATCCCTTTAATTTCGGGATAGTACCGTCCCATTGCATCATCAATGGGGACAGGAGAGGTTCCGGAGGATTGGAGGGTTGCCAGATGTTCTTCCCTTATTCAAGAAAGGTAGTAGAAATAGCCCAGGAAATTGTAGACCAGTGAGGCTTAATTCAGTAGTTGGTAAGCTGATGGAAAAGATCCTGAGAGGCAGTATTTATTGACATTTGGAAAGTCGTCATGTGATTAGGAATAGTCAGCATGGCTTGGTCAAAGGCAGGTCGTGTCTTACAAGCCTGATTTAAATTTTTTGAGGATGTGACTAAACACATTGATGAAGGTAGAGCAATAGATGTAATGTATATGGATTTCAGCAAGGCCTTTGATAAGGTACACCGTGCACGGCTTATTGAGAAAGTAAGGAGACATGGGATCCAAAGGGGCATTGCTTTGTGGATCCAGAACAGGCTTGCCCACTGAAGGCAAAGAGTGGTTGTAGATGGGTCATACACTGAATGGAGGCCGGTGACCAGTGGAGAGCCTCAGGGATCTGTTCTGGGACCCCAAGTCTTTGTGATTTTTATAAATGACCTGGATGAGGAAGTGGAGGGATGGGTTAGTAAATTTGATGAGGACACAAAGGTTGGGTGTGCTGTGGATAGTGTGGGGGGCTGTCAGAGGTTACAATGGGATATTGATAGGATGCAAAACTAGGCTGAGAAGTGGCAAATGGAGTTCAAACCAAATAAGCGTGAGGGGATATTGCCGCAAGGGCGTTCTGTGACGTTCGGCCGGTAAGGAGCTCCATTCCGGATTTGCTGTCCGTGCTAATCCCATAGCGTTCGTCTCTCCCGATGCTGCCCATAGGGATCTGTACACGAGCACCAGGACGCGTCCACGCACCGGTGTTCCTGCGAGCTACGTGTGCAGGAGCCAGACGTCCTCCCTGCCCTTTGTAGTTCAGCCTGCGTCCAAAAGTAATTCAGTTTGCCTGCGTCGCCAGCGAGTAGACACTATATGAGGCTTTCTGTCGGAGAGGTTATGCGCTGGCAGGGAGAGAATTACACGTTCAGCTGTCCTTTTCTCTTCGCTGAAAGTGAGAGCCACAAACACCAGCTACTATACTATCACACAAGACGCATCACAACAAACATACTGACGCCTATCTGTGACCGTCGTGAATGTCACCCCTCGGCGTCCTATGCAGCAAGGAGAAAACTATCAGCTTACACAAACTATCCTTATATAATAATCGAGTGCTCAATGAAATATTCTCATGAAACTATGCAAGAACTGCCCTGCCTTAACTTTACAAAGTGCTACATTTTTAAAAATTAAATTCCACCTGCCAATCCTTGACCACTTTCTAAGTTGGTCTATCAGCTTCGTTGTCCAAGACACCACCGACACTGATGTCATTTACAAATTTAGGAACCACCTGATTACCTCAAATTAGCCTCTGCCTGTCTAAATGCTGACAGATCCCAAAACCCGCATCCCCTCCTGTAACTCATCCCCCAACGCTGTTAGACTCAATGACCTGCATTTATACATCTTTCTTCCATTTGCTGTACAGATCAAAGACAGATCGTATTTAACCATGATCTGCGAGGTGATGCATTTTGTAGGCAAAAGTAAGAGAGGGATGTCTACATTATTGATAAGGTTTTAGTGACTTTGAGATTTGTTTATAAATCCAAATATCCACGATGGCACTGGCAATACACGCGACGTATTGCCGACAGCTCGCAAAATGTCTGGATGTATTTATTTTGAACCACTGTCGCTGCAATCTGAAGCCCCTAATTTCCCTTTAAGAACCGTACTGTTGATCTGCCTAAATTAATCGGCAGTTTAACGAGTTGCTGAAGGACCAGATGGACTCGACTCTCGGGAATGCAGGTGCGGCACCTTTCAGTGATCAGCGAAGGTCAGCCATTACCATTGCCGGAAAAGAGGTCGGTTCGGAAGACTTCATGCCGGACTAAATCGCCGGGCTATGAAGCATCCTCTACCGGCATCTTCTTAGCCAAAGGCCAATGACTTGAAAACAAGATGCATTACGTAAGCGCAACATTGCAGTTTCGGAGGGAAATGAGTGGCTGTTGTCTTGTCTGCTTCATGGAGACATGGCTCAGTTCGGTGGAACAGCCGGAAGGATTCTCGATCCGCTGTTCGGATAAGATAAGATGTATTGTGGTGCTGGGGGGGGGGGGAGTGGTGAGGGGTGGTGGAACGGCGGTGTTGTTTCATGATAAATTCGTCATGCTCTCCGTACATAGCGGTCTTGCCGCACCCTTGTTCCCCCAATCACAACACCCAATGATTGAGTTCTGTCGGTGCTGCTTACCGAGAGGTTCTCCTCATTGATCCGGACGGCACTTCACAAACCGCCAGAGCAGATGTTAAGCAAGCAAACCATGTACTGAGTGACGCGACCAGCAGACAAGGAACTGCCTATCCTGAGGACTTTCAAATCATTGCGGGGTTTCTATCAGGCTTATGTAAGAAATTCTCGGCTTATTTGTCAACAGCACGTCATCCTCAGTACCAGCGGCTCCCGCACACTCGACCACGGTTAGAGCACGATCAGGAAAGCCTACCATTCCACCCACAGACCATATTTCAGGCATTCTGAACGTCTGGTTTCCTTTCTCCTACCTCCATCCAGGCGGAGGGTGAGGAACCAGACACCAGATGTATCGGCAACAATGTCGCGGGAATCGGAGGGCAGAGTACTGAACTGCTTCGAGGCGATAGACAGAAACAAAAATTACCTAGGGCTCATAAGAGAATCGTAATGTTACCATCTTTATAATGACACTGGAGAACGAGTGTTTCCCACTGATTCATTCAGTGCCCAGAGTGTTTCTTAACCTGAAGCATTGGGTGAACACGCGGTCTGCAAAGTGCTGAGCAGTAGATTCGTGACAATATTTATCACATTTATACATTATTATTCAGCTATAGGTTTTGTTTCATATTTTGGTGGTTTGATAGTTGTCTACTGATGTAGTCAGAACCTTATCAGCTTTCCTGGTGGTTTAGTGGTTAGGATTCGGCGTTCTCACCGCCGCGGTGGGGTTCGATTCCCGATCAGGGAATTAAGATATTGCCTGCTGTAATTTAATGTGTTTATTTTAAATTATTTTCTGTATTAACTTGCTTCCACAACAACCCGATTCCTGTCTATGCTTAACCTTCATCCGCCTGATTCAGCACCATAAAACCTCAAAATATATGAGCAGAACATGACATTGTGAAAAATAGCGCAGGTGCTGTCTCAATAAAGCTCGAAATAACTGTGCGAGGAATTACAGACAATAACTTGCAATCGATACAATGTAGGTTTGATCTTCTTCACTCCTCACTGCAACTCAATCCACTCAGAGATGCTGTCTCTCTGTAGAAGAGGGTGACCATACATTTCCCATATTGGACTCTGGTCCTACTCACTCAGTTTGCCGACATCACCTTGACTCATCTGCCCGGGGTCATCACTGCTCAAATCTCAGTAAGTATTGTCAGGTCCAGTCGGGTTTATTGCCGTGTGCACAGGGACGGTGAGGGATAGGTACAATGAAACACTTGCAGCATCATTGCAGGCTCGAAAAGACAGACAGTACGCAACGCATATATTGTACAATTCTGCGTCATTAACAAAAGATGGATATCAATCTTGTGCCAGTTTCAGCCTTGGAAATGATTCCTCAGGCAAACTGATGTCATAGATTGCGAACTATTATATCCACGGGAGAGCATCCAGGCCCAAGAAAGGCTGTTTATTCCTTTTCTTTCAACAGACAGACAACAGAAAGAAGGGAAGTGTCTAGTCCTTTTCAGCCAGCCCTGGCATTCAATAAGATCAGGCTGGCCGAGACTTTTTCTCAATCCTCTCCCCCCCCCCCAGCCATACAGCAGTTGCCGGTCAAAAGTCGGCCGGTCACCTCCACCAAATCTTCTACCGTCTCCCCAGGTGAGAGGAGATAAACTTCTGTAGCCCGCCTTTATTTCAACGCCCTGACAGCGCCCCCAGCTTCGATCAGAAACATATTGATAATAATGTTATATAATGGGACATTGTACTGAGTTTTGCTCGGTATTGACGGGATTTTGTGGATGCAGAAGCAGTCAGAGTCTGTGGGAGGGAACAACACTTGGTGAAACCCTTTCCGCAACTGGATAACACGGTGGATTGACATCTGCATACACGAATGGGAGCTAGGTAGTTTGCACGTCATTTGACGAGATTTGTTGATATCGGACAATCACACCGCTCAGTGACAATTGGCGAGGGTGACTTTGACGGAAGGTCAGCGAACCGATTTGTCTATGGCAATAGGCGGGGTCGCTCGCTGGACAAAAGAGCAATGGGGAGTCTGTACAATGAGGGATATGAAACCGGCGAAAGCTTTTCACGTTCAGAGACCGTGCTGCCCACTTCAGTAAAAGGATGAAGTCCACTTCTTTACACTGACGCTGAAATATCCGTTCTCCGCATTTGATTCTTTTAGTTTTACAAGTCGGTAAAGCTGCAAACTACAAAGCGTTTAAGCTGCCCAGAGGGGGATTGGTCAGAGTCGTAATAGAAATGAAAGTTGCACAATGAGTGTAAAAATCTCTAAATCTGCCGGCTGGTACGTAGTTGTCAAATGAACACAGACAGCAGCCAGGATGTTAAATTTTTATTGGCAGTGAGGTTTCTATTCCCTGGCGCTGCAGTTTGAGCGCTGCAAACAGGATTCGAACATGGCGCGGAAAATCCCCAATGGATTTCAAGTCCAACGCCTTAACCACTCGGCCATCGCAGCTCCATTAATGTTCATTGCACCCACCGTAGCGCTACAACTGAAGTGATGGTTGTACTTATTTTCGGTAATGGAAAAGGTGATTCATCATTCCAATACAAATAGTATAATTCGACAGCTTTGGAATTTGTTTCAACACAGTTATATCAGAACGTGAATGTGGAGCGATAACACTGCCGTCAGTATCGTAACTGAAGGAGATTTCCATTGTTGGGGATAAAGATCAGGATCAGAATCAGGTTTATAATGACGGACATATGTCAACATTACATTGTTGCTTATATATTCTACCCTTCCTGAACCGAATTTTAAAATTGCATTTGCCTTCCTTTACCGCTGACTAAGCCTGGAAGTAAACATTTAGGGAATATTGCACAAGGTCTCTTTGCACCTCTGATTTCAGAAAACCTTCTCCATTTGGAGACGTTTTTGTCCTTTCTTCCAAGGTGCATCACCGTACCGCACGATGATCTATTTGACAAATCTCCTCCCTTTCTCCTCAACTGTCTTTGACCTTCAAACTGCTTGGAATCTTTTGAGTTATCTAACACGTTCAAGTCAGGCTACCTTTCTTTTATTGTCCTTTCTTCAGCCTAACTTCCTTCTTTCAGAGTGGAGTGACAGTCATAATTCTCCAGTCATCAGCATCTATTCTCGAATATCAAGTCACTTTTATTTTCATTTCGACCATAACTGCTGGTACAGTACATAGTAAAAATGAGACTACTTTTTGAGGACCATGGTGTTACATAACACAGTACAAAAAACTAGAGTGAACCACGTAAAAAGCAACAGAGAATAGAACTACACGAGACTACAGACCTACACAGGACAGCATGAAGTACACAAAACAGTACAGGCATTACATTAAATAATAAACAAGACAATAGGGCAGTAAGGTGTCAGTCCAGGCTCTGTGTATTGAGGAGTCCGATAGCTTGGGGGGGGGGGGTGAAACTGTTACATCGTCTGGTCGTGAGAGCCCGAATGCTCCGGTACCTTATTCCCAAACGGCAGGAGGGAGAAAAGTTTGTAGGAGCGGTGCTTGTGGTCCTTCATAATGCTGGTTCCTTTGTGGATGCAGCGTGTCGTGTAAGTGTCCGTGATGGCGGGAAGAGAGACCCCGATAATCTTCTCAGCTGACCTCACTATCCGCTGCAGGGTCTTGCGATCATGAATGGTGCAGGTTCCGAACCAGGCAGTGATGCAGCTGCTCAGGATGCTCTCAATACAACCCCTGTAGAATGTGATGAGGATCGGGGTGTGGTAAATGGACTTTCCTCACCCTTCGCAGACCGTAGAGACGCTGCTGGGCTTTCTTTGCTATGGAACTGTTGTATATATATATATTGATACGTGAAGGAGTGCCTACAGAATCTCGTCAGTTACCACTTCCAGAACCCTTGTGTGCAGTCCAACTGGTCCCGATGACATCTAACTTCTGTCCTTTCAGCTTCACGGGCACCTTCTCCAGGTGATAACATCCACTCTCACTGATGCCCTCTGACACGTGTTTCTCGCTGCCTGCCATTATGCTGGAGTCTTCCACAGAGCAGCCTGGCGCAAAATATTCATTCAGTCCGTCCCTTTTCTTTTCCCCCCATTACTGCTTCTTCCGCGTCATTTTCCAGCTTTCTGATACCCACACTCGCGTCCCTTTTAATATTCATATGTCTGAACAAAGGTATTTTCTCCAGTATTGGCCAGTTATAAAAGCGTCCCAACCCTCCGGTTTCCCTCTAATGCTTGCTACATTATAAACCCTCACTTTTGGTTTTATGCTGTCTTTACTTTCTAGTATCAGCCATGGTTGCCTCGTCCGCCCTTTCCAATATTTATTCTTATTTAGGATGCACCATTCCAATTAACCCGTAAAGCACCAGCCATTGTGGATTTTATCTCAGCCATGCTAGTGCCCCTTTCCAATCCACTGGCCCGCTCCAGACTTGGGTCGTCGTTCTTTTCTGCCAGTAACAGGGTCGAGGACTATTATCGTCCCTGTTTCTATTTCTGCGAGTGACGGGGTGGAGGACAGTTATGGTCCCTGCTTTTTTTATTCTGCGAGAGTGTCTGATCATAAGACCCTGGGGCATATTCAGACCGTCAACCGATTGAACTCCCGCCAGTCCCGTTGGCCATTGTTCTTTGGGCGGTTCAAGTTTACCCTCACGTACTGTCCAGGATCCAAGATCGGGAAGCCGGACGCGCTTTCCCGCCAGGATGACACCTCCATTCCCGAGACGATCCTCCCACCATCCTGGGTGAGGCCACCCTCACTTGGGAGATCGAGGCTAAAGTAAATGAAGCCCAGCGGGACGAACCCAACCCAGGGAATGCAACCGGCGATCGCCTGTACGTGCCGGTCTCCGTCAGGCCTCAGGTTCTCCAATGGGGGCACACATCCCGGTTCACCTGCCTCCCCGGGAGTGATCGGACCCTGGTAACGGACCCGGCGATCGCCTGTACGTGCCTGTCTCCGTCAGGCCTCAGGTTCTCCACTGGGGTCACACATCCCGGTTCGCCTGGCACCCCGGGAGTGATCGGACCCTGGTAACGGACCCGGCGATCGCCTGTATGTGCCGGTCTCCGTCAGGCCTCAGGTTCTCCAATGGGGTCACACATCCCGGTTCACCTGACACCCTGGGAGTGATCGGACCCTGGTAACGGACCCGGCGATCGCCTGTACGTGCCAGTCTCCGTCAGGTCTCAGGTTCTCCAATGGGGGCACACATCCCGGTTCACCTGCCACCCCGGGAGTGATCGGACCCTGGTAACGGACCCGGCGATCGCCTGTACGTGCCCGTCTCCGTCAGGCCTCAGGTTCTCCAATGGGGGCACATATCCCGGTTCACCTGCCACCCCGGGAGTGATCGGACCCTGTTAACGGACCCGGCGATCGCCTGTACGTGCCGGTCTCCGTCAGGCCTCAGGTTCTCCAATGGGGGCACACACCCGGTTCGCCTGTTACCCCGGGAGTGATCGGATCCTGGCTCTGCTGAGGAAGCACTTTTGGGTGCCGTCCACGGAGGGGGCACCCATTCCTATGTCTCGGCTTGTTCCGTCTGTGCCCGAGGAAAGTTCTCTCATCGACGACCTTCTTCTTCTTCGTCCTCTACCTGTTCCTGGTCGTCCCTGGTCACACATCGCCCTAGACCTCTTCACCGGTCGACCCCCCTCCCACGGAAACACAGCTGTCTTCATTGTGGTAGACCGATTCTCCAAGGCGGTGCGCTTTGTGGCCCTCCCTGAACTCCCTTCCTCTAAAGAAACCGTAGATCTTCTCGTCCGCCAAGTCTTCCGCCTCCACGAATCCCCGCGGACATCGTCTCCGATCGAGGTCCCCAGTTCGTCTCGCAGCTATGGAAGGCCTTCTGTCAGGCCTTAGGTACATCGGCCAGCCTGTCATCCGGCTTACACCCCCAGTCGAACGGGCAGACGGAAAGGATCAACCAAGATCTGGAGCCATCACCTCCCGTGGGTTGAGTACGCCCACAACTCTATGGTGAGCTCTGCCATTGGGAGGTTTCCGTTCCAGTGATCCCTTGGGTACCAACCCCCGCTGTTCCCCGCGCAAGAAGAACAGATTGCGGTACCGTCGTTTCGGGACCATATTGATCGGTGCCGTAAGATTAGGGAGAAAACACGCGCGGCCCTACTCAGATCAACAAATCAACATAAGAAAACAGCCAACCGACACCGGACTCCGGCACCGGAAGTACCAACCTGGGCAGATGGTGTGGCTTTCCTGCAAGGGCATCCCGCTCAAAAGAGAACATAGGAAATTCGCCCCCCGCTTCCTGGGACCATTCAAGGCTGAAAAGGTTATCAATCCCACAGCGGTCCGCCTGAAATTGCCAAGGTCCATGCGCATTCACCCAACTTTTCATGTGTCTCAGTGAAAACCAGTCTCCGTCAGCCCCATGTGTCCCCCGGCTGAGACTCCTCCACCTGTCCGTCTCATCGACAACAATCCGGCATACACTGAACGA
This sequence comes from Hypanus sabinus, assembly GCF_030144855.1. Lineage (NCBI taxonomy): Eukaryota > Metazoa > Chordata > Chondrichthyes > Myliobatiformes > Dasyatidae > Hypanus > Hypanus sabinus. The sequence goes on along the minus strand of NW_026779325.1, from coordinate 372,431 downwards.
CGACTACTGATGTGCGCCGTCGGGGCAGGTGTCTCCAATACCTGGTGGACTTGGAAAGGTACGGTCCTGTAGAGAGCTCCTGGTTCCCCCGCTCCTTTCCCCGAGACACTTCCCTCATCCAGGACTCTAATCGGAACCATCCAGACAGGCCTGGAGTATCGCCGGGAGGCTCCTGTTGGCGGGGGGTGGGGGTGGTGGGTTTCTGTCTAGATCTCTTCTGGCAATCGCCTACATGGCTATGTTCCTCAGGAATTGTGCCTCAATCACCTCGTTTAGTTCCCAATCATTCCCAGGTTCCAATAACTACGAACACCTGCTTTCCATCAGCAAATGCAGTGTAAAAATCCTGTGACCACAACAAGGAGCTGCCAGATCGTTGGTTGACTCGTGTTTGAGTAATCTCACCCCATGGTTCTTAGGACGATCAGTTCTAAGTCGAGCATCGTTTCTAAATTCTGTACTGAAACCAAGACCCCGGGTAAACACTGCCTTGTCACCCATTCCACGCCCGAGTTCAGCACTTGGGTTCGTTCCACAGCCAAGTCTTTGTAACACTCTACCTATACCCATATTCTAGGGAATAAAGTCCTAAACTATTTAATACGTGTACTGAAAACGGAAAGGAACAGTGGGCAATGTTTTGTTCTTATTGCTGTGCTTCAGAGCAGGGCGGGGAGGGGGTGCCTCGGGTCATTGCTCAAGAGTGCAAAGCACTGAGCGCTTTGCACGGTTTCTGTGGTGTAGTAGTTATCACATTCGCTTCACACGCGAAAGGTCCCCAGTTCAATCCTGGGCAGAAACATTGTTTGGGTTTCATTGCTTCAAATGAACTTGAGATACAACTTTTCAGTTTGTGTTCAAGTTTACTGTCATGGGCATCCAGGTGTAAATATAATGAACATTCGCTTTTCTTGCAGTAGCGCATTGTATTTCAAACCTGGCAAAGGTAACTTAAAGAAAGAAGAATTAATAGAAATTATATATAATTTCCAGTTGATTATAAACGGATTTAAACCTAAGGAGGTTCGTGGATAACGTACACTGCGTAACGGGAGAATTAGCCTTCAAACCTATTGTCATGTATTGTCGTATGAGGATGCATTGAGGTTTCAACGGAGCTCACATCTCAAATGTTGTCATTGAGACTAACATCAGGAAGAATAACCGTGTGCTGCTAAATTTTAAACCTACTTTAACATGTTAAATTGCTTTCTTTTTCCAACCCCCTGTATTCCACCCCTTCCAAGTCCCACCATACAGACTCTCTGTTCAAATTCTCCGCCACGGTCTTCTAGGTTCCACCTTTTCCGTCTGCCTCTCCTCTCTCTCTCTATCTCTCACTCACCCACCCACACACACACACGCATTCAATCTCTCTGTTTTTCTTTGTTTTCTCTGTCGCGAGCAGCACAACAACCACCCCACGTCAGCCGCGCAAATACTTGTGCTTCTTACAGTTTAAGCCGCGGTGAAAACAGTTGGTAACATCAACACCCAAATTATTCAGGACTCGAATCTGCGAGCGCCCGGTATTTACGGCATTATATTAATCTTCGGTTACCTTCTGGCCTTTATCAATACCGCAGAGATTTGGATTCTAATATAAACTTCGCGATGATTTTCCTGTTACTCCTCTAATTTTACCCCACTTTCTTGTGCCGATAACATCATTCATGGAGAAGTAACAATGTAAAAACAAGGCCGTGCCAGAAGTATTCAGACTGCCTACTCTGATTAACATCCACCGGGAACAACTCTACTATCCATGTACCTATCCGAAATTTTCAAACGTTGAGATCGAGCATGTATACACCACTTGTGCCGGCAGCTCATTCCACACCCTCGCGATCCTCTGAACTACTTCCCACTTGAACTACTTATCTTTCAAATTTACCCCATCACATCTGTTTGTAGTCCCCACGAACCACAGTGGAGAAAACTTTTTTTTTGTATTTGCCACATCTGTGCCCTCATGATATTCAATACCTCTGCCAAATCTCCTCTCCAACTTCTACTTTGCAAAGAATGCAGTCCTAACCGATTGAAACTTGCCCTATAATCAATAATTCCATACGAGTCAATATCTTTGTGAAATGTTGTTGTACTCATTGAACCCCGTGTATACCTTTCCTGTAGAGAAATAACCGAATCTGCGCACGATACTCAAATTAGGCCTCACCAAATCTTATATAACGTCACCCCTGAGACCGTTTTGCCCAGCAACCAACCTATTAACCCTGGCCAACCTATTAACCAACCTATTAACCCTGGCCTAACCACTGGGACATTTAGAATTATCAATGAAACTAATAAGAGGTAAGTCTTTTTATTGTGAGAGGAAATCGGAGACTCCCGAGGATCCCATGCCAAATAGGAAGGAACATATAATCTTTCTCACGGAGGAAGCCGGAATTAAATCCGACGTCCCGAATTTTACTATCGTTATGCGAAGCGAACTGCCTCTGTACCCTTGCCTCGATATATCATGAGTCCACGTCGCCCATCTCTAGTCACTAGTCATAAGATTGTCTCTCATTCGCCGGTTTGGTCTCTTTTTTCCTATCAGGACTGTGCCAGCACTGATGAATCACACTGTTCTCCAGCCTTGTTTTGCATTGGCTTCCCTTTTCCATTCCCTTCAGCATGTCTGGTGCGGTGTTTTGTATCAATAGTTTCATGTGCGCTGATCTCGGAATTGCGTCAAGGGAAACGAGAATCCCAGTCGGGAAAGTATAAATAAGTAAATGCAGAACACAATCCAGAATGTTTAACAAAATGCTTCAAGGGGTTCTGGTTAAATATCAGAGAATGTATACAGTATACAATCTGAAATACTTACTGTTTGTAGACATCCACGAAAAACAGACGAGGGCACCGAGGATTGAGAGACATAAATTATCTGTGAAATTTCCTCCTACAACCCTCAATGCATGCACACTGGTGATAGTCATTTCAAACCTGTCAGACTAATACTGACTTTCTGGTCTAACTATGACTCTGAATCTGATAAATCAATAAATCCACTCGGTTATACAAAAAAATGAAACCTAATTTTGTCCAAAATCATCGAAAGCGCATGTTTTCTAATTCAGGCATCATCTGGAAAACATCACCTGCGCCGTTATCAGACTCCCCATATCCTGACTGAAATACAGAGGCCAGACCTCAATGCAAAATTCCACATGCAGCCTAATGATAATTTTATAAAGAATAGTCAGAAATTTGTCGATTACCTAATAGTCAATTCATCGACTGATAAATGCAATCATCCCACAGCGCCTTCTCTACCACCCTGCCAACATGTGTAGCCGTTTTCAATGCGGTGTGAACCTGGATCCCGAGAACCGTCTCCTCATGAATACTGCTGTGAATCTCAACATTACGAACATACTGTTTCTTTACATGTAATGGACTAAGGTACGAAAAAGCGCAAAAGGACGCCCAATCATTAGCAGGAAGTAGAGATAGATGTATATAGGGAGGTAAGGGAGGGATACATTAAAAATAATAGGGTGTAATACTTGATGAATTTGTCCTCCGAAATACTGCGAGGGACTGCCCAAGCGTCAACAACTTCGATTCGCTGAAGTGCGTTAATTGTTCCCAGGAATGCTTTGAGAGGTTAAATAAAAAATGATACTAAAATTCAAATGGTTGAATTCGATCACCGTTGAAGGAATGAGTTTGTTCGATTGGCTGACGTGTTAGCGTGGAGGTTGCTTGGGACCGATGGCCATCACTCTGCTGGTTTACAGTTGTTTAGACAGAACAGATAGAACTGACTGCAGACATTGAAGTCCGAGACCTTAAATGCGCGGACCGTAGTTTAGGTGACATGGGGAAGGAAATCGGAAATGACGCCGGGAAAGTGTGCAGCCTTTAGGAAAACAGTGGAAGAATGTTCGTGTTCGAATCAGGGGCAGTGATGACAAAATTAGGGCAGTTCATTTGGCAATGGTCATGGAGGAAATAAACAGATATGTCCAGATACAGGCAGCTTGGATCAAAACAGGTCCTTGTGAAGTCAAAGGGTCATGGCAGCACTTTAGTAGATCCATGAATATTCCTTTTTTTTAAATTATAGAAGAGAAACGTGAAATACTGCCTTTAAAATACTGTACAAAATTCTTGAGCATATGTACATAGGGTGCCACCGACTTTTGCACCGTGCTGTAGCAATTTTATATTCGCACTGTACTGCTGCCGAAAATAAATCATGGCATATGTGTGTGATGATAAACCTGTTTCATACGTTGATTTCAATTGTAGTCTGAGAGTGGGGAGGGGGGCAGGGTGAGAGGGGATTCCAGGGAAAAGCGGATGGGCGTGGGGAAGGAGCGGAAGCACCGGACTGATATTCTGTAATAAACAATAAAGTAATTGTTTGGAATCAATTCTCCTTGCCGGGTATTTCAGGGATTTGTGTGCCCTGGTATAACATTCCTGCCATCTATCCCACAATCCTCCCGTGGAGGTCCATCCTTGTCCAATCCTTATCAGAACCTAATGTATTGAAAGTGCGGGAGACAGCTAATGTTGTGTCGTCATATAAGGGAAGCAAGATACAAGCCAGGGAACTACTGGTTGGACAGCTTTACAGCAGTAGAGAGTCGGCGAATGGATGGGGTTCGGACTGGCAGGATTTACCTGCAGAGAGAAGTAGTATCGCTGACATGCAGTGAGCTTGACAGAGTGAGCAAAGTGCAGGTGGAATTCAGTGTATGGAGGTGTGAGGGATACACTTCGGAACGAAAGGTTAATGTGTCGAAACGTTTCTAACTGAAGAAAATTCAGAAGTGATAAATACATAAGGAATTTTGGGTCTTTGTTCTAGATTCCCTGAAGGCTAATTTACAGGGTATTTCGGAGTTATGAAGGCAAATGCAATGCGGGAACTCATTTCCAGAGGACTCGAATTTGCTGCCTCGGAAGGTGTGGAGAACAAGTCACTGAGTCTAGTGAAGAAAAGGGTTTAAATATTTTGATTGGAGAGGGTGCTAATGGCTTATGGGAGGAAGGAGATCGAGGTTGAGGAACAGATCACCCACTAAAGGATAGGTGAAATAATTCGATGGAACGAATGGCCTACTTCTATTCCGATATCCTGTGGATTAATTGTTTTATCCCATGTCAATAGATTGTCTGAATCAACCATCGGGCCTTCACACACAGCCTTACTAAATTGCCTATCGGTGGCTTCCCCTACATTGCGGTCATTACACCTCTTTGTTATTGATTAAAATACACCCAGGGAAACAAAGAAGGCAGGTTCCTTCCTCATAAATTCAGGCAATAACCTTTAGAAATTGACTCGCTTCAGATGATAATTCGACTTTGAGCAGAATATTGTGAGTAGAACACATCTAAAATTTCATACAATCGCACTGAACACAGGTAAACTCGACAGTTGAAGTTAGGATATCGGTAGACGTGGATATTGCCAGCGGACTGAGAACTGAGAGACGTGCGGATGTTGGATACCATCAGCTAACTCTCTCCGCGGTGCTGCCTGCAATCCGAGGCGGTCCCGATCTGATCACCGGGCGCTCAGTGAATCCCGCCCCTTCTCCGGATGACGGCAGTATTTCCGCTCGGAGACTCGTTTCCTTTCGTTTCCTTTCCGTCGCCGAGATGCAACGGTTTTGCAGGTCAGTTGAGTGTTGCGTATTTACGTTGTGATGAGGGATACATTATTAAAAGAAGGATGGCTGTAAGGAAAGCGGGAACATGGGGAAAAATGAGGAAAATAAATTTAATGTGTTTAATAACTGGTAGGGGGTTGGCGTCGCGGGCTGTGGGTCTTTTCCCGTGCTGTGTCGCTCGGGCACGAAACCAGTTTTATGCTCCCTGCAACCCCACTCTCCTGTGACAGCCCGTTCTACAGTGTGCAGATGGACAACACTGCGATTGCCTCTGAGAAGAACTTAAATAGCTTGTTTATTAATTAGTTGAATAATTGACATGAGCGGCTGTTTCGCAGCATTGATGAACTGCTCTCTAAACTTGCTCTGAGTTATTCCATAAATAAAAGTGTTTGTGCAGCAACTGAACACCAACAGTATGTCTCCAGTATGTTCAAATATGTATTCCGAATCGTTGTAATTATTCTGATCCAATCCGGCAATGGTGTAATAAAGGAATTCGGCAACATTCACCGACCACAGGATGATGAAGCTTCCGGAGACGGAGAGAAGTAAGATCACAGACCTCCTCCTGCTCTCCATCTCCGGGTCACTGCGGTTCTCCGCTTTGCTCTGACCCCTCAGTCCCTTACGGACGCGACTCGTCACTAAAATGTGTCTGACTGTCAGAGCGTTGAACAACAGTATTAATACGAACGGGAGTAATGGCGTTAGAACTGTGGTAAACCAGTCATATCCCACCCACCCGGGATCCGTATAGTAGCCCGGCTTTGTAATACAGTCCCTGGGTATATTGTCGATCACGTTCAAAGGACGATATCGAAAGAAGTAGGGGACATCCTTAAAAAAGAGCAGGACGCCGGTTGTTGTCAGAACCACAGCGGCAGTTTTCCCGGTGCAATATTTTGCTTTCTGATTCTGACAACAGATGGCGACAAACCGATCAAACGTAAACATGACGGTGAACCAGACAGAACAGTCGGTGGCTGCCTCTCCCAAGGCGGAGATCACACTGCACACGGGGGTGATGTCCAGGAAAGTCCCGGGGAAGTAATAATAACTGACTCGCCAAAATATGACCGCAAAGATGATGGTTAGTAGATCCGCCGTCGCCATGGCTACCAGGTAGCGAGTGGTGCAGGTAGAGATGCCGCACTTTCCCCGGGACAGGATCGCAATCGCCACTAAATTCACTGAGGGAACAGCAAAAAGAAAGAGTGAATTACTGTGTGTCCGTTCCGTGGGTCTCAGGGCAGAGACAAGCTGGAACTTTGGACTCTATTCATTTCTGGAGGTTTAAAGGTTGCAAAGCGGGAGACGCAGATGCCACACACGCGTGCCTGCTGGGTGAAAGGTAACAGTTTTCTGTACTGGATAAAGAGCTGCGTTTGGGAAGGATGCATTGTCAACTGATGGCTGAGTGTGCGTTGGAGAAATAAATATAAATCTCCTGCCATCAGTTTTTCGACTGATGTGTAAAGGCTGGATACCTCGGCAACTTTCTCAGGGGTTGTGTTCAGATCCCCCTTTCCTGACACACTCTCCATACGGCGGAGTCCCTCCCTCTCCGCCTCGGACGATTTACAAAATTCAAAGCGTTGATTTCACCTGTTCGCATGTCTTCGTCTCCTCCTCGACTCTCCTTTCTCCCGCACCCACAGGCTCGCTTCTTTTAAATTCTACAACTGCTCTTATCCGTGGTTCCTTCTCATTGTATCAGAAAATTCCCAGTTTCGTTTTTTTAAATATTCTGGACTTTTTAGATATCTTTCATTTAGTGATTAAAGCATCTAATTTCTGAAGCAACGCCAATGTAGATGCTTCTCCTTTGGAGTTTGCCTCAAAACACTGCAGATTATTCTGAATTATTTTATTTTCTGAGCCGAGTATCTCATGTAACACAGACCGTCTGACCTTTAACAAACACCGCTGGTTTGGCTCTTAACTCCCACCCCACTACACGAAAAATAGAATATGCAAACTAACCCTGTTACAGTAAAACACCCACAGGCCCTGATTTGAATTTTCTATGCTCCCGATGTTTCAGAGTTTGAATCACAAACGATGTTTACCGGTCTCCCCTGAATCCCGCCGGTGATTTGCTTTACCCGTTCCATTCAAACTTGCAGCAATTCCTTAAAAACAGCGCAATACATTTAAAATTGAATTTGAAGCACATTGCTTGATCAATACGAAATAACACCAAGGAGGCCGTAAAGGTACCGGTCACGATGAACTATCAGAGTTTACTTTGCCACCGAATTTCCATTGATAAATCAAAACTGTCTTGCATGAATCCACTTCCCAAATCTTCCGCTCTACATCTCTTTAAGCTACCGGTTTATTTTCAGCCGAGAGCACTGCAAGGGGACTGCTGAACGAACATGCAGTTTGGCCGCAGTGTCTGCACCGCACTCACTGATACACCGGCATCACAACGCTGTCGGTAATTGACCGAGTCCAAGTACTGTGCCCACAAATCTGCAAATGTTAGTTCGCCTCTGTCCTTACCAGGAACACCGATAACGGAAACGATCAGGTAATATATCTTTCTCACACGGTAAAATGTTTCAAGCATTCTGTGTGAGATTCAGCCTGTCTTCCAGCTGCCCGCGATCTCGCTGAAGAAACTCTGAGCTGATGAATCTCCACGGTCATTCATTTATACTCGATCCAGCACACTGAATATTCAATACTGCACAAGGCTGACGTTTTATTGCCCAACAGATAGGGTAAAAATAAACATGATTTCATTCAAGTGAAATCCCAATTGTGATGAGGTGTGGGTAGCTTGACACAAAATTGCAAAATCTCATAAGACGATTCGAGAAGTCAGTGAACGTTGTTGGGAAACGCTCTCCGGCTCATCCCTCGGTTTCATGATTGTTGCTCATCTGGTCCATTCCAAGGCTTTGCTGTCCATCGATTTCGTCATCAAAGGTGTAACATCATGGTTTGCTCTGTTTCACTCCGGAAATTGCTTCTGTTACAGGCGACAACAATAGAAATATGGCGTTTGTATGTTGCTGTTAATGCAATAACCAACATAACCTCTCGTTCCTCTGAATGAGGAAACAAAGAAATAGCGGACGAATTCAATAACTCCTGTCTTTTCCCACCGTGAGAGACGCCAGCAGTATGCCAGTCGAACGAGACTATCAAGCCATAGAAGTTGCTATTACTGAGGAGAAGGAGCCTGGGAGGCTGACAGATGTGGAGTTAAATTTGTCATCTGGACCAGACGGAAGAGACTTTAGTATTCCGAAACAGGGATCTGCCAGACTGTGGAAGCATTAGCGGCGAACTTTCAATACCAATTGGATTTTGGAATAGTCCACATCACTAGAATATAGGAAACGTCAATCCACATAACTTGTTACGAAGAGAGATGGTCAATAGACAGAACATTATACGGCAGGTAGCCTGACCTCAGAAGTTGAAAAGACGAACCTTTATGAAGGATGAGGTCTCGGTGACATGGAGACACATAATAAAATCGGCCGAATTACGGAAAGTCCGGCCTGAAAGCTGTTGGAATTCTTTGTCAACAACAAAAGGCAGATGAGATAAACGGAGATCAATGGATGTTGTTTCATTGGATTTTCAGAAAGCCTTTTACAAGATGCCACACACGAGAGTGCTAAAGAAGGTAGAACGCCATAGGTATTACTGAAAGATGCTATGGTGCATAGAAGATTGGCTGAATGACAGGAAGCAAGGAGAATAAATAAACAGGACTAATTCCTGTCGGCGTCGTTTGAGAAACGGTCAGCCCTGAAATGCCGAGAACGGGTCCCATTCCTCGAAGAACCGAAGTCAGCGTGTAACTCCAGGGCAGGGTCTTCAAAATATTCTGAAAGGAAAAGAATAAAGACATTAAAGATGGAAATAGAACTGTTTCCGAAGATGCAAGCAAATGATTCGCCGTTTAGAGCCTCCTTAACTTCGCCACGTATTCTCGATTTACTCTGGAGCATGCGTCGCCGGCTCTCGTAACCTTCCATCATCGCAGATGTACGTCAGTTCATCGATCTCTGCCTTCAGTGTGTCCAACCAGCGGCTCTGTTACCTCCTGCGGTGCCCAGCAGTACCTCGACGCTCAAACTCACTCATCGCCATGGATTTCATAATGGGATTAGCACCTTCTGATGGGGCCACGTGGTCATGAGAGTGGTAGATCAGTCGTTCAAACCGGCTATTTAATTGTCCTACCCAGGCTTCCGTCAGCCGATGAGCCGGTGATCTTAGCTCTACATTTAGCACACCTCCATTGCTTCCGTCAGGACAGTATGCAGGCCCGACGATCCGAATTCGTCTCCGATCTAGAGAAACTTTTATTTCCTCCTCCGACATCAGTAGAGTTCTCCTCTGGTGATTATCCGCAGACCAACGGTCAGTCAGAATGAACAAATCAGCAATTGCATGCGTTTTTCAATGATATACCGTCTCTGACCTTTCACATGGAAGAAGTATGTTCCCTTCACCGAGCAGTCCCACAGGCTATACGCCTACTCTGAAACTTGTATATCACCCTTTGATGTCTTCCTGGCTACCAGCCTCCGCTGTTCCCTGCGGAGGAGCCCGCGTTGGAGGTTCCGTTAGCCAGAGTCCTGGTACGCTGCTGCTCAGTACTTCGATGAAGACATGGAGGGCCATTCCAGTCGCCATCTATGCCTACTGCCGCCATGACAATTGCTCTGCCGCCCATCTAGACCTAACAGGCTTGGGGAATTGTCTGGCTGTCCACTTGATATCCACCCCTGCACAACTACTTTCTCTCTCCGGTTTGAAGATAATCCAACGCATCATCCCAGTCACTTACCGTCTCCAGCCGGCACCGCCCCTCAAGATCACACCTAACAACCACAAGGTCTACCCCAAGCCAGCTGTCTACCCCAAGACGGCCCAACCTACCCGATTCTGCACCTCCGGAACCTCGGACGGTTAAATGTGCTCCAGTGTACACGACTCACAGGTTGTTGGATGATCGAATATAAGGGATGGTGTTTATTGGGTGCCGTTGTTGCATCTTGGATCCTTCGCTCAACGATGATTTCCATCGAATGGATCCGGAATATCCTGGAACGTTAAGGATCGGCCGTCGTTCGTTGCGGGGATCCTGCCAATTCTGCTCCCGATGACATCTCCAAGCCTGCACATGCAGGTCTAAACGCAGATAGTGGGATTACCCTGCCACCCAGTGAATACTCGTCATCCACAGCCTATTCAACCCCAGCTCTCAACCACCGTCATTGTGCTATCATAGAAACAGCCGTCCGCAACCGGTCATTCCTCGCTCTCACTCTGCCTACATGAAGTATACATTGTTGACCGCTGTGTTTAGTTGCATTTCGCTCTTGTTTCGTGGCCCCTCGTAGCTTTTTTTTTAAATTTTGCCGACTGTAATTAACGTGGCTTATCCATCTCGAAATGGGATCAGTTGCATTCTGACAATTTGGAATCTACTTGTATTGGGGTAGCGACTTAATTAGACATGGAATGGAAAGCCATGTAGGGGAAAGATTATGACCCTGCACTGGTGGTTGGCGGTGCAGCTGCAGAACAGGAACATCTGGTCTAACTCTTACTTGAGCTGTTATTTGCGCTATCGCTTGCGGCAGTAATGCCAATGCGAATGCCGAGAAGTAAAGCCATCGAAGACAATAACGAGAAACAGAAATGCCTAAAATACAGGTATGAACTTAGTTGATCTCTTTGATCTAGCTCATGGACGATCAGCTGACTGCAACGATCGTTCACGGATTTGTATAAATCACTAGCTGAATATTCTACAAAGAGGATAAATTTAAAATATGGATTCTTAGGACTGCATTTCGGTGAATGACCAGCGTACGCTGTGACATCATCACTTTGGTCAGCAACTGTGCAGGAGAAAACATTATCATAATGGTCAACAATGGGCGTGGATTAGTAATGACGCCGTCATCTTTGCCAGAAATGATATCATCATCTCAGCTCATCATCATCATCATCTTCAGCAGCAGCAGCAGCAGTGATAACATCAGAGTGGCAAGTGACGTGTTAATCAAAGCGCGGTGCAGACCATTCAACTTATATAACGGAAGTATCTATATGAGCAATAAACCAGACACGTAATCATTCAAACAGTTCAATAGTACAGTCAGGGTGTCGGCTTTATGTCAGCTGTCGTGCTATCCCAGTCCAGGTAGTGATACTCCAGAGAATCAGACAGATGTGGGTGAGTGCGCTTGCTGGACAGTTTAAGCACCTTCATCAAATTGTGTTTCACTTCAATCCCCATCTGCAGAGACCACTTTATTCTATTCATTTTCTCTAATTACAGCAATATTTACAAATTATTTCAAGATCTTTCACAAAATGCATGGAGGTCGGTGATCAGTGAGGTGCCTCAGGGATCTGTTCTGGGACTCTTACTCTTTGTGATTTTTATAAATGATCTGGATGATGAAGTGGAGGGATAGGTTAGTAAATTTGCTTATGTCGCATTGGTTAGGGGTGTTGTGGATACTGTGGAGGCCTGTCAGAGGTTACAGCAGGACGTTGATAGGATGCTAAACTGGGCTGAGAAGTGGCAGATGGAGTCCAACCCAGATAAGTGTGAAGTGGTTCATTTTGGTAGGTCAAATATGTTGGCAGAATATAGTATTAATAGTAAGACTCTTTGTAGCATGAAGGATCAGAGGGATCTTGGGGTCCGAGTCCAGCTGTGCAGGTAGACTCTCGGGCTAAGTATGCATACGGTGTATTGACCTTCATCAACCGTCGAACTGAATTTAGGACCCGAGAGGTAATGTTGAAGCTCAATTGGACACCGGTAAAAACCCACTTTGAGTTTTGTGCTCAGTTCTGGTCGCCTCACTACAGGAAAGATGTGGAAAGGCTGAAGAGGAAATTTGCAAGGATGTTGCCTGGATCGGGAGCATCCCTTATGAGAATAGGTTGAGTGAACTCAGCCTGTTTACCTTGAAACGACGGAGGATGAGAGGTGACCTGATAGAGGTGTGAACGATGATGAAATGCATTGATCGTGTGGATAGTCAGAGGCTTTTTCCCGGGGCCGAAATGGCTGCACAAGAGGGCACAGCTTTAAGATGCTGGGGTGTGGGTACAGAGGAGATGTCAGGGATAAGATTTGTTTCGCAGAGAGTGGTGAGTGCTTGGAATAGGCTGCCGGCAACGGTGGTGGAGATAGGGTCTTTGAAGAGACATTATTTGTTTGTAATATACATACATGATCTGGATGATGGGGTGGTAAATTGGATTAGTAAGTATGCCGATGATACTAAGGTAGGAGGTGTTGTGGATAATGAGGTGGATTTTCAAAGCTTGCAAGGAGATTTATGCCGGTTAGAAGAATGGGCTGAACGTTGGCAGATGGAGTTTAATGCTGAGAGTGTGAGGTTCTACATTTTGGCAGGAATAATCCAAATAGAACATACAGAGTAAATGGTAGGGCATTGAGGAATGCAGAGGAACAGAGAGATCGAGGAATAACAGTGCATAGTTCCCTGAAGGTGGAGTCTCATGTAGATAGGGTGGTGAAGAAGGCTTTTGGAACGCTGGCCTTTATAAATCAAAGCATTGAGTACAGAAGTTGGGATGTAATGTTAAAATTCTACAAGGCATTGGTAAGACCAAATTTAGAATATTGTGTGCAGTTCTGGTCACCGAATTATAGGAAAGATATCAATAAATTAGAGAGAGTGCAGAGACGATTTACTAGGATATTAACTGGGTTTCAGCACTTAAGTTACAGAGAAAGGTTGAACAAGTTAGGTATCTATTCATTGGAGGGTAGAAGGTTGAGGGGGGATTTGATCGAGGTATTTAAAATTTTGAGAGGGATAGATAGAGTTGACGTGAATAGGCTGTTTCCATTGAGAGTAGGGGAGATTCAAACGAGAGGACATGATTTGAGAGTTAGGGGGCAGAAGTTTAAGGGAAACACGAGGGGCTATTTCTTTACTCAGAGAGTAATAGCTATGTGGAATGAGCTTCCTGTAGAAGTAGTAGAGGCCAGATCAGTTGTGTCATTTAAGGTAAAATTGGATAGGTCTATGGACAGGAAAGGAGTGGAGGGTTATGGGCTGAGTGCGGGTCGGTGGGACTAGGTGAGATTAAGAGTTCGGCACGGACTAGGAGGGCCGAGATGGCCCGTTTCCGTGCTGTGATTGTTATATGGTTATTTGGTTATTTAGATAGGTACGTGGAACTTAGAGAAACGGAGGGCTATGGGTAAGACGAGTAATTTCTAACGGGATATGTTCGGCACAACTTTGTGATGCTGTAGTTTTTTCGTTTCTATGTTCCTAAAATAAATCTGTTCGCTTGTTCTACGTATCCATACTATAAGGAATTAACTACGTCGCTTCTTGACTGTAATTAATCTGATTAGGATTGTGCAACAATTCTCCCTTGATGTTGTTGCTACACATCCTGTTTGGAATCACAAAAACTTGTATATTTATCGCAGCATACAATATACATTTGTTCAAATGTTAACTGTATTAATCGTCTAGTAAACATGGGTGAAAGTTGTAAATGATGTCGTCTCGATATTCTAATGCTCTCCGATGGTTCCATTATCAGCAACACGGCGCACCTATTTTCTTAAATTATGTTCTTTATCCACTGAATAATGCCGCGGTTTGCATCGAGCCCGGAGCCCGCAAATATTTGAGCGTAAGACGTCTTGAAAATAAATGAATAACACCGAATTTCATTTAGATATACAAAAATAAAAATATGCCGGAAAATCACTCTCTTTCCCTGGTGGCCTCGAAATGTAAGCACGGCCCAAAATGATGACACAAAGAAAAAGAGTATTTTCGCTAACCACCTGGTCATTCTTTAAAATAGTAACAAAATGCAAGTTCAACGTCTTTATTTTCTGCTGTCATTTTGGTCGATCGTTGGTACATTGTCCTCACACCTCTGCCTCTAAACTATATTACCGGTAAACTCCAATCGAAATCGACACGTTACACGGGATGGAAATTCTGCCTGTCATCTCTTTCTTTGCAGCCGATCACGAGTTCCATGTATGGCTGTAGTTTTGAAGTATTGATTCTGCCGTTTGTGAGTTTTGGCATTGCCAGCATTTTTATTCGCTGTCAACGGAGCGGGAATGACCAATAAATTCATGACCAATGTGTGCCAATATCGAGTGTCAGTGTGATCAGATGACTGGGCATCATCGCTGACAGTGTGATTGCGTTGAGGAACATGTTTATAAAGAGGGATATTTTCGCTATGTCCATCAACAGACTGGACGAGCTACGAAAGTACAAATTTTGCCAGAGGGGATACTGAATATGCAGTGACATTCTCTCTGTGTCCAGCAGTGAGACCCAATAACATTGTGTTACAGAGGGAACCGGACAAGCAGGGACATTATCTGTGTGGTTGCTGACAGGTCCGAGTAAGCAGTGATGATACCAGTGTGGCCAGTGATGTACCACTGGAGCGGCAACAGTTCTGTTCATTCCCGTAATGGAGACACCTGAAGGAGGGAAATAACCAATCTGTTATCCTTTGCAATCGATGGTGAAATGCCATGATTTTTTTGGGGGAAAAAATTCTCATTTGAGCGGTCTATCCATAAGTATTATTGTCATGTTAAACGAAGACTGGGGAATGACACCTGTTCGGTTTTAATTAGCAGACCCACAAGCCTCTGTAGCAGGTCAGGAACAATCACAGTATTGGAAGTATTCCATGGATACCACACTCCTTCCCCGCCCTCCCACCCCGGAGTGACCATGTGGGGTTTGGTATCACACAATGAACCGGATCAGGGGAGAAGTCTCTCCGTAGCTGAGCATATCGGACACAGTAACCACAACTCCCTAACATTCCCCGTTTGGGGACACACTTTGGGGGTGATAAATAAAGCTCCACACTGTATCTGACCAGTGTCCCAGGGGTAGTCGCCCTCAACACCTTACAACATTCGGCGCAGGGGATTTCACCGTTTAAGTGCTAATTTGTTTACCGACTGCCTCTCCTTTTGGAATAAGAATCCCAGGTTAGGTTCCCTGCGGCCGAAGATCTCCTCCAACGCTGCAAGCACAAAATGATTCGGGGAAGAGCGATTTTGCTGTCTGCCCGTGGAACGGAGACTAATGAAAACCGATTGAGAAGTCGGGGACTGATTTATAAGTCTGTGACTAGTAGCGGGCAGTAGGGATAGTTGTTGGGTCCTGAGGTTTGAGCGGTACAAATTGCTGATGAACCTGAGTATCATTTACACTCCACCGCGTATCAAACATAATTTTATTAGATGACGTGCCGAATCTTTGCAAACGTCTAATAAAACAGAAAGGCTGCACTGGCTTCTTTATAACTGACCAATAAGACCATAAGATGACGATGGCATTCGTCTGTATCGAAGGACAATTGCTATTTGTGCTGAACAAACCAAATGGAAATGTGGTCCAGAGCTGACCCCCCCCCCCCCAGGAACTATGCTGCTAATGAGAGAGAGAGAGAGATGAAGAACAGGGGTAGAGGCAACTGCTACAGATAGGAGAGAGACGAATGATTTAAGTATTATGGCTTCTTCACTGATGGAAATGTAAACAATCATTTGCTACAAGGACACTTCTTTGCTCGTTAACATTCTTGCTGAGACAGCAGGGAGTGGCCGAGTTTGATGGACATGGTCATTTGAGTTGATGGACGGCTGATACACCATCAAGGGGAGTTAAACGACGGGTCTGCGGAGACACAGATAGACAGACCAGTGGACACTGAAAGAGTGTTGGGCACCCACAGGAAGGTGGGGGACTGAAGGATCGGTTCAGGAGAATCGGTCCGGAGCACGGTGGATGAAGGCAGACCGGTGGGGACTTGTGTGCGTCCGCCCTTGCCTGGGTGACGAGTCCGTCACTGAAAAACGGTCTAGCCCGGAACGGAAGGGTCATAACCGATGACCCCCAACCGTACAACGGAACACGAAGACTACCGAAGGTTTGCCTGCTGCAGCTGCTCAACTCTCGCTCTCTCTCTCTCTCTCTCTCTCTCTCTCTCTCTCTCTCTCTCTCTCTCTCTCCAACATTGCAACACAACAACAATTACCTCAGCACGAACTGAACTGAACTGAACTTTATATTCTTCTATGACAATTCATTTACCCCGAGACATTGATAGAGCTTGTTTCTTATTATTGATTATTATTCCTACACTTCTATGTTTATTATTGCCAACCTGTTTTATAAGTATATTTGCATTATTGACACTGTTTTGCTTATTTTACTAACAAACACCTCTAGTGACGGTACCACCAGACTCCAACGTATCATTCATTTTCTGCTGGTCTGTTAACCCAGTCACGGGGTACGTAACAAATTGGTGCATCGTCTCGGGATTTGAATTCGCAAATTGGGGTGCCGGTGAATCTGGATAGATTTCCCTTATCTGATCTGGTTGTGTGAAAAACCAGAAAGGCAGGCAGCAGAAATGGATGTTGACGAGTGTCTGTCAAGTCCGAACCCTGTGGGTTTAAAGACGGCTAAAAAGTCTGAGTTGTGGGAGATGCTGGAGTCCTTGGAACTCACGGAGGTGAAGAAAGGGATGACGAAGGCTGAGATACAACGTACGATAGCTGAACATTATGTCACGATGCAGATATTCAAGGCGGAGGTGTTAGAACACTTTCCTGCAGGGAAAGGGGAGGTCCAGTTACGTCTAGAATAGATGCGACTGGAGAGAATTAAGTTGGAGGGGGACGAAGCAGAGAAACAGCGACAGTTCGAGAGGGAGAAATGGAAACGTGTGGATAGCGGGGCAGACCGTGGGGAAAGTTTAATGTTAGTCAGGAGATTAGGTTGGTACCTCCGTTCGAGGAAACGGACATTGATCGGTACTTCCTGCATATTTAAAAAGTGGCCGCCAACCAGAATTGGCCTAGAGATAAGTGGGTGGTGTTGTTACAAAGTGTAATTAAGGAGAAGGCTCAAGGAACATGTGCGGCGTTGTCTGAGGAGGTTGCAGAGGATTATGAGGAAGCAAAACTGGCTATCCTTTGGGCCTATGAGCTTGCACCCGAAGCGTATAGATAAAAGTTCAGGGACTTAAGGAAGCAGTGGAATCAGACGTTCACAGAGTTTACCCTCGAGAAGTGTGTCTACTTCGACCCTTGGTGCGCTGCAGAAGGGGTGGAGGAGGACTTTTATAGCTTAAGAGAGTTGATCCTGATCGAAGAATTTAAAGATTGTGTTCCGGATAATGTCCGGACATACCTGAACGAGAAGAAGAATAAGCCCATATCAGAATCTGCCAAGCTAGCAGATGAATACGCCTTAACCCACAAGATAAATTTTTCCCCAAATAAGAGCTACCAGAGGGGTGGTAGGGACGGTAGAGAAAGCCCACCGGCTAAGTCAGAGAATAAGCAGGGAACTGGTGGAAAGGGTAAGGAGGAGGAAAAGCAGGCTGGAAGGAAGTTTGCCAGCTTTACGTGTTATAATTGTGGGAAAGCTGGTCACATCGCATCTAAATACCTTGCTCCGAAGAGAGAGACAGGAAACGGAAAGACGACAACCCCGACTGGTTGCATTGAGCCGTTCAACAGCCCGATGAAGAAGGCGAGGTTAGATAGAGCCCAAGAGGGGCGTGAGAGGTTTATTTCGGAAGTGTTGGTATCTGTGAAGGAGGGAGAAACTCCAGTTTCAGTGCTGATCTGGAGAGATACTGGGGCTGGTCAGTCATCGATCCTAAGGAAGATGTTAGAATTCGGTGCTGAGACCGAGACCGGGGAGGTAAATGTGATAAAAGGTATCGGAAAGGGGACTGAGTCCGTACCTTTGCACAAGATATATCTGAAATGTGACCTGGTATCTGGACCAGTCGAAACCAGGGTGCCATTAGATGAGGACTGGGCGGTGGTACACTAACTAGGTGGTGGTTCCGAAGGTTTATCGGGAAGAAATTTTGAACCTGGCTCATAAGATACCCCTAGGTGGACACTTGGGAGTGAGGAAGACAGTAGATAGAGTTATGAAAGATTTTTACTAGCCGAATGTGAGGAAAGATATTATCGACTATTGTAGAAGGTGTCACACCTGTCAGGTGGCAGGAAAGCCAAATCATGTTATCCCTAAGGCACCTCTTAGACCGATACCCGCCTTTGAGGAATCTTTTTCCCGAGTCATGGTGGATTTTGTGGGTCCCCTGCCTAGAACTGCGAGTGGGGGGTCAGTACGTGATGACCATGATGTGTACTGTCACTAGATGCCCGGAGGCTGTGCCCCTGGGGAACTTTAAAACTCCCTCGGTGATAAAGGCACTCATTAAATTCTTCACCACGGTAGGATTGCCTACGGAGATACAGTCAGATCAGGGGAGTACCTTCACGTCCCTGACTTTTCAGCAGATGTAGACTCAAATTGGAGTTAAACAAATTCTGGCCTCTGCATACCACGCAGAATCTTAGGCGGCGCTGGAAAGATTCCACGCGACTTTAACGACCATGATTAAAACATACTGTCAGGAAAACACTCGAGACTGGGATGAGGGACACGGTTCAGGAATCTCTGGGGTTCAGTCCATTCGAGCTTATTTTTGGTCATAGGCCCACTAACCTTATTTAAAGAGAAATGGTCTAGCCCGACCATGCATGTCAATATGATTGACTATGTTTTGAAGTTTCGAGAGAGGCTCCACAAGGTTTGCGACCTTGCAAAGAAAAAACTCAAAGACTCCCAAACTAAAATGAAGCAATGGTATGATTAACGAGCCCGAGGACAAGAATTTCAAGTGGGCGATAAGGTCTTGGCTCTGTTCCCTATAGTTACCAACCCCCTACAGGCGAGATTCCAAGGGCCGTCCAAAGTGATCAAGAAAACAGACTCACTGAATTATGTGATCGAGACTCCTGATAAAAGAAAGCCGAGCCAGTTAGTACACGTTAATATGTTGAAAGGTTATCACAATGCAGAGCCCGCGCCGGTCGGTGCTGTCACGAAAACTGATGAGGCAGTAAGGATTGATAAGGAGGGGCCCGAACGTTTTGAAAAGATAAACTTAGTGCCCACCAGACTAGTGAACTCTGTTATTTTGGCCAACTTTGCTGATAAGGTCAGTCATTTGAAGCCTGGACAATAGGAGCAGCTGACAAAGCTAATTAACTGCAATGCAGATTTATGTCCAGACGTTCCGAGAAGATGCGAGGGAACAACATATGATGTTATTGTAACTTCAGCCCAGCCTATTCAGCAGTCCCCTCATCGGATGAATTTGGAAAAGATCAAGCTAGTGGAAAAAGAAATTGAACATATGTTAGCTGCTGGTAATATCCGGGAATCTTCCTCAGCATGGGCATCTCCATGTCTGGTTGTCCCGAAACCCGATGGTAGTGTAAGGTTCTGTACAGATTACAGGAAGGTGAATGCCGTCACAAATACTGATGCTTACCCTATCCCCAGGGTGTATGATTGCATTGATAAATTGGGTAAGGCGAGATACATCACCAAGATTAACTTGCTAAAAGGTTACAGGTGTGTTCCTTTAAATGACAGGGCTCGAGAAATTTCAGCATTTGTCTCTCCATCAGGGATATATGAGTACAATGTCTTGCCTTTTGGAAAGAAAAACGCTCCAGGGACATTTCAAGGAATGATTGACTCAGTGATTAAAGGATTAAAGAACACAGGGGCATAAATTGACGATTTAGTGGTTTGGAGTGATACGGGGGACGATTACATTGAGGCTGTGGGAGGAACTATTTAAACGGATGTCTGCAGCCAATCTCACAGTGAACCGAGCCAAAAGTGAGCTTGGCTATGCCACGGTCACATACCTGGGGTATATGGTGGGACAGGGGCAGCTGGCTCCTGTGCAGGCGAAAGTACAGGCTTTTTCTGAAGCTCCCGTGCCGACTGATAAGAGGGCACTGAGAAGGTTTCTCGGGAATGGTGGGATACTGTCGGAAGTTTTGTAAGAACTTCGCGGATATTGCCCTCCCTCTTACAAAGCTCTTTCAAGAGAGTGAAAAGTTTGTGTGGAGCAATCCTTGACAAGAAGCCTTTGAGAGGCTGAAAACTATATTATGGAACCACCCTGTGTTAAAAGCACCTGATTTTTCGAAACCCTTCTCCCTGGCAACCGACGCAAGTGACGACGCCGCAGGCGTCCTGCTGCAGAGAGCTGAAGACGAAATTGAACACCCAGTGGCTTATTTCTCTAGGAAGTTCAATGTGCACCAGAGAAATTATCCCACTGTAGAAAAAGAATTACTGTCACTTGTTCTGGCGTTACAGTATTTTGAAATTTACATTTGTCCGGCACAGAAGCCATTGATAGATTATACTGATCACAACCCATTGGTGTTCTTGACTAAGATGAAGAATAAAAATACACGGTTGTTAGGTTGGAGTCTGGTGTTGCAAGAATTTGATATCAAAATGTAACATGTAAAGGGAATTGACAATGTAATTGCTGATTGTTTATCTAGATGTTAGATTTGAAATTATATCTGTGTTACTCTGTTAGTTAATGACTGCATCTGTATTATATTAGATTCTGTAATGTGCCCTACTATTGAATTTTCCCCCCGGTAAAAATTCTTTTAAGGGTGGAGGTGTTATGGGTGATGAGAAAAACAGTTGGAGATGCGGTCCAGAGTCGACCCCCCTTTGAACTATGCTGCTAACAGTAGACAATAGACAATAGACAGTAGGTGCAGGAGTAGGCCATTCGGCCCTTCTAGCCAGTACAGCCATTCACTGTAATCATGGCTGATCATACACAATCAGTAACCCATTCCTGCCCTCTCCCTATATCCCTTCACCCCTATATCTATCAGAGCTCTATCTAACTCTCTCTTGAATGCATCCAGAGACTTGGCCTCCACTTCCCTTTGGGGCAGAGCATGCCAGATATCCACCACTCCCTGGGTGAAAAAGTTTTTCCACATCTCTGTTCTAAATGGCCGACCCCTTTACGAGAGAGAGAGAGATGAAGGGGGGGAGATATCATCTTGCAGATGGCAGTGAGAGAGACAAGGATTAAAATGGATGATTTAGTATTATGACTTCTTCGCTAATTGTTGACTTTAATGCCAAGGACATTTGGCCTGTTTGTGTGGATCCCTGCTGACACAGCAGAGTGATGCCAGGTGCCTGCTGGGACAGGAGGGAGTGACAGTTTGATGGACATGTTCAGTTGATGGATGGCTGATACCCCGTCAGAGGAGATAAAAGACGGGTCTGCTGAGACAGTAGACAATAGACAATAGGTGCAGAAGTAGACCATTCGGCCCCTCGAGTCTGTACCGCCATTCTGAGATCATGGCTGATCATTCACTATCAATACCCAGTCCCTGCCTTGTCCCCATATCCCTTGATTCCCCTATCCATCAGATATCTATCTATCTATCTCGACAGGAGGGAGTGACAGTTTGATGGACATGGTCAGTTGATGGATGGCTGATACCCCATCAGGGGAGATAAAAGAAGGGTCTGCTGAGACACCGGCAGACACGCCACGGAACACTGCAAGAGTGTTGTGCACCCACAGGAAGGTGGGGGCTTGGAGGACCGAATCAGGATATGTCACACTCAGTGTGACGGCAGGACCGGTGGGGGCTTGTGTTTGTGTGTGTCCACTCACACCAGAGTGACGAGTCCTCCACGGAAGAACGGTCCAGCCGAGAACGGAGGGGTCATAATCGAATGACCACATGATACAACGGAACAAGAAGACAACGGAAGGTCTGCCTGCTGCAGCTGCTGACATCTCACTCACACGCACTCTCTCCAACGTCACAACAACAACTACCTCGACTTAAAATGAACTGAACTGAACTCTGCATTATCTTAAGACTATTCATTTACTCCCAGAGTACAATAGAGCTTGGTTTTGATTCTTATTTCTACGCTTCTGTATTTATCATTGCTAACCTGTTTTATTTTTATATTCGCAATTTTGATACTGTACTGCTTAGTTTACTAATAAACACCTTTAGTTACAGTACTACCAGACTCCAACGTGTCATTGCATTTCTGGTGGTTTGGTAACCCGGTCACGGGGTACGTGAGAATATACTCACTTTGCCCTGGTTTCTGTCCTTGCTCGTATGAAGGTGGTTTACCTATTTATGCAAGTATTTCTCTGACAATAGAGATGTGACAGCCTAATGTAACATTGTATGGAAAAATAAGATAACACTGATGCAGACATGTTTTATACATTTAACAAACGGCTTTTTTAATGCAGCAGAGTTAGTCAGTTTTTCAATGTTCGTCGTCAGCCGTGTCAATGTATCCTTGAACTCCCTGTCGGTTGCTGCCGTACGCTCCAGTATTTGTTGTTGTTGTTTTAAGTTTTAAGTTCTCCTGCGCGTGAGCCAACAGCTGTCAGTCGTTTTAAGTTTTTCTAGTCTGTAACTACCCAAACCCGCACTTCAACGGCGAGATTCGACACCAAACATGTCGCTTGTTTTCGGTAGCTGTGTCCTGCGCATGCGCAGCAGGAGGAGATTCGCCGAAATCTCCGTTTCTGTGTGGACAGAGATATTTTCAAGAACGCATAATGTGGACGCCTGTTGTTTTCAAAATTATCCAGTGTAGTGTGGATGTAGCCCAAGAGTTAGCAATGTTATGCATATATAGAGGTATAAATAAAGTTCTCAATCTCAGGTGGCAGGTATTACAGGCTTACGATGGTACGTAAGGAAGTTCCGTTCAGTCCGCAGAACTGAGGCGAGAGAGAGAGGTATTTGTAATCCGAATAAACAGATGTCTCTGATCTTCCCGTTGCTCTCCGGATCCTTCAGGTGAGCCAAATGTTGACTTCACCAAGGGTACCGTCTTCAGGTGGTAAAGAGACCGACCAAGGTAGGGGTCAGGGGTGGGCAAACTTTTTGAATTGTGGGACAAAGTGTTCTAAAATTTGACAGGGGAGCCGGACCAGGAGCAGATGGACGGAGTGTTTTGGTAATACACCTCATAAGAGAAAATAAAATACCATGGGATATGTAGAAAACATGTGCTTTAATTTCAATTGAAAATGAACAAATGCATTACAAGAAAATATCTGTCTTTGAAGTCCCATGGTATTTAGCTGTTTATTGAAATGGCTTTTAAAACACTGAAAATTAAATGAATAAAGTACAGCTTTTTTAATAGTAACAGTTATTATTTTAAAGCACTGAAAATTCTGTTATCCTTCAAGATATTATCATCATCACTCTCCTCCTGACTGTCTTTATTTCAAAAACGGTAGGAGATGCAGGTCTACTTGTCATGCTCCTTCTTATTCAACTGTCCCCTGTGCCAAAACTCAACAACGACCAGCACAAAGACAGAACAATGACAGTGCGCCAGTGTGCGGAGCGCGTTATTTGATCTGGAGCGCATTTTTTATTTTGAGAACGTACGTGCACCTGCGCACTACTCATGTCCATCACTTAACAGAAATGACATGTAACATGTAAGGCTTATTGAAAAAAAAATTTCAAATGCATTTTTTACATAACACAACGAAGAAACTTATTTTTAATTTCAGTGGGAACAGTGTTGTTGGTCTCCCTTTTTAGCCAGCGCATCAAAGTCTGGATTTAGTTTTGTTTTGGCGATTCTCAGGATGGATCTGAGGTGTGGGTCAGTTAACTTGGATCTGTGGCTGGCTTTGTTGATATTCATGACGCTGAACGCCTGTTCACACAAATAGCTCGAGCCGAACAAAGAGTAAAGCGCAAATGTGGAGTAAGACGCTGCACCTCAACAAAGGTCAATGTATATAGAGTGCGTCATCTATTGGGAAAACGCCAGAATAGCGGGGAAAAAACGTTAACAAGGCTTATTAATATAATTTCATCAAGTTCTGCGGGCAGGATTAAAAAATATGGCCCGCGGGCCGTAGTTTGCACATGCCTGGGTTAAACACACCGGTAGTTCCCACACTGTAACAGCCATTGGTCCAGTTCCGCGACGTACGAAAGAACTCCAACAGTGATTTGCCTTCTTCAGTGAACAATCTCGCCCAGACAAGGGTAAACACGCAAGTGATATTCACAATGGCTTCCCTCTCACTAGAGAACCCACTCCTGTGGATTAACGGTGTGACAATCACACTTCTGTATTCGAACGGAATCGAAATCACCCCTCACAGGCTACTTGGAGAGTCAAACAGTGATCTCTTTGTCACTAGGTTTTCTCTGTTTCAAACCTTCCACTCCTCTCTGCAAACTTCTTCCGGCTGCAGCACTTGTGAAAGTCATTTATCAACACTCTGGATCGATCTCCACTCACCCCTTTTAAACTCCTGAAAGTTTAAACCAGCCACCCCACGCACTGGTGTCTTTCATTAACCGAAGCCATGTCTACTCTGACTGTGTCCTTGTATATTGCAACTCTACAAATCTCTGGTGAGACTGCACTTAGAGTATCGTGTTCAATTCCGGTCACCTCATTATAGGAAGGATGTGGAAGCTATGGAGAGGGTGCGGAGGAGATTTACCAGGATGTTGCCTGGTTTTGGAGAACAAGTCACATGAAGTAAGGTTAGCAGAGCTGGGACTTTTCTCTTTGGAGTGTAGAAGAATGAGAGGGGACTTGATAGATGTCTACAAGATTATGAGAGGCAGAGATAGGGTGGATAATCAATCCCTGTTTCCCAGGGCACCAACTGCAAACACCAGAGGGCATCAGCACAAAAGTAAGAGGGGAAGTTTAGGGCAGACATCAGGGGTAGGTTTTTTACACAGAGGGTTGCGAGTGCCTGGAATGACTTGCCAGGGATGATGGTGGAGGCTAAAACATTAGGGGTATTTAAGAGCTTCTTGGACAGGCACATGGATGAAAGAAAAATGGATTTCATGATATAATTTATTTTTATTTATTTATTTTTCTTTATTCTCTATCGGGAAAATCCTTATCCGTGAATGTTCGGAGATAACTGGAAAGATTTTTTTCTCTCACGTTTTCAAATTTTTATCCTCAATTGGACTGCCCAATCTTTCTTTTTCTTTATTTTTTTCGTTCATTTTTTTTGCTTCAGTTTAGTTAGTTCGGTTTTTGTTCCCTTTATCAAATAAAAGTTCCAATTTTTTTATGATTGCTATGAGGAGTTGTAATTTTTTTACCGTTGTAAATAAAACAGCGAAACATTTTACCTGTCTGATTTTGACATTATATACGTTCTGATTTGTGTTACTGTTTATGTCTTTTATATTATCTGTTTGCTAAACTCCTCCTCTGATTTGCATATTCTTTCTTGGAAGACCAATAAAAAGATTGAAAAATGAAATGAAATGAAAAACTGGAGGGTTACGTGGTAGTGAGGATTTAGTACTATTTTTTAAGGATTATTTGGGTCGGCACAAAATGGAGGGCTGAAGGGCCTGTACTGTGCTGTAGTGTTCTATTCAAAACAAGCTGCAGTGAAAAACATTCATGTCCATCAGATAACTCCACCTCCCTCACCATAGTAAACAGGTCTTTCTCCCCACCCCCCTCCTCCCTTCCGATTTCTCTCTCCCCCCCCCCTGTTCCTATCACTTCTTCCTTTCGACTTTCAGGCTCTCTACCCCTCCCTCTCTCTCTCCATCGCCCCCCGTCTCTCTAACCCGTCCCCCACTCTTTCTTCATCCCTGTCTCTCACCCACTCTCTATCTTCCCTCTCTGTCTCTCCTCCCTTTTCAATTCCTCTCCCACTCTCTCTCTCTCTGTCCCTCCTCCCGCGCCCTTTCCACACACACTCTTTCGCTTCCCCCTCTCGCTGCTTTCCCTGTTCAGTTCGTCTCCCTTCTCTCGCACATCCACTGTCCCTTTTAAACTTATCTCTCTCACTCTGTCTCTCCCCATCTCTCTTTCTCTCTCTCACCTCCTCCCCCACCCCGTCTCTCCTCAATTTATCTCTCTCTCTATTTCTCTACGGCAGACCATCGTCTGCCTGGATGCAAATGTGATCTGCGCCCTCGCCTGCACTCCCGCCATCTTCCTGTACTCGCTGAACGTCCGCATCTTCCCCTGCATCGGCGACTGCTACACCGGATGCCGGATGGTGAGTGTTCCGCCAGCACCCCCCCCCCCGAAAACACACACACACACACACACACACACTAGCGAGCCAGCCGTCATCCACACACCCCCACCTCGTACCCACGGCCTTCCCCCTCTTCACCGGCGCCTCCTTGCTCCCCTCGCGGTAGCGCTCCCCCTCTCCAAGCAAAGACTCCTCCGAACCCCCTATCCCCTCTGTTGTATCGGCTCTTCTCTCCTCTCCTCCCCCTCTACCTCGACCACTTCCTCTGGCATCTCGTTCCGTATCCCTCTGAACCTTTCCTATCCGTGTCTCTGTCCGAGTGCTGTTAATGTCCCTGCCTCGACCACTTCCTCTGGCAGCTCCTTCCACAGACGGACCACCCGTATCCCTCTAAACCTTTCCTATCCGTGTCCCTGTCCGAGTGCTGTTAATGTCCCTGCCTCGACCACTTCCTCCGGCAGTTCCTTCCATTGACGGACCACCCTCTGGGCGAAAAGGTTTCCCCTCGGGTCCCCTAATAAATCTCTAAAACCTGTGGCCTCTGTTTCAAGATTCCCCGACCCTGGGGAAAAGTCTGTTCATATTCACCCTATCTGTGCCCCTCGTGGTTTTACACCCTGTCAGGTCCCCCCCTACGCTCCAGGGAAGGAAGTCCCTACCTGCCCGACCTCTCTCCATAACTCAGCCCCTCGAGTCCCGGCGACACTCTCGTAACTCCTCGTGAGCTCCCGCCTCCGGTACACGGTGCCCTGTCCGGCGATGGCGGGCATGCCAAACGCCGCCTTCACCGCCCCGTCTGCCTGTGATCCCGCTTCCAGGGAACCATAAATCTAGGAATCTGGGAATAATGGTGCATAGTTCCCTGAAGGTGGAATCTCATGTGAATAGGGCGGGGAAGAAAGCTTTTGGTATGCTGGCCTTTTTAAATCAGAGCACTGAGTACAGAAGTTGAGATGTAATGTTAAAATTGGACAAGGCATTGGTAAGGTCAAATTTGGTATATTGTGTACATTTCTGGTCACCGAATTATAGGAAAGATGTCAACAATATAGAGAGAGAGTACAGAGAAGATTTACTCGAATGTTACCTGGGTTTCAGCACCTAAGTTACAGGGAAAGGTTGAACAAGTTAGGTTATTCTTTGGAGCGTAGAAGGTTGAGGGGGGACTTAATAGAGGTATTTAAAATTATGAGTGGGGTAAATAGGGTTGATGTGGATAGGCTACTTCCATTGAGAGTAGGGGAGATTCAGACAAGAGGACATGAGTTGAGAGTTAAGTGGCAAAAGTTTACGGGTAACACGAGGGGCAAGTTCTTTACTCAGAGAGTGGTAGCTGTGTGGAAGCAGCTCCCAGTAAAAGTGCTAGAGGCAGGTTCGATTTTGTCATTAAGAAAATGTACAGGAAAGGGTTTTGGATTGAGAGTAGGTCGGTGGGACTAGGTGAGAGTAAGCGTTCGGCACGGGCTAGAAGGGCCGAGATGGCTTGTTTCCCTGCTGTAGTTGTTATATGGTTATAAACCAAAACTTGGCGTGTTCCGTTAATCGAAGGCTAAAGTTCTCCGTCTCTCACCCCTCTCCCTCTTTCACCCCTCTCCGCCTCTCACTCTGTCCATCTCACTCTCTTTGTCTCTGCCCCCTGATTTCCACCTTTCTCTCCCCTCCCTGTCCGACCTCTCTCATCTCCTGCCTCTCACCCCTCTCTCTCCCCCATCTGACTCTCATGTCTCTCCCTCTATCAACTGTCCTCTGCCACCTCTCTTCTTTCTTCCCCTTCCCTAACCTCATCTCTCTCCCACCCACTCCCTCTCTTCCTCCCCGTCTGGATCTCCCCACCTCCGCCTACCCCAATACACACTCTCCGTCACCCCTCTCTCTCTTCCCCGGCCATCTCCACTCATGCCCCTCCCTCCCTCTTTCTCTCTCCTCTCTGTCTCTCACACTATTTTTCTCTCTCTCTCTCCCCATCCACTCCTCTTTTTCCGTCTGGCTCTCTCCCCCCTCCCATGCTCCCTCTGCCAAACACCGAATCTCGCAGAGGTTTGTCAGCGGGATCACGGTGATCTTGCTAGTCAACTGCCTGGTCTCGCTGGTGATGTCCGTCCTCACGGCCATCGCCAACTGCAGGGACCTCGAGTGCTGCGCCACACAGCCTCCGCTGGTGAGTGGGATCTTCCTGTGCACGGGTTTGTGTGTGTGTGTGTGTGTGTGTGTGTGTGTGTGTGTGTGGCTGGCGAGGGACGGGGCATGGGTACAAGAGATGAGGGAGGTGAACAGCGTGGGAAGGGAGCAAGAGAGCGGGAGGGGTAGAGAGAGATGGAGGCAGAAAAGGAATAAAAGTGTGTGGAGAGGGGTGGAGAGAGGATGATAGGGTGGGGAGAGGAGGATAGGGTGGAGGGGTGCAGAGAGGAGGATAGGGGGCGGAGAGGGGAGGAGGATAGGGTGGAGAGGATAGGGTGGGTAGAGGGGTGGAGAGAGGAGGATAGGTGGGGAGAGAGAGGTGGGGGAAGAGACGGAGAGAGAAGAGGGGACCGAGGGGACTGAGAGAGGCTGAGGGTGTGGGTCTCATCTCTCCTCACCTTCTTTCTCCCCTCCTCAATCTGACCACTCCCTCTCCCCCACCCTGCAGAAAATGGTGGTGATCCACGCCAACCAGCCCGCACCGCCAGACCTCGCCTCAATCTCCTCTGGCAAGCCGGCGCCCACTCCCGCCTTTGACGGGCCCCAGTGACGACACGCCCCTATACTCCACGGGAAAGCCTGAACGATTCGGGCCGAGCGATCTGAGGCTCAGCCCGAAAGAAAAGTCAAAGCAGGACTTTCGAGGCTGAGGAGGGGAGGGAAGGGTAACGGTGTTAGCCTCTTCCCGTAGTCACATTCCTCCCCCGTGGGAACCTCCCAGTTCCATCTCCCTTGTTACGAGCCGCCCTGTCCCACCCTCGGCTTCCGTCACTCCTGAAACACTCCGCTCTCTGTCCCCTCGCTATCATCGCCCATCCCACCCTGGCTGGCGGCCATTTTGTGATGGTTACCATTGACAACCGCTCTCCGTGCATCATAGAATGGGGCACACCCTTTTCCTCACCTTCCACTCACTTCCCTTCCTGTTTATTCAATCTCAACTCCTCATCCCTCCTCTCCTTCCCCTCGGTGTCCGATCTCCTGACTCTCCATTTAACCTTCTGCCGACAGCCATTTTGTGACAGTGTCAGACCCTCCTTCCCATCCCATCACTCGCAATCCCCTTCCCTCCCTCCCCTCGCTCTCCTCTCCCCGCCATCTCGATGCTCTGCATCGCATGCTGGATGGGGTTGCCATATTTCGATGCCTGTCTTCACCTCTCCTCATCGCCCCCTTTCGCTCTCTTTTACCCAGTGATTCACTCCCCTACCCACCCCATCACTCCTGACATCCTTTCCCCTTTCTCCCGCCATCCACCACATCCTGAGTGGTGAAAATGTTCTGTTGGGATCATTCTGCTCCCTCACCCACTCCCTTCCCTCCGTCGTTGAGTGAGTCGCTCCTCTCTCCCTCTGTTGGGACACTCAACTCTCCGTCTCGTCAGCCCTGGCCGCGTCCCCGACCACCCCCCACCCCCCGCTCCCCCTTGTCTCCGAACACGCCCCCTTTCTTGCAGTTCGTCTTATTTGTGAAGGAAATGGTCACCACCCATTGATCCTCCACTATTGAAAACGTCACTCCCCCCACACTGTCCAATCAGACCATTCCCTCCCGTCCCATTACATCCCCTCCCTCCCCGTTCCATCACTCCCGCTCCCTTCCTGTTGTTTCTCTCCTCCTCACCCCGTCTTTATCTTCTCCATGTCGGCCACCAGTTTGTGACAGGAACTTCTGCCCCTTCCCTTTCCGTCCCCTTTTCAGTCAGTGACTTCGCCACGCTCACAGTTTCATCAGTCCACTCCTCGTCCCATCACTCCTCTTCCTCCCAAACCCCTCACCCCTCCTCAACAAAACCCACATGTATATGTGTATGTGTGAATATCTGAGATATATTCATTAATTCAATGACAAAATTATTGGACTTAAAACATATGTACAACGCCCAAGACAATATAAAACACAAATTAAAATACTGTTATTACAATCAATAACACACTCGATTCCGGGATTGTATCCATGGGCACCGCACGTTCCTTCGCCATAGATTCTGAGTGTGACAGTGGCCATTGTAAGTCAGTGTCTCACTCCATCCCTGGCGGCCACATTAACCAAGGATTCGCCCATTTTAAATCAGCGCGTCCCTCCCTCTCTTGTGCTCACTTCTACCAAAGCCGTCACTCCCTCCCCAGCGGCCATTTCAAGTGAAGCGTCGGACATCCCACCTCTCCCGGAAGTTCCGGGAGTCTCCCTCATATTGTTCGCGGCTCCCTGACGCCCGCGAATTATATACAATCTCCCGCAAATCGATTTTTTTGAGAGGGGCAGGGAGAGGGAGAGAGCGCTCCATGGCAGAGTATTTAAAAAAAAAGAAAATACTAAACGTACTTCACCACAGACTACACTAAAGTGTACCTCTGCCTAATAGGGGTCAGGAATAATGACAGTGTTGCTCGCTGCACTGTTTGCAACAGTGACTTTTCTATTGCCCGTGGGGGGTTAAATCACTGTTGAGGTGAGTTTAACGGGTGTCATTCGTTCATTCGCATAGCTAACGCTATTTAAACTAGCTGGCTGGCCGCTAAGGAGCTACTCTCTTGCAGACATCCCACTTCTCCCGGGAGTTCCGGGAGTCTCCCGCAAATTGATGGTGTCTGCTTCCTTGAAATGAGATTTTGCAGGGTGGAATTCATTGAGTGATGGAATGGTGCAGACGGAACTTCACTGTGTGTTTGGCATTGCAAGTGTGTGATGGGACAGTGTGGAGGACAATTCTCTCTGTGGCTGGTCCCGGGTGTGAGTAAATTTACAAAAGTAACTTAAACAATGTATGAGCTGCTGACGTGCGGGAATAAATAATCTGCTCACAGTCACACACAATTAACTGACCGGCGACAAGGAGTGACCGGTTGAACAATCAGTCCCGTTTCTCACCGTCACTCTGCACCGGGGAACCGATGATTATAAAATCACACTTCAGGGCTGTGTCCGGGATCGCTGCAGATCCAGGGTCACTGCCGAGGGATTTGTCCATTTAACATCATTATATCGGCCAGGCTGCCGAATGCACCTTCCTCAGAAAGGGGGCAAAAGGATTCTCTCCCGGGATCATCGCCCCCACCCCGGGACACCGGTGTCCCAGACTGAGCCCCGGCCCCGGGGTTCTTCCTGTCTTGGTAATTCTCCGGCGTGTCACGTGGGAGTCTCGAACTCGCACTTCCGGCGGACAACAGGCGGAAACACGTCACTGCGGGACGCAGCGCGGGGCCCGAGCCGGGTCCGTTAAAACCGTTGGGAATCAGCCCCGGCGCGCGGCCGTTAAAGGTAAGGGCGGGAGTTAAAGGGGTGGGCGGGGAGTTGGCCAAATGTCCCCATCCAGCGGGCGGGGATGTTCACACATTCAGATGTTCAGATCCACACTCTCAGTCCGGGTCTGACTCCCCGCAGAGATCTCAGTTCATTCTCCCCGGTCTCACTGAACAGATTCCCCTCCAGCCTGAAACAGATGGGAGAATAAAGATGAAATAAACAGATTACACAACAGTGTCAGTAACAGGGGACCGGGGTTAATGTTTCAACAACACTCACAGACAAATATCACCAGAAAACCCGCGGATCCGCTGATATTTTATCACATTGAACATTAACACAAACACTCACCAGATCCACTCCAGACTCCGGAGGGTCAGTATGAGGCGGCGGAGAGCGGGGACAGATTGGTCTGTCAGAGAGTTTGATCCCAGGCTCAGATCCGTCAGTGATGGGTTTGTACTGAGAGCGGAGGCGAGATCCTCGGCACCAGAATCTGTGAGACCGACACGGATCAGCCTGGAGATGAGAGAGAGAGTGAGGGTGAAGGACATAGAAAGACAGGGGACAGTACAAATCCCCAGTGTTTATCAGTAACACAATTACTGATCACATTAATATTCAGTGTCAGACACCCAGTGACTGTAAACACGATCTCCCACAGTCTGGTACTTACCACAGTTTCTGTATTTTACACTCCCGGTTCCTCAGAGCCGCAGACACCAGTTTCACTCCTGAATCTCCCAGTTTATTATCACTCAGGTTCAGCTCCGTCAGTGATGGGTTTGTACTGAGAGCGGAGACGAGATCCTCGGCACCAGAATCTGTGAGACCGACATTGTTCAGCCTGGAGATGAGAGAGAGTGAGGGTGAAGGACAGAGAGAGACAAGAAACGGTACAAATCCCCAGTGTTTATCAGTAACACAATTACTGATCACATTAATGTTCAGTGTCAGACACCCAGTGACTGTAAACACAATCTCCCACAGTCTGGTACTTACCACAGTGTCTGTATTTTACACTCCGGGTTCCTCAGAGCCGCAGACACCAGTTTCACTCCTGAATCTCCCAGTTTATTATAACTCAGGTTCAGCTCCGTCAGTGATGGGTTTGTACTGAGAGCGGAGGCGAGATCCTCTGCACCAGAATCTGTGAGACCGACACCCCACAGCCTGGAGATGAGAGAGAGAGAGGGTGAAGGACACAGAGAGACAGGAGACGGTACAAATCCCCACTGTTTATCAGTAACACCATTACTGATTTTTTTTCTTCAGTATGACTGTGCAGGTCAGCCAGTGAGAACAGCGAGAAGAGTTTAAAAGGAAGACAGATTTACAGAGCGAGCGTCAGAGGAGCGGGAGACAGAGTAGGAAGGCTTTGGCTCAACGGGGCTTCGGCGATAAAGGGTCGAGGTGAGGTAGGTTATCTGTTTACAATACAGAGAGCATGTGTGTGAGGCTGGGTTTCTGTGCTCGGTGTCAGATGTGGGAGATCCTGGAGACTCCAAGCCTCCCGGACGGCAACATCTGCACCCGGTGTGTCAAGCTGCAGCTCCTTAGGGACCGAGTTAGGGAACTGGATATGCAGCTCGATGATCTTCGTCTGGTCAGGGAGAACGAGGAGGTGATAGAGAGGAGTTACAGGCAGGTGGTCACACCGGGGCCACGGGGGACTGAAGAAGTGGGTGCCAGTCAGGAGAAGGAAGGGCAACAAGCAGGCACTGGAGAGCAAGAAGGAGATACTACAGAGTACCCCAGTGGCTGTACCGCTTGACAATAAGTACTCCTGATCATGTGCTGCTGGAGGGAGGGACGGCCTCGGGAGGGGGGGAGGGTGGTGGGGAAGCAACAGTGGACGTGTCTCTGGCACAGAGTCCGGCCCTGTGGTTCAGAACAGCAGGGAAAGGAAGAGGATGGCAGTAGAGATAGGGGATTCTGTAGTTAGCAGGTCAGACAGGCGAATCTTTGGATGCAGGAATGAAACACATGAATGATGGTAGTTTGCCTCCCTGGTGCCAGGGTCCAGGATTTTCAGATCGCATTCAAGATAGCCTGCAGTGGGAGTGAGAACAGCCAGAGGTCGTGGTACATATTGGTACCAGTGACATAGGTAGGAAAAGGGAAGAGGTCCTGAAAACAGACTACAGGGCGTTAGCATGTAAGTTCAGAAAAAGGATTACTGACTGTGCAACTAGACAGTGAGAATAGGAATAGGATGAGGTTAAGGATAAATGCATGGCTGAGGGATTGGAGCAGGAAGGAGGGATTCAGATTAATGGATCATTGGGACCTCTTTTGGAGCAGGTGTGACCTGCACAGAAAGGACGGGTTGCACTTGAATCCTGGGGGGAGCAATATCCTGGCAGCAAGGTTTGCTAAGGCTGTTGCGGAGATTTTAAATAGAATTGCTCGGGGTTGGAAATGAACTGATGTGACGGAGTAGAGGAAGGATGGCTCACAAATAGAGAAAATTTGGAGAGAATGCGAAAGGGAGGATAGGCAGGAGATAGAGAAGGGACACATTCAGTCCAGTCATTTGAGATGTGTCTATTTTAATGCAAGGAGTATGATGAATAAAGCGGATGAGCTTCGAGTGTGGATCAGCTCTTGGAGCTATGATGTTGTGGCCATTACAGAGAGTAGGATGGCTCAGGGGCAGGAATGGCTACTTCAAGTGCCAGGCTTTAGATGTTTCAGAAAGGACAGGGAGGGAGGCAAAAGAGGTGGGGACGTGGCACTGTTAATCTGAGATAGAGTTACGGCTGCAGAAAAGGAGGACGTCATGGAGGGGTTGTCTACGGAGTCTTTGTGGGTGACAGTTAGGAACAGGAAGGGGGTGAATAACTTTACTGGGTGTTTTGTATAGACTACCCAACAGTAACAGGGACATCGAGGAGCAGATAGGGAGTCAAATTCTGGAAAGCAGTAACAATAACAGGGTTGTTGAGGTGTGAGATTTTAATCTCCCAAATATTGATTGGCATCTCCCTAGATTGAGGTGTTTTGATAGGGTGGAGTTTGTTAGGTGTGTTCAGTAAGGTTTTGTGACGCAATATGTAGATAAGCCTACAAAAGGGGAGGCTGTACTTGATCTGGTATTGGGAAATGAAACAGGCCAGGTATCATGTCTCTCAGTGGGACAGCATTTTGGAGATAGTGATCACAATTCTGTCTCTTTTACCATACCTTTAGACAGGTATAGGATTAGGTAAGTTAGGGAAACCTTTAATTGGAGTAAGGGGAACTATGAGGCTATCAGGCTGGAACTTGTAAGCATAAATTGGAAACAGATGTTCTCAGGGAAACATACCAAAGATATGTAGAAAATGTTCAGGGGATATTTGCGTGGGGTTCTGAGTAGGTACGTTCCAATCAGACATGGAAAGGATGGTAGGGTACAAGATCCGTGGTGCACAAAGGCCTTTGTAAATCTAGTCAAGAAGAGCTTACAAAAGGTTCAAAAATGCGGTAATGATATGAATCTGGAAGATTATAAGGCTGGCAGGAAGGAGCTTAAGAATGAAACCAGGAGAGCTAGAAGGGGCCATGAGAAGGCCTTGGCAGACAGGATTAAGGAAAACCCCAAAGCATTCTGCAAATATGCGAAGAGCAAGAGGATAAGACGTGAGAGAATGGGACCAAACAAGTGTGACAATGGAAAAGTGTGTATGGAACCGGAGGAAATAGCGGAGGTATTTAATGAATCATTTGCTTCAGCATTCTTGATGGAAAAGGATCTTGGCGATTGTAGGGATGACTTGCAGTGGACTGAAAAGCTTGAGAATGTAGATATTAAGAAAGAAACTGTGCTGGGGCATTTGGAAAGCATCAAGTTGGATAAGTCACAGGGCCATGAAGGGATGTACCCCAGGCTACTGTGGGAAGGGAGAGGGGAGATTGCTGAACCTCTGACGATGATCTTTGCATCATCACTGAGGATCTGAGAGGTTTCGGAGGATTGGAGGTTTGCGGATGTTTTTCACATATTCAAGAAAGGGAGTAGGGATAGCTCAGGAAATTATAGGCTAGGGAGTCTTACTTCAGTGGTTGGTAAGTTGATGAGAAGATCCTGAGAGATAGGATTTATGAACATCTGGAGAGGCAAAATATGATTAGGAATAGTCAGCAAGGCTTTGTCAAAGGCAGGTTGTGCCTTCCGAGTCTGAATGATTTTGTTGAGGATGTGACTAAACACATTGATGAAGGAAGAAGATGCAGTATATATTGATTTCAGTAAGGCATTTGAGAAAGTACACCATGCAAGACATATTTAGAAAGTAAGGAAGCTAGGGATCCAAGGGGACATTGCTTTGTGGATCCCGAACTGGCTTGCCCACAGAAGACAAAGAGTGGTTGTAGATGGGTCACATTCTGCATGGAGGCCGGTGACCAGTGGAGTGCCTCAGGGATCTGTTCTGGGACCCCAAGTCTTTGTGATTTTTATAAATCACAATAAATGAGGAAGTGGAGGGATGGGTTAGTAAATTTGATGATGACACAAAGGTTTGGGGTGTTGTGGATAGTGTGGAGGGCTGGCAGAGGTTACAACGGGACATTGATAGGATGCAAAACTGTGCTGAGAAGTGGCAGATGGAGTTCTAACCAAATAAGTGTGAAGTGGTTCAATTTGCTAGGTCAAATATGATGGCAGAATATAGTATTAATGGTAAGACTTGGCAGTGTGGAGGATCAGAGGGATCTTGGGGTCCGAGTACGTAGGAGACTCAAAGCTACTATGCAGGTTGACTCTGTGGTTAAGAAGGCGTAGGATTGTTTAAGAGTCGAGAGGTAACGTTTTAGAGTTGAGAGGTTATAAGAGGGATAGATCGAGTTGACGTGGATAGGCTTTTTCCATTGAGAGTAGGAGAGATTCAAACAGAAGGACATGATTTGAGAGTTAGGAGGCAAAAGTTAAATGGGTAACACGAGGGGGAATTTCTTTACTCAGAGAGCGGGAGCTGTATGGAATGAGCTTCCAGTAGAAGTGGTAGAGGCAGGTTCGGTATTGTCATT
Source organism: Hypanus sabinus (assembly GCF_030144855.1). Lineage (NCBI taxonomy): Eukaryota > Metazoa > Chordata > Chondrichthyes > Myliobatiformes > Dasyatidae > Hypanus > Hypanus sabinus. Next base: position 335,361 of record NW_026779325.1, on the reverse strand, counting down.
TAAAGTAAAATTGGATAGGTAAATGGACAGGAAAGGAGGATTATGGGCTGAGTGGAGGTCGGTGGGACTAGGTGAGAGTAAGCATTCGACACAGACTAGAAGGGCTGAGATGGCCTGTTTCCATGCTGTATTTGTTTTATGCTTACATTTTGCAGCTATGCAGGACCTTGGTCAGACCCCAGTTGGAGTACTGTGCTCAGTTCTGGTCGCCTCACTGCAGAAAGGATGTGGGAGCCATAGAAAGGGTGCAGAGGAGATTTACAAGGATTTTGCCTGGATTGGGGAGCATTCCTTATGAGAAGAGGGTTGAGTGAACTCGGCCTTTTCTCCTGGAGTGACGGAAGATGAGAGGTGATTTGATAGAGGTGTACAAGATAATGAGAGGCATTGATCGTGCGGATAGTCAGAGGCTTTACTCCAGGGCTGAAATGGCTAGCACGAGAGGGCATAGTTTTAAGGTGCTTGGAAGTAGGTACAGAGCAGAGGTCAGGGGTAAGTTTTTTACACAGAGAGTGGTGAGTGTGTGGAATGGGCTGCTGGCAGCGGTGGTGGAGGCGGAAACGATCGGATCTTTAAACTCCAGGATGGTTACATGGAGCTCAGAAATATAGAGCACTATGGGTAAAACGTAGGTAATTCTAAGGTAGAAACATGTTCAGCACAGCTTTGTGGGCCAAAGGGCCTGTATTGTCCTGTATGATTTCTATGTTTGTTTGTTTCTACTGATCACAGTAATGTTCAGTGTCAGACACCCAGTGACTGTTAACACAATCTCCCACAGTCTGGTACTTACTCCAGTTTCTGTATTTTACACTCCGGGTTCCTCAGAGCCGCAGACACCAGTTTCACTCCTGAATCTCCCACGTCGTTCTCCCCAAGTCTAAACACAAACAGACAGATTGATGAACAAAGTGATTCAAACCGTGGATCTGAGGGAATTTCACTCACTCGGATATTTCAGGAAACATTAAACTCTTCAGTAAATCACTGATCAGAATTCCCATCACTGTCAATGTCCCTCACTGCCCAGCTCCAGGGTATTCGACGAATGTCAATAATTTAGTCTGTCGGTGTGACCCTGTAAAGTCCACATATTCTCTCTCATTTCCACATGGCTCAACAAAATGTTCCACACAGAAATGCAGAAATGTCAATGGGACACAGTAAAATAGACCCCCCCCCCCCGAGCTAAAGGGATGGTGAAGAGAGACCCCACAGAGGGAAGGGGGATGAGGAAGAGAAATCCCACAGGAGGGAGGGAGATGGGGAAGAGAGATCCCACAGGAGGAAGGGGGATGGGGAAGAGAGATCCCACAGGAGGAAGGGGGATGGGGAAGAGAGATCCCACAGGAGGAAGTGGGATGGGGAAGAGAGATCCCACAAGAGGAAGGGGGATGGGGAAGAGAGATCCCGCAGGAGGAAGGGGGATGGGGAAGAGAGATCCCACAGGAGAAAGGGGGATGCGGAAGAGAGACGCCACAGGAGGAAGGGGGATGGAGAAGAGAGACCCCACAGGAGGTAGGTGAATGGGGAAGACAGATCGTACAGGAGGAAGGGGGATGGGGAAGAGAGATCCCAAAGGAGGAAGAGGAATGGGGAAGAGAGATCCCACAGGAGGAAGGGGGATGCAGAAGAGAGACCCCACAGGAGGAAGGGTGATGCGGGAGAGAGACTCTACAGGAGGAAGGGGGATGTGGGAGAGAGATCCCACAGGAGGAAGGGGAATGGTGAAGAGAGACCCCACAGGAGGAAGGGGGATGGGGAAGAGAGATCCCACAGGAAGAAGGGGGATGGGGAAGAGAGGTCCCAAAGGAGAAACGGGGACTGTGTACAGATCCCAAAGGCGGAAGTGGGATAGCGAAGAGCGTTCCCCAGGAGGGAGATGGGAGAGAGTTATACCACCGGAGGAAGTGGGATGGGGGAAGAGAGATCCTACAGGAGAATGGAGGATGGGGAAGAGAGATCCCACCGGAGGAAGGGGGATGGGGTAGACAGGTCCCACAGGTGCAAGGGGGTTGGGAATAGAGATCCCATAGGAGGATGTGGGATGCGGAAGAGTGATCCCAGAGAAGGAAGGGGATGGGGAAGAGAGGTCCTGCAGGAGGAAGGGGATGGGGAAGAGTGATCCCAGAGAAGGAAGGGAGATGGGGAAGAGAGATGCCTCAGGAGGAAGAGGATTTGGAAGAGAGCTCCCATTAGAGGAAGGGTTATGAGGAGAGAGATGTCGCAGGTGGAAGGGGATGAGGAAGAGGGATCCCTAAGGAGGAAAGGGGATGGATAAGAGAGATCCCACAGGAGTAATATGATGGGGAAGAGAGATTCCACAGGAGGAAGGGGGATGGGCAAGAGAGATCCCACAGGAGGGAGGGGTTGTGGGAGAGATCCCACATGAGGATGGCGGATAGGGAAGGGATATCCCACAGGACGAAGGGGGATGGGGAAGTGAGATCCTACAGGTGGATTGCTACCCGTGCCACGTGCTACTGAGGCTAGAAGTAGGAAGATAATGCAGCTAAATACGTGGCTGAGGGGATGGTGCATGAGGGAGAGGTTCATGTTTCTGGACAATTGGGCTTTCTTCCAGGGGAGGTGGGACCAGTTTGAATTGGATAGTTTGCACCTGAACTGGAGGGGACTAACATCCTTGCCGGTAGGTGAGCAAGTTCTGCTCCGGGTGTTTTATACTAGATCGCAGTGGGACGGGAACCAGATTGTTAGATTAGATCATGATGTGGAGGAGGTGAAGGGTCATGCCAGGACTGCTTGTATAGACAGATATCAATTATTCGTATGTGATAGAAATGTTCTCAGTTGCATCTATTTCAATGCAAGGAGTATTGTGTGTAAGGCAGATGAGTTTAGGTTGTGGATTGGCACTTGATGATTTTGACATTATTGCTATTAGTAAGACTTGGTTGCAGGAGGGACAGGACTAATAACTACATAACCATATAGCAATTACAGCACGGTAACAGCCCATTTTGGCCCTTCTAGTCCGTGCCGAACGCATTTTCTTACCTAGTCCCACTGGCCCGCAGTCAGCCCATAACACTCCATTCCTTTCCTGTCCATATACCTATCCAATTTTACTTTAAATGACAATACTGAACCTGCCTCTACCACTTCTACTGGAAGCTCATTCCACACAGCTACCACTCTCTGAGTAAAGAAATTCCCCCCTTGTGTTACCCTGAAACGTTTGCCCCCTAACTCTCAACTTATGTTCTCTTGTTTGAATCTCCCCTATTCTCAATGGAAAAAGCCTATCCACGTCAACTCTATCTACCCCCCTCATAATTTTAAATACCTCTTTCAATTTCCCTCTCAACCTTCTACGTTCCAAAGTGTAAAGACCTAACTTGTTCAATCTTTCCCTGTAACTTAGTTGCTGAAACCCAGGTAACATTCAATTAAATTGTCTCTATACGCTCTCTATTTTGTTGATATCTTTCCTATAATTCAGTGACCAGAACTGTACACAGTATTCCAAATTCGGCCTTACCAATGCCTTGTACAATTTTAACATTACATCTCAACTCCTATACTCAATGCCCTGATTTACAAAGGCCAGCATACCAAAAGCTTTCTTCAGCACCCTATCCACATGAGATTCAACCTTCTGGGAACTTTGCACCATTATTCCTGGATCACACAGTTCTACTGCAATCTTCAATGCCCTATAATTTACCATGTATGTCCTATTCGGATTATTCCTACTAAAATGTAGCACCTCACACTTATCAGCATTAATCTCCATCTGTCATCTTTAAGCCCACTCTTCTAAGTGACCTAAATCTCTCTGCAAACTTATTAAACCTTCTTCTATATCCACAACACCACTTACCTTAGTATCATCTGCATACATACTAACCCAATTTACCACCCCATCATCCAGATCATTAATGTATATGACAAACAACATTGGATCCAATACAGATCCCTCAGGCACATCACTAGTCACCGGCCTCCAAACTGACAAACTGTTATCCACCACTACTCTCTGGCATCTCCCATGTAGCCACTGTTGAATCAATTTTACTAATTCAATATTAATACCTAACGATTGAATCGTTCTGTGCAGAACCTTGTCAAAGGCCTTACTGAAGTCCATATAGACAATATCCACTGCTTGACCCTCGTCAAATTTCCTCGTAACCCCTTAAAAAAATTCAATCAGATTTGTCAAACATGACGTTCCACGTACAAATCCATGTTGACTGTTCTTAATCAGACCCTGTCTATCCAGATAATTATATATACCATCTCTAAGAATACTTTCCATTAATTTACCAACCACTGACGTCAAACTGACAGGCCTTTAATTGCTAGGTTTACTCTTAGAACCCGTTTTGAACAATGGAACCACATGAGCAATACGCCAATCTTCCGGCACCATCCCTGTTTCTAATGAAATTTGAAATACTTCTGTCAGAGCCCCTGCTATTTCTACACTAACCTCCGTCATGGTCCTAGGGAATATCCTGTCAGGATCCGGAGAATTATCCACTTTTATATTTTTTTAAAAGGCCAGCTTCATGTTCAATTGTTTCAGAGGTGATGGGGGTAGGGATGAAAGGGGAAGGAGTGGCATGACGATTCACGGAGAATATGACAGCTGTGCGTAGATGGAGGGATTGTGTACAGAGGCCATATGGGTGGAGCTGAGGAACGGGAAATGTGTGAGCACACTAATAGGGTTGTATTATAGACCGCCCTATAGTCAGAATTGGAGGAGCAAATCTGTAGATAGGTAGTACATCAATATAAGAAACAGGAAGTTGTAATCGTTAGGGGATTTTAACTTTCCACATATTGACGGGGTCTCCCACTCTGAGAAAGGGTTAGATGGTGTGGAGTTTGTCAAATGTGTTCAGGAAAGTTTTCTAAATCAATATGTTGAGGTACCAACAAGAGAGGGTGCAGTACCTGATCTCCTATTACGGACCCAGACAGGTCAGGTGACAGAAGTATGTGTAGGTGAACATTTTGTGTCCAGTGACCATAATGTCATTAGTTTCAAGATAATTATGGATAAGGATCAGACTGGTCCACCAGTTAAGGTTCTGAATTGGAGAAGGGCCAATTTTGTGGAAATGAGAGAGGATCTGGGAAGAGTGGATTGGAATAAGTTGTTTTCTGGCAAGGATGTGTTCAGTAAGTGGAACGCCTTCAAGGGTGAAATTTTGAGAGTGCAGAGTTTGCATGTTCCTGCCAGGATTAAAGGCAAAGTTAACAGGCGGAGGGAACCTTGGTTTTCAAGGGATATTGGCAATCTGGTTAAGTAGGTGTTTAGCAGGTATAGGTAACAAGGAACAAATGAGGTACTTGAAGAGTATAGAAAATGTAAGGGAATACTAAAGAAGGAAATCAGGAAGGCAAAAAGAAGACATGAGGTTGCTTTGGCAGATAATGTGAAGGTAAACCCGAAGGGTTTCTACAAGTATATTGAGAGTAAAAGGATTGTAAAGGATAAAATTGGTCCCCGAGAAGATCAGAGAGGTCGTCTATGTTGGAGCCTCACGAGATGGGGGAGATCTTAAACAGTTTTTTGTGTCAGTGTTTACTCAGGAAACTGGCATAGTGGATATGGAATTAAGGCAAACAAACAGTAGTGTCATGGAACATATAGAGATTAAAGAGGAGCTGCATGCTGCCTCACAGTAAATAATGATAGATAAATCCCCCGGAACTGACATGATATTCCCTCGTATCTTGAGGGAGACTAGTGTAGAAATTGCAGGAGCCCTGGCAGAAATATTTAAAATGTCCTCAGCCAGGGGTGCAGTGCCAGAGGATTGGAGGGTAGCTCATGTAGTTCCGTTGTTTGAAAAAGGCTCCAAAAGTACACCAAGTAATTACAGGCCAGTGAGCCTGACATCAGTAGTAGGTAAATTATCAGAAGTTGTTCTGAGAGATCGGATATAGAAGGATTTGGACAGCCAAGGGCTGATTAACGATAGTCAACATGGCTTTGTATGTGGTAGATTGTGTTTAATGAATCCTGTAGTGTTTTTCCAGGAGGTTACCAAGAATGCATATGAAGGAAAGGCTGTGGATGTTGTCTACTTGGACTTTTGTAAGGCCTCTGACAAGGTCCCACGTAATAAGTTAGTTCAAAATGTTCAGACACTAGGTATCCATGGAGAGGTTGTAAACTGGATTTGAAATTGGCTGTGTCAGAGAAGACAGAGAGTAGTAGTGGATGATTGTTTCACAGACTGGTGTTGTGTCTCAGGGATCTGTGCTGGGACCATTGTTGTTTGTTGTCTATATCAATGATCTAGATGATAATGTGATTAATTGGATCAGCAGGTTTGCTGATGACACTAAGATTGGAGGTGTTGTGGACAGCGAGGAAGGCTTTCAAAGCTTGCAGAGGGATCTGGACCAACTGGAAAAATGGGCCAAAAAATGGCAGATGGAATTTATGACGTATGACATTTAACAATATAACAATCACAGCATGGAAACAGACCATCTCAGCCTTTCTGGTCTGTGCCGAATGCTCACTCTCACCTAGCCCCAGCTACCTGCACTCAGCCAATAACCACCCATTCCATTCCTTTCCTGTCCATATACCTATCCAATTTTTTTTAAATGACAAAATCGAACCTGCCTCTACCACTTCGACTGGAAGCTCGTTCCACATAGCTACCACTCTCTGAGTAAAGAAGTTCTCCCTTGTGTTACCCCTAAACTTTTGCCCTTTCACTCTCAACTCATTCCCTCTTGTTCGATTCTCCCCTACTCTGAATGGAAAGAGACTATCCACGTCAACTCTATCTATCCCGCTCATAATTTTAAATACCTCTTTCAAGTCCCCCCTCTTCCTTCTACGCTCCGAAGAATAAAGACCTAACTTGTTCAATCTTTCCCTGTAACGTAGGTGCTGAAACCTAGGTAACATTCTGGTAAATTTATTCTGTACTCTCTCTGTTTTGTTGACATCTTTCCTATAATTAGGTGACCAGAACTGTACACAATACTCCAAATTTGGCCTTAACAATGCCTTGTACAATTTTAACATTACATCCCAACTCTTATACTCAATGCTCTGATTTATAAAGGCCAGCATACCAAAAGTTTTCACCACCAACCTATCCACATGAGATTCCACCTTCTGGGAACTATGCACCATTTTTTCCTGGATCACTGTTCTACTGCATTCCTCAGTGCCCTACCATTTACCATATATGTCCTTTTTGGATTATTCCTACCAAAATGTATCACCTCACACATATCAACATTAAACTCCATCTACCACCTTTCAGCCCACTCTTCTCAGTGGCCTAAATCTTTGAACAACAAGCTTTGAAAACCTTCATTATCCACAACGTCACCTATCTTAGTATTATCTTCATACTTACTAATCCAATTTACCATTCCTTCATCCAGAACATTAATGTATATGACAAACAACATTGGACCCAGTACAGATCCCTGAGGCACACCACTATTCACCACTTTAATGCAGAAATGTGTGAGGTGTTGCATTTCGGAAGGACAAATCAAGGCAGGACATACATAGTAACTGGTAGGGCACTGAGGAGTGCGGAGGGTCAAAGGGATCTGGGAGTTCAGATACATAATTCCCTGAAAGTGGCGTCACAGGTGGACAGGGTTGTAAAGAAGGCTTTTGGCATCCTGGCATTCATAAATCAAAGTATTGAGTATAGGAGTTGGAATGTTATGGTGAGGTTGTATAGGACATCGGTAAGGCCAAATCTGGAGTATTCTGTGCAGTTCTGAAAACTGAACTATCGGAAGGATATCAGTAAGGTTGAACAAGTGCAGAGAAGATTTACTAGGATGTTGCCGGGTCTTCAGGAGTTGAGTTACAGGGAAAGATTGAACAGGTTAGGACTTTATTCCTTGGAGCATAAAAGAATGTGGGAATATTTCAAAGTGGTTTACAAAACTCTGAGGGGTATAGTCAGGGTAAATGCGAATAGGCTCTTTCCACATAAGATTAGGAGAGATAAATTACAAGAGGACTTGGCTTCGGGGTGAAAGGGGAAAGGTATCGGGGGAAATTCTTCACTGAGAATGTGGTGAGAGTGTGGAACGAGCTGCCATCTGATGTAGAAAATGTGGACTCACTCTTAAGCTTTAAGAATAAATTGGATAGATACATGGATGGGAGAGGTCTGGAAGGTTATGGACTGGGTACAGGTCAATGGGACAAGTGGAATAAAGTTTCAGCACAGAGCAGGGGCCGAATGGCTTGTTTTCTGTGCGCTGGTGTTTTATGATTTTATGATTCTATGAAGGGGTGTGGGGAGTAGAGTTCACTAAGGCGGGAAGATGGGGAAGAGAGATCCCACAGGAGGAAAGGGGAGGGGGAAAAGCAATCCCACCGGAGTAAGGGGGATGTGGAAGAGAGATCCCACAGGAGGAAGTGGGATGGGGAAGAGAGATCTCACAGAAGGAAGAGGAATGGGGAATAGAGATCCCATAGGATGATGGGGATGGGGACGAGAGACGAAACAGAAGGAAGTGGGTGGGGAAGCGAGATCATACAGGAGGCTGGGGGATGAGTAGGAGAGATCCCATAGGAGGAAGAGGGATGGGAAAAATAAATGCTATGGGAGGAAGTGGGATGGGGAAGAGAGATCCCACAGTAGGAAATGGGATAGGGAACAGAGATCCCACAGGAAGAAAGGGGTGGGGAGGTTAAATGCCACAGGAGGAAGGGGGATGCGGAAGAGAGATCCAACAGCAGGAAGTTGATGGGGAAGTGAGATCCCACAGATGGAAGTGGGATGGGAACCGAGGCCCCAGAGGGTGAAAGGGGATGCGGAAGAGAGATCCTACAGGAGCATGGGGTGTGGAGAAGAGGGATTCCCCTGTCGGAATGGGGATGGGGAAGAGAAATTCATCAGGGGGAAGGGAGCTGGTGATGAGAGATCCCACAGAAGGAAGACGGATGGGAAAGAGATATTCCACGCCAGGAAGGGGGATTGGAGTGAGAGATCCCACAGAAGGAAGGGGGATGGGAATGAGAGATCCCACGGAAGAAAGGGGGATGGTGATGAGAAATCCCACAGGAGGAAGGTGGATGCTGAGGAGAGATCCAACAGTTGGAAGGAAGGGGGAGTGGGAACAGAGAGCCCAGAGGATGAAAGGGGGTTGGGAAAGTGAGATCACACAGGTGGATTGCTAACTGTGCCGTGTGCTAGTGAGACTAGAAATAGGAAGATAATGCAGCTGAATACGTGGCTGAGGGGATGGTTCATGAGGGAGGGGTTCATGTTTCTGGACAATTGGGATTTCTTCCAGGGGAGGTGCGACCAGTTCGAATTGGACAGTTTGCACCTGAACTGGAGGGGACTAATATCCTTGCCCGTAGCTTAGCAAGTTCTGCTCCGGGGGTTTTAAACTAGATTGTAGGCGGAGGGGGTAGAGTGTGAGAGCAGATAGTGAAGTGGAGGAGGACAAGGGTCATGCGATGACTGCTTGTATAGACAGATATCAAAGGTCTGTACGTGATAGAAATGTTCTCAGGTGCATCTATTTCCATGCAAGGAGTATTGCAGGTAAGGCAGATGAGTTTAGATCGTGGATTGGCACATGATAATTTTGACATTATTGCTATTAGTAAGACTTGGTTTTGCAGGAGGGGCAGGACTGGCAGCTTCATATTCTGGGTTTCCATTGTTTCAGATGTGATAGGGGGGAGGGATGAAAGGGGGTGGAGTGGCATTGCCAGTCAGGGAGAATATCACAGCTGTGCATAGACGGGAGAGCCCAGAGGGTTCATCTACAGAGGCCATATGGGTATAGCTGAGGAACGGGAAAGGTGTGACCACACTAATAGGGTTGTATTATAGACCACCCAATAGGCAGAGAAAATTGGAGGAGCAAATCTGTAGAGAGGTAGCACACCAATGTAAGAAACAGAAAGTTGTAATCGTAGGGGATTTTAACTTTCCACATATTGATGGGGACACCCACTCTGAGAAAGAGTCAGATGACGTGGAGTTTGTCAAATATGTTCAGGAAAGTTTTCTAAATCAATATGTTGAGGTACCAACGAGAGAGGGTGCAGTACCTGATCTCCTATTCGGGAACCAGACTGGTCTGGTGATAGAAGTATCTGTAAGCAAACATTTTTGGTCCAGTCACCATAATGTCATTAGTTTCAAGATAATTTTGGATCAGGATAGGACAGGTCCACCAGTTAAGGTTCTAAAATGGAGAAGGGCCAATTTTGTGGAAATGAGAGAGGATCTGAGAAGAGTGGATTGGGATAAGTTGTTTTCTGGCAAGGATGTGTTCAGTAAGTGGAACACCTTCAAGGGTGAAATTTTGAGAGTGCAGAGTTTGCATGTTCCTGCCAGGATTAAAGGCAAAGTTAACAGGCAGAGGGAACCTTGGTTTTCAAGGGATATTGGTGATGTGGTTAAACAGGCGTTTAGCAGGTAAAGGCAACAAGGGACAAATGAGGTACTTGAAGTGTATAGAAAATGTAAGGGAATATTAAAGAAGGAAATCAGGAAAGCAAAAAGAAGACATGAGGTTGTTTAGGCAGATAATATGAAGGTAAACCCAAAGGGTTTCTTCAGTAAATTACGAGTAAAGGGATAGTAAAGGACAAAATTGGTCCCCTGGAAGATCAGAGTGGTCGTCTATGTTGGAGCCTCACGAGATGGGGGAGATCTTAAACAGTTTTTTGTGTCAGTGTTTACTCAGGAAACTGGCATAGCGGATATGGAATTAAAGCAAACAAACAGTAGTGTCATGGAACATATAGAGATTAAAGAGGAGGAGCTGCTTGCTGCCTTACAGCAGATAAAGGTAGATAAATCCCCCGGAACTGACATGATATTTCCTCGGACCTTGAGAAAGTCTAGTGTAGAAATTGCAGGGGCCCTGGCAGAAATATTTAAAATATCCTCAGCCACGGGTGCAGTGCCGGAGGATTGGAGGGTAGCTCATGTTGTTCCGTTGTTTGAAAAAGGCTCCAAAAGTACACCAGGTAATTACAGGCCAGTGAGCCTGACATAAGTACTACGTAAATTATTGGAAGGTTTTCTGAGAGATCGGATATACAAGGATTTGGACAGCCAAGGGCTGATTAAAGATAGTCAACATGACTTTGTGTGTGGTAGATCATGTTTAATGAATCCTGTAGTGTTTTTCGAGGATGTTACCAAGAATGCATATGAAGGAAAGGCTGTGGTTGTTGTCTACATTGACTTTTGTAAGGCCTTTGACAAGGTCCCACGTAATAAGTTAGTTCTAAAGGTCCTGACACTAGGTATCCATGGAGAGGTTGTAAACTGGATTCAAATTATCTGTGTGGGAGAAGACAGAGAGTGGTATTGGATGATTGCTTCTCAGACTGGAGGCCCGTGACTAGTGGTGTGTCTCAGGGATCTGTACTGGGACCATTGTTGTTTGTTGTCTATATCAATGATGTAGATGATAATGTGATGAATTGCATCAACAGGTTTGTGGATGACACTAAGTAGATGCGTTGTGGACAGCGAGGAAAGCTTTCAAAGCTTGCAGAGGGATCTAGACCAACTGGAAGAATAGGCCAGAAAATGGCAGATGGAATTTAATGCAGACAAGTGTGAGGTGTTCCATTTTGGAAGGACAAATCAAGGTACGACATACACGATAAACGGTAGGGCACTGAAGAGTGCGGAGGAACAAAGGGAGCTGGGGGTTCAGATACATAATTCCCTGAAAGTGGCGTCACAGGTAGACAGGGTTGTAAAGAAGGCTTTTGCCACCCTGGCATTCATAACTCAAAGTACTGAGTATAGGAGTTGGAATATTATGGTGAGGTTGTATGAGACATTGGTGAGGCAAAATTTGGAGTATCGTGTGCAGTTCTGATCACCTAACTATAGGAAGGATATCAGTAAGTTTGATAAAGTGCAGAGAAGATTTACTAGGATGTTGCCGGGTCTTCAGGAGTTGAGTTACAAGGAAAGATTGAACAGGTTAGGACTTTATTCCTTGGAGCATAGAAGAATGAGGGGAGATTTGATAGAGGTTTACAAAATTATGAGGGTATAGACAGGGTAAATGCGAATAGGCTCTTTCCACATAGATTAGGAGAGATAAATATGAGCAGACATGGCTTCAGCGTGAAAGGGCAAATGTTTAGGGGGAGCATTAGGAGAGACTTCTTCACTCAGAGGGTGGTGAGAGTGTGGAATGAGCTGCCATCTGATGTGGAAAATGGGGACTCACTCTTAAGCTTTAAGAATAAATTGGATAGATACATGGATGGGAGAGGACTGGAGGATTATGGACTGGGTGCAGGTCAATGGGACTAGCGGAATAAGGTTTCGGTACAGACTAGAAGGACCGAATGTCTTGTTTTCTGTGCTGTAGTGTTCTATGATTTTATGATTCTATGGGGAGGAGAGTTCCCACAGGCGAGATGGGGATGGGGAGGAGAGATCCCAAAGGAGGAAGGGGGATGGGGTAGAGAGAACCCACAGGAGGAAGGGGGATGGGGAAGAGAGATCCCACAGCAGGATGAGGCATGGGAAGAGAGATCCCATGGGAGGAAGGGGGATATAGAGAGAGATTAAACAGGATTAAGGGGGAAGGGGTTGAGAGATTGGCCAGGAGTAGGAGGGATGTGGAAGAGAGTTCCCACAGAAGGATGTGGGATTAGGAAGAGAAATCTCACAAGGGGAAGAGGGATGGGTAGAGAAATTCCACAGGACAATGGGGCATGCCAAAGAGAGATCCAACAGGAAGAAGTCAATGGGGGAGAGAGAACCCACAGGAGGAAGGGGGGTGGGGAAGAGAAATCCATAGAAGGAAGGGGGATGGAGAAGAGTGATCTCAGAGGTGAAAGGGAGTTGGGGAAGAGAGATCCCACAGGTGGATGGGGGATGGGGAAGAGAGATCCCACAGGAGGAGGAGGGATGGGGAAGAGAGATCCCACACGGGGAAGGGAGATGGGGAAGAGAGATCCCACAGGAGGAAGGAGGATGGGGAGGAGAGATTTCACGGTGGGGGGGGGGTTGTGTGGAAAAGACTTCCCACAGAAGGATGAGAAAAGAGTAATCGAGAACCCACAGGAGGAATGGGGATAGGGGCGAGATTCCAAAGAATGGAAGGGGGTTTGGGATGAGAGGTCCCACAGGAGGATTCCAAGGGTAAACGATAATCCTGCAAGATGAGAGGATGCAGAATTTTTTTGTACGTGTGTGTTGGGTCTGAACAGAGGCCCAGAGGAGATGCACCCTTGCTCTTTGCGTGTCTGGAAGTGAGCAAAGTCACACACGGGGAATGGCAGTGTGAGGACAATCTCACAATGGTATTTCTTTCCTTCTCACTGGGACAGTCTGCTGACGGTCTCTTGTCCCTCACCGGGAAGGGGGTGTGAATCTCTGACCCACCTGCTGCAGTCAGTGTCGGTCTGGGTGTCAGTAACAGTGAGAAGGAATATTGTCAATGGACGTGTCACAGGCAGCGAGAAACACGGCCATTCCTGTGATTTACTACCATTAAACCAATGGCCATTGTTCACTGATCTGATGAAGTCTCCAACATCCCTTCACTAGGAACCTCATAACCCTCCCGTCCTTGGGGAATTACTGACCGATCCCCTGGGCATTTGTCAAAATTTTTCACAATCTGATTTACTACAAATTTACCGAAATCCCTTTACATTGAAACAACACAATGAGACACTCTCACAGTTCAGAATGAGAGATAAATCAAGTTACCTCAAATCCTGGCACTTGTGCAGCCCGGGACCCAGCCGCTGGATTCCTTCACACTGAATGTGGCAGTTCCCCAGGTCCAGGTGTTTTATTGTATCACAGAGTCCGATGACATGAGACAGGACCGCGCAGTCAATCGGGGTCAGTGTCATTCCACGGAATGAAAGTGTTTCCACAGATTCCAGTGCGGCCTGAGCCAGTCCACTATTCTGAGACTCAAACAGGTAGTGCAATGTGTTCAGGAGGCTCCTTTTACCAGCTTCACTCACTGTGTTTCCACTCTGGCGTTGAACCTCCTCCTTCACCCAGTCAATCACCCGGCAGGTTGTTTGATGAGGAAATGGACACAGAAACTCCTCCAGGCCCCGAGCTGTCATTGGGGAGGAGAGACCAGCAACAAAACGAAGAAATACCTCAAATCGTCCATCTGTCGTGTTGTGGGCTTCAGTGAGGAATTTCAGGATATCCCCGGGATGTGGATTCAGGAATTGTGCGACTGCAGCTACAAACTCTTGGATAGTGAGGTGTGGGAATGTGTACACCACGCTCCGAGCAGAATCCTCTCTCTCCAAAAGCTCCATCAGGAACCCGGACAGGAACTGGGAAGGCTGCAGATTGTAGTTGATCAAATCTCCATCTGTAAACACAATCTTCCTCTCGTACACTCCTCTGAAGGCCATCTGACCAACCCTGAGTAACACATCACGGGGGTTGTCAATCTCACGGCCGTGGTTTTTCAGGATGTTGTAAATATAGTAGGAGTACAGTTGGGTGACGGTCTTGGGAACTCGCTGTGGGTCTCTGACTCTTTGTGTGAAAAAGGGGCCCAGTGCCAGAGCAAGGATCCAGCAGTAGGAGGGGTTGTAGCTCATGGTATACAGGACCTCGTTCTCCTTCACATGTTTGAAAACAGCTTCCGCCACCATCTGATCTTCAAAATGTCTGATGAAATATTCCTTCCGTTCCTCACCAACAAATCCCAGGATTTCAGCCCAGATACTGATGTCTGCCTTTTCCAATAAATGTAATGCAGTGGGGCGGGTGGTCACCAGCACTGAACACCCTGGGAGCAGCTTGCCCTGGATTAAACGGTACACAATGTCAGACACCTTGCACTTGAATTCAGGATCTGTGTCCTGTGATTCTGTGTCTCTTCGACCATCAACAAAGTTGATTTTGTCCTTAAATTCATCCAAACCATCGAATATGAACAGCATTCCCTCTGTCTGTTTCCAGATCTCTCCCAGCATATTCCCAAAGTAGGGGTAATGATGCAGAATCAGTTCTTTCAGGTTTATTCTGCAGTTAATGGTGTTTAAATCCCGGAATTTGAAACTGAAGACAAACTGGAATTGTTGGTATATCTTCCCCGTGGCCCAGTCATAAACAATCTTTTGTACCATTGTTGTTTTCCCGATCCCTGGGACTCCGGCCACTGCTGCGGACATCCCTGATTTGTTTCCAAAGAAATATCTTTGCAATTTTTGAACAAAGCTCTTCTTGAATAACTGATCAGTCCGAATTTTTTCTAGCTTACCACGGAGATCTTTTTCTCTCCACTCCTCGTGATCTCTGCCTCTTGCGAGCAGCTCATGTTCCACCAGTGTCCGATCTCGAACAGTAGAAATGACCGTGAGCTCAGCGTATCGATCAACCAGCTGGAAAACCTTCACCTTCTCCCTCATCAGGATCGTGTTCACTCTCAGTGTTTCAGTTTGTGCCCGCAGAGTCTCCATGTGTTTCCTTCGAACATCTTAGGACGGACAGAAATAGGTTGGCAATGCCTGATCTGATGTACATGGAGCATACAACATATTTTCTTTAAATAAAAAAAAATTCTTGTGAAAGACATTGTTTGGGTGAAATTCGGAGATCAGAGATTAGAGTGTCAGAAGATGAAAGACGGCCCAGAAACATTTCTGATCTGATTCAGATCCGCTGTTAAATGCTCCACTCTCCCCTCTGTTGGTAGTTTGCAGATTCCCCGGTGTTCCAGCGAGCACCAAGTGCACACATGATTCTGGAGAGGAGAGTGTTGTGTGGACTGGGTGGTTTCACTGCTTTCACTGCTCAGCTTCTGCTGAACTGTGCAACCCTACAGAGGGTAACGGGGGGGGGGGGGAAGGGGGCATTTACTTGCTCTACTGACTTTTACTTCTCTCACAATGGAACCCATGTTCTTGACAGTCCTTTAGGATTAAGCTGTCACAAAAAAGGAACATAATTTCAGTTTCCTTTTCCAGGCTGAGCCAGTCACGATGTAACACACCCCGCACTGGTCTACAGTCTCTAATTCTCCGAGGAGCTGGTACATGAACCCAGGCAATTCCCCGATGATGTGCGGAAGAGCAGGAAGCTGAAGAGGATGGCAGCGGTAACAGGGAACTCTGAAGTCAGGAGGACAGGCAGGCGATTCTGTGGACACCGATGGTACTTTGTCTCTCAGGTGCCATTGTCCGAAATGTTTCTGGACGCGTCCACAATACCCTGAGAAGGGAGGTTGAGCAGTCAGAAGTCATAACAAACATTGGTAGCAACGACATAGGAAGAGAAAAGGGAGGAGGTCTGGAAAACAGAACACAGGGGGTTAGGAAAAAAGCTGAGGAGCAGGAACTCAAAAGTAGTGATCTCAGGATTGCTGCCTGTGCCACCTGACAGTGGCAATAGGAATAGAGTGAGGTGGCAGAAAAATGTGTGGCAGAGCATTTGGAGCAGGGGGCAGGAATTCAGATTTCTGGATAATTGAGACCACTTCAGGGGTAGGTAGGGGCTGTACAAAAGGCACGGGTTGCACGTGAATCCGATAAGGATCATTATTCTTACGGGCAGATTTACTGGGGCTGTTAGGTGTTTTAACATGAAATGGCCGGGACTGGAACTAAGATGATAAAGCTGTGGATGAACCAGCAGTTTTACAAGTAGATGATGGTTTTAACATGAATGTTAGGGTGGACAAGCCAATGATTGGGTTCAAATACAGACGGAGCAAACTGTTAAATTGTACCACATCGACAAAGGGTGGAGATGCTGGACTAAACGCATTATATTTAAATGCACGCAACATTCAGAATAGGTGGACGAACTTTTGGTGCAATTAGAGATTGTTTGGTATGATGTCGTGGGCATCACTGAGTCGTGGCTGAAAGAAGACCATAGCTGGGAGCTTAACGTTAGAAGATTTACATCTTATCGAAAGGACAGGCAGGAAGGCATACGTGTTGGTGATGTGGCTGTGCTAGTTCGAGGTGGAATCACATCTGCAGAAAGAGGTGACATAGGGTTAGATAATGTTGAAGCTTTGTGGGTGGAGGTAGGAAACTGTAAAAGTTAAAAAAAAGCTTTATGGGGATCCTATATTGGCCTGAAAATATCGAATGTGTGGGGTTGAGATTGCAAAGGGAGTTGGAAAAGGCATGTGTTAAAGCCAATGACGCAGTTGTAATGAAGGACTTCAATGTGCACGGGGAATAAGAAAATCAAACAAACGTCAGGAATCAGATTGCAAGAGAGGGAATTTATCGAGTTCCCACGAGATAGAGTTTCAGAGCAGCTTGTGCTTGAGACGACTCAGTGAAAGGCTGTCTTTGATTGGGTGTTGTGTAATAGCCCTGAACTTATGAGTGAGCTTAATGTAAAAGAACCATTAAGAGGTAGTGATCATAATCTGAGTGAATTCATAATACCGTTTTGGAAGGAGAAGCATAATTTACAGTATCAGTATCGCAATGGAATAAAGCGAATTACAGAGGCACAAGAGAGAAGCTTTCCCAGGTAGATTGGAGAAAGATACGAGCGGAGATGGCTGAAGCTTCCGGGTAAAGGTCTCAAGTTGCAGGATGGATACGGCCCACGGAGGAAGAAGTTCTCAAGTGACATGTGTAGGCAACCATGGGTGACAATGGAAGTTAAGGATTGCATAAAAGCCGAGGAAAGGGCATACAAGATAACAATAGTCAACTAAAAAAACTATAAGTAGGGAAAAGATGAAATATGAGAGCAGAAAAGCCAATAATATAAAGCAGGATAATAAACACTTTTTTTCAGTTATATAAAGATTAAAAGGGAGGTGAGAGTCCATGCTGGAACACTGGATAATGCGCACTCTGCGAGTGACAGGCAGTAGGAGTGAGTGCCATTGCTATCACAAAGGAAAAACATCTCAGCATACTGAAAGCTCTTCAGGTGCAAAGTCACCAGGGCCAGATGGACTACATCCCAGATATCTGAGAGAGGTTGCTGAAGTGATGACAAATGGATTGGTCATGCTCTTTGAAGAATCACTTTACTCTGGCATGGTCCCGGAGGACTGGAAGTTTGCTATTGTCACTCTACTCTTTAAGAAGGGAGGAAGGCAAAAGAAAGGAAATTATAGGCCAGTTAGCCAAGCCACAGCGACCGGGAAAAAGTTGGAGTCTCTTATTAAGGTTGGGGTTTCGAGGTACTTGGAGACTAATGACAATATAAGTTAGCATGATTTCTGGTAGAATTCATTATGGAAGTAAGAAGCAGGGTGGACAAAGGAGTCCGTGGATCCCATTTACTTAGATTTTCAGAAGGCATTTGATAAGCTGCCACACATGAGTCTCCTTAACCAGATAAAAATCTATGGCGTCACAGGAAAGATACTGGCACGTGGAGCGGAATTGCTGACAGGCAGCAGGCAGCGAGTAGGAATAAAAGGGGCCTTTTCTGGTTGGCTGCCAGTGACCGGTGGTGATCCGCAGGGATCAGTATTGGGACCGCTGACTTTCAGATTGTTTGTCAATGATTTATATAATTGAATGTATGCATTTGTGGCAACGTTTGCGGATGATACAAAGATAGGTGGAGGGGTCTGTAGTGCGATTGCAACAGGGCTGAGACATGTTGGAAAAATGGGCTAAAAGGTGGCAGATGGAATACATCGTTGGAAATGTATGATAATGCATTTTGGTGAAAGGAGCGGACTATTATCTAAATAGGAAGAAGGTCCAAGAATCAGAGGTGCAGAGCGACTTCAGAGGGACATCGGAGCCTCGAGCAAAACTCACAGAAGATTAGTTTAAAGGTCAAGTCTGTGGTAAAGGTGGCAAAAAAGAAAATCGAATATAAATGCTGAGCCTTTACAGGACTGTATAGTCAGGCTGCACTGCAGGTGTGTTGTCAACAGCTTTGCTGAAAAGCTGAAGTACCTCTGAAAAGATGTGTGGTCATTAGAGAGAGTCCCGAGGAGATTCAGGAGGATGATTCCGGGAATGAAGGGGTTAACATATGGGGTGTGTTTTGGCAACTTTGGGCCAGTACTCATTGGAATTTTAAGGAATGCAAGGGAATCTCTTTTAAACTTGCAAAATGTTGAAAGGACCAGATAGGGTGAATGTGGAAAGGATGTTTCCTGTGGTAGGTGCATCCAGAACTAGGGGCCAGGGCATCCAAATTGAGGGGCGATCCTTTACAACAGGTAAGGAGGACTCTTTGAGCCAGAGAATAATGACAGTCTGTAAGGCTCTGGCTCAGACTGCAGTGGAGGCCGAGTCCATGGGTGTAATGAAGGCAGAAGTTCCTGATCGGTCAGGGCATCAAAGGATATGGCGAGAAGGCAGGTGTATGATGTTGAGTGGAATCGGGGATCAGCCATGATGGAATCGCGGAGCAGACTGATGGACTGAATGGCCTAGTTCTGCTCCCATGTCATGTTCTTATGCAGAAATAACAACAAATCTCTGCTCCACTTTGGATCAGAGGTGTGAGATTTCCCTTGCTGGAGTTGGATGTTCCAATTGGAATGGTCTGGCTTCAGTTTTGTCAAATCTCCAGATATTCAGCCCTACAGAAAAGGTGTTGTGACAAATGCAAATACCTTCTTGTCACAGCAACAAGACCCTGCCTCCCAGACTCTGTTGGCCTCTAAACAGGCCTCTAAAGACACGTATTCAGACTCGCAGAGTGAAATAGCAACAAAAACCTGTCCCCCAGACTCTGACAGTCTCTAAACAGGCCTCTAAAGAGACATATTCAGACTCTCAGTGTGAAATACAGACTTTGAGATTTCCATTCCATCACTTACCTTTCAGATGTTTGGGCACTTCAGATAAACCCCGCTCAGTGTCCATGTAGGCGAACTGGCCGTCACCTGTTCAAACAGATTAACCTGCATGAAATCTGTTCTGCGTAATACTGTAAATTCATCAACATTTACATCTGTAACACTCAGTGTATTGTTTACCCTACCACGTTCCTGTATTTCATTCAATATTCTGCTCAGCTTCGGTAAATGATGATGCAGTTTCACAAAGGATTCCCACATCACCCTCCGGGCCCCGGAGCCCTTCTCCATCACCAGATCCAGGAGGAGTTTGGAAGCTCCCGATCGGTTTCCCTTCTCCGCGAGCTCAGTCACGCTCTGTAATGAACAATGGGGAATATATTGAGGAGCGAAGGGATCGGTATAAATCTACCCTGAACGTGGACTGACCCAGCTCAGCACAGATCACTAACAGCCATTGAAGTGTTCATAGCGGGGGAAAGATTTTAAAAGAAGCGAACGGGGTCAGACGGTACTTTCAGCGCCGCGGATGGCAAGGTAATTATCCATTTGGCAAGATTTAGGCGGAGCGGACATAGTGTGAGTAAGCCAGAGATAGAGTGGGGAGCTTAGTCTTGTGTCAGAGAGGGTATGGTGAGCAGAGGCAGAGGCTTTAGGTAGATTTTATGTAATATTTTACCTCTTTTTCACGGTTAGAACAGTGGGAAAGCCAAGCAGGAGAGTGGAATACTCTTCCTACAGGGTGCAGCAAGGGGAGACATTCAATGTCCCCAATATCTACACCTTCAGGAATGCTTCTTACAGACTGTGCTAAGGAATTGGAGCTGGAGCTGGATGAACCCGGGATCATTCAAAAGGCTGAGAGGTTGACTAACAGGCTGTACGGGGAGGGTGCTATACCCAAGGGACAGGACACAGATAACTGAGTGACTGTAAGAAGGGGGAAGGGAGCAGGCAGCCACTGCAGGAAACTCTTCTGTAACAGGTATACGGATTTCAGTTTTGGGATATGGCCTAGCAGAGGACAGCCACGGCGATTACGCCTCTGGCTCTGAGTGGCGCTTTTTGAGTCAGAAGGGATGAGAAGAGGTGAGTTGCACTCACAGGGGGAATTCAATGGTCCGGAGAACAGACTGGAGATTCTATTTATGAGAACAAGTTTTCTGCATGGTGTCTTGCCAAGGTCAGAGATACCTTGCATCGAGTCTGAAACTTTCTTCAGGAAAGGGTGAGCTGCTGAGGTCGTGGTTCACGTTGGTACCAAAGACGAGAGTAGGAATTGTAATGAGGTCCTGCAAAGTGATTTCATGGAGTTCGGGGTAAGCTGAAAGGGCAGGTACTCTAGTGCTATGTTCTCAGGATTGCTACCCATAAAAGATGCGAATGAGGCCTGAAATAGCACGACAATATAGACTAACGTGTGGCTGATGAGATGGTGCATTATGGAGGGCTTCAGATATTTGGATGATTGGGCACTCTTCCAAGGAAGATGGGACCTGTAGAGACATGATCGTTTCATAGCCAAACTAGTGGGGGACTGATAACCTTGCGGGAAGGGTCGTAAGTGGCATCGGGATGGGGTGGTGTTAAACTCGAGTTTCAGGGCAATGAAGAACTAGTCCGGACAACGTAGTGACTGTCTGGGAAATATGTTGTGAAGTCAACTTACAGAGTCAGGACACTAAACATAGTGAAACTAATGTTCTGAGTTGCATATTATTTCAATGCAAGGAGGAAAGGTAGATGAGCCTAAAGCATTGGTTAGCACATTGAATTACAGCATTGTAACCATTGATGTGATTTGGTAGGAAGAGGTGTAGTCTGGCTTTTCAGCACTCCAGCGTTCCGTTGCGTTAGAACTGATTCAATGGAGCGGGAGGAATTAAAGAAGGAGAGGTGGCATCACTAGTCAGGAAAACTGTCCCTGCATTGCTCAGACAGGACAAACTGGAGGGCTCGTCTACTGAGACTGCATGGGTGAAACTGAACATTAAAACAAAGTGATGGGATTATATTATAGAGCACCCAACAGACAATGGATTTAGAGGATCAAATTTGTTGAGAGATCACAGATAGTTGCAAGAAACAGAAGGTTATGACGGTAGATAATTTTAACTTCCCATTTATCGACTGGGACACCCTTATTGTGAAGGGCTGGATGTGACAGTGCTGATCAAATGAGTTCAAGGTAGTTTCTGTAATCAATATATTGAGGTCATAACTATAGTCAGTGCGTACAGGAATTCTATTAGGGAACACGACAGTGCAAGTGACAGACGTGTGCAGGTAAACACTATGGATCTGGTGCCATTAGATTAAACATCATTATGGAACAGGGTAGGTCTGGTCTTCGGGTTAAGAATCTAAATTGGAGAAAGGCCCATTTTAATGGTATTTGAAAGGATCTGACGAAAGTGGATTGGACAGGTTGTGCTTGCTAAGTGTGAGGCCTCCAAAACTAAGATTTTGAGAGTGCAGAGTTTGAATGCATAAGTGACCACAAGTACAGAGTTTGAATGTTTGTGACGGAATAAAAGGCAGGGGTAACATGTTTAGGGACTCGAAGGGTCAAATGAGGTGCTTGGTAAGTACAAGAAGTGCAAGCGTTACTAAAGGAGGAAATCAGGAGTGCTAAATTACAGCATGAGTTTGCTCTAGTAGACAAGGGAAAAGAGAATCACAAACTCTTCATCAAATATATTTGGAACAAAAGTATACCAATGGACAAAATTGGTCTTGAAGTTCAGAGCGGGCCTTTATGCATGAAGCTTAAAATGATGGGGGAGATTTAAATTGGGTTTTTTTTTTTTGCATTAATATTTACTCAGGAGATGAACAGATTCTTTAAAACGAAGAATGAAATCATGGATTCCACACAGAGTACGGATGAGGAGATATTTACTGTCTTGATGCAGATGAGGGAGGATAAATCCCTCGGGCTTTCCTTCGTACCACATTTGAGGCTAGTTCAGAGATTGCAGGTGCTCCAGTAAAGGTATTTAAAACGTCGGGTCGGATCCGGAAGTGTTGAAGGGTAGCTAATGTTGTTCTGCTGTTTGAAAAGACTGTAAGAATAAACCAGGGAATCACAGGATGGTGAGGCTAACACCAGTGATGGTAAAGTTATTGGCATGATTTCTAAGGGACTGAATATGAGTATGTTCCTAGACAAGCATTGATCAGGGATGGCCAACACTGATTTGTGCCTGGTGGATCCCGTTTAACCAATCTTATAGCTTCTCGAGGAAGTTACCAAGCAAATAATGAAAACAAGTCAGTGAATGATGTTTACATGAACTTCAGCAAGGCCTTTGACAAGGTCCCTCATGGGAGCCTGGTCAATAAGATTAAGTCGCTTGGCATTCATGACATGGCCGCAAGTTAGTTTAGATATTGGATACGCGAGAGAAGCTAAGAGAGGTGGTAGAGATTTGCTTCTCTGACTGGAGTTCTATGACTAGTAGTGTGCGGCAGCGATCTGTACTGTGTATGGTGTCTGTCATATATATCAACGCTCTGGATGATAATGTGGTAAACCGGGTCATCAAATCTGTGGAAGACACCAAGGTACTGACAGCGAGGCAGGTTATCAGAGCTTGCAGCGTGAAATGGAACAGCTGGAAAAAGTTGGAATGGAGATTGGGAGATAGAACTTAATGAAGACACGTGTGAGGTGTTGCAGTTTTTGAGAACAAACCACGAAAACACTAAGGCATTGAGTGGTAGGACATTGAGTAGTGCGGTAAAACTAAGGTATCAGGGAATACAGCTCCAAAATTTCTTGAAATTGTTGTCGAAGGTAGATGGCGTTGTAATGCCTTTAGGACATGGGTCTTCATAAATCAAAATATTGTTGGGATATTATGTCGAAATTGATGTTGCAGAGGCTAATTTGAAGCTACTTCTCAGAAGGATATAATAAGATTGAACGAGTGCAGAAAAAATACAGATTGTTCCCAGGACTTGACCTGAGATATAGGGAAAGTGTGAATAGGTTAGGACATTACTCCATAGAGTGTAGGTGGACCAGGAGAGGTGTGATAGAGGAATACACGTTTATAAAAGGTATAGATAGAGTAAATGTGAAAAGGCATTTACTACTGAGGTTGGTTGGGACGGGAATTAGAGATCATGTGGTAACGATGACAGGTGAAAGGCAATATGAGGGGAACCTGTTCACTCAGACGTTGCTGATTGTATGTAACGTGCTGCCATCGGAATAAGTCGATGTATATTCGATTTGAGCATTTAAGATCAATTTGGATAAGTTCATTCAATGGGTGAGCGATGGACGTCTCCAGTCCGAGATTTAGGCCAGGTAGAAGAGTGGGCTGAAAGATGGCAGATGGAGTTTAATGCTGATAAATGTGAGGTGCTACATTTTGGTAGGAATAATCCAAATAAGACACACAAGGTATATGGTAGGGCATTGAAGAATGCAGTAGACAAGAGTGATTTCTAATAATGGTGCATAGTTCCCTGAAGGTGGAATCTCATGTGGATAGGGTGGTGAAGAAACCTTTTGGTATGTTGTCCTTTATAAATCAGATCATTCAGTATAGGAGATGGGATGCAAAGTTAAAATTGTACAAGGAATTGGTGAGGCTGGTTTTGGAGTATTATGTACAGTTCTGGTCACAGAATTATAGGAAAGATGTCAACAAAATAAAGAGAATACAGAGAAAATTTATTAGAATGTTACCTGGGTTTCAGCACCTAAGTTACAGGGAAAGATTGAACAATGGCCTACTCCTGCACCTATTTTCTATGTTTCTATGTTTAAGTTAGGTCTTTATTCTTTGGAGCATAGAAGGTTGAGGGGCGACTTGATAGAGGTATTTAAATTATGAGGGGGATAGATAGAGTTGACGCAGATAGGCTTTTTCCATTGAGAGTAGGAGAGATTCAAACAAGGGGACATGAATTGCGAGTTACGGGGCAAACGTTTATGGGTAACATGAGGGGGAACTTCTTTACTCAGAGAGTGGTGGCTGTGTGGAACGAGCTTCCAGTAGAAGTGGTAGAGACAGGTTCGGTATTGTCATTTAAAGTATCACTGGATAGGTATATGGACAGGAAAGGAATGGAGGGTTATGGGCTGAGTGCGGGTTGGTGACACTAGGTGGGTGTAAGCATCGGCACAGACTGGAAGGGCCGAGATGGCCTGTTTCTGTTGTTGTATGGTTATATGAAAGCAAGTCAGTGCATGTTGAGCACATGGACTTCAGCAAGGCACTTGACAAGGTCCCTCATGAGAGCTTGGTCAATAAGATTTGGTAGTAAGTTGGTTTTGATATTGAATTCGCGACAGAAGTTGAGAGATGTAGTAGAGATTTGCTTCTCTGACTGGAGGTCTATGACTAGTGGTGTGCGACAGGGATCTGTACTGTGTCTGGTGTTGTCTGTCATATATATCAACGCTCTGGATGATATTGTGGTAAACCGGGTCATCAAATCAGTGGAAGACACCAAGTAGTGACAGCCAGGAAGATTGTTAGACTTGCAGCGGGACTTCGAACAGATGGAAAAGCGTGGAATGGAAACTGGCAAATAGAATTTAATGAAAGCAGGTTACGGTGTTGCACTTTTTGAGGACAATCCATGATAACACTGAGACATTGAACGGAAGGACCATCAGCAGTGCAGTAAAACCAAGATATCAGGGAATACAGATCGAACATTTGTTGCAGGTGTTGTCGAAGGTAGATGGCGTTGCTTTTAGGACATAGGCCAATAAATTAAAATATTGAATACATAAGTTGCAATGTTATGTGGAAATTGATGCTGCAAAGGCTTAATATGGAGCAATATGACCTCTTGGAAGGATAGCGGTAAGGTTTAAAGAGTGCAGAATAATTTACATGATGTTGCCCGGTCCTGAGGTCCGGTGATACAGGGAAAGCTTCAATAGGTTAGGGCATTATTCCACAGAATGTAGCAATATCAGGCGAGAGGTGATAGAGGTATTGTCATGACCGCAGAGCAGGGATCCTATCGCAGACCAAGTACTGTGCACACAGCAATATTAATTGAGGAGCAAATCCCGAGGTGCAAACAAATTCGGCGTCAAGGTTAAGGCAGAGATCAAAGCCTCCAGAGAAATCCAAAAATCAGAATCGGGAATCAGGCAGAGTCGACATTCAGACCGACGGAGTACAGATACGAATTCTGGAAAAGCTCAGGAAAATTCACTGGCTGAATCTGGCAACAAACAGGTGAAAACACAGGACTGAAATACACTGAGCAATAAACTGAGAGGCAGATGATAGGTGGAGCACAATGAGACACAGGTGGCAGCGATACGGGCAATAATGAGAAACAGATGAGAGACGGAGTACTCAGTAATACAGAGGCCGGAGTAGAGTAGGAGCGGGGACAGTAGCACTTGGCAACACAAAACCACAGACTGACAGCTGTGGGGAAAACACACAAAAACTGGAGGTACTGACAGGCATACAAGTGTAGCTGCAGATGCTTGGAATATTTTCAGTGATACTAAATTTTGTACTTCTCAGTACTAACAGCATGTGCTGTGGTAATTACAAACTTAAATCGGAACAGTTACAAGGAACAGAAGGTAACTGAACCGTGAGGCATGTTGGGATATGGATCAAAAAATGGTCAGCAGTTCAAATGAGAGACGATGGTCAGTGTTGCCTGGTCAGTTGAAAATGGGTTTGAAGTCAGACTTGTGAACTGAGCTGAGACATAAGTCATAAGATAAATTTGATCTGTGGTTAAAAAAAACGTGGGTCATCAGGAGAACACAGATTGGTGAATGGCCATTAAGGCTGAACGTTTGGAACATGATGTGATGTCTGAGTGGTGTAAAGTGGTTTCCTGTCCACTTGCAATGTCCGCTAAGTGTGATATTACTGAAGTCACCTGTTAATCATTGTCTGTACCCTAACTTGTCCAAAAATGAATGTGTTCAGTAAACTGGACAGAGGTGAATAAAGGTTCAGTGTTTCTGCAAACAAAAACTCTTTTTTTTTATCTTGACCACAAGCATTGCGGGATTTTCATAGTTACACTGGTTTTGTCGGTCTGTGATTGACTTAGTAGAATCTACACTCAGTCTATGTTCTTTCCACTTACGTGATACTCCTGCCCGGTGAAGTGATCCTCGCCCATTAACATGGAGCCGACTTCCTCCACACCCTCCTCAATCGCCTGCTCCAGTCGCTCCATGTAGAATCTCGTCAACTGGAACAGGTGGTGATCCTCACAAGTTGACAGGAAGGCGGAGATGCTGGAGTTCAGATCTGTAAAATAGTAGATGTATCATGCATATGCGGACACGATGCCAATTGAAACCAAACCCATATTCAGGAACAGGGTCAATATCCCTCCGTTCCCGGCCGACTCATGAGTTCAAACGCATCTTTTTCCAGTCCCTCCCTCGGCAGCTTATTCCAGACACCGATCACTCTCTGTGGAAAACATGCGTCCTAAATCCCCTTTAAACGTTACCCTCTAACATTTGCAGAGTCACAGACTACCGCATTTATGGCTATCATGAATTCAATAACTTCTCTAAGATTGAGGCCTCAGTCTCCGTCACTCCAGAGAAAACAATCCAAGCTTGATCGACCTCTCCCGGAAGCCAATATTCTGTAATCATGGTCAAACTCGTCTGCACCCTCGCCAGATCATTCTCGTGATGTGGTTACCAGATTTGTGCTCAATACTGAGCTTGTCTCTTAACCAGCGTTCATGCAGCTTCAGCACAACTTTCAAAAATACATAGACACACATCATCTCGTCGTTAGCACACTACCAATTGTGTTACCACTTTCAGGGATCTATGCACACCCATCACAAGACCCGTCCGTACATCAGCCTTCCTAAAGGCCCCAGCATTCACTGTGCACATCGCTCACGAACTTGACCTCCCAAAGTGAAACTGCTCACATTTGCCCGGATTAACTGTACCTGGTGTCTCTATGTTCATATTTCTAATTGGATGCTGAACACTTTGACAACAGTCCCGAATTTACTCAACTCCGCCAACTAGTCATTTTGACTAATACATAGTGTACCATTAACTTATTTACATAAGTTATTAACTTCTTTACTCAGAGAGTGGTAGCTGTGTGGAATGAGCTTCCAGTAGGAGTGGTAGAGGCAGGTTCGGTATTGTCATTTAAAGTAACATTGGATAGGTATATGGACAGGAAAGGAATGGAGGGTTATGGGCTGAGTGCGGACCAGTGGGACTAGGTGAGAGTAAGCGTTCGGCACGGACTAGAAGGGCCGAGATGGCCTGTTTCTGTGCTGTAATCTTTATATGGTTATACGTCACACACGACGTATCGCGAGTCTGTAAATCGACGAACCAGTTCACATAAGTGATTCTATATATAATCATTTTGAACAACACATAGTTTATTATTAAGTTATTTATCCCACACGCGACACATAATGAGCCAGTGATCCTTGCGGAGACTACTGATCACAGACCATCACCCAGAAGAACGCTCCTCCAGTCCTGACTCTATTGTATGTGACCAAGACGACACTGAAATCAATGTACAAAGTCTCCACTGAAGATTGCTCAACCCACCACGTCGATTGTCCATTTCCCTCTATAGGTGCTGCCTGATCTACTGAGCTCCTCGCAGCATTTTGTGCATCGCCCTCTCTACTTACCATCTTGTTTTATTTTTATCCTATTCGCCAAGGACATTTCATTGCTTCAGTGGTCCCCTCAGATTCCCTGTTTAACTTTTCTTCTGCTCGCTGTCTCCTACACGCGGCCTATTCTCCCAGAATAGCACGGTCTTTAACACCGCCACAGAAAACAGACACGGGAGAACTCCCCGTATCTCCATGCTGCATCAATTCGAAAACCCGAAAATAACATCTGTATCTCTCATTGGCTGTTGGAGGCATTTCCCATATCAGGATGTACCAGATACTGACAGAAATTCTGTCTGTTTCTTCGACTGTTACATTGCCCAGTTTCGCCCGCATCCACCGTATCCTTCTCCTTTCACTCAGGTGAAGATTTGCAAGGTGAGCGGAGTGATTCGACCATTCCCGTTGTTAGGTCCCTGCGCTGGACCTGGTGAATTCTTCCAGTGCTCAAGGTCGCTTTAACAGTAGGAGCAATGACCCCATTTGATGCCACTTTTTCAGTGCCCCTTTAGCACCCAAGTTTATTCCTATGATGGTTTGACTACACATGTACCATCAGGACAGAGTTTTAATGAGAGATACCAGTGAACATACCTGTGTGCATTCTGAATTTGACTAACTTTGCTGGATTGTCGTCTTCTTGTCCGCGTTTCGGGTTGAAAAAAGAACCACCTACTGGCCATGATCTGAATTACACAAAAAAGCAGAATGAGTCAGTTATTCATAGTTTAAAATGAAATAATTTAATGAATAATTCAAAGCACTTCTGTAAGGTCGCTGCTCAGTCTCCTACATTCCGTGGAGTAAAGACGGAGTGCCCATCCTCTCCCCGGAACTGAGGCCTTCTGGCCCTGACACACTCTCTCAAATCTTCTCTGCACTCTTACCTCTTTAACCAAACCTTTTCAAACATAATGGCTAGAACTATACTTTACATTGCAAATACAGTCTCACCAATAAATTATACAATGGCACCATGGTGGTCAACGCAAGACTTTACAGTTCGAACAACCCGGTTGCAATTCCCGCCGCTGCCTCTAAGAGTTTCCAGGTGTTATCTGTGATCGTATGGGTTTTTCCAGATGATCCGGTTGCCCTCCACAGTCTTAAGAGGTAATTGGTTAATCGGTCATTGTAAATTGTCCTGTGTCTAAACTATGATTAGATCGTGGGACTTAAAGCGTGGCGAGACTTACTGTATCTCAAAAAAATATATAATCATGTCGCAACTCCTGCACTCAGGCCCTGACTGTTGTAGGACGGCATGGTAAACACCTCTTCACCATCCCGCTTCGCCACGTTGAGCGAACTTTGCATTTATACTCCTCGGTCTCTCTGGTCTCCGAAAATCTCGCACCGTGAGATGCTTGTGGTGATGTTCAAGATGAAACTGAAAAGCACCAGGAAAACCAACGTACCAGTAAAGTTTAATGTTGAGATCATCCCTCAAGAATATGCCATGGAGTTGAAGAACAGATTTATGGACTAAAGCTGGTAGAGAGAAAGGCAAAAGAGCCATAGATAGAAAAGTGCTTTGATCTCACACACACACACACACACACACACACACACACACACACACACACACACACACATACACATATATATATACACACATACAATGTAGATTGGAACAAATATCTCCAAATGAGCACAACGTTCAAGAAGTTAGGAAGGAAAGACACGGCAACTTACTTCAAGGGGAGCTGTAAAGAAGCTGATGAAACCAACAGAATTGGTAAAACGAGAGTTTTTATGATGTTGTAGCTATTAGTGAAACATGGTTGCAAGAAGGATGTGATTGGCAACTAAATATTCCTGGATTTAGTTGCTTCAGGTGTGATAGAGTAGGAGGGGCCAGAGGAGGAGGTGTTGCATTGTTTGTCCGAGAAAATCTTATTACGGTGCTTTGGAAGGGTAGATGAGAGAGTTCCTCTAGGGAGGCTATTTCGGTGGAATTGAGGAATGGAAAAGGTGTAGTAACATTGATGGGAGTGTATTATAGGACACCTAATGGGGAGCGTGAGTTGGAAGAGCAAATGTGTAAGGAGATAGCAGATATTTGTAGTAAACACAAGACGGTGATTGTGGGAGATTTTAATTTTCCACACATAGGTTGGGAAGAGCATTCTGTAAAAGTGCTGGATGGTTTAGAGTTTGTGAAATGTGTGCAAGGTAGTTTTTTGCAACAATACATATAAGTAAGGACTTGAGATGGGGCAGTGTTGGATCTCCTGTTAGGGAATGTGATAGGTCAGCTGACAGATGTATGTGTTGGGGAGCACTTCGGGTCCAGTGATCACAATAGCATTACCTTCAATATAATTATGGAGAAGGACAGGACTGGACCTAGAGTTGAGATTTTTGATTGGAGAAAGGCGAACTTTGAGGAGGTGCGAAGGGATTTAGAGAGAGTGGATTGGGTCAAGTTGTTTTATGGGAATGATGTAATAGAGAAATGGAGGTCATTTAAGGGTGAAATTATGAGGGTACAGAATCATTATGTTCCTGTTAGGTTGAAAGGAAAGGTTAAAGGTTTGAAAGCGCCATGGTTTTCAAGGGATATTAGAAACTTGGTTCGGAAAAAGAAGGATGTCTACAATAGATATAGGCAGCATGTAGTGATGGAGTTGCTCGAGGAATATAAAAAATGTAAAAGGAATCTTAAGAAAGAAATTAGAAACGCTAAAAGAAGATACGAGGTTGGTTTGGCAAATAAGGTGAAAGTAATACCGAAAGGTTTCTACAGTTATATTAAAAGCAAGAGGATAGTGAGGGATAAAATTGTTCCCTTAGAGAATCAGGGTGGTCAGCTATGTGTGGAGCCGAGGGAGATGGGAGAGACTTTGAACGATTTCTTCTCTTCGGTATTCACTAAGGAGAAGGATATTGAATTGTGTACGGTGTAGGAAACAAGTAAGGAAGTTCTGGAACCTATGACAATAAAAGAGGTGGAAGTACTGGCACTTTTAAGAAATTTAAAAGTGGATAGATCTCTGGATCCTGACAGGATATTCCCCAGGGCCTTGAGGGAAGTTTGTGTAGAGATAGCAGGAGCTCTGACGGAGATCTTTCAGATGTCATTAGAAATGGGGATTGTGCCGGAGGATTGGCGAATTGCTCATGTGGTTCCATTGTTTAAAAAGGGTTCTAGAAGTAAGCCTAGCAATTATAGACCTATCAGTTTGACATCAGTGGTGGGTAAATTAATGGAAATTATTCTTAGAGATAGTATTTATAATTATCTGGATAGACAGGATCTGATTAGGAGTAGCCAGGATGGATTTGTGCGTGGAAGGTCATGTTTGACAAACCTTATTGAATTTTTTGAAGAAGTTACAAAGAATGTTGACGAGGGTAAGGCAGTGGATGTAGTCTATATGGACTTCAACAAGGCCTTTGACAAAGTTCCACATGGAAGGTTAGTTAAGAAGGTTCAGTCGTTAGGTATTAATGCTGGAGTAATAAAATGGATTCAACAGTGGCTAGATGGGAGATGCCAGAGAGTAGTGGTGGATAATTGTTTATCGGAATGGAGGCCGGTGACCAGCGGGGTGCCTCAGGGATCTGTTTTGGGCCCAATGTTGTTTGTAATATACATAAATGATCTGGATGATGGTGTGGTAAATTGGATTAGTAAGTATGCCGATGATACTAAGGTAGGAGGTGTTGTGGATAATGAGTTGGTTTTTAAAGCTTGCAGGGAGATTTATGCCGGTTAGAAGAATGGGCTGAACGTTGGCAGATGGATTTTAATGCTGAGAAGTCTGAGGTTCTACATTTTGGCAGGAATAATCCAAATAGAACATACAGGGTAAATGGTAGGGCATTGAGGAATGCAGTGGAACAGAGAAATCTAGGAATAACAGTGCATAGTTCCCTGAAGGTGGAGTCTCATGTAGATAGGGTGGTGAAGAAGGCTTTTGGAATGCTGGTCTTTATAAATCAGAGCATTGAGTACAGAAGTTGGGATGTAATGTTAAAATTGTACAAGGCATTGGTAAGGCCAAATTTGGAATATTGTGTACAGTTCTGGTCACCGAATTATAGGAAAGATATCAATAAATTAGAGAGAGTGCAGAGACGATTTACTAGGATGTTACCTGAGTTTCAGCACTTAAGTTACAGAGAAAGGTTGAACAAGTTAGGTCTCCATTCATTGGAGCGTAGAAGGTTGAGGGGGGATTTGATCTAGGTACTTAAAATTTTGAGAGGGATAGAGAGAGTTGAATTGAATAGGCTGTTTCCATTGAGAGTAGGGGAGATTCAAACGAGAGGACATGATTTGAGAGTTAGGGGGCAAAAGTTTAAGGGAAACACGAGTGGGTATTTCTTTACTCAGACAGTGATAACTGTGTGGAAACAGCTACCTGTAGAAGTAGTAGAGGCCAGTTCAGTTGTGTCATTTAAGGTAAAATTGGAGAGGTATATGGACAGGAAAGGAGTGGAGGGTTATGGGCTGAGTGCGGGAAGGTGGGACTAGGTGAGATTAAGAGTTCGGCACGGACTAGGAGGGCCGAGATGGCCTGTTTCCGTGCTGTTATTGTTATATGGTTATATGGAGAGATCTATTCAAGAAGATTAGAGAAATCAAAGGAATAATTCATACAAAAATGAGTATGAGAAAAGACAAAGAAGGCACAGACACAGAAGGCATCAACAAGCGATGGCAGGAATACATAGAAAAATTGTACATGAAATATTCCGTAGCAAAGACGCTTGCAATGACTCCCTAAATGATCCAGAACTGGACATACTGGAAAGTTAATTCGAATGGGCGATAGATAACATTGCTATTAAGAAGGCTGCAGAATGTGACAGAGTCCAGTTCAATTATTTAAAACTTTAAAAATTGATGGTGTAAAAGTTGTTGCATGCAATTTGCCAGCAGATATAGAAACCCCAAGAATGGCCTTTAGGCTTGAAAACATCAGTTAAAACACCAATTCCAAGAAAGTAAATGCAAAGGAATGTTTAAAACAGTTTCAATAAAGTTAAATGCTAACACAGTCATGCTAAAGATCATGCAAGGCAGTCACCAGTAATGTATAGAACGAGAACTGCCAGGTGTACACGTTGGTTTTAGAAAAGGCAGAGGTACCAGAAACCAAATTGCTAACCTACGCTGGATAATGGAGAAATCGAGGGAATTCCAGAAAGGTATTAATCCATGTTTTATTGACTACTCTAAAGGCATCGACAGTGTGGGAAATCCTTAACGAAATGGGGATTTTGTGTGGAAAGTCATGTTTGACAAATCTTATTGAATTTTTTTGAAGATCATTCCTGTTGTTAGGTCCCTACGCTGGACCTGATGAATTCTTCCAGTTGTCAAGGTCGCTTTAACAGTAGAGGCAATGACCCCATTTCGGAGGTTGACGGAAAGTTGACGAGGGTAAAGCAGTAGATGTTGTCTATCTAGACTTCAGTAAGGCCTTTGACAAGGTTCCGCACGGAAGGTTAGTGAGGAAGGTTCAATCGTTGGGTATTAATATTGAAGTAGTAAAATGGACGCAACAGTGGCTGGATGGGAGGTGCCAGAGTTTAGAGGTGGATAACTGTTTGTCAGGTTGGAGGCCGGTGACTACTGCTGTGCCTCAAGGATCTGTACTGGATCCAATGTTGTTTGTCATTTACATTAATGATTTGGATGATGGGGTGGTAAATTGGATTAGTAAGTATGCAGGCGATACTAAGATAGGTGGTGTTGTGGATAATGAAGTAGGTTTTCAAAGCTTTCAGAGAGATTTATCAGATTTAGCTGATAGATAGCAGATGGAGTTTAATG
Source organism: Hypanus sabinus (assembly GCF_030144855.1). Taxonomy (NCBI): domain Eukaryota; kingdom Metazoa; phylum Chordata; class Chondrichthyes; order Myliobatiformes; family Dasyatidae; genus Hypanus; species Hypanus sabinus. Next base: position 301,208 of record NW_026779325.1, on the reverse strand, counting down.
CTGATAAGTGTGAGGTGCTACATTTTGGTAGGACTAATCAAAATAGGACATACATGGTAAATGGTAGGGCATTGAGGAATGCAGTAGGATAGAGTGATCTGGGAATAATGATGCATAGTTCCCTGAAGGTGGAATTTCATATGGATAGGGTGGTGAAGAAAGTTTCAGATATGCTGGCTTTTATAAATCAGAGCATTGAGTGTAGGAGTTGGAATGTAATGTTACAATTGTACAAGGCATTGGTGAGGCCAAAATTGGAGTATTGCGTACAGTTCTGGTCACCGAATTATAGGAAAGGTGTCAACAAAATAGAGAGAGTACAGAGGAGATTTACTAAAATGTTACCTGGGTTTCAGCACCTAAGTTACAGAGAAAGGTTGAACAAGTTAGGTCTTTATTCCTTGGACCGTAGAAGATGGGGGCGGGGGGGCGCTTGATAGAGGCGTTTAAAATTATGAGCGGGATAGATAGATTTGACGTGGATCGTATTTTACCATTGAGAGTAGGGGAGATTCAAACAAGAGGACATGAGTTGAGAGTTAAGGGACAAATGTTTAGGGGTAACACGAGGGGGATCTTCTTTACTCAGAGAGTGGTAGCTGTGTGGAACAAGCTACCAGTAGAAGTTGTAGAAGCAGGTTCGATATTTTCATTTACGAAAAAATTGCATAGATATATGGACAGGAAAGGAATGGACTGTGTGCAGTTCGATGGGATTAGGCCAGAGTAAGCGTACGGCACGGACTAGAAGGGCCGAGATTGCCTGTTTCCGTGTTTTAATTGCTATATGGTTATATGGGCTACCAGAACCTCCGATCTGCTTTATGAGAAACTTGCACGAAGATCAAGAAACAACAGTTAGAACTGAACACGGAACAACAAACTGCTTCAAGATCGGAAAAGGAGTACGACAAGGCTTCATACTGTCACCCTGCTTGTTCAAATTATTTGCTGAACATATAGATTGCTGAGGAATTTTGGTCTAGCGGACTCGGATGCTGGAATCAAAATTGCCGGCGAAATATTTACAACCTCATTTATGCAGTTGATACTACTCCAATGGCTGAAAGTAAGGAGGATCTGAGGAATCTTCTAATGGAAGTAAAAGAGGAAAGGTCAAATGCTGGCTCTTTGCCCATTATTAACTCCGTAGTAATAAATGGAAGGAAGTGGAAGTGGTGACGGATTTTGTCTTTCTTGGTTCAAAGATTTCTATAGTTGGCAACTACAGCTACAAAATAAAATGGCTCTTACTGGTGGTGAAGGCAGCAATGAGAAATTTATATTACTGAAGAACAGAGACATTGTCTGTGAAGATCCTTATAGTAAAGTATATGGTATTTCTGGTTGTGAGGTATGGGCCTGAGAGCTGGACTATTAGTAAGGCTGAATACAAAAGCATCGTCGCCTTTAAACTTGGATGCTGGAGAAAAGTGATAAGAGTTAATTGGATTGCAAGAAGATCCAACGTCAATACTTGGAGATATACAGCCAGACTGATCACTGGGAAGCTTGAAAAAGCTCCAATATTTTGGCCACATCATGAGAAGACAGGATTCCTTGGAGAAGACTCTCATGTTAGACGAAACCGAAGGTAAAAGGAAAGGATGACAGAGGTGATGATCGATAGATCCTGTTAACCAGACAATGTGTGTGACCTTGGGGGATCTTAGAGATGCAGATTGCAACAAGGAGGCTTGGTGTGAAGTAACCCTGTTTTGTTCGGCTATATTCATAGGTTTTCATGTGTGTTTGAATAACTATTAAACTTGAACATAAATTGGACAAAATACAGAATAAATATAAATATTTTCAGTCAATAACAGACTTGTAATTGTTGCATTTTGATCCTTAGATAAATTGTTATTGCAAGCAGGGAACAACCATACTCCAACCATCTGTCCCCACAACACCCACTCGGACCATCGTGGGTCTGTTGACTCTGTTCTTTAAACTCAGACACTTCAAACAAAAGCCAGCCACCGTGTCATATAGAAAGATCGTGACTTGCTCTCAAAACCACCCCCCACCCCACACTTGCAGGAAAACACTTTTCCGGTGTCTGCTACAAATATACTGAAGCCTTCTTCGTCCTCGCTAGTTCAGAGGATATAAACCCCCTCTACTCCCACTTCAATCCGTTGCCCTTGCAGCCCCGCTAACTCCTTGGCGAGGGAGAATGACATAAAAAACAAGCTCATTGGATCTTTCCCGGGAGTCAGGGTAGGAAACATGTGGTGGGGTCTATGGGAGGAAACACCATAATGACGAAGCCCTATCGATCGGTATGCTAAATTGGTATCTGCTGTCACCAATGGGAGGGGGATTGAAACTGAAAGAAAACAACAACAGCAACGAAGGTCTCGAACCCTCAAAGTTACCAGTTACAGCTGCTACCCTGTTTACTGCGAGTTTCCGGCATTTTAATTTTACCTCAGAACCCCATGATCTGCAGATGTGTTAAATATAATTGTCACGTTTCTTGAAAATCGGAACCATTCTCAAAATGGACATGTCGTAATACAACCAAGCGTTGGTCTTGTGAGAGAGAGAGAGAGAGAGAGAGAGAGAGAGAGAGAGAGAGAGAGAGAGAGAGAGAGAGAGAGAGAGAGAGAGATGATGACTCACTACCCCATGGGATATTTCATATATCAGTACAGGATGCACTCTGCACAGAGTCAATGCAACCACCCTGGAGAATATTTATGGCTGAAGTCAACGATGACGTTTCCCCTAATCCATTTTATCAACAGTTGACTTATGCACATTGACGAGTCAAGTATTGTTCAAGTGGATAAGAGAATGAACGAGTTAACATGAACATGTCAGGACTCCCTTCTCCCACTAAATTCACTCCCGATCCCGACCAAACCAGAGCCTCGCTGTAAACGCTGAATAATTGCACAGAATCGTAAAAAAAAACATTTACCTCTGATGTTTTGAAAACAGACGGCGTTCAGTGTGGTCCCGGGAATTCATAGTCTGACTATCCAGGTCCTCGACAAGAGTCCTGCACCGGTGTTCTCACACCGTACGAACAGTTGTGTCTCAGCTGCTGCTCCCGAGGACACTCAGGTCTAATGTGCTTGAGAAATGTCGGATGAACTGGGTTAGAACTGGACTGCCGCAGTCCGGGTCACACTGACTCTCACCGGCTCAGGACGGGTCTGACAGTGGAAGGAGGCGGGAGTGGGGTCAATGTAGCAACCCTAAAGAGGAAAACAAACAGGCTGCGTTAACCTTTCTGTCCGGATTTCCGTGTGGATCTCTCCTTTTTCTCTCATCCCAACCAGTGAGGCGGAGTTTCTCTGTTTAACTCAGCGAGTCCCAGGCTGCGGATTTATTCCAGCCCGGGTTCTGGGAGGGTCTGAGCTCCGCCCCGTGTGTAAACAGGACTGCCCGGCGTAGGTACAGTTTCAGCTCAAACGTCCCTCACCTTTCCAGGTACAGGGAGCCGCCTTTTTGCTGAAATTAATCCAAACACCTTCGACTATATATAATCACTCTGAACTGTAATAAAGCTGGTCAAAGATCTGTATTTCCAGTTTCCGTGGTTCTAATGTGAGCTCTAACTTTCACTTTGTAAGTCTTATCCTGATTTGTCCTCCCAAATTCAACATCTCACTCCCATCAGCAGAAAACTCTATCTGCCCTTTCTCAGATTATTTGCTCAGGTGGGCCAAATCGCGATGCAGTCATTGATAGCCTTACTTGTAGTTAGCGGTAATGTTACTGATCTGGTTTACCGCATTAAAATGTTATGGGATAGATGACAAACAACGGATACAGCACTGATCCCTGTGAAACCAGGAGTCACAGGCCTCCAGCTAGAAAGACAACCAACTCACTACTATTCTCTGGCCTCTCCCTCTCAATCAATACCGAACCAAAGCACATTAACCTTCTGACCTGCCTCCCATGTGGAAATTTGTCTAAAACCCTGCTAACGTCCATTTAAACAGCACCCACCACTTTTCCTTCATTCAACCTCTTGATTAGCTACTCAGAAAACCCAATGAGTTTCCTTGGCTTTAGCTTGTCCTTCACAAAGCAATGGTGAATATCTTTATTCAGCTTTCTTTATGCCAATACTTATATATCCCGTCCTTTGAAATACCATCTAATAATATAGCCACCACTGATTTTGGGCTCTCCGTGCTATAATTTTCTGGCTTTTTCATCGTCTTTATTGAAGAACGGAACAGCGCTAGCCATCCTCCAGTCCTCTGGCACCAGACGCTGGAATAAACCTTTTTGAAATAACTCTAACAGGATCCTTGCAATTTCTACACTAGCGTAGCACAAACATATATCTGTAGAAACCATTGGAATTCCGTTTTACCTCTTCTGACAGGGAAACCTCATGTCCCCTTTTAGCTCTCCTGATTTCCCTGTTCAGTATTTCCTGAATATCTTATACTCCGCACGCACCCCATTTGATGTTCAATAACTTGATAGTAATTTAAATTAAGAGTAACAGCAATGGCACACAATGTCCATCATGAAGAAAGCAAGGCTGCACTTCTACTGTCTTGGAAATCAGCAAAGGTTCGGCAGGTCATCTAAATTTTTGATAAACCTGGATGTGTGGTGGAGCGTTTATTGATTGGTAGCATCGCGGCCCAGTACAGAAACACCAATGCCTACAAAAACGTAGTGGATACAGCCCAGTCCTCTTCACTATTGAGCCTACCTATATGCAAACACTGTCATAGGAAAGCAACAGCTATGATCTGAAACAGAATATTCAGTCCCACAAGCTTCCCTCTCCCTTTCTCCTTTCCCTCCCCCATCCTCTCTGTTCCGCCTATCACCACCCTATTCCAGGAACTCCTCTCACTTCAGTCTGTGTATGAATTTGCATCCGTGGCTTTCAACACGTCATACCTGTTTGAGTGACGTGAATAGTTCTTTGTTCTCAATCTGTGTGCTTTGTTGCTATAACTTCCTGTCATTTGAGTCCCTCTCTTCATAAAGAGTGGAGTGACATTTCCACTCTTCTGAAACCATTCCAGAATCTCGTCTTTGATGAAAGATCACTACTAATGCCGCTACAATCGTTTCAGATACTTTCAGACCTTTCAGCTACCCAAGCATCTTCTAGTTAGTAGTTTCAATAACAGGCACTTCTGCCGTGGCACTCAAAATTCTTGTATTCTGGTGTTGTTTTCACTGTGAAGACCAACACAAAATACTTTTTAAATGTATTATCCACCCTTTTTTTATTCTCGATTACTTCCTCTCAAGCGGCATTTTCCACCCTTGCCTCTATTTTACTCTTCGTATATCTGAAAAGGTTTTTGTTATTTTATATTACTGGCTAATTAACCTTCATATTTTATCCTTCCTCCTCTTTGTTTTTATTGCCCTCTGTTCGTTTTTAAAACTTAAAAAACAAAATTCTGAGGCTGGATAATTTTTCCCTTTGTGATTACCATACTAACATTCTTCAAGTGCAATCATTACCTCACATACTCACCTAATTTGTTGATGTTGAAAATTGGAGGATATCCTGTTTTCAGGGTATTCATCAGAATAAATATCTACTCGCTCTGTAATGTCTCTAAATCTGGTACATTTTCAACAGACAGCCCAAAATTAAGAAAAACTATCTTTCAAGGCGTCTGGGTAATGTTAATAGAGAAACACAAATCAACGGAAAGGTACAAGACCATATCGAAGGCAACGAACGAGGCTTGGAACACAGTGCAGTCCATTGTGGAACTACACAGGCTAGGCCAGGCCGCCCACTGAATTTAGTCACTGAAGAAGAACTGGAATTGCAAGAAAGGTTACTGTCAGGCCACCATTCAATCAGAGCCTACTGCAGAAATCACTGGCTGCAAATGGAAATGAAGTTCATGGCTCCACAATCTCTGAGTTCCTCAAAAGAGGTACTTGTAGAATAATGATAAGGAAGAAACCTTGACCAAAGAAAAAATGTATCCTTGCCCGTAAATACTTTGCGAAGTGTCACTTAAAAGAAACCGCGGAGACATGGAACAACATCTTGCACTCAACACCAAGTATCGTAAATCTAATACTGAGTATTTCTATATCATTCTGTGGAGATGCTTTTCAGTAGGGACCGAAAATCAGGTGAGGATCCATGGGAATATTAAGGCTGCTAAACACAGAGTGATCCTGGATAAAAACCTACTAGCCTCTGCCAGAAAACTTAAATTGGGGATGAATTTCTTATTTAAGCAGGACAACCACCCAAAAGCGGTGTGGCTCAAAATAAAGTAAATTGATGTCCTTGATTTGTCCAGTCAGAGTTCAGACCTTAAACGATTCACACATCTCTGGCAAGATCTCGAGATTGCTGTCTACTGCTGCGCTCCTACTGGCCTGCCAGAACTTGAGCAATTCTGCGTGAACGAATGTGCAAATCTTGTTCCATTACATTGTACAAAGCCAACAAAGACTCATCTAAAACGTCTTCTGGCTGTAATATCTGAGCGAGGTTGTTCAACTAAGTACTGACCATGGGCAATGAATTTTTGAGCTGTTTGTATTTACGTTTTTGAATGCTAAGGTTTCATGATTCACAATTTTAGAAATATAAAAACATAGGAAACATACAGTATAATACAGGCTTTTCAGCCCACAAAGCTGTGCCGAACATATCCTTACCTTAGAACTACCTATCCTTACGCATTGCCCTCTATTTTTCTAAGCTCTATGTAGCTCTCCAGGACTCTCTTAAATGACCCTATCGTATCCGCCGCCTCCACCACCGCCGCCAGCAGCCCATTCCACGCACTCACCACTCTCTGCATAAAAACGTACCCCTTATATCTCGTCTGTACCTGCATCGATGTACCTTAAAACTGTGCCCCCGCATTCTAGCCATTTCAGCCCTGAGGAAAAGCCTCTGACTGTCCACATGATCAATGCCTGTCAACATCTTGTACACCTCTTACGCCTCGTCGCTCCCAGGAGAAAAGGGCGATTTCACTCAATCTATTCTAAGAAGGCATGCTTCCCAATCCAGGCAACATCCTCGTAAATCTCCTCTGCACCTTTTGCATGGTTTCCACGTCCTTCTTGTATTGAAACGACCAGAATTGAGCGCAGTAGTCTAAGTGGGATCTGGCCAGGATCCTATGAAGCGGCAACATTACATTTCGGCACTTAAACTTAATCCCACGATCGATGAAGGCTAATGCACTGTATGCCTTCTTAACCACAGTTTCAACATGGGTAGCAGCTTCGAGTGTCGTATGGACTCGGACCCAAAGATCCCTCTGATCCTCCCCACTGCCAAGAGTCTTACAATTAGTGCTATGTTTTGCCATCATATTTGACCTACCAAAATGGAAAACCTCACAGTTTTCTGGGTTGAACTCCATCTGCCACCTCTCAGTCCAGCTCTGCATCCTATCAAAGTCCCGTTGTAATCGCGGTCAGCCCTCCACGACACCCCCAGACTTCGAGTGATCAGCAAATTTACTAACCCATCCCTCCTATTCCTCATCCAGGTAATTTATAAAAATCACGAAGAGAAAGGATCGCAGAACAGATCCCTGAGGCAATCCACTGGTGACCAACCTCCATGCAGAATATAACCGGTCTACAACCACTCTTTGCCCTCTGTGCGCAAGCTAGTACTGAATCCACAAAGCAATGTCCCCTTAGATCCCATGCCTTCTTACTATCTCAATAAGCCTTGCGGGGTGTACCTTATCAAATGCCTTGCTGAAATCCATATACTCTAACATCTACTGCTCTTCCTTCATCAATGTGTTCATCAAAAAATTCAATCAGGCTTGTAAGGCACGACCTACCTTTCGGAATGTCATGTTGTCTCTTCATAATCATATTATCCCTCTCTATATTTTCCCTGTGTTTCTTTTTTTTTTTGTGGAGTGGGGGAGGGCGGTGGTTGTGGCTTCAGTGTGAAAAGAAGAGCATGTAATTTTCAGTTAAATTGATTAATATCACTGTTGCAGTGCTCATTTATCTGGTTCGGAGTTGAATACATTTACAAGGCACTATAAATAGATAGATAAATACTTTATATGATGCTCAGAACACGAGATGTAGAGTCCTTGAATGTGAGTACATAGGTTGTGGAGCCCTTAGTCGTGAGATGAGTGAAGTTACCCACGCTTGTTCAGCAGCCTGATGGTTGAATGGTAATAGCTGTTCTTGACCTGCTGAAGAACATGCCTCCTGCACATCTGCCCAATTGCAGTAGTGAGAAGTCAGTAAGGTCTGGATGGTGGGTTCCTTGATAATGGATGCTGCTTTCTTCAGCCAGTGCTCCTTGCAGATGGGCTCAATGGCAGGGAGGCCCGCCACATTTTATAGGCCTTTTCATACTTGGGAACTAGTGTCGGACTGGTACAGACCAACCGGTGAGTTGGGCATTGGGAAATGCAGTAGAACAGAGTGATCTAGGAATAACGGTGCATAGTTCCCTGAAGGCGGAATCTCATGTGGATAGGGTGGTGAAGAAAACTTTTGGTATGCTGGCCTTTGTAAATCAGAGCATTGAGTATAGGAGTTGGGATGTTATGTTAAAATTGTACAATATACCTGGGTTTCAGCACCTACGTTACAGGGAAAGGCTGAACAAGTTAGGTCTTTATTCTTTGCAGCGTAGAAGGTTGAGGGGGAACATGATAGAGGTATTTAAAATAATGAGGGGGATAGATAGAGTTGACGTCGATAGGCATTTTTTCCATTGAGAGTAGGGGAGATTCAAACAAGAGGACATGAGTTGAGAGTTAGGGGCAAAATTTTAAGAGGAACACGAGGGAGAATTTCTTTACTCAGAGAGTAGGAGCTGTATGGAATGAGCTTCCAGTCGAAGTGGCTCTAGTGTGAAAAGAAGAACATGTAATTTTAGAGGCAGGTACTGTATTGTCATTTAAAGTGAAAATGGATAGGTATATGGACAGGAAAGGAATGGAGCCTTATGGGCTGAGTGCGGGCCAGTGGGACTAGGTGAATGTAAGCGTTCGGCACGGACTAGAAGAGCCGAGATGGCCTGTTTCCGTGCTGTAATTGTTATATGGTTATATGGGGCCCAAGCTCGATGGGCCGAGGATTGTCCACCTTCTCCTCGTGTGCTGTATTCTTGTATAATGAGATAGAAATAGCACTAGGGCAGGATATCCTGCTTTCATTCCATGCACTTATCGGAAGATTAAGTGAGCACACAAAGCTGCCTCCGGAGGAACGTGGAGACAATGACGTGGGATTATCATAGTGTCCGTGTCAATGGTGTTAGATGGTCGGCACGTACTCTGTGGGCGAATACAACTGCTTCTGTATTGTATGACTCTGTGGAGCCTCTCTCCCTCCCTCTCTCACTTCTGTCTTTAATTTTCTCGCTCTCCCCATCCCCCATCACCTAACTGTAGAAATACCTTGTATTTAGACCTGTGACTTTTTTTGCTACTACCCATGTCTATGATGTGAAAACTCTCTGTTCTCCATCTGTTTGGATCTGGTGGGAAACAGGAGAAGAGAACAGGACAGATTTAATTTGGAGGGGAGTTACAATTAGATATGTAATGCCCACAGAAGCGGATGAATAATGTGGAATGTTTTGCAGAGAAACAGAATATTCAGCCCAAGAAGCTTCCCTCTCCCTCTCTCCCTCCCGCACTCACTCTCCCCTCCCCCCTCTCACCTTCCCTCTCCTCTCCCATCTATTTCTGTATCACCTCTCGGCACCCTATTCCAGGAACTGCTGTCACCTCTCACGGGGTGAATTTGCATCTATGGCTGTCAACACTAGACACCTGCGTGAATGAAGTCAGCAGTCCATTGTCCTCAATCTGTGTGTTTCCTGTTGCAAACGCGGTGTCAGAATGAGACAGGATTAAACCCTGTAGTGGCTGCATAACTCCAGTCGCTGCAGAATTCGGAGTAAATTATTTTGTCGGAATCTGCAAAACTTATCACTTGGAACAACAGCTCATCTATAAATATACACAACGACTTGAACTACACATTCTTCAATAAATTCCAATGACCGCTCTCTTGCTAAATAAAATCCTCTTCATCTCTATTCTGAAGTCTTCACACTCAGTCCTCAGTTTCCACGACAGGAAACCTTCCTCTCAACGTTCACTCTTTGCAGTGCTTTCAATATTCGATAGGTTTCATGCTGATCCTCCTCCAGAACCATCAAATACTCCTCATGCGTTAGTCCATTCAATCACAGGATCATTCCAGTGAACCTCCTCTGGACTCTCTGCACTGCCAGTACATCATTTCTTCGAACAAAACAACATAGAATAGTACAGCACAGTACAGGCCCTTCGGCCAACAATGTTGGGCCGACTCTTAAACTGTGCCTCCCATATAACCCCCACCTTAAATTCCTCCATATACCTAGTAGGCTCTTAAATTTCACTAGTGTATCTACCTCCATCACTGACTCAGGCAGTGCATTCCAAGCACCAACCACTCTCTGAATGAAAAACCTTCCTCTAACAACCCCGTGGAACTTCCCACTCCTTTCCTTAAAGCCATGTCCTCTTGCATTGAGCAGTGGTACCCTAGGAAGAGACGCTGGCTGTTCACTCTATCTATTCATCTTAATATCTTGTATACCTCTATCATGTCTCCTCTCATCCTCCTTCTCGCCAAAAAGTAAAGCCCTAGCTCCCTTAATCTCCGATAATAATCCATACTCTCTAAACCAGGCAGCATCCCGGTAAATCTCCTCTGTACCATTTCCAATGCGTCCACATCCTTCCTATAGTGAGACGACCAGAAATGGACACAGTACTCCAAATGTGGCCTAAACTGAGTTTTATAGAGCTGCATCATTATCCCGCGACTCTTAAACTCTATCCCTCGAGTTATGAAAGCTAACACTCCATAAACTTTCTTAACTACTCTAGCTACCTGTGAGGAAACTTTCTTAGATCTGCGGACCTGTACCCCCTGATACGTCTGCTCCTCCACACTACCAAGAATCCTGCTATTTACTTTGTACTCTGCCTTGGAGTTTGTCCTTCCAAAGTGTACCACCTCACACTTCTCCAGGTTGAACTCCATCTGCCACTTCTCAGCCCACTTCTGCATCCTATCAATGTCTCTCTGCAATCTTCGACAATATTGTACACCGGCCACAACACCACCAACCTTTGTATCGTCTGCAAACTTGGCAACACAGCCTGCTATCCCCACATCCAGGTCATTATTAAAAATCACGAAAAGCAGAGGTCCCAGAACCGATCCTGTGGGACACCTCTATCCACAACCCTCCAATCCGAATGTACTCCCTCCACCACGACACTTTGCTTTCAGCAAGAAAGCCAATTCTGTATCCACCTGGCCAAACTTCCACGGATCCCATGCCTTCTGACTTTCTGAATAAACCTACCGTGTGGATCCTTGTCAAATGTCTTGCTAAAATCCATGTAGATCTCATCCACTGCACTACCCTCATCTATATCTATTAAAGAACTCTACCTGGCTCGTTAGACACGATCTGCCCACAAAGCAATGCTGACTGTCCCTGATCAGACCATGATTATCTAAAGGCCTATAGATCCTATCTCTAAGAATCTTTTCCAACAGCTTTTTTCACAAACGTAAGGCTCTCTGCTCTATAATTATACGGACTATCTCGACTACCTTTTGAACAATGGGACAAAATTCGCCTCCCTACAATCCTCCTGTATTATTCTCGTGAAAAACAAGGACAATAAAAATCCTAGCTAGAGGCTCAGCAATCTCTTCCCTTGCCTCCTGGAACAGCCTGGGAATATTCCGTCAGGTCACGGGGACTTATCCGTCCTAATGTACTTTAACAACTCCCACACCTCCCCTCCAAACATGCTCCCGAACATCAGCCTCACTCATATTGTCCTCACCGTCATCTAGTTCCCTCTCACTGGTGAATACCAAAGAGAATTATTCATTGAGGAATTCGCTCGCTTCCAGATCATCCAGGCACATCTTCCCACTTTTATCTCTAATCGGTCCTATCTTCACTCCTGTCATCCTTTTGTTTTTCACATAATTGCAAAATGCCTTGGGGTTTTCCTTTACCCTACTCGCCAATGCCTTCTGATTTCCCCTTCTTGCTTTCTTCAGCCCCTTAAGCTCCTTTCTTGCTACCCTATGTTCCTCAATAGCCCCATCTGATCCTTCCCCCCTAAACCTCATGTATGCTGCCTTCTTCCAGCTGACTAGATTTTCCACTTCACTTGTTACCCATGGTTCCTTTACCCTACCAATTCTTCGTGTTCCACACCGGGACAAATTTATCCCTAACATCCTGTTAAAGATCCTTAAGCATCGACCACATTTCCATAGTACATCTCCCCGCAAAAACATCATCCCAATTCACACCTGCAAGTTCTAGCCTTATAGACTCATAATTTGCCCTTCCCCAATTAAACATTTTCCTGTCCTCTCTGATTCTATCCTTTTCCATGATAATGTTAAAGGCCAGTGGCGATACAGGCGGGGACGCAGACTAGGTTGCAGGCAAGGCTTCAGAAGAAAGGGAAGGGAAAGGAACAGACAAGCGGTGATCTCTCTCCCCCAGGTGCTCACCCAATGAGATCTGTGACCTGTCACGATTCGTTACCTAATACCCGATCTAGTATGGCATTCCCCCTAGTCAGCCTAACAACATACTGTGACAGGAATCCGTCCTGGACACACTTAACAAACTGTGCCCCGTCTAAAGCATTGGAACTGATCAGGTGCCAACCAATATTCGCCAATAATATTCGCCCGGCGAGTCTTATAATCAATACAACGTACTTTTGACCTCCCTGCCTGCCCACTGCACCTCAGTCCCTCATCATTAAACACACCCAGTGTTTCTGTTTCTCCTACAGAAGTGGGTGATCTCACGTTTCCCACATTGGACCAGCTGACCTGTTGTTCCTACTCACTCCTTTTGCTTCCGTTACGCTAAAAATTCTCGACAACAGACACAGAACAGAACAGTACTGCACAGGAATAGGCCCTTCAGCCCACAAAGCTGTGCCAACAAAGTAAATTTGTTATTGAAAATGTTCACCAATCAAATCCCTTCTGCCTACAAAATGTCCATGTTATTCTATCTTCCTCACATTCCTGTGCCTATCGAAACGTCCCTGAAAAGTCCCCAATGTGTTTGCCTCTACCACCACCCCAGGCAGCACATTACAGCGACCCACTGCTCTCTGTTCAAGAAACACATGACCCTCACATCTCTTTTAAAATTTCCCCTCCCACCGTAAATGCATAGCCTCTGGTGCTAAACATTTCTACCATTGTAAAAAGGTATTCTCTGTCGACTCTACCTATATCTCTCATAATACTTATAATCTCACACCAGCCTGCACCGCTCGAGAGAAAACAACTCAAGTTTGTCCAGCCTCTCGTTATAGCTCATGCCCTCTAATCCAGGCTGTATCTGGCAAACCTCTTCTGCGCCCTCTCCAAAGCCCCAACATCCTTCCGAGAATCGGGCGAACAGAACTGTATGAAACACTCCAGTATGTGGTCTAACTCGAGTTTTATAAAGCTGCACCACAACTTCCCGACTTTTGAATTCAATACCTCGAATGATAAAGTTAAACATGCAATTCTTAACCACTCGATCAGTCTGTGTGGTCATTTTCAGAGAGCGAAGCGCTTGGACTCTGATCCCAGTGCTCATTGACACTGGTAAGGGTCTTGCATTTACATTCGAACTCCCGGGTTGCCAAGATGATCATCATTAATCAAATCTCACTGAAATTTCTCAGGTTCTGTTGAATTTATTGCCAAGTGCACAAGTACGGGAAGGTACAGGGACAGAGAAACACTGACTTGCAGCAGTATCTGATAATACATGGAGCATAATTTATGCAATTATACAATTCTGTGTCACTAGCAATGTAGGAATATGGTATGATGTCATTAAATATATATAAATATACATTTTGTGTCGATAACAGACTTGGAAATGTTGAATTTCCTCTCACAGCCAAATTGTTGACACAGTTTTGGAAACAGCTGGGCTCCAACCAGTCCCTACAACACCCACTGGGACATTCAGAAGGCCCACGAAAATCTGGTTATTCCTTCTCTTTAAACATATGGACAACAGGAACAGAAGCAGGCCACTCGACCCTTCTATCTTGTCCTGTCTTTCAATAAGACACTGGGCCTGTCCGTCCTTGTCCCCTCCACAACACTCCAATCACCACTTTTCCCGGACCATTGTTCCCGCTTGCAGGTCAGCAGTCTGCCGGTGTTTACCCCAAAGTGGTGAATCCCTCTGCTCTGTGGGCTCAGATGTTTCCACAGATGAGTCCCATCTGTCCCCGCCGGGACAAACATCCTGTCCGCTACATCTCACACCATCGTCATCCTTTCAATAAAATATCCCTTCTCTCTCTCCTTCTTCTGCTGAGTTTCCAAACTCCCCGGGGAGCCAGCATCTGGCCCACGAGCCGAGCGGTCTCCTCCTAGCTCTCAGCGATACATCGAACTCCGGCTGCAGGAGACGCTTCACAAACGTCCCCAACTTCCTTTGGAGGAAAATTAAAAGAAGTCAAAAATCGGGACATTCACTATGAGATTTGTTCCGCTTTGATGGGCAGTCGGTGGCGGGAGGGGACGTTGGTTAGCGGGGATAACGACCTCTTGACTGGTCCGCCTCCGCTATTGTGTGTAACCAGTGACTGACATCTCTTCGCATCAATCGGAATAACACGCCTTGTAAATACCCTGTTGAGAGTGCCAGTTATGTGATTAGTACTTCAGCCATTAACCTGCCTCAGCACGAGCAGCTCCCCGTGTGGGGGGTGGGGGCCCCGTGCTTCAAAATACCTGAATGGACATTTAACTTGATTTCCGAGGGAAAACAAAATCAATCATGGGAACCACCCGGCTGCGCCGTGTTACTGTTGAGTGGGCAGCGTGATGTTTGTCTCGAGTTGGGTCAAAGAATCCCAAAATTTTGGGGAGGATTTTCTGTATAAACATATAACAATTTCAGCATGGAAACAGGCCATCTGGCCCCTTCTAGTCCATGCCGAATCATTACTCTCACCTAGGCCCATCAACCTGCACTCAGCCCATAACCCTCCATTCCTCTCCTGTCCGTATACCTATCCAAATTTTCTTTAAATGACAATATCGAACCTGACTCCACCAGTTCTACCGGAATCTCGGTCCAGACAGCCTCCACTCTGAGTAAAGAAGTTCACCCTCTTGTTACGCCTAAACTTTTGCCCCCTAATTCTCAACTCGTGTCCTCTTGTTCGAATAGGCTGATCCTGTTTCCCATAGTTTTAATTGGTGCAGTGTCTCGTTGTTCAGTATTTTGAAAAACAGTTGCTTTACTAATGCAAACCAGAAATGCCAGCCTGTTCTATACATAGTGCATTAGAACTCTTGGTCCTGCAGTGTTTAAGTCCTTGTAAACTCAACACCCTGACAATGTGGACCATAGGAACTCCTTCCTCTAAAAGCCGGGGTATCATTCAGTCAGCTGATCGCTGAGAGGTATTATGCTTTTGATTGTTATTTTTTTCCCAGATTTGCATGGATGGAGTTGATGTAAGTGTTGGGAGTGTCCTCTCCGTTGTCCCTCCAGCTTCCGACCAATGGTGGCGATGTGGGGACACTGACGACTGGGGGGGGGGGGTGGATGGGCTCCGCAGGGATCTGTTGTTATTTCCCCCAGGAATATTCTGACAGTGTGGGTATGATTTCAATATCCATCGTTCCTTTTAACTAATTTCAATTAATTTCAGCTGATTCCGCACTCTGTCCCCCACGCGGTCCCTCACCCTTTCGCAGCCAGGGTAATGCAGAAATTGCGAGAAGAACTCTGCAGTCCTGGCAACATCCGGGGATGGAAATAAACCGTCGACGTATCGGGCTGAAAAACTTCATCAGTACTGGAAAGGAAGGGGGAAGGGCCAGATGATTGATTGATTAGGGATCCGTGGGTTGGTCTGAGGGACCCGCGTCTCTGTGTCAGCAGCTGCATGTCCGCGCTCATACCTCACACAGTAGTGGCCTTTCTGATGAAATTGAATCCAATTTGTCCGACAATTCACTCTCATTAGGTAATGACCAAAGTCGCTTTAACCCTTTATCCTGCTGGGAATCCGATAAAGCCTAGAACTTCATATAGGAGACGCCATTTACATCTCATGCTCTAACCGTTCCCGGGTAACCACAGTCTGCCTTCCCGTGAGAGCGGAAATGGACGTTGACTTGGACCTGTGTGCTTAAACTGCGCGGACAGTTCAGCCTGAGATGAAGCCTAAATTGACATTTTCCGGCACCAATGAAGCTCAGTAACTCGCTCGTCATTTGACGGTAGTTGTCTGGCAGATGACGGTTTCCCACATGGTCTCAGCGTGAGCCGGGGAGCGCGAGAGTAACAAGCACCGCGAGAGAGCGCATCGGGCAGTGGGCGAGGCGGGGCGGTGAGCTGGATCACGAGATCCCCAGGCAGTTTGCAGCGAGATTGACAGGAAGCGTGACTGTCGGTCCGACACCGTGCTGTCCACCACTCCCAGTTAGTTAAAATTTCAACCCCCTAACGCAGCTGGGGCGCATAATTAACGCACAAAGCTGTACGTTAATGATTAATGTTGTTTTCAGTTCAAATACATAAATAAAATCCTATCTCCCTTCACATGCAGTCATTATACCAGCTTACATTAATTAAATTGTCAGAGCTTTTCTAGTCAACATCCCGACATTCATAACTTGACCTCACGGCCCGTCGAAACTGCTGCAGATCATGAAATCATGGCTCATCAGATCTAAAATTTAATTATGTGTTCCTCCATGCCCATCCCTGTAACACTTGTAACCCGCTGTTTATCAAGAATCCCGTGCTTAAACAGAATCACAATCTTTGCTTCCACTGGTCATTGAGAAGAAGAGTTCAAATTACTCACAATCAACACAGGACCAATGGATGTATTTGTCTGAAATAAGTAATTCTGAAAAGGGAACAGACGTTTACTTTACAGATCCCGCACCCTTGCTTTGAAACAGGTGGCCATTGTTCTAGAGCTGTTATTAGTCTTTCCTATACCTGTGGAAAATTTAAATCATGCCAGCAGGATGCAGTTGGAGCACAAAAAGCACCAGAGCCAGAAGTGGCTTAAAAAAACAAATACCTCCTTGATCGTTGATCCAAAGCACAGACAACTGGTTGTCTGGAAATAAAGATCCGAAATATAAGAAGCTGAAATGTTCTCACCTTAATTCCCCAAGAATACGGATACTGTATATCGTTGCTTACAAGTAGCCCGACCCACTGCCACACACGGATCTCTCGTAACCATGGCAACACACACAGTGCTGGAGGAACTCAGCAGGTCAGGCAGCTCTATGGATCAATGTAAACAGTCGAGGTTGCGTATCGAGGCCCTTCATCAGGACTGGAATGGAAAGGGGAGGAGGGCAGATGATTGACTGATTTGGAAGGTGCAGGTTGTTGTTCTGTGAGACTCGGTGCTCAGGGTCTGCGAGCAAGCGGCTGCCTGTTCGGGCACATTCCACAGAACAGGGAGCGGCCGTTCTGCTGAAATCAAATCCAAACCGGTTTGACAAGACACTGTTGTTCAAATGTGAAGGAAGTTTAATATTGTATTTAACCCTTTCTGCTACATGGCGCAATGTAAAGAACGTCACTTGTAGCCTCCAACTGATTGTATTTTTTCCGTAGACGCTGCCTGGCCTGCAGAGTTCCTCCAGCATTTTGTGTCTGTTGCTCGGATTTCCAGCACCTGCTGATTTTCTCTTGTTTCAGAGAGATCTGTTACGGGTCACTGCCCCGTGGGATATTCCAGATGTTACTACCGGGGTGAAAGATGCCATCTGCTCGAACTCAGTAGTAACTACTCTCGTTTCTCTTAATCTATTTGGACAGTAATGGACTCTTTTACATGAACATGTCAGGATGCACTGCTCCCATGAAATTCGCTCCCGATCCCGAACAACGCCAACCCTCGCTGAATAGTTGTGCAGAATCATAGACAACACTTACCTCTGATGTTGTAACCGGACGGCGTTCAGTGTGGTCCCGGGAAATCACAGACTGACTATTCGGGTGACCGACAATGTTCCTGCACCGGTGTGCTCACCCTGTGCGGAGAGTTGAGTCTGAGCTGCTGCTCCCGAGGCCACTCGGCTGTGATATGTCCGCCGCTCATTACAGATGGACAGGGCCGGGTGAGCCGGGGTGGAGCGGGACTGCCGCAGTCCGGGTCACACTAACTCTCACCGGCTCAGGACGGGTCTGACAGCGGGAGGAGGCGGGAGTGGTCACTCATTACAGATGGACAGGGCCGGGTGAGCCGGGGTGGAGAGGGACTGCCGCAGTCCGGGTCACACAAACTCTCACCGGCTCAGGACGGGTCTGACAGCGGGAGGAGGCGGGAGTGGGGTCAATGTAGCAACCCTGAAGAGGAAAACAAACAGGCTGCGTTAACCTTTCTGTCCGGATTTCCGTGGAGGTCTCTCCTATTTCCTTCATCGCAACCAATGGGGCGGAGTTACTCTGATTAACTCAGCGAGTCCCAGGCTGCGGATTTGATCCAGTCTGGGTTCTGGGCGGGTCTGAGCTCCGCCCCGTGTCTAACAGGCCTGACCGGCGTAGGTACAGTTTCAGCTCAAACGTCCCTTACCTGTTCAGGTACAGGGAGCCGCCTTTCTTCTGAAATTAATCCAAACACCTTCGACTATATATATTCACTCTGAACTGTAATAAAGCTGATCAAAGATTTTCTCAGTGCCCCTCTATTCAGGAGAATTTATCAACATTCAGTTATTAACTCTAACACTGGCAGTTTATTGCATTTCGATCCGGAACCCCCCCCCCCCCGGCCCACGGTTAGCAGCGGGTTTCGTTTCAGAAGCAGTGGTTATTGACTCAGACCCCGCCGGAAATACTTGTGGAATTGATCGGTGGCCATTCCAAATAGCCAGATGTTTTGCCAGTGAAGGTCTCATGGCCTGATTTATTTAAAATATCCTTGAAGAATATTTTCAAGCCAACTGCATATGATTCGAGTCTGAGATAAACATAAGATGCTGGAAACTTGCGGCAAACAGGGCAGCAACTGTCATAAGGGGACAGGAGGTTGGACCCAAGTGCGGATCGCAGGCACTGATGTACTAGGGGCAGGACGGGAACAACGAAACGAGAGACAAGACGTGGAGAACCTAGTGTGGGTGAGGGACGTGACGTTCAAGGTGATGCTGGGGTTCCGAGAGAGTTCAGGCAGGCAGGAGGATCCCAGAGTTCAGGCAAGGCAAGATCTTGGATGGGCATCAGGTGCGCCTCCTTGAGCCCAACAAGCCACGGTGATCCACAGGTGTGACTACTTGGGCTCAAGGGTGAAAGGAGGGACGGCTACAAGACCCGCAGTCCGGGTCCGTTGACCGGATCAAGACCCGGAAGGCGGGCTCCGGACCAGACCATAACCACAACTGCAGCTGATGGTGTTGCGCGTTCAAGACCCTAGGTAATTTTATTTAAATCATGTCTTTCCCTGCAGTAGAAAGGGTTAAGTACAATATTGAAGTGACTTTCTTTGCGCCTACATGAGAATGTGTTTTTTTCGGAACCGGTTGGATTTGATTTCTGCAGAAGGGCCGCTCCCTGTTCTGAGTAATGTGCGCGAACAGGCAGCTGCTCACACACAGACCCTGAGCCGTGAGTTTCTCAGAATAACAATACGCATCTTCCAAATCAATCCATAATCTGTCTTCTTCCTCTTTCCCTGCTGGGTCTCTGCTTAAACCATCGAAATTATTCAGTTCCATAGATGCTGATCCCTACACTCCCAGTCTTGGCTCTATTTACAAACTTGCTGATCCAGCTGACCACACTATCATCCAGATTGTTGGTTTTGATGACAAAGAACAACCGAGCCGGCACTGATCCCTGCAGCACTCCACTGTTCACAGGCCTCCAGTCAGGGAGGTGACCATCTGCTACCACATCGCAGCTTCTCCCATCAATCGAAGGTCTAGTTCAAATTACTTCCTTATTTGGAATGTCGAGCAACTGAAACTTTTTGACTAAACTCCCAAGTGGAACCTTGGCAAATGCCTTGCTAAAGTCCAAGTAGGCAACATCCACTGTGTTGTCTTTTATAAGAACGCTGAGACATGACTTACCAGGCACAAAGCCGTGCTGACCATCCTGAATCAGTCAATGTCTATCCAAATAGTCAAATAGTCATATATCAAATAGTCATATATCTGTTCCCTCAGAATAGCTTCCAATATCTTTCCCGCTACTTATATCAGGATTCCCGGCCTCTGATGTCCTGGTTGATTTTTGGAGGTTTTCTGATACAGTGGAACAACATTATCTATCTTCCAATCCTCCGCTACCTCGCATTTTGCTATGGATGATTTAACTATCTCTACTTGGGCCCTGCAATTTCTTCACTTGCCTCCACACCATCCAAGGGAGGACCTTGTCAGGTCCTGGAGAGTCATTGTCCCTAATGTGCTTTATGACAGCAAATAACTCCTCCTCTCTAATCTGTATAGGGTCCGTTATTACATCGAGTCATTTTACAGTATGGACGTCCCAGTCCATGTGAGAGAAGTTAAAATCAACTATCATCACAAATTATGTTTCTTTCAACAGTCTGCAACCTCTCTGCAGATGTTCCGCTAAATCCCACAGACTGTTGGGTCGATTGTAATATAGCCTCATTAATGTGGTCCTATCTTTCTGGTACCTCAGTTCTGCCCATAAAGCCTCACTAGACAAGTTCTCCAGTCTTTCCTGACTGAGCACTGTCGGGACAGTTTCGAGCAGTACTAACCCTCCTGAGACAGCCTTAGCTATTTAATTCCACATGGACTGTCTTATTTAAAACAATGGAAACCCAGAGCAGTCAGTTCTGCCCCTCCTGCAACCAGGTTTCACGAACGGCTGTGAACGTCATAATTCCACGTGTTGATCCATGTGCTGAGCACATCTGCCTTTCCTTCAATACTTCGTACATTGAAACATGCGCAGCTCAGAACATTTGTCGCATCATGGTCAGGCTGCAATTCCTGACTTTGCCTGTGGTCCTAACAACATCTGTTTGAGAAAATTGGATAAGTACATGGATGGTTGGGGATGGCGAGCAGGTGAATGGGGTTGGCAGATTAACAATTCGACACGGAGACCGGGAACGGTGCAGAGTTAAACGTCCGGTGTTGGATATGTTCATTAGGGATCATGCACGGTAAAACTCCCGGTATGGGATATGGTGATTGATAATGGTGCTTAATGAGATACAGAGACTCGGAATCGTGTCTGGTAATACTCCTCATGTTGGTTACGGAGATTGTGAACCGTGCATGTTAAAACACCCGCTCTGGGTTGGAGACGGGCAACAGTGTTCGGCAGAACTCCCCATTTGGAACCGTGAGACAGGGAACCGTAACCTCACTGTGGAATTGTTCAGTGACTGGTGATAAACCATGACTAACATCCTTGCCTCTGTGAATGAATAAATTGTTAGTCTAATAATTCTGACCAGTCTCAGTGCCTCCCTCACTCATCTATGTCTCTTTCACTCTGGTCTCTTCTCTATTACTCTCCCTCTTCCCTCTCAAATCACCACCATTCACACCCACCCCTACTTTCTCAACACCCTCTCGTACTCACCTTGCTCTCTGCAACACACACCTTCATTCTTGCCTCAAACCCCTCCCACCCCCCTCCCTCATTGACGGCATTCTCACTCACCCATTTTTCCTCGCCGCCCATCCCAGTCACCCTTCATCTTCACTGCATAGTCCACACCGTAGGCCCTTGTCACCCATTTTACTCATCCCTCTCTCCTCGCCTCCCCTATCACTCAGCCCTTCATGCTCACTGCCCTGTCCGTCACCAATACCACAACATCCTCACGTACTCAACACTCCTCCAACTCCCTCTCTCACCCCACAATCCTCAGCCCCTCTCCCTCACTCAAACAACGTCGCTCCGTCTCCACTCCTGTCCCTCACACTTTCCCTTGAGCTCACACATCCCTCCCCTAAATCTCCTCCTCTCTCTGCCTTTTTCAGTCTCCAAACCTCTCTACCCCTCTCACTCAACCACTCACAAACCGTCCCACTCCATTTCCCTCCCTCTATCTCTCCCCCTCCAGTTTTCTCTCCCATCTATCTCCCTCTCCCTCAACTTTTCTCACTAACCCTCCCCTCCCACGTGTTTCTCTCTCCCTGCTGCATCCCCGACACTCATCTTCATCTTCAGCTTCCTGTTGATCCTGTTCACCCCTCATTCTGCTCCTGCCCCTCACCCTCACCTCACCAGCATTTAAAAGATTCGAGGCATCTGTATCTGGGAACGCGGCAGGTTCCAGTTCTGGGGTGATGTTCTTCATATCAAGTGAAGTTGCAATTGGGAATTCCATGGACTGATTTGTTTAAAAAGGTCTTTGAAGATTATTTTAACCCAACTGCAGACGATACGAGTCTGAGGTAAACACAGGATGCTGGAAACTCGCAGCAAACAGGGCAGCAACTATAATTGGTAAAGTTATGAGTTCGAGACTCAAGGAAATTTTCTTTTAGTCATGTTAAAGATTCTATCACTCTACCCTGCAGCTGAAATGGTTAAGTACAATATTAAAGTGACTTTGTTCACAGCCGAAGGAGAGCGAATTGTCAAACCGATTAGATTTGATTTCAGCAGAAAGGCCGCTCCCTGCTCTAAGGTATGTGCTCGGACCAGCAGCTGCTGGCACGCAGAACCTGAGCTTACAGTCAAACAGAACAACAACCCGCATCGTCCAAATCAATGATGTGGTCTCTACCGCATTCCTTTCCAATTCCACTGTGGGCTCTCGGCCCGAAACTTCGATTTATTATTCAGTTACATAGATGCTGCCGGGCCTGCAGAGTTCCTCCAGCATCTTGTGTGTTTCCATGGGTACGAGAGGGAGCGTGTCGGGCAGTGGACAAGGCAGTGTGAAACGCCTTCAAAGCACATCCACACTATTGGAATACTCTTGGGGAATCAGGTGTGAACAATTCAACTTTTGATATTTATTTTGAGCCATCATTTAAACAGCTTATTGTCTGTATTACGGATCAAAGACTCATAGAAAAGTTCAGCACAGAAACAACCCTTCGGTCGAGGAATTTAAACTGCCTAATGTCATCGGCCTGCGCTCTGGTCACAGTCCACCATATCCCTACCATGCAAATGATCGCTTAAACAGTGACACCGTGTTCGCATGCACTACTCTTGCTGGCCGCTCATTCCACGACCCTCTGAGCGAAGCAGATTCCGCTCATGTTCCGCTTAAACTTTTCATCTTTCACCCATAACTCATGACCTCTGGTTGCAGTCCCAGTGGAAAATATCTTGCTTGCACTTACCCTACCTATGTACCTCTTAATTGAGTGTACCTCGATCAAATCTCCTCTCAATCTTCCAACCTGTTCAATCTGTCATATAACTCAGTTCATCCAGACCCGGAAACATCCTTGTAATTTTTTTCAGTATCCTACAACCATATTCACATCTTTACTGCAGGTCGGTGACCAATCCTTCACACTATTCTCCGAAGTCAACATAATATCCCACCTCCTGTACTCAATACATAGATTTATGAAGGCGAATGTTTGAAAATGTTTTCTTTACGGCCCTATCTATCCGTCACGCTACATTCAATGAATTATGGAACTGTAACCCCAGATCCCTTCCTACCTCCACACTCCTCAGTACCCTATCGTTCACAGCTTAAGTCCTACCCTGGCTGTTCCTACCGAAGTGTAACACCTCGCACTTGTCCGCGTTAAATTACCTTTGACGTTTTTAGCCCATTTTTGCAGCTGGTCCAATTCCCGCTGCAAGTCATGGTAACCTTCCTCACTATCCACTACACCCCTAATCTTGGCGTTCTCTGCAAATTTGCTGATCCAGTTAACCACATTATCATGTAGATTGTTACTTTCGATGACAAAGAATAACCGAGCCAGCACTGATCTCTGCAGCTTTTCACTAGTCACAGGCCTCCAGTCAGAGAGGTAACCATCTACAGCTAGTTTCTGGTTTCTCCCACCAGAACAATGTCTTATCCAGTTTATTGAGTGCCGAGTGTCTGCCCTTCTTGACTGCCCTCCCATACGACACGTTGGCAATTCCCTTCCAAAGTCCATGAAGACTATATCCACTGGTTGTCTTCATCAACTTCCGTAGTAACACACTCAAAAATATCTATAAGATTGCTGAGACAAGACCAACTACGTACGATGCCATGTTGACTATCTACAATAAGTCAATGTCTAGCAAATAATTCACATAACCTATCCCTTATAATAGCTCCCGATATCTTTCCCACTACTTTTATCTGACTCACCTGCCTATAATAGTCTCACAGAGTTTTCGACTTTTTCTGAAACAGAGGATCCTATCCAATCCACAGAGGATCCAGGACCTCAGTACTTATACAGATTCTGTATCCATCTCCCGAGTAAATTCAGCTGCAGAATATCCATCTCGTCTTCTCCCCATCTCCTTTGGCTCCATGTATGATTTATTGTTCGGATCTTTCAGAGGGCCAGTGTTATCCCTTGCAGTCCTTTTGTCTGATCTGTATAGTCCGTTAGTACTGGCCTTCACCCAAAGCGTTCATTTAGCACACTTGATTTCTTTCTAAGTGTTACCTTGCATTCCGTATACTCAATAATTACCGACCTGCCTATACCTGCTGTGGGACTCCTTTTATCTCGTAACCAGAGCCTCAACTTCTCTCCAAAAAACAAGGTTCCTTAAACCAGTTATCCGTTCCTTTCATTCTGACAGGCACATACATACTTAATACGCTCAAAATTTCACACTTAAAGGATCCCCTGCATATGAGAACGGCTTTGCCTGAAAATAGCCTGCCCCACTCCATAGTGGCCAGGTCATTGCTTATACCAACAAAATTGTGTTTTCCAGATTTTAATCTCAACCCATGCAGATGCATTGTTCTATATTTCCTTTGAATCTGGTGGCCTTTGAAGGTCTCCCGCTTATTAGAATTTCTTCGCAGAAAAAAAAACAGCCAGGTGTTTTCTGATACTATCAAAATTGTCCTTTCCATATTTTAATTTCAACCCGGATACACTTTATCTTATTTCCTTTGAATCTGGTGGCATTGTGATCACGACATGCAAAGAGCTCCCCTACACACTCCTCTCTCCTTGCCGCCCATCTCGCTCATTCCTCTGTCCAAAACTTCCCGGTCACTCACCCTCCTTGCTCTCACCACCACCACTGGCCTCCTCCTGCACACACCTTCCTCTCTCTCACCCAACGGTCCTCGCACCCCTCTCCATCATCGTCTGTCTCATTCTGCTGAATCCGCTTTCTCCACTTTCTCCCTTCTCCCCTTTTCCCACCTTTATCTCTCCTATCCTATTCCCCCTCCTTACCCGTGACTCACCTTCTCTCAAACTCTTTATCTTCTTTCCCAGCCGCGCTCGCTACTCCCTCATTTACCCTCTCCCGATGCCTCACACCCTTTCTCTCAAACTCCCCCTCTCTCTCCGCCCTATCTGTCCCTTCCTTTCTCTCCCCTTTTCCTCCAGCTGCTCCATTGTCCCCTCTTTCTCCGTCTTCCCCCTCTCTCTCGCCTTCTGTTTATCTCCCATACTTTTAACTCTCTCCCACTCCGACTGCTCCTGTCGCAGCTTCATCTCCCCACTCTCTAACTTCCACACACTCATCCTGCCCCTCCTCCATGTCCTCGCCACTTCAAATCGCACTCTCCTCCTTTCCATCAGCCTCTCACCCCCCACCCCCCACACACGCGATTACAGGAAACGTTTAAAAATGACTGAAAAATAAACATAGCCAAGTTAATGTTGCGGTTCGGAATGCCACGGACTGATTATTTGAAGGAATCCTGAAAATACGTTGAATAATTGCAGATGATGCGTGTCCGAGGGGAACATGAAATGCTGGAAACTCGCAGCACTGTAACGGGTATTGTTGCGGGTTCGAGACCCCAGGTAAATTTCTTAAAGACACATTAATGGCTCTATCGGTCTTCCCTGCAGCAGAAATGGTTAAATACATTATAAAAATGAGTTTTTTCACACCTGAATGACAGTGAATTGTCGAACCGGTCGGATTTGATTCCAGCAGAAAGGCAGTTCCCTGTCCTGAGGAATGTGGAGTCCAGCCGATGCTTTCACAGAGACCCTGAGCGAGTTTCACAGAACAACCACCCGCATCCATGATCTGCCCTCTTTACCCTTCCTTTCTAGCTCCACTGAAGGGCCTTGGCCCGAAAGCTCGACTTATTTCTCCGTTCCACAGATGCGACCGGTCCTGCTGGGTTCCTCCAGCATTTTGTGTGTTACCATGGTTACGAAAAATCAGCGCGTGGGGCAGAGACAAGGGCAGCTTGAAAAGTCTTCAGAACATATCCTCCTTGTTAGAATATTCTCGTTTGGAATTAAGCTGTGAAAAACTAAAATTCTGATAATTATATCTGATCTTTGTTTAGTTAACCCGTTCTCTGTTATGAATCAGAGATCAAGGTCACATAGAAACAGGCCTTTCGGCTCAGCCATTTAAACTGCCTAATCCCTTCGAGCTGAACCGGGGCCAAAGTCCTCCACACCCCTCTACACCCCTCTACACCCCTCCACAACCCTCCGCACCCCTCCGCACCCCTCCACACTCCTCCACACCCCTGCCATCCAGACTGTCTCTCAATGGTTGAAATCGCTTGTAACATGTGTATCCAGCAGCACGTTCCGCACACTCTGGACCTTCTGAGTGAAAATGATTCCCCTCATGATCCCCTGAAACTTTTCATCTTCAACCCTTCACGAATGACCTCTGGCTGTAGCTCCACCCAACCTCAGTGGAAAACGACTGATTGCTTTTACCCTCTCAATCGCCCTCATAATTTTGTCTATCTCTTTCATATCTCCTCTTGATCCACTTCGTTCAAAGGAATAAACTTCGAACCTTTTCAAACTTTCCTTACAACTCAATTTTTCTAAAATTTGTTTTCTTTATATTTTTAAAACGGTATATTAGAAACTGCAGATGACGCGAGTCAGGAGTAAAAATAATATGCTGGAAACTTGCTGCAAACAGGGCAGCAACTATGACTGGTAAAGCTGCGTGTTTGAGACCCCGGGCAGTTTTCTTTGAATCACTTTATAGATCCTATCACTCTTCCCTGCAGCAGAAATGGTTAACTGCAATATTAAAGTGTTGTTTTTCACATCTGAATGAGAGTGAATCGCCGAACCGATAGGATCTGATTTCAGCAGAAAGGCCGCTCCCTGTCCTGAGGAAGGTGGGCGGACAGGCCGCTGCTGTCACACAGACCTGAGCCCCGAGTCTCTCAGAACAACAACCCGAACCTTCCGAATCAATCCGTAAGCCGGCCTCTTCCCAGTCTGCCGAGAGGTAGCGATTGATGTAGTGGGCGGGGCAGTTTTAACGACCTCAAAACAGATCCAAGAACATATTAGGGGAATGTAGGAGTGATTAATACAACTTCTGATTTTTACTTCGGATCTTTGTGTAATCAACCCGTGGACTGTTGTTAATCAGCGACAAAGGAGTCAGAGAGTCACAGCGTTAAAGTGACAGAGAAAAGTACAGCACAGGAAAAGGTCTATCAAAACTGCCTGCTCCATCGACCTGCACCGGAGAGGTATCTACCATAGCCCTACCTTCAAAACTATTTCCTAACCGTTGCAATCCAGTTCGCATGCCCCACTGGTGCTGGCAGCTCGTTCCACGCTCTCAGGACCCACTGAGTCAGAATGTTTTATCTCATGTCCCTTTTAATTTCTTGACCTTTCACCCGTCACCCATCAGCTCCGGTTGTGGTTCTACCAACATTAGTTGAAAATCCTGCTTTTATTTACCTTATCTATACCCCTCATAACGGTGTATACCACTGTAAAATCTCCTCTCGAATCTTCTATATTCTAAGGAACCAGTTTTAATCTAAAATAATCTTATAAAGCAGGTTTTCCAGAGCCAGCCAAATCCTTGTAAACTCGTCTTGCCCTCTTTCAACCTGAGTTCATTTTCCCTGTGGGGAGCTGACCAAAGCTGTGCTCAACCTTTCAGATTAGACACCGACAGAGTCCTGTACAACCTCAGCTTACCATCCCGTCCCGTGTACTCGGTACTTTGGCCTGTGTGCCGGCAGCTTGCTTCTGATCTGTGACGTCATTTTGCCAGCTGGCCCACGTTCCGCTGCAAGCCGCTGTCGTATTCCCGCCGCCGAACGCACTTCTACGTTTGACGTCATCCGAAACTGTCCAGATGCGTTTAACCACATTATCATTCAGATCGTTAATATCGATGAAAACAGCTGGGGACGATCCCTGATTTATCCTCCTAGTTTGCCTCAAGTCAGCAAACAAAACCTCGGTAATTTGTATAGTCCATGGTGTTGATGCCGTTTTGCCTTCCCTCCATAGACTCTCTCCGTACCCCAAGTAAATACAGATGCCAATTAAATGCATTCCTTTGGCTGCAGACTCGGTTTACCACTCTGATCTCCCAGAGGACCAAGTCAGTCTCTAGCTTTCCCTTAGCTCTTAGCATAGCAGCATCACCCCGAGGAATCTTCTTCAGATTTTCTGCTACGGCATCACCGTGCCTTCTTTTGAGCCTTCTGCTTTCTGTCGTAAGCGTTCTCTTGCATTTCTTACGGTCCTCGTTGCACGATGGGTTTCCGGCGGTTCTCCATCTCCTGGTCTCTGGCACCCTTCCCCACGTCAGCACACCGGTCACTCCTGCGCCATCTGCTGGTGACTAAAAGGTGCCCGACGGTTAATCCATTCGTCAGAACCATCAGGAATGGGATTTACAGAGGTGAGGATGCAATTAAATAAGTTCATTGACATCGCGAAAGATAGGGACAAACAGTATACAGAAGGTAAACAAATAAATGGAGTGAACATCATTGTATAATACTGTGAGAAATGAAAATACCAGTAAATGTTTCTTAACCAGCTAACCACTGTCACTGTCCGCAGATGCATTGCCGTGATTTTCGAGATGCAATATTGGGTTTTATTATTTTTTTGGCAACAAATGTCCACAGATCGATCAAAAGTGAAGGAGACGATGTACCAGATCGAAAAAGGAGGAACAACCTGGACATTAAACACCGGTGTACACTCAGACCAGAAGAAAATTCCGATTGGCATGTAACTATTCGGAATCCTACTCAATATCTGGTCCAGGACAACGATCAGTGGATCCGCCGCTTCCAATGCAACCAGTTAGCGAGTGACAACTCCGGGGAGAATTCAAAATGCAGAGCTGCAAATGGGACTTGGGGTTGTGCAGGATACCCTAAAGTTTAATCTCCAAGGTTGGGTCGGTGGGGAAGTAGGCGAGTGCAACTTTGGCGTTCGTTTCTAGTGATATAGAATACAAGAGCAAAATGATGTGACTGTGAGACTCTGTCAGGGCTCGTCAGGGGGATCTCATAGAAACTTTCCGAATGTTGAAAGGCTTGAAAAGATTTGATATGGCAAAGTTATTTCCCATGGTAGGGGAGTCTAGGACAAGAGGGCACGACTTCAGGTTGAAGGACGTCCATTTAGAACAGAGATGCGGAGTCGTTACTCTAGTCAGAGTGTGGTAAATCTGTGGAATTTATTGCCAAGTCGTTGGAAGTATTTAAGGTAGAGGAAGATATTCTCTTGATTAGCCAGGTCATCAAGGGGTATGGGGTAAAAGCAGATGAGTGGGGATTACCGTATGAACTGGATCAGCCCATGATTGAATGACGGGACAGACGCAATAGACCGAATAGCCTTCTTCAGCTCCTATATCTTATGGTCTTATGCACATATGGAGCCACACTTAAATCAGCGCGAGATTAAAATCGTCACGAGGTCATTGCGAAGAGCATAAAAAAAACTTAATGGTTACACATCAGTTTAATTTCATGAGGCACAGTGTACAAGAGCAGAGACATGTTATTACAAATGTACTTGGCTCGTTTCAGCTTCGATTGAAGCGCTATTCGCAGCTTTCGACAACGCACGATCGGGAGAAAGATCCCCAGCGTCTCACGAGCATGTTCCTGAACGGAAAGTTCCATAACAGGGACACCCAGAGAGATTCAGTTTCACACCTACAGGAGCACATTATGACCCTGATCAGACCACAGAAAACTGGAGAGCTCTGGAACCATAATCAAAGGCCGACCGACGCCGCTAATTCCCTTTCTCCCACCACCCTCACCGCCACCATCCATCGGGCCGATGATACAAAACCATTAAAGCCCCGGCACCAGGTTCAGCAAAAAATTCTGTCATTTCTGATAAGAGAACTAAGTTGTTCCATAGGCCAATCAGATTAAATCTTCGCCACACAATCTCCCTCCTTATGGACTTGCACCTCTTTGTTTACATACACATTACCTGCTCTGTTAATGTTACACTTTATTATTGTTATTTATTTATCTTGTTTTAACCAATAACGGACAAGATTCGGCTGTTATTAACAGACTCCGCATTGTATAAAACCTGATAACGTCCACTCTTGAAATTCAGCATATACAAGGCACGAGGGTGAGGCCGGGGAACTATAGCTGGAAAAGACAAATAAAGGTGAAACAGCTGTGAAAACACCTCTTCCCTTAACCATCAGCAGGGCCTTCAAATAGCCGTGCCGTGTGAGACACTCCGTCACATGCAAATCCCGAGACATCCTGCCCTTGGTGTCCCTTCAGGCCAAATTGAGGCAAAAAAATCCTAAAGCAACTGCAACCTATATTCTGGATTGGCATTCTCATATCCACAACACGAACATCGAATTTGCAACCCGTTCATACTGAGATTGCAAGGTGCTTCTGGAATCCTTAATATAGTCACAACGATACCCGGGACAACAGCTTGTGTCCGGTTTTCATCTGTGAATTAGTTAGCAGTGAATAACTGTGATTAAAATCACTGATGATTAGGCAATTTCGTAAGTGGTGAGGGAAAAGTGGTCTGTGGTACGTCAAATACAAACACCGCCGAACATAAATTCCATTAAATATCAGAATCAGAACCCGTTTTATTAACACCGGCATGAGTCGTGAAATTTGTTAACTTAGCAGTAGCAGTTCAATGCAATAGATAATATAGAACAAAAAGTGAAATAAAATTCAATAAATAAGTAAATTACTTACAGTATATGGGTATTGAATAGATAAAAATGTGCAAAAACAGAAATAACATATTTTTTAAAATGAGATAGTTTCATGGGTTTAATTTCCATCTCGGAATCCGTCGGCAGGGTGGTAGACGTGCCCGTAACAGTGATCACAGTAAGATCGAGTTCACTTTGAAATTTGAGAAGCAGAAACTAAATGACAATGTGTCGTTACTTCAGAGGAATAAATGAAATTTCAGTGGCATGAGAGGGAAACTGGCCGAGATGGACTGGAAAGGGACACTAGCAGGAAGGACAGCAGTGGAGATTCCGCGAAAAATGAGGAAAGTGTAAGTCAGATATAGTCCAAATAAGAAGACATTTTCGAATGGAAGAAAGACAGTACCGTGGCTGACAAGTAAATTCAGAGATAAAACAAAAGCAAAAGAGAGGGCATACAAGGAAGCCAAATCCAGTGGAAGATAGTCAATTGGGAAACTTTAAAACTTGTAGATGGAAACCAAAAATGTCGTTAGAAGGAAAAGATGAATTATGAAAGGAAGCTGGTGACTAATATCAAAGAAGAGACGAAAACGTTTTTAACTATATAAAGAAGAAAAGTGAATTGAGGGTAGATAGAGGACTAATAGAACATGACGCTGGAGGTATTGTGACGAGAGACGGAGAGATGGCAAAGGAACTGAATACGAATTTTGTATCAGTCTTCACAATGGAAGACGTATGCAGTACACCGGACATTGAATAGTATCAGGGAGGTGAAGTATGTGCAGTGGAAATTACGACAGAGAAGGTGCTCAGGGTGCATAATGGGAGTGAGCATAATGCTCAGGGGAGTGACGATGACAGGAAGAATTGGATCAGCCGATGATTGAAAGGTGGAGCAGACTCGATGTTGAATGGCCTACTATTGCTCCTATAATCTTGTGGTTTTACGACTTTCTACCTTACTGTTAACAGCGCTACCAATTCAGTTCATCTGCAAAACAGTTGTCATTGCTGGTACAAATGTAATGAATGCAGATACTCTGTCAGTTTAAGCAGTCACACCAATTTGAGGGCGATTGAATTATTTGCATCATATCGGTACAAACATTGCGTGTTCCTGGTTTACCAAGTGATGGTCTGCAATCAATGTTATACTGACACAAAATATTGGAGGAATTCACCAGGTCAGGCAGCATGTATCAAAATGAATAAACAGTTGACTTTTCGGGCTGCGACCCAGTTTCGGGATGGCGTAAAAAGGGGGAAAATGCCAAAATAAGAACGTTGGGAGTATCTGGAAAGAAAACAAGCTAGAAGCTAATAGGTGAAGCCAGACAGGTTGGATATGGGGCGAAATGTGGCTGGGGCTGATAATGGGAAAAAGCAAAGAGCTGGAGAAGAAGGAATCTGATAGGACAGAGTGGATCACGGGAGAAAGGGAAGTAGCGGGGGACCGGAGAGAGGTGACTGGCAGGTGAGGAGAAGAGCAGGAGGCCAGAGTGGTGAAATGAAGAGGGACGGGGGGAGGGGGGGGGGGTAAACACAGGAAGTTTCAGATATATGTGTTCATGTCATAAGATTGGAGGTTCCACAGAGAGAATATATTTGCAGGTTACTCCTCCAACCTGAGGGTGGGCTCGTGTGGCATGGGCCGACATTTCGGACTGGGAATGGGTATTAGAATTGAAATGGTTGGTCACTGGGAAATTCGGCTTTTTGTTGTTGGAGCTGAGGTGCTCGACGAAGAGTTAATTAATTTGAAGAAGGCGTCTCGGCATGAAAAGTCGACCCTTTATTCATCTCCATAGATGCTGCCTTATCTGTTGAGTTCTTCCAGCTTTTTGTACGTGTTGTGATTATTGTGATTAACAGTTTGCGTGCGTTCCCTGCCTCGTAAGCCTGGATGCGATATCAGCTTATTGCTGTTCACTATATTACAGGAAAGCACAAACAATATATTCGTTTGTATATTTCTATTGAAACATCTATAACGGAGACAATTTCCAGAGTGGAACAGAGCAACCCAGTGTCAGTATAGAATTGGTCTATGACGACAAAGTCTATGGAGTCTGGGAATGGACAAGATCAACAATGAGAATCATGAAACAGAGAGGCGAGCCTGAGAGTGTCTCACAACAACATTCACTGACTTCTCCAATCGTCATTTCTTCATCTGTGAGATTTTGCAATTTCCTGTGAAGCTCTCCATACCTCATCACATTTGGGATTTTATTTGAATGAAATCATGCTTATTTTTACCCCAGCTGTTGAAAACACGTCAGCCTAGTATATTTAGCGTTCTGGAGCGGGTATAAATGAATGGCCGTGGAGATTCATTAGCTCAGAGTATCTGAAGCGTGATCGCGGGCAGCTGGAATACAGGCTGAGTCTCACACAACATGCTTGAAATTATTTACCGCGTGAGGAAGATATATTACTTGATTGTTGCCGTTATTGGTGTCCCTGGTAAGAACAGACGCGAACGAACATTTGCTGTTCAATGCGCGCGGGAAAAAAAAACAACAAAAGAAAAGATTGAAACAGATTTAGAGTGTAAGATCGGGGCGATGGATATATATCGTGGGTCCATGGCAAGCTGTTTTGATTTATCAATAGAAACACGCGTTCGAAGTAAACTCCGATAATTCAGCGCGCTCGGCACCTTTAAGGACTACTTGATTTTTTTCAGCATTAATAGTTCAAGATGCTTTAATTTAAAATTTAAGGGATTTGTTTGAAAAAAAAAATACTGCGAGTTTGAAGGGAACGCGGTAAGCGAAACCCAGGTGAGATTCACTTGTGTGTTCGATCTCGGAACATCGTGAGTTTCGAAAATTCAAATAGTGTCGGTGTGCGTTTCAGTTTACAAGGGTTTGTTTCCACGCCATATTATCAGTGAAGTGGGGATTAGCCAACCCAGAGCAGTCTGTTAGATGGCTGACGGTGTAAAGTAAATGGGATACTCCGCTCTGGAACAATGGACATCGATCCATTTGGAATAATGCTTCTGTAATTTGGAGCAGGTCAGGAAGAATATGCAAAACAAAAAATGAAAATGGGAACTTCCAGATCCGATCCTATCAGAGAGTGTGAAGGAACTGCGGCCAATGGTAGCTGCGGAATTTAACAAAAGCGAGCCAGGCTGGGCCCGTGCGGACGGGTGACAAACGGGAAGTCGAGGAAGAGATGAATGCCTGCGAACAGAGGAAGTAAATCTGCTTCGAACTTTGAACATTGTAAATGGACAAAGTCAGGCAGCGGGGCTGGGTGATATGCCAAGACAGCCAAAAGATAGATGATGGGATCGCGGGAATCACAATGGCCGTGAAAGTTGCCAAAGTATTCAAACTTTACATATCGGCCGAAAAGAGCCCTTTGCGATTAGTTGACAATGCCTCCTTCCCAAATCCTGCTTCTCTTTCGATACCGAGTGCCGTGACCTTTCTCCCTGCTTGAGGCGTCTGCAAAATCCGATTTACAACTTTTTAAACCCCAGTAATGAGCACCCGCAAAGTTTGATTTTTCTCTCTTTTCAGCTTATCTCGGCACAAAGACCCAGCGAGAGTAATTCATTCAATCTTTCTGCTTTCCTTCTCCCCCACCTCCCCCTCCCCCAGTGAATTTAGTGGCAATAGTGATTCTGTCCCGGGGAAAGTGCGGTCTATCCACCTGCACCACTCGCTACCTGGTGGCCATGGCAACTGCGGATCTACTGACCATTGTGTTTGCGGTGATATTGTGGCGGGTCAGTTATTATTACTTCCCCGGGACTTTCCTGGACATCACCCCCGTGTGCAGTACGATCTCTGTCCTGGGAGAGGCAGCCACAGACTGTTCTGTCTGGTTCACCGTCAGCTTTACGTTTGATCGGTTTGTCGCCATCTGTTGTCAGAAATGGAGAGCAAAGTATTGCACCGGGAAAACTGCGTCTGTGGTTCTGACAACAACCGGTGTTGTGTTGTGTTTGAATAATGTGCCCTACTTCTTCATATTGCAACCTGTGAAAGTGATTGACAATATACCCTGGGACTGTATTCCAAAGCCGAGCTACTTTACGGATGCCGGGTGGTTGGGATATGACTGTTTTACTACTGCTCTATCGCCATTACTCCCGTTCGTGTTAATACTCCTGCTCAACGCTCTGACAGTCAGACACATTGTCGTGACCAGTCGCGTCCGTAAGGGGCTGAGGGGTCAGAGCAAGACGGAGATCCGCAGTGACCCGGAGATGGAAAGCAGGAGGAGGTCTGTGATCTTACTTCTCACCATCTCCGGAAGCTTCATCACCCTGTGGTCGGTAAAAGTTTCTGAATCCCTTTCTGGATTGGATAATTACAATGAGTCGGAATACATTTTTCAACATACCGGATACATGCTGATGTTATTAAGTTGCTGCACAAACACGTTTATTTATGGGGTAACTCAGTCCAAGTTCAGAGAGCAGTTCATCAGCGCAGCGAAATATCCACTCTCGTCAATTATTCATCTAATCAATAAACAAAGCATCTAAGCTCTTCTCAGAGGGGGTTATGGTGATTTCATCTTAACACTGCAGAACTAACATCGGAGAACATGGCAGCGGGGAGAATAAAACTGGTTTAGTGCCGAGAGAGGCACAACACTGGAAAATACACATTCACACCTTCAGCCCGCGACGTCCACCTCCTGTCAATTACTGAACTCACCCTATCTTTTATGTTTATTCCCCACCATATTCCGGCTCCTGTCACCGCCACAACCCTTTCGGTAATGATGGAGCGGGAGAGGATCCGGGGGCATTCAAGTCCTAATCGGCAAAATTGCATCTCATTTGTTACGTTAGCCTTTTGCATCAGAATGAAATGAGAAAGCGAGTCAACAGTCTGCACGAACTCACAGTAAACCTTGCACTTGTCCTTAATTTTAGATAAACCTGTCATGGAGAAATGATTAACGCTACAGAGCTCCTGGATTTGGTCCATAATTGTGCGAATTTCCATGGAGTAACCAAACGTCTATTTTGCCTCCCTTTCTCTCAGTTAAAACGGGTAAAACGTGAGGTCTGGACATAGACAAAAATCTAATTTCTCAATTGCGACGGATTTTCGGCCTGTTCTAGCGGTGTTTATTATTGTCCTGCAGCTCTAATTGTCTAATGTTTCAGTGTACTGACTTTGGGATTATACCTGTTGTATATATTACAATTGGGACAATATCGCAGACTTTCATTTTCCTTTTCAAGTCGGCATATTTCATATGTTATTCACACTGACGTTTGTGTGTTGTATGTGTCGGAATGACTATACCAATCAAGTAAATTATCTTTGCATGCTTATCCTGTGATATTATATCCTGACGGGGTATCATGTACTTACTGCTTGCCAAACAATGGATCGATCATAATATAATCGTCAGACTCCGCCTTAAAACGGCATTACGCGCATACTTATACTAATCTATAGGATCTTGCCAAAATCTGCATCTTCAAGCGAGATTCTGGTGAATGATGCTTCCCACTGTGTAAGGAAACAGATTGAAGTAAATCGTTCTTGCATCATGTAATGCGTTGGATAGTTTGAAACAGCATACTGTATTCTGCTTTACAGCCCGAGAGAGGCACAACACAGGAAAATACACTTTGTCTTGAATTTGTCAGATCTTTTAATGAGCATTTCTGTTACCTTTCTTTCAGCTACCTGGTCCTGTATCGCCACAAGGAACAACTCAGTTTCTGGGAAGAGATCTCCAACTTTTAGCCTGGCGTCAGACGCTTCTAGTTGACACCTGGTCTGCTCAGGTGGTGGGGATCTCATCCCTGGACAATTATGCTCATCCAGGTTAACTCTTTCTTCTACAGCAGTGTTACCCAACCTATTCTAGACCTTTTCGTGCCGCGAAACAAGTGGAAATATCGAACACCCTGGTTGCTAATTTATGCATCCCCAACAACGTCTGTTAGGTTAGTAAGATTGCCGAGTGTCAGACGCGTTGTGATGACGAATGTTCAAGGCTGCAGTGCTTGGCTTCTTAACGCGTCCCAGTGCCACGTCCTTCTTTGGTTAGAGGCAGCTTACCGCCCCACCAAGAATACTGAACGCCCCTCCCCCACCCCCGGCGAGTGTTGTTGTTTCTAAAGCCATCTGAGGAAACGTCACTGCCCCCAGAGGGCATCTCTGTTCCATTGCGATATTTTCTTCATCTTTCTGGGTTAGGCTTTCATTTCAGTTCAAAATAGCACATGCTCGCAGCGTGTTGAATCCGGTTTTCGTTGATGCAAATACAGCAACGTAAAAAATAATATTTTAAAAAAGTAAAATAAAGTATAAAGTAAATCCTTAGAAGAGTTTCTGTGAGTGGGACCCAGGTAATGGAAGTCCCCCAACACTGAGTGTGTGCTGCTCCCTCAAAATCTTGCTCCCTCCTCTCTCCACAGTGCGCTCACAAGATCTGTCACTCCCTTTCTCCCCACCCTTCACCCTCCTCACTCCTCAAAACACTGTTTCTCTTTCCTCCATCTTCTCACTCTCCCTTTCCTCCTCTCCCCTCTTATCCTAATACGCCCTCTCCCACTTCCTCGCCTCCCTCTCTTATTCTGCTCAACCCAACTTTGTCTCACTCTCACCTCTCTTCTCCCCTTTCTGTCTACAAACCACACCCCCACCCCGACACTGAATCTCAGCCCGTGTTCACTCCAGGATAGCATCCCGTCCGTTTCAATGTGCGACGGTGACATCGACAAGATAAGTAGCCTTGGTGTTGTTTGCACATCGGAACTTGCTGGCATTTGGAGTTGGAGGAAGCAGAGGAGGGAAAGAGACAGAAACATAGAGGAAGAGGGAGAAGGAGAGAAGGGAAGTGGGAGACAGAGGGGGTGGGAGAGAGAGACAGAGAGAGAACAGGCTTAGTGGTATTGAGAGAGACACACTGAGTTAGAGAGAGCAACAAGAGGCTGCTGGAGTGTTACCGAGACAGACTGAGGGAAGTGGCGGAGGCAAGAAACAGAGGGGAGAGACGGGTGGCGACAATCAGTGAGGGATGGCGGAAAATGAGATGGACGTGGGTGAGAAATAAACGGGGAGCGAGTGAGGGGGCATAAAGAGGCGTGGGAGAGAACGACAGTGGAGAAAGATTGGAGGGAATGGGGAGGGAAGAGAGATGGGGAGTCAAACTGGGAAAGAAACCAGGGATTGAGATGGGGGAGATATACGAGGGAAAGTGCTGGGCTCTTTGATATCTCTGTTGATCAGTGAGAGAGAAACGGACAGGGATCGAAAAGGGCCACTCATTTTAAATGGAGACATATAGAAATTTCTAAAATTCTAAATCTTCCAAGTAAATTCCTTCAGGATCAGCAAAGTGTCTATCTACCTATCTATATATCTGAGTGCAGGCGGGTGGGTGGGTACATTTGAGGTGGAGGTAGACGGGGATGGGAACAGAAGCATAGATCAGACAAGGCCGTGTTGAATAAACATAATATCATAAGTTCCTCCTCATCTCTCTTCTGAATTGATTTCCCTGTAGTCTTGAGGGTTTACCCCTGGTCCTGGGCTCCGCATTATGGGAAACATCCTCTCCATAACCTCCATACCTCGGCTTTTCAGTATTCGGGAAGCCCACCCCGCGACACCAACACACCCCCCCCCCCCCCATAATTCTAAACTCCAGCGGGAACAGGCACAGAGACATCAAATACCATGAGCTGTGGTCTTGTTAAGCAGCTTCAGCTGCAGTACCTGGTTCAAGACCATCTGAAAATCCGAACAAACAACACCCACCGCCTTTCTTATTTCACCAAAGGATTCCAACAGATTTGTCTGGGAAGATTTCTACTGAGGAAAACCATGCCGACTTTGGCCGTACAGGGGAGGATTCAAAAGAACTGTCATGGTGGGGAATAAGATGGCGGCACAACGCAGCGCACACGGCCTCTCTGGAGAATGATATCTGTTACTTGTTAAGTACAGATTTGTATCTGTACATTAAGTATAATATTGTTGTGTAATAAGTACCCTGATTTGATGGAGACAGACGTGAGAGCTTGCAGGAACATCAGGAGAAACTTCTGAAATGCCCGTTTCGCTGCCGCTGCGGTCCGGAATCTTCGGAGGAGAAGGCCTCTGAGACCTCGGCTTTGCTTGTTTCGGTGGCCAGGACGAAGGCGCTCGGCAGAGGATGGCACTCGGGAGACTGTATCGCAGGCTCAAAGTTTTCGGAAGGACTCAGAGTCTGCTGTGGTCGAATGCTTCCAAGGCATCAGTTTGTCGGTGCCTGGGAGTTTATGGCAGGGAGAGTTTCTCCCTTTTGCTGCCTGATATCGGGACTATTAGAGTCAATCGGGACTTGAGACTTTCTCTTCAACCGTGCCCATGGTCTACTTTTATCAAATTATGGTATTGCTTTGCACTGCTGTAACGATATGTTATAATTATGTGTTTTTTTTTTGTCAGTGTGACTCTTTGGTTTGTCCTGTTTTTTGTGTGATATCACTCTGGAGGAACATTGTATTATTTCATAATGCCCGCATGCATTTATAAATGACAATAAATGAGGACTGAGTGTCCTCATAATCTAATGGAACAGAATCACTGGCAGGGTCCGGCTAGCCAGTGTTGACTCTCTACTGTACACTAGCTGTGATACAAATTCACTTAAGTACCAAAGACAGAGTTTAAAATAAACTGATTTATTTGTCTCAGATCCAGAATATTAAACTCCAGTCCCGTTAAAGGTGAAAGTGCAGCAGAAGAAACTCCTCCCATGCCCAGAGACCAGTGTGCAGAACTGGATGTGGTGAGCAATAGTAATTCAGCTCCAACAGTAACTCTCGAAATTGCATTCAGCAACAGTGATATTCAGCAACAAATATCCAGCATGCAGCTTATTGAAACTTTCTCCCCAGTATGAACAAGGCAGTGTGTGACAAGTATAATATGCTGTAAGGTTTCACTGCTGATGTAATGGTTTCTCTGTAGCAGCAATGCTTGGTTAAGACCAGAGAAAACAGGGTTTTGTAGTGCAGGGCTATCCAATGAGAGAAACCTTCTTTCTTGTGAGTCTGGAAGAGAGATTTTGTAGTCTTTTGCTGGGGAGAGATGAGAAGACGTGAATGGAGAGAGTGGGCCCTTTTCCTTTTTGCTTGTTTGTTTACTTTACTAACCCTATCGTCAAAGTAAGAATTATAAAGCTCAATTGGTTAATCACATATTGTGTACTGTTTGTAATTTCAGGGTACTGATTTGTAACAGGGGACACATCACACAGCATCCACCCAAACGAGATTTCTTAAGTTTGACCGGGCTGGGGTCTATCAACTCCAAAGTTAAGCTGCC
Source organism: Hypanus sabinus (assembly GCF_030144855.1). Classification (NCBI taxonomy): domain Eukaryota; kingdom Metazoa; phylum Chordata; class Chondrichthyes; order Myliobatiformes; family Dasyatidae; genus Hypanus; species Hypanus sabinus. The sequence continues at coordinate 260,798 of NW_026779325.1, read as the reverse complement.
AGCCAAAATGAGTTACCATAAGGTTAGCTGGCTGAGTGAATCGCTTCCCACATTAACAGCAAGTGAACAGCCTCTCCCCAGTGTGAACTCAATGATGCGCATTTGGTTGATCTGGCTGAGAGAATCTCTTCCCAAAGTCCGAGCAGGTGAACAGACTCTACCCAGTGTGAACTCGCTGGTGTCTCCGTAGTTGAGATGACCGAGTGAAACCCTTCCCACAGTCTGAGCAGGTGAACGGCCTCTCCTGAGTGTGAACTCGCTGATGTATCTTCAGTTGAGATGACCGAGTGAATCCCTTCCCACAGTCTGAGCAGGTGAATTGCCTCTCTCCAGTGTGAACTCGCTGATGTATCTTCAGTTGAGATGACCGAGTGAATCCTTTCCCAAAGATGGAGCAGTTGTATGGCCACTCCCTAGTGTGAACTGCCTGGTGTGCCATTAGGGTGGATGATTGAGTGAATCCCTTCCCGCATTCTGAACAGGTGAGTGACCTTTCTCCAGTGTGAACGCTCTGATGTACCTTCAGTTTAGATGACAGAGTGAATCCTTTCCCACAGATGGAGCAGTTGTACGGCCACTCCCCAGTGTGAACTGCCTGGTGTGACATTAGGGTGGATGATTGAGTGAATCCCTTCCCACAGTCTGAACAGGTGAATGGCCTCTCTCCAGTGTGAACTCGCTGATGTATCTTCAGTTGAAATGACCGAGTGAATCCCTTCCCACATTCCAAGCAGGTGAACGGCCTCTTCCCAGTGTGAACTCGCTGATGTATCTTCAGTTGAAATGACCGAGTGAATCCCTTCCCACATTCCAAGCAGGTGAACGGCCGCTCTCCAGTGTGAACTCGCTGGTGTGCAATTAGGGAGGATGACTGTGTGAATCCTTTCCCACAGTCTGAGCAGGTGAACGGCCTCTCTCCAGTGTGAACTCTCTGATGTACCTTCAGTTTAGATGACCGAGTGAATCCTTTCCCACAGTCTGAGCAGGTGAATGGCCTTTCTCCAGTGTGAACTCTCTGGTGTATCTTCAGTTGAGATGACCGAGTGAATCCCTTCCCACAGACTGAGCAGGTGAACGGCCTCTCCCTAGTGTGAACTTGCTGATGTCCCTTTAACTCAGATGACCAAGTGAATAATTCCCCACAGTCTGAGCAGGTAAACGGCCTCTCCCCAGTGTGAACTCGCTGATGTATCTTCAGTTGAAATGACCGAGTGAATCCCTTCCCACATTCCAAGCAGGTGAACGGCCGCTCTCCAGTGTGAACTCGCTGGTGTGCAATTAGGGAGGATGACTGTGTGAATCCTTTCCCACAGTCTGAGCAGGTGAACGGCCTCTCTCCAGTGTGAACTCTCTGATGTACCTTCAGTTTAGATGACCGAGTGAATCCTTTCCCACAGTCTGAGCAGGTGAATGGCCTTTCTCCAGTGTGAACTCTCTGGTGTATCTTCAGTTGAGATGACCGAGTGAATCCCTTCCCACAGACTGAGCAGGTGAACGGCCTCTCCCTAGTGTGAACTTGCTGATGTCCCTTTAACTCAGATGACCAAGTGAATAATTCCCCACAGTCTGAGCAGGTAAACGGCCTCTCCCCAGTGTGAACTCGCAGGTGAGACATTACGTCGGATGACTGAGTGAATGCTTTCCCACAGTCTGAGCACGTGAATGGCCTCTCTCCAGTGTGAACACGCTGATGTACCTTCAGTTTAGATGAGCAAGTGAATCCCTTCCCACAGTCCAAGCAGGTGAACGGCCACTCCCCAGTGTGAACTCGCTAGTGTACCTTCAGTTTAAATGAGCAACTGAATCCCTTCCCGCAGTTTGAGCAGGTGAACGGCCGCTCCCCACTGTGAACTCGCTGGTGTACCTTCAGTGCTGATGACTGAGTGAATCCTTTCGCACAGTCCAAGCAGGTGAAAGGCCTCTCCCCAGTGTGAACTTGCTGATGTGCTTGTAGGTTGGATGACTGAGTAAATCTCTTCCCACAGTCCAAGCAGGTGAATGGCTTCTCCCCAGTGTGAACTCGCTGATGACTCTGTAGGTGGGATGACTGAGTGAATCTCTTCCCACAGACTGAGCAAGTGAACGGCCTCTCTCCAGTGTGAACTCGCTGATGTATCTTAAGTTGAGATGATGAAGTGAATCTTTTCCCACAGTCCGAGCAGGTGAATGGCCTCTCCCCAGTGTGTAATGACTGGTGTGCCTGCAGATGAGCTGACAACGTGAATCCCTTCCCACAGGCTGAGCAGGTGAACGGCTGCTCCCCGGTGTCCACTTGCTTTTGAGCCATTATGTCAGATGATCGAGTGAATCTTTCCCCACAAATTCAACAGATGAGCAACTTCTGCCCAGTGTGAACTGACTGGTGTGTCCACAGGTGGGTACACTGACTAAATCCCTTCTCACACACAGAATAGGTGAATGGCCTTGTCCTAGTGTGAACTTGCTGATGCACCTTCAGTTGAAATGTCCGCATGAATCCATTCCCACTGTCTGAGCAGATGAATGGCATCTACCCTGTGCAAAATGACGGGCATGCCAGTTGGTCAGATGATTGAGTGAATCCCTCCCGACAGTCTGAGCAGGAAGGATGACCGAGTGAATCCCTCCCCACAGTCTGAGCAGGAAGGATGATCGATTGAATCCCTTGCTCCACTTCTTAAATATCTGGATAGAGACAGCAAAACTGGTATGTTCTGTTTGAGATTCCTGTAGACAAATTCCTTGTCATTTTCTAACCTGTAAAAAGATTTACAAAATCCATCAAAGGGTGTAGAACATTTCAGATGAAATTACATGAGTTGGCAAGATGTGATCTGGAATCACACAGTTACAGTGAAGTTCAACCCAAGTTGGAGAGAGAAATCATCTTCTAACTGGGCACAGTGCTGGAATGACCATCAAACACTCTGATGCTCTACCTGTCTTTAAAAGAATGGGGCATTTCTGCCACCTCCAATCTGTGACCTGCCTCAGTTTGACTCTCTCTCCATTGTTATTATTCCCTGTTCCCACTGAGCTGATGGGTTCCTGGCCCCACAGTAACTGAAACACTCTCACACAAATAGCCGGCAGTGTATTGCACGAACCCACCACTACCTGTGTAAAAAACTTACCCCTGGCATCCCCTCAGTATTTATTTCCAAGCACCTTAAATCTATGCCCCCTCGTGTTAGCCATTTCAGTCCTGGGAATAAAACCTCTGGCTATCTACACGATCAATGCCCCTCATATTCTTATACACCTAAAAAATGCACTAAACATAAACAAGGTGATTAAACATTGCTTTGAAGATTTGTTGGAAGTATACAGAATTATGAGGGTATAGATAGGGTAAATGCAAGCAGCTTTTTCCACTGAGGTGGTGTGGGATGACAACTAGAGGGCATGGGTAAGCGGGGAAGGTGAGCATTTAAAGGGAGCACGTGGAAAAGCTCTTCACTGAATCGGTCGTGAGAGCGTGGCATGAGATGTCAGCACAAGGGGTGCATGTGAGCTCAGTTTCACAATTTGAAAGAAGTTTGGATGGGAGCCTGGATGGTAGGGGTATGGAGGGCGATGGTCCCAGTCAGGTAGTTGCAATAGATACCTTAAATGTTTTTTTAGCATTGACTAGCTGGGCCAAATAGCCTGTTTCCGTACTGAAATCCCCCATGTTTCTGTGACAGAGAAGCAGGCCAAACTTGTTTGAAAGGGAAAGATAGGAGTGACAACAGAGCAGCAATGGCTGGAGTTTCTGGGAGCAATTCAGGAGCTGAGTGATCGATATGTGTGGTCTGAACAACATCTGACTGGTGTCAAGAAACCAAACTCTCCCTCGTTGTCACAAAAACAAAGGAGCTGATTCTGAACTACAGGAGGAATGGAGACAGGCTAACCCCATGGAAAGGGCTCTCCAGCAACCTGTAAACATGACTAAAGTACCTGAATGCAAGACTAAACCTGGGGAATCAGGACCAGACTATTGGGAGTGATTTGTGGCCTGCTATGGCACTTTCACAGGAGACCAAGCCTTTTAATAATGGGAATCTGTGTCCCCAGTTTAATGTCCTACTGCTCCAAAACTTACCAACTAAGCCAACATGATTAAAACAGATAATATGGATTGGTCTGACAATGACCGAAATCGAATGCGACGAGCTTTGACATATTATTGGAACTTGATTTTCGATTCCTGATCAACCCCGAAAGGAACTAATATTTAAAGTGAACATGTTCAGCGGGAAGAAGGATGCGAGCAGGCTATATTTTGGGATCAGAAATGGGATCAAAAACCTACCTAGGGACAGGTGGGGACAACAACCCGTTTAGAAATTGACAAGCAAAGATGTTTCCTACTGTGAGTATCATCCCTCAGGAAGAGCCCAGTGTAATATTGACAGTTGCTGGAATTTCAATTCCGTTTATGATTGATATGGAGCAACCAAAACCACTCTCGATCAGGAAATACTATCAAAAGGGATTCCAGCTATCAGACGCTACAATCACTCTGTCTGGGTTCGAAGGCACAGAACGTACCTATTCACGTACCCAGCCACTGCAGGTGGAATTCCAGGGGAACCAGTGTGAGGTTTCATTTACAGTCATCACCAGACGGGGGGTGAAATCTCGTAGGGAGAGACTTGCTCTGTCCGTTGGAAGTCGAGATTCTATACACGGACAAGGATATTATGCCGGAACTGCAAACAACTGATAGCTTCCTCTGACCACCCAGTGGTGGGCACTTTATCTGGACTCCAGTACCTTTAAACCACTTCTGCCGGTGGCCAGCTCTCATGTGACTCTGTGTTATGACCCTACGTCGTGCTCACCTGAGGAAACCCCTCGAGGGACAGAAGTTCCCAGTCATGGTGATTGGAGAGGATAAAGGAAGAGACGGCACTGCATTTCTGGCCGAAGTTCCAGATTTCTTTTGGCGACAGACAGGACTGGTGGTTCCCAATACCACCGTTAGGGTTTGCCCTGGGTTCAAGCCAAAGAGCCGAGGGCTCCTTGCCTACACCCTGACGAAACAAGCCTCCAGCACCGAGGGAGACTGGCAAGACTTGGCCGCGGGCCAACTCCGGTACTGGAAGGAGTCTGTGGTGAAGACGGGACATCTGGTAAGACATTCTTTTAATAGTGACTGAACCCAAGACGTTGTACCCCATCTCTGGGCAATTTCAGTCCATGAAGTCAGACCTCCTGTCTGGATCACAGTGAAAGAAGGACAGACTCTCCCATCCATTCTGCAATACCCCCTCTAGCCCATCCGGATCACTGGGAAAGAAGGACAGACTCTCCCAGCCATTCTGCAATACCACCTCTAGCCCGTCTGGATCACAGTGAAAGAAAGACAGACTCTCCCATCCATTCTGCAATACCCCCTCTAGCCCGTCCGGATCACTGTGAAAGAAGGACAGACTCTACCATCCATTCTGCAATACCCCCTCTAGCCCGTCCGGATCACTGTGAAAGAAGGACAGACTCTCCCATCCATTCTGCAATACCCACAATAGCCCATCTGGATCACAGTGAAAGAAGGACAGACTCTCCCATCCATTCTGCAATACCTCCTCTAGCCCGTCCGGATCACAGTGAGAGAAGGACAGACTCTCCCATCCATTCTGCAATACCCCCTCTAGCCCATCTGGATCACTGTGAAAGGACAGACTCTCCCATCCATTCTGCAATACCCCCTCTAGCCCGTCCGGATCACAGTGAAAGAAGGACAGACTCTCCCATCCATTCTGCAATACCCCCTCTAGCCCGTCCGGATCACAGTGAGAGAAGGACAGACTCTCCCATCCATTCTGCAATACCCCCTCTAGCCCATCTGGATCACTGTGAAAGAAGGACAGTCCCATCCATTCTGCAATACCCCCTGTAGCCTGAGGCAACGTTTTATGAGGATGGAATGTCTTTTGTGGATCCAGCAGGGAAACGATGTTCTGGCTATGCGACAGTGACGGACAGTGAAGTAACTGAACAGGCCTCTTTTGAAGCAGCTGTCTCCGCGCAGAAGGCTGAGCTGTTTGCTCTGACTCGTGCCTGTATACCAGCAACAGACTAAAGTGGGAACGTTTACACAGACTCCCGTTATGCGTTTGGAATGGTACATGACTACGGGGCTCTCTGGGAACATGGGGATTCCTGACTTCCTCTGGCCACCCCATTAGTAATGCCACCTTTGCAAACAACTTACTCACCATTCTACAGCTACCTCGAGTTTTGTTCTTCTGAGGGGGCTGCCTCTGAGGAGGAGTGAAAACTGTGGTCCCAGATGGGGTGCCAGAAAGTTCCCGGCCTAAGGTTTCTGATCACCTAGTGGGACAAGTTTGTGTTCCTACACAATTTTTACCAATATTGGTCGATCATATACATGATTTGACACCCCTGGGAAAGGAGGGAATGGTTGGTAACCTGTACCCTGCACATCGTGTACGACTCCTTTGACAGGTGGATCTTTCTGGTGTCTACAAGTTGATTTTATTGAATTGCCTAAAGTACAATGCTATAGATACTGCTTCGTTATTATAGATGTGTTTAGTAGATGGATTGAAGCTATTCCAACTACCATTAATACAGTTATGACTGTTGTGAAGGTATTATTACGGGAAATAATTCCCAGGTACAGCCTGCCAAAGATGCTGAGCTCTGACAATGGCCCACACTTTGTGGTGAAAGTAAATGAAGGGGTGTGTAACAAACTAGCTATCAAGCAACAATTCCACTGTGTACACCACCCACGGGCCGCTGGCAGAGTCGAAAGAGCCAATGGCACTCTGAAGAGTAAACTAGCCAGACTAACAGTGGAGACTGGACTCACTTGGTTGAAGGTCCGACCTTAGCCCGATTCCATATGAGGGCTACCCCACAGGGGAAAACAGGGTTGTCACCAGCTGAAATCATTTCTGGACAGCCCATGAGGACACCCTGGGAACAAAGTCTCAGGATTAAAGGCAAAGTGAATAAGAATAAGGAAACTTGGTTCTTGAGGGATATTGGAACTCTGATAAAGAAGAGAGAGATGTATGACATGTATAAGAAACAGGGAGCAAATAAGGTACTAGAGGAGTATAAAAAGTGTAAGAAATTATTCAAGAGAGAAATCAGGAGGGCTAAAAGACGACATGTGTTTGCTTTGGCTGTCAGGGTGAAGGATAATCCAAAGAGCTTCTCCAGGTATGTTAAGAGCAAAAGGATAGTAAGGGATAAAATTGGTCCTCTTGAAGATCAGAGTGGTAGGCTGTGTATGGAACCAAAAGAAATGGGGGAGATCTTAAATGTTTTTTTTCCCGACTGTATTTACTAAGTAAACTGGCATGGAGTCAATGGAAAGAAGGCAAACAAGGACTTATTTGTCCCTGGGACCAATAAGGCAAACAGGGAACTCTGTATTGAGGTCATGGAACCTATACAGATAGAAGAGGAGGAGGTGCTTGCTATCTTGAGGTGAGTAGATAAATCCTCAGGACCTGACAGGGTATTCTCTCGGACCTTGAAGGAGACTATTGTTGAAATTGCAGGGGCCCTGGCAGATATATTTAAAATGTTGTTACCTACGGTGCCGGAGGATTGGAGGATAGCTCATATTGTTCCGTTGTTTAAAAAAGGTTCTAGAAGTAATTCTCGAAATTATTGGCAGGTAAGTTTGATGTCGGTAGTGGGTAAATCATTGGAGGAGTATTATGAGATAGGATTGACAATTATTTAGATAGACAGGGTCTTATTAGGGAGAGTCAACACGGCTTTGTGTGTGGTAGGTCATGTTTAACAAATCTATTAGAGTGTTTCGAGGAGGTTACAAGGAAAGTGGATGAAGGGAAGGCAGTGGATGTTGTCTACATGGACTTCAGTAAGGCCTTTGACAAGGTCTGCATGGGAGGTTAGTTAGGAAGATTCAGTCACTAGGTATACATGGAGAGGGAGTAAATTGGATTAGACATTGGCTCAATGGGAGAAGCCAGAGAGTGGTAGTGGAGGATTGTTTCTCTGAGTGGAGGCCTTTGACTAGTGGTGTACCACAGGGATCAGTGCTGGATCCATTGTTACTTGACAACTATATCAATGATCTGGATGATAATTTGGTAAATTGGATCAGCAAATTTGCTGATGATACAAAGATTGGAGGTGTAGTGGACAGTGAGGAAGGTTTTCAAACCTTGCAAAGGGATCTGGACCAGCTACAAAAATGGGCTGAAAAATGGCAGATGGAGTTAAATACAGACAAGTGTGAGGTGTTGCACTTCGGAAGGAAAAAAAAATGTAGAACATATAAGGTAGATGGTGGGGCACTGAGGAGTGCAGTAGAACAGAGGGATCTAGGTATACTGATACAAAACTCCCTAAACGTGGCGTCACGTGTAGATAGGGTAGTAAAGAGAGCTTTTGATACATTGGCCTTTATGAATCAAAGTGCTGAGTATAAGAATTGGAATGTTAGGGTGAGGTTGTATAAGGCATTGGTGAGGCCGAATTTAGAGTATTGTATGCAGCCCTGGTCACCGAATTACAGGAAGGATATTAATAAGGCTGAAAGTGTGCAGAGAAAGTTTATGAGGATGTTGCCGGGACTTGAGAAACTGCGATACAGAGAAAGGTTGAATAATTTAGGACTTCATTCCTAGGAGTGTAGAAGATGAGTGTAGACTTGATAGAGGTATATAAAATTATGATGGGTACAGATGGAGTGAATGCAAGCAGGCTCTATCCACTGGGAGAAAAAAAAAAACAGAGGACATGGGTTAAGGGTGAAGGGCGAAAAGTTTAAAGGGAACATTGGGGGAAAGGCTGCTTCACAACTGGGTCTGACAGAAGCATAACTGGTTCTTCTGGGCACATTTTGTCTCACTCCCAACTATTTCCTACCTTCCTTTGTGCAGGTCCGTAATGTCTAAAGGACCAGTGTTTGTAAATGAGACTCACCAAACTTTCTCCTGACTGAATCACTGGAATCTCCGAGTCAGATGGGTTCTCTCCAGTTGATGCTCTCAATCTTCGGGCTGGTTCACTTGTTGCTGTTCCCTCATCTTCAGTCGTGGTTTTTCTTCCAATAAATCTCTCACCGCAAGTCTAACTTTAACGTGAAAGATAATGAAGCACGTTCACAATGAAAAGGAGGACCAAACATTTCTGCTTAATGTTACTAGGAACAAAACTCACTGAAATTTAAACGTTGAAAGCAAATATAATGATCTCAGTGAACAATCTTTTATTGTCCTTCAAATGTCACAAAGCGATATGGGATAAGAAGGAGCCATCATTCAGTGATGGTAAGACATACGACACAGGAACAGAATTAGATGATTCGATCTATCTGGTCTGCCACACCATTCAACCATGGCTGATTTTTATTTCAACACCATATTCCTGTTCCTCCTGTAACCCTGAAGCTAATTAGCAATCCTGAATATATTAATCTCTGTCATAAATATACCCAAATGGCAGCCTCAGCCAACCTCTGCGGTAACAAATTCCACAGATCAGACAACTTTTGGCCAAAAAATTTTTCTCATCTGAGTTTTAAAGGGAAGCATCTTTATTCTGAGACTGTGCTGTCAGATCACAAACTCTCCATGTCTAATGGAAACATCCTCTCCATGTCCACTGTATCCAGGCGTTTCAGCATTCGGTAGGTTTACTTAACCATACACCCCTCCACCACCCCCACCGTCCCTCTGAACTCCATCGAGCACAGGTCCAGAACCATCAAATGCTCCTCCCACAGAAAGCCGATCACTCCTGAGATTATTCATGTGAACCTCATTAGCAACAACTGTACTGAACACATTTCCAGGAATAACAGACAAATCGGTTCCAGGATAATTGACAGGGAAAAGTTGTGCTTTCTTTACTGTTCTACTATCACATGTGTTGGCGCGTGGCCAAGTGGTTAAGGCGTTGGTCTAGTGATCTGAAGGTTGCTAGTTCGAGCCTGGGCTGAGGCTGCCCGTGTGTCCTTGAGCGACGACACCGGTCCCAAGCTGTATGGGTCCTAATGGCCTTCCCTTGGACAACATCGGTGGCGTGGAGAGGGGAGACTTGCAGAGTCTAACAGAGGCCTACAAACTATCACAGCCATTTTCATTTCCAGGTGAAGACAGGTCCATTTCATGAAATATAAACCAAGAAATAAAAAGAAACTGGAATTACCAGTAACACTCAGCAAGTAAGGAACAGCTTACAATACAATTCAATTAATATCATTTCATCAGAATGACTTCAAACATTTACAGTTTTTAGTGGAGATCTCCAGCACAGCTGCCTGCCTGATTTCCACTGTGTGACAGTGAGGGGGGGGGATTTCCAAACACAGTTTGAACACCAAATTCACGGGTCTATTTCTACTGTTGTAAACATGGAACAGCCCCTTTACTCACAGCCTCTCCCTGTGAGGATGGAATGGGAACTCATCCTCTCCTCCGACTGGCAGTCATTGCTTCCAAAGGCACTCCAGAAACAAACATCTGATCCCAGACCAGAAATACTCGATCAACACCTCACAAGCCCAAACAGCTCGATCCCTGGGTCCACTTTACCTGGATCAAAAACCGTGATCTCCCAGGACCCAACCTCTCAAAGTCACACAGCTGAATCTGCCACTCACCGACCCTGAGAGTCTCACACATTGTCCCCACATCTCACACTGGGTAGTGCAATCTGGGATTTCCCCACAACCAACGTCCAGCTGCCCGAAATTTCTGCTTCATTGCAGGACGAGCATCCAGCCCCATCTGTAGAAGCTCAAACCAAAGTCAAAGCCAAAACACCAACAGTTCCAATTGCCTGGAATGCCGATCACAGGATTAGAGCCCAAGCACCAACTCTCCCAGTACTCTTTGCTGCAGTGTGTCTGCCCGTCACTGTTCATAAACGAGCACCTCCACACCAATGCACAACAGAACTGGGACCTGATGACCCTCCGGCATTCCAGCTAATAATAACCGATTCTGGAAATGATTCAGTGAGGCCAAAGGTACAAAAGAACACTTCACAATGAAGACAGAGATTGGAAGAAAGATTGCTGATATATAACATTGAGGAGGTGGGATACAAGGCGGACTGAGGATGACCCAGATGGTTAATGTATTTCACTGAAGCGGGGTTGGGGGGTGTGAGGAGACTGGACAGAGGTTGAACAAGATGAGCAGATGGAACAAGGTGGGAGAAGGGATCAAGGACGATCACTGATGGTCCTCCAGCAACACATAGGTACTGAATGAATAGTACATACTATCGTACAAAAGATTCTAAAATGACAGAATTAGCAAAAATAACAAGAGCTTTGCCAGATGTATTTTGACCCTCACCAGATTTTTATCAACACAACCATAGAAAGTTTCCCATCCAGACACTTCACGCTTTGCATGGTAACTACTCTGCCCGTGACTATGAGGAACTGGTAAGACCTTTGGATCCAGATTAGCACATCACAGAAACCATTCTCCCCCCTAGACTTCCCAGTCCCTCGGTAAAGCAGGCAGTGAAATCAAGGATCCCCACAATCTGGGACGTTCTCCTTTCTCACCCACCCCAGTCCGGGAGAAGACACAACAGCCATAAAGCTCCAGGACAAACGCGAGGAGCCTCTGGAAGCGAGACGAGTTCGGGAGAAGTTAACGGGACTCAGTGGCCAACATCAGATTTCCCCAACACAATATGGAGGATGCGTGACCACCCATCGAGAGATTGTGAACATACACAAAGAGATCGTTACATCTATGGTTAAATGGGAGGGACAAATGGGATCACGTGACCGGTGGGTTCTAACACCCCAGGCATAGTCTCCAGCTTCCCAGCATTCTGTTGAAATAAACAGATGCCCCTCACATCTCCTCTCACCTTAAATGTGTCAGATATTTCAAACCCCCAGGAAAAAACATACCCTCTGTCCACTCTATCTATTCCTCTCGTAATCTGATAAACGTCCATCCAGTCTCACCCCAGCTGCGCCGCTCTGCAGAAAACAACACAAGTTTGTCCAGCCTCTCGTTATAGCTCATGCCCTCTAATCCAGGCAGTGTCCTGGTAAACCTCCTCTGCGCCCTCTCCAAGGCTCCGACATCCTTCCGACAATGGGGGCGACCAGAACTGTATGAAACACTCCAGATGTGGGCTGACAAGTTTTACAAATCTGCAACACAACTTCATGAGTTTTGAACTCAGTGCTTCAACTAATAAAGACAACCATGCCATTTGCCTTCTTAACCACTCGATCAATCTGTGCAGTCTCTTTCAGGGTTTTGCATTTAACAGTGTACTGTCTCATACATTCAGGGGTGCAGTGCTACCAGAGCGGAGCCGGAGAGCCGCTCCGACACCTCTGAGAAACAGTCAAAATAAGCAAGTGCGGAATTTAACAACCCTGGATATTAAATAGAGGGAATTTTACGGAAGCGGGGGTTGGGAAGAGGGGGTGTTGGCTGGTGGGGAAAAATACCACTAATAACATTAGGATATTTGATCGTTTTTGGTGAAATCCTGGAGCTGTGACTGTTTTTTATTTAGGTATTTGTGACATTCCTTCTCGCTCAACCCGTTGTCCTAGGAAGCTGGGAAATAGCTGGACACAAATGCAAGCATTTATCCGCTCTTTCCCATGGATACCATTGGATTCCAGGAAGGAGCTATATTAAGCACGGAATGAACATCGAAACCCATGTTTAAGAGTCGAAAATAATGAAAGAAAAATTCACTCTCGCTCATCTTCGGCCTGATTTTGATCAGATACACAAGCTAATCATCCAAAATCCCCTTCTACACCTGGATAAATTTAATTTTGTTTTGGAAGCCAAATGGAAAAAAAAATTCTAGGCTACAAGCTAGTTTTACGTCATTTCATATCATTAGTAGCTGATCAACTCCTTGGCCTCGCTCCCCCAACTGTAGTTGATTGAAAAGAGGCTCTTTTTCTCTTTGTGTTGATAGGAAAAAAGAGTAATTTAGTGAGGAAATGAACTAGATGAAATGCATTTCCAAACCTCCTAAATGGTTGCTCTCCTCCCGTTAACATTTGTCACTTCCAAAATACAATATTTTATATACGTATCGTTGCGATAATAATTTATGTAAAGATTCTAGCTTCTTTATCTTTTTATATATTTAAACACTAAACTGGATGTATAAATGTCGAACCATGTAACACCAGACGTGTGAGGATATTTTGAGTATCGACACTCACAGGTACACTTCAATATATTGAGAAAGGGATGGAGCAGTGGACCCAGAGTGAAGTGATAAGCAGGTGAGAGGACGTACAAAGACAGAGGGGATGAGAGGGAGTGGGAGGGAGGGGTGTGAGGTAAATTTGTTCACCGGAAGGGGAAATCGATATTCATGCCATCAGGGTGGGTGGGGGCACCCAGACGGAATACAAGTTGCTGATCCCGCACCCTGAGGGTGGCCTCATCTTGGCAAGGGATGGGATGACACGTCGGAACGGGATTGGGAATCGGAATTGAAATGTCTGGACACCGGGAAGTCCCGCTGGGAGTGGATGGTTGAAAGATTAATTTATTATCAAAGCAGGAATTCATAAATAACGCTGAGTTTTTTTTCCTTCTCCAGAGAACCACGAAACAAAGAAATCATGAAAGTCGTTCAGAGAGAGAAAAAAATGAAACTCCCTCCCCACCCCCCGCATCAGAAAGGACGGCATCCCGATCATCAACCCCCAAAACCCACCCCTCCTCCCCGCACAAAAGGGAAGAAAAATATCGACACCCGTTAAAAAAACAGTCCTACCCGACAAAACTGCGGAGGAGCCGGTGTCACCAGTGTCGAGGCGGCCGCATCGGGAGCAGCGGACACAACGGGCGACCCCGGAAGATTCACAGGTGAAGTGTCGCCTCACCTGGAAGGATGTTTGGACAACAGAGAGAGTTCGGCCGTCCGGGCCTGTCACTGTGATACCCCGAACTCCACATCAAATCCGTCCAAACGAATCTGGGCGAACTTTAATGAACAATAAATATATTTCCTCTCAGCGATCAGCTGTCTGAGTGATCCCCTGACTCTGAGAGGAAGGGGTATCTGTGGTCCACACTGTCAGGGTGTTGAGTTTACCAGGAGACAAAGACTGCAGGGACGAGAGGTTTTCTGTTGACTAATACACTATGTGTGGACCCCGCTGGCAATTCTGGTGTTGTGACCCGAATCGAGACAAACACCACGCTGCCCACTCCACCAACAACACGGCACAGCCGGACACATAACAGGGGACTTTACATCCCACAGCACTGGATTCAGTGATGAAACCCCTGATTAATGTTGTCGTCTCACCGAAAAGTCCATTAACTCTAACCCTGCAATATGGTGTAAAATCCCGCTCCCCATATTAACACGGGTTATACAGACCAAACAGCAAACTGCCGGAGGAACTCAGTGGGTCGGACAGCATCTGTGGAGGGAGATGGACCGTAAACATTTCGGGCCGAGACCCTCCCTCTGGACTGAGAGTGGAGGGGAAATAGAGAAAAGAGGTGAGGGGTAGGGATGGGGCATGAGCTGGGGAGTGAGAGGTGGATTCAGGTGAGGGGGGAGGTGGAAGGTGAAAATAGTGACAGGGGTGGGAGCTCAATGGTTGGGGCAACACGGAGCTGCAGAAGATGGAAATTAATTCCATAAACAATGAGGTTAGAGAGTATTTGTTATAGAGAGTGCAATGAAGATCCACTTGACTGATCCCTGGAGAGGTGGGGTCATAACCTGAAGAAAGATCAAATGTGGTAACTCTAAATGTCATTTAGAGAATCGAGGACTGAGAGGTGAACACATTGAAATGCAGAACATCATTACCGGTTGAACCAGTGATCCCAGTCTCTGAAAAAGGGGATGGGAATCGAGCCAGTGACTCTGTGACCTGGGGGTGGAGGGAAAGGGATCGGGGTAGATATGGTGTGGAAAAGTAGACATGTATCTGGTGTAAATATGGAATAATGTGGGGAATGCGGCGGATGGGTCGGGCAGCATGTTAGGGCCGAGGAGCAGAGTCACCAGTTCAGGAGGGAGACCCTCCACCCGTCACCTGATCCCGTTTCCTGTTCACGTTTTTCTGCAGATCTGCAGCATTTGCGGGTCACTGCTCGACGTGTACATGCAGCTTCACCTTTGTCCCTTTCAGAGAACGCAGTGAGATCCGGATCAAATAGCTCCACACAATTAAATTAGATTATTACATTTACACAATTAGAATAGCTTATTACATTTTTTTTATATATTTTTGTACTATATATATATATATATATATATATATATATATATACTTACTTTGTCACAATTGTTAAGATCTTTTGTTAATTAGGTTCTACTGCTACCGCAGAGACAACGAATTTCTTGGCATATGCCGGTGCTATTAAACTTGATTCTGATATTGATATGGGAGACCCACCGCCGGTCACCTGATCCCAGTTACTGTAGATCGTAATGTGAGATTGAAGCATTTTCCATATATTTGCTTTCCACAGAAATGACAACTGGTCAGTTTCCTTCTGTGGTTCCGGAGCAGAAGCTCAGTCTGTCTAATATTTCCACACAATTAAAGTGGTGTATTTGTTTATTATCATCACGTACTGAGCTACAGTGAAAATCTTGCCTGATGTACCATCCACACAGATCGATACATTACAACAGTACATTGAGCTCATAGACAACAAAAAAAATAACTGTAACAAAGTATTATGGCTGCAGAGAAAGTGCAGTGCAGATAGACATATGGTGCAGGGTCACGTCGAGTTACATTGTGAGGCCGAGTCCATTTTATCATTCATTTGGCTTATAACTGCAGATAGGAAGCCATCCTTCAGCCTGGTGTTACGCACTTTAAGGCTTTTGTATCTCTTCCCCGATTGGGGAGCGGGTTTGCAGGAAGAATGTACAGGTAATGAGGTTCTTTGTGTACATGGCCTGCTTTTCCGAGGGAGGGGAAGTGTAGGGAGAGTCCATGGAGTGGAGGCTTGTTTCTCTGATGTTCTCTGCTCTCCAAAGTTCTCTGCAGTTCCTTGCAGTCATGGGCAGAGCAGTAGCCATACAAAGGCATGAAGTATCGACAAGGAGCTCAGAGACCTCGGCCTTCACCCTGCCTTGTGTAGCTGGATCCTGGACTTCCTGTCAGATCACCAGCAGGTGGTAAGAGTGGGCTTCATCTCCTCTGTCTCTCTGACCCTCAGCACACATACCCCACAGGGTTGTCACTTTGGCCCTCTCCTTTACTCTCTGTGCACCCATGACTTGTGTTGCCACCCACAGCTCCAATCTGCTAATTAAATTTGCTGAGAATACTACATTGATTGGCCTAAACTCAAATAATATCTTTCAATCGATCAAATGCCCCTGACAAGGTTCAGTCCAAACAAACTTTTCACCCTTCTTCAGGAGATTAGTCAGAGGAAGAGCGAGAGCAGCAAAGTTCTTACAGAACTTACGATAATATCCATCCATTCCCAGAAACCTTCTAAGAGCCTTCTTACCAATCAGAGATATGCTCTTCCCAAGTGTCACTCCCTGTGACTAAGTCATCAATATAGGCATCTGTGTGTTCTAACCCTCGAATTTCAAAATTAATCATTCTCTGGGATGTTCCTAGAGCATTTTTCTTTCCAAAAAGCAAAACATTGTATTCATACAACCTAGATGGTGTCGCAAAGGCAGAAATTTCTCTATGTCTGTCCGTCAATGGAACACACCAATACCCTGTCAACAGATCAATCTTTGTAAGAAATGAGCTATTCCAACTTTATCGATGCAATCATCTATCCTAGCGATAGGATAGGCATCTGTTTTTGTTACTTCATTTACCTTCCCATAATCTGTGCCCCTGAGACCTACTGAATCTGTTTCCACGCTTACAACAATTGCTCAGCCAATTTACATTCTCTACGTTCATGCGATATGGGTGTTGTTTAATCGGTTTGGCTTGACCAATATCTGCATCATGTAATGAGACCGTGGTTTGCTTGCGAACATCGCAAAAGAAATCTTTAAACTTCAGAATTAATTCCTTCAGCTGTTGTTGCTTTGGCTGCAGATGAGCCAACTTGTTATCAATATTTTCTGGAACAACGGAGTTCATTAGCCTAACTGGGACCACGTTTGGCTTGTGAAAAGTCTCAGACGAGTCAATTGTTTCAAGCTCAGTGTTACCAGATTCATATATTTTGACAACAACACTCACAGATGGTGCCTGATTGTCAAAACAAGGCTTTATCATATTTATGTGTGCCAGGTGTGTTAGTTTACGTAGGTTGTGTGTTGTAATAACATAATTCACATCATTAAATTGAGAGACTATTTCATACGGTCTATTGAATTTCACCTGAAGTGGATTCGTCAACATAAGGCAAGCACCTTATCTCACACCTGGTATTTTCTTTCACAACCCTGCTTATCAAACCAACACTTCATTTTGTTTTGAGAAATCTTTAAGTTTTGTCTCGCTAGACCACAGAATTGGTGTAGTTTATTTTTGAAATTTAAAACATAGTCTAACAAGTTAACATGTACATCCCCATCAATCCACCGCTCCTTTTACAAGGTCAAAGGTCACCTCACTCTGCGTCCAAATACGAGTTCAAATGGAGTAAAGCCCAATGATTCCCGAACCGACTCTCTTACTGCGAACAAAAGCAAATGTATTCCTTCATCCTAGTCGTTTCCATTTTCAACACAGTATGTCTTAATCATTGTTTTGTGGGTAGAGTGAAATCTTTCTAAAGCCACTTGTGATTCCGGATGGTATGTAGACGATGTAATTTGTTTTGCTCCCAGTTCATAAACTACCTGCTGGAATAACCCAGATGTAAAATTACTTCCTTGATCAGACTGGATTTCTTGAGGCAAATCAAATAAAGTAAAAAAAAACTCAGTAAGAGCCTTCGACACAGTTTTATCTTTAATATTTCTGAGCAGTATTGTCTCTGGGAATCTGGACGCAGTACACATAATAGTTAGCAGATACTGATGGCCAGCTTTAGTCTTTGGCAATGGGCCAACATAATTCTCTATAACTTTAGAAAAGGGTTCACAGAATGCAGGTATAGACCACAGTGGGGCCACTGGGGTGACCTGATGAGGTTTAGCCAAAACTTGACAAGTGTGACAAATCCCAGCATTAATTTCTGGTTTACCCTGGTCATCCCTGCTACTCTTTTCGAAACTCTTATTCAGGGTAACCATACGCTTATGAGTTGAAGCAAACTGATCTGCTAATCTAGCAGACTCCTGCATAGTGGCAGCATCATTTCCATCTAAATATGTCTTTATGTCATCAGGGACACTCTTATTGAATTCTTCAGTTAAAACCAACTCGTTCAAGCTGTTAAAATCATCATTTACATTTTTATATGTGCACCAGCGGGCAATACACACAAATTACTCATAAGCAAATTTCATATAAGTCTGGTTCACAGGTTTCTTCAAATTTCTAAACTTTTGCCTTTATGCTTCTGGGACCAACTCATAAGCTTTGAGCACAGCCTGCTTCACTAGGTCATAATGTGTGGTGCGTGGCCAGCTGGTTAGGGTGTTGAACTAGTGATCTGAAGGTCATGTTTTCGAGCCTCAGCCGAGGCAGTGTGAGTGTTTTTGAGCAAAGCACTGAACCACACACTGCTCCTGCACGTTTATAGCCCAGTGGCGATGATTGGTGCAGTATAAAAAAAAATCAGCTGCTTCATCAACTGGCAAAGCAGTATAGGCATGCTAAGCCTTTCCCTTTATCACACTTTATGAGACAATTTTCTGTCTGTTTTTCTGCCTCTCTAGCCTCAAACTGCCTCTGCCTTTCTGCAGCCTCCATCTTTAATTTTTCTCACTTGTACTGGAGCTCAAGCTCACGAGGTTCACTTCCAGGAAACACCTCCAACTCCTCCACTTTAAACACACCCTCAGATACATAATGTTCAGCTATCACCCTCTGCATCTGTGCCCTCCTCATTGTCAATTTCACCTTAACAAGTTTTAACCTTTCAGCAATACTCAACAACTCAACCCATCTGGCGTCCTCTAATGCCTCAGAGGTTGGCGCTTCCTGACATCGATCAACATCCATTGCTGCAAATTTCCCAAACAGAAATAAATCAAAAGAGTTTTCCCCAATGAAATTGATAATTAATCAATCCTCAAATTTGATCATAACCCAGATGAGGAGAACCGTAACGCTTCAGAAACGAACCAGCAGCAACAGACTACTACTGGAGTCTGTTTTTGATGTGAAAACCACAATGCTTATTAGTATCCACTTATAATATAGTAACTTAAGCAAGTTAAACGAAAATTAACAGTGTTATGTGTATATATGTGTGTAAATTTAACTCCCAAACTATTGAGCTCAGGGGAAACAAGGCTTGGAGTCCTGAGATTGTAAAGTATGAAAGTTCAGTTTATCCACAAAATAGGTGATGGGAGAGATATTTGTAATTTAGGGTAAATGTCAAGAGAAGGCAGTTATGTCGAACAGCAAGGGAGATGAGGCTGCGTGCAGAGCTATGGTGGAAATCTTTGTCAGATGGTACGAGCAGAATCATCTGCAGCTTAATGTGAAAAAGACTAAGGAGCTGGTGGTGGACCTCCTCGGCTAAGGCACCGGTGACCCCTGTTTCCATCCAAGGCATCAGTGTGGACATGGTGGAGGATTAAAAATATCTGCGGATACGAATTGACAATAAACTGGACTGCTCAGAGAACACTCAGGCTGTTAACAAGAAGGGTCAGAGCCATCTCTATTTCCTGAGGAGACTGAGGTCCTTTGACATCTGCCGGACGATGGTGAGGATGTTCTACGAGGCTGTGGTGACCAGTGCTATCATGTTTGCTGTTGTGTGCTGGGAAAGAAGGTTGAGGGTAGCAGACACCAACAGAATCAACAAACTCATTCGTAAGGGCAGTGATGTTGTGGGGGTGGAACTGGACACTCTGACAGTGATGTCAGAAAAGAGAATGCTGTCCAAGTTGCGTGCCATCTTAGACAATGACTCCCATCCGCTCCATAAAGTACTGGTTAGGCACAGGAATACATTCAGCCAGAGACTCATTCCACCGAGATGTAACACTGAGCATCACAGGAAGGCATTCCTGCCTGTGGCCATCAAACTTTTCAAATCTTCCCTCGGAGTGTCAGACACCCTGAGCCAATATGCTGGTCCTGGACTTATTTCCACTTGCAAAGATTAACTTATTATTATTTAATTATTGATGGTTTCATATTGCTATATTTCTACACTACCTTGGATGGTGCGGCTGTAACGAAACCCAATTTTCCTCAGGATCAATAAAGTACGTCTGTCTGTCTGTCTGTTCTGCAGGTTCCACAGTGTTAAAATGAGAGAACAGTTGCTGTAGATTTTATCCATCATCTTTACAAATCTACATACGAATTATCACCGAATGTGACTTGTCATGAGGGGTATCATCTTCAAATGAATGACCACATCACACACAGGCAAGGGTTAACACATAAGTGGTCTAAACAGGATATCCCAAATCAGATCCACTCCTATGGGTTAAATGAGGTGACAACCACACATTCGATGTACGGCGAATGGATAATTAACCCACCCTTGTGGGCATAGGAATGTTCTAAACAGTGACCTTTGGCCACTATTTCCCTGGTTTCAATCCTTTCATTTTTCATCCGTCTCTGTCTGACTCTGAGTGTCTGTGTCCTCGGTTAAAACGAAACAAGCTGCGAGCGATGTAAACAAGCTGCAAGTCAGACTTCTTAATTTCTCTCTCTTAAAATGACAGTCCACAGCAAACGAAACCTAGGGATTCATAACAACGGCCACTCCCCACTATGAATTGACGTGTTCCAGTAGTTGGGATGACTGAGTGAATCCCTTCCCACACTCTGAGCAGGTGAACGGCCTCTCTCCAGTGTGAACTCGCTGATAACTCAGTAGGGTGGATAGATCAGTGAATCTCTTCCCACAGACTGAGCACGTGAACGGCTTCTCCCCAGTGTGAACTCGATGATGTCTCTGTAGATTGGATAACTGAGTGAATCTCTTCCCACATTCTGAACAGTTAAACGGCTTCTCCCCAGTGTGAATTCGCTGATGCTTCCGTAGGGTGGATGTATCAGTGAATCTCTTCCCACATTCTGAGCAGGTGAACGGCTTCTCCCCAGTGTGAACTCGCTGATGACAAAGTAGGGCGGATGAATCAGTGAATCTCTTCCCACATTCTGAGCAGGTGAACGGCTTCTCCCCAGTGTGAACTCGCTGGTGTCTCTGTAGGTGGGATGACTGAGTGAATCCCTTCCCACAGACTGAGCAGGTGAATGGCTTCTCCCCAGTGTGAACTCGCTGATGATTCCGTAGGGTGGATGAATCAGTGAATCTCTTCCCACATTCTGAGCAGATGAACGGCTTCTCCCCAGTGTGAACTCGCTGATGACTCAGTAGGGTGGATGGATCAGTGAATCGCTTCCCACAGACTGTGCAGATGAACGGCTTCTCCCCAGTATGAACTCGATGATGTCTCTGTAGATTGGATGACTGAGTAAATCCCTTCCCACAGACTGAGCAGGTGAACGGCTTCTCCCCAATGTGAACTTGCTGGTGTGCCAGTAGGTGGGATGACCGAGTGAATCCCTTCCCACACTCTGAGCAGGTGAACGGCCTCTCTCCAGTGTGAACTCGCTGATGCCTCAGTAGGGTGGATAGATCAGTGAATCTCTTCCCACAGACTGAGCATGTGAAAGGCTTCTCCCCAGTGTGAACTCGATGATGTCTCTGTAGATTGAATAACTGAGTGAATCTCTTCCCACATTCTAAGCAGGTAAACGGCTTCTCCCCAGTGTGAACTCGCTGATGCTTCCGTAGGGTGGATGAATCAGTGAATCTCTTCCCACATTCTGAGCAGGTGAACGGTTTCTCCCCAGTGTGAAATCGCTGATGCTTCTGTAGTGCGGATGAATCAGTGAATCTTTTCCCACATTCTGAGCAGGTAAACGGCTTCTCCCCAGTGTGAACTCGCTGGTGTCTCTGTAAGTGGGTTGACTGAGTGAATCCCTTCCCACAGACTGAGCAGGTGAACGGCTTTTCCCCAGTGTGAACTCGCTGATGACTCTGTAGGGTGGATGAATAAGTGAATCTCTTCCCACATTCTGAGCAGGTGAACGGCTTCTCCCCAGTGTGAACTCGCTGATGACTCTGTAGGGTGGATGAATAAGTGAATCTCTTCCCACATTCTGAGCAGGTGAACGGCCCCTCCCCGGTGTAAACTCGCTGATGACTCTGTAGGTGGGATGACTGAGTGAATCTCTTCCCACAGACTGAGCAGCTGAATGGCTTCTCCCCAGTGTGAACTCGCTGATGTACCAGTAAGGTGGATGACTTAGTGAATCCCTTCCCACATTCTGCGCAGGTGAAAGGCCTCTCTCCAGTGTGAACTCGCTGGTGACTCTGTAGGGTGGATGGCTGAGTGAATCCCTTCCCACAGACTGGGCAGGTGAATGGCTTCTCCCCAATGTGAACACGCTGGTGAGCCATTAGGTCAGATGACAGAGTGAATCCTTTCCCAGATGTTCAGCAGATGACCAGCCTCTGCCCAGTGTGAACTGACTGGTGTGTCCACAGGTGGGAAGACCGACTGAACGCCTTCTCACACACAGAACAGGTGAATGGCCTTGCCCAGTGTGAAATTACTGATGTACCTTCAATTGTGATAACCGACTGAATCCATTCCCACTGTCTGAACGGGTGAACAGCCTTTCTCCTGTGTAAAATGACGGGTTGCCAGTTGGTCAAATGACCGAATAAATCTCTCCCCACAGTTGAGCAGGAAGGATGGTCGATTGAATCCCTTGCTCCTTAAATATCTAGACAGAGACAACAAAACTGGTGTGCCGTGTTTGAACTTCCTGGAGACAAATTCCTTCTTGTTTTTAACCTGTAAAAAGATTTACAAAATCCATCAATGGGTGTAGGACAACATTTCAGATGAGATTACTTGAGTTACCAAGGTTTGACCTGGTATCGCACTGTTTCAGTGAGGTTCTACCCAAGTTGGACAGAGAAATCATCTCCTGACTGGGCAGAGTGCTGGTATCTGGAATGACCATCAATTCTTTGATGCTCTTCCTGTTTCTATAAGAATGGGGCATTTCTGTCATCTCCAATTTGTACCTTGGTGGAGTTAGACTCTCTCCATTGGTATTATTCCCTGTTCCTGCTGAGCTGCATGGGTGCCTGGCCCCACAGTAACAAAACCAGTCTCATGCAATTAGTCTTTCTTGATGTGCATCTAGGATTTTCTTTTATGTATTATTAACGTAAAGTGCCACAGTTTTAATGCCATATTAAAAATTCCTGTTGAGGTGAGTGGTTGGTCCGCACAACTGTTAAAAAGACAGAGTGAATTTTTGTAATATTTCACATTCTTGTAGAAAATTACAACACAGAAACAGGCCCTTTGGGCCATCTAGTCTGTGCTAAACTATTTAAACTGCCCACTCCCATACCCCTACCATCCAGGTACCTACATGAACCTCTGAAATGTTGAAATTGAGCTC
Source organism: Hypanus sabinus (assembly GCF_030144855.1). Lineage (NCBI taxonomy): Eukaryota > Metazoa > Chordata > Chondrichthyes > Myliobatiformes > Dasyatidae > Hypanus > Hypanus sabinus. Next base: position 237,310 of record NW_026779325.1, on the reverse strand, counting down.
GCATGCACCACTTGAGCTGGCTGCTCATTCCACACCCCGATGACTGTCTGTGTGAAGAAGTTTCCCCTCATATTCCCCTTAACATTTCACCTTTCACCCTTAACCCATGGCCTCTGGTTGTACTCCCACCCCATCTCAGTGGTAAAAGCCAGCTTGCATTTACACTATCTATGCCCCTCTATCACAATCAAATCTCCCCTCAATCTCCTACAGTCCAAGGAATAAAGTCCTGACCTGTTCAATCTTTCCTTATAACCCAAGTACTCCAGACCTGGCAACATCCTTGTGAATTTTCTCTGAACTCTTTCAAAGTCCTTACATCTTTCCTGTAGGTTGGTGACCAAAACTGTACTCAGTACTCCAAATTAGGCCTCACCAATGTTTTCTACAAGTCAACATAACATTCATCTATTGTTGTCAGTACTTTTGTTCATGAAGGCCATTGGGCTAAAATCTTCCCTTCCATCTCTATCTAACTGTGATACCACTTTCAGTGAATTAAGGACTTTCTTCTACAACAGGTCCCTTTCTTCTACAACACTCCTCCGTGCCCGACCAGTCACTGTGAAAGACCTCCCTCGGTAGGTCAGACCAAAGTGCAACAACTCACACTTGTCTGCATTAAATTCCTTTTTCCATTTCTCAAACCATTTTGCCAGCTGGTCCAGATCGCACTGCAAGTTTAAATGCTTTTTTGGCATTGACTAGATGGGACAAATAGCCTGTTTCTTTACTGAACTTCTCCATGTTTATATGGCAGAGAAGCTGGCCAAACTTGTTTGGAAGGGAAAGGGTAGGAGTGACAATTGAGCAGCAGTGGCTGGAGTTTCTGGAGCAATTTGGGACCTGAGTGATTCCACAGAAGTGGAAGCATCAGAAAGACAGGAGGACAGAACTGTGGCTAAAATGAGAAGCCAGAGCCAACATAAATGTCAAAGAGAGGGCAAACAAAAGAACAAATATTCGGAAGCTTTGAGAAACCAAAAGACAACAAAAAAATTCAGATGAGCTCAGTGCGTGGAATTATGACTTGTAGTCATTAATGGGTCTCGGTAGCACCCAACAGTCTGAGGCATTTAGTGGAATAATATATACGAGGCTTCAATTTCTCTTCAAAACCAAGGTTCCCTGGACCAGTTACCTTTCAACTTTCATTTTGGCAGGCACATACAAACTCTGCATCCTCAAAAATTCACATCTGAAGACCTCCCACTTACAGGTACTCCTTTGCCAGGAAACAACCTGTCCCAAACCACACTTGTCTGATCCTTTCTGATACCATCAAAATTGACCTTTCTCCATTTTAGAATCTCATCCCGTGGTCCAGACCTCTCTTTTTCCATATTTACTTTGAATCTCATGGCATTATGATCACTAATTTCTGTCACCAGCCCTGATCATTTCCTAACAGCTTATTGCACACTTCTACATCAGGAATTCTACGTATTGATTAAGGGCACATATGACAAACTCTACCTCATCTAGTCCTTTACAGTTTAGGAGTCCCAGTCAATATGTGGAAAGTTAAAATCATTTACTGAATCAACCTTTTTGTTTATTGGCATGGTCTGCAATCTCTCTACAAATTTGTTCCTCTAAATCCCTGAGACTGTTGGCTGCAACCAAGTCCCAATATTGGTTACAATATCATAATTCCCTACCTGAGCTCATCTGGCTTTCCTACGATGCTTCTTGCATTGTGATATACACAGCTCAGCACATTCATTGCACCAGGCTCAACCATCTAACTGCTGAATCTATCTATGATCTGAACATCTGACTGGTGTCAAGGAAACAAACCCTCCATCATTGTCACAAAAACAAAGGAGTTGTTTGTGGACGACAGGAAGAATGGAGACAGGATAACCCCTATTGACATCAATGGATCTGGGGTTAAGAAGGTGAACAGCTTTAAGTTCCTCAGCATAAACATCACAAAGCACCTTACATTGTCTGTGCATACCGGCTGTGTTGTGAACAGAGCACAGCAGTACCTCTGTCACCACAGATAGTTGAAAAAGTTGGAGATGGGGACCAAAATTCTGAGGACTTTCTACAGGGAAACAATTGAGAGCACCCTGACTGGCTGCATCTCTGCCTGGTATGGGAATTGTACTTTCCTTAATTGCAGGAAACCTCAGAGAGTGTTGCGGACAGCCCAGCACATCCGTAGTGGTGAACTTTCCACTATTCAGTACCTTTACACAGACAGGTGTATAAAAAGGGCCCAAAGGAAATCAGGGACCAAATTCACCAAAACCACAAACTGTTCTTGCTGCCACCATCCAGGAAACGGTACCACAGCAAAAGGAGCAACAGGCTCCGGGACATCATCTTCCACCAGGTCATCAGACTGATTAATTCATGCTGATACAATTCCATTTCGATGTTATATTGACTGTCCTATGTACAAACTATCTATCATAAATTACCATAAATTGCACATTGCACATTTAGATGGAGACATAACATAAAGATTTCTACTCCTCATGTTTATGAAGTATGTATCTAATAAAGTCAATTCAATTCAATTCACCCTCTCAATTATCTGTTTGGTCATTCTGGCTCCCATTCCCCTTACAGCTTATTTTAACCACATCTCCCGCTTCACCCTCACTAGCACTAGCATGCCTTACCACTTGGATATCAGTCCCCTCTTGTTCTGTTCCCCTAACTAATGAATCCCCTATCACCCCTTTGACTTTTCTCTGTCAGGTAATCCCCTTCACCACCAGTTTCTAAAGTGGTCTACCTTTTGTTGTGTTTGATGGGCACAAGAGTTCTCCGCAATGGCTATTTAACCTCATTCCCCTTCCTGACTCTCTCCCAGTTTCCTGTGTCCTGCTCCTTGGGTGTAACTCACCTCTCTTCATGTCATATCTATCACCCTCTCCAACTCCCAGATGATCCGGAATTCATCCATTTCAGGTTCCATCTCCTTAACGTACAGGGTGCATATCTTGTAGGTGAGGACATCAGGGACACTGGAGGTCTCACCACCTTCCCACCAATGTCCCCTCTAATTTGTAATGACCAGTGTGCACTCAAATCCTGTACCGTGCACTATTTTTAACTCGGTGACATGTGCACAGTAAATTTTATACAGAGAGGTAATTGTTTTCACAGCTAGCAAATCACTGTTGAGAAGTACTTTGATCTCCCCTGGGTTTGATCGAGTTCATCTGCACTCTCACACAACCTATGTAGCAGGCCTGTAACGGGTAATGAAGGATTTTCTCATCAAAGCTTTTGCATATTGCCCATATGTGGTTTGCTTGCTAAATTATGCTTTAAAAAGTCAGATTTGCAAATATTACTCCACTTCTTCCCACTTACAAATTCTCCAGCACCTCTTGCATTGCCACAATACACACAGGTAACACCAGTTTCTATATTGGGCATAAAGATTTCCACTGAACCCTCCTGACGAATTAAGGGTATATAAAAAATTCATTTTGAACCTGTGTAACCTCTGGCTAAAAGAATAATTGGGAGTGAATAGGAATTTTGAACTGGTGAACTCCGTCTTCAGCATTTAGCTAAGACAGACTCATTACCCGTTCTCTGTGGCTTGCAGAGAGACACATTGAGAGCTGATAAGATTATACATTGTATCCTTGTTGTGAGTATCCTTGGAGGAGGACTCACTGATAGGGACAGGAATGAACATCTGTTTGTAATTAAGTCAGGGCCTTGCAAAGGGAATAACTGATAAGGACTGGACAGTCCACTCATCTATAATTAAAACCAAACTCTGTTATCTAAGTAATTAAGTTTTGCATCAACACACTTAGTGTGTGTGCCAGTTCAAATAACATCTTGCAATATTAATGTATGGGATGTACTATTTATAAATATATGGCTGTAACCCAAATCATTCGACTTGTCAGAAGGTGGCAGTGCTCCCCTTTGACAACTGGGTCTCAAAACTCCTGCAGGCATTTGAATGCACAATAAACCATGGCGTCGATAAGAAGCTGGTCTCCTGAGTTTTATTCAGATTCAACTTTAACATTTGGCATCATGAACAGCATCCCAATATAGGTAGTGCCAAGCAGATGGGCTGAGTAAGCAGCTGGACCACTCTGGGGACTGCGGAGACCGAAAGGGAGCCCAATGGGTATTTGTCACTCACCGTTAGTTCCTTTGGACGTACGGTGCCTCACTCAAGGCTGATCACATACCTTGACAGGATCAGGAAAGAATTTGTTGGGAGATTTGTATAAGGTAGGCAAAATTTTACTAAGTGGCCAGGAGGCAGACATGCCAGGTAAATTCATCCATTAAGCAGGAGGTGCCAGCCGGGTACATTTATCTCATTGTTTATTGAGCAGGAGGCTTTGTGCCCAATAAATTACTTAGAGACCACTGGTCAATTGCAGTCGATTGATAAGAGTGGGCCAGCAGCAGCCCGACACAATTTGTATGAGAGTTCTTCAGACAAGGAAAAATATTTGTGAATGTTGAGTGCAGTGCTGAATAAGAAATTGGAGAACAAAATGCGGCCATGGATGGGGGAGGGTGCAGGAGCCTGGGTTACTACCTCATGAGAACAAGCAGTAAATTTGATTTGGATAAAGAACTGAGGAAAGAAGTGGAAATTGTTGAAAAGGGAATGGAAGGAAAAGGCAGTTGTAAAGCAGAACGTTGCTGGCTATGCCACTGGTGGCATAGTGGCTTCAGCGTTGGACTTAGAGGCAAGAGGTCCCGAGTTCGAATCCAGCCGACTCCCTTACACTGTTTCATTTGTGCTGGGTTAGAGCTGGTGAACAAAACAACTCACCCAGCAGAAGGCAATGGCAAACTACTGCTGTAACTTGCCTTGTACATGATTTCCCAACACCACACAGTGGCGTAGAAGGAACTCCTTGGCTAACTGGAATAAATTCCATATGTGACATACCTTTAAAGTGGAACAGTATATTATCAGTAAGTTGGAGGAATAATGCATGTGATAAAGGGATAGAGTAGTGGTCACCAACCATTTTAAGCCCAAGATCCGCTACCTTGGCCTTACTAAAATGCAAGATCGACCCAGATCAATTAGTTACACGCATGCGCAGGAGGGCAGAAAAGACCGGAAATAAAACCCCACAACCTGGAAGTAGAAATAATGTATAAACACTGGGGCACCCGCCCTTTTTTTGCACCACAGACCAGTTTAATATTGACAATATTCTTGCGGACCGGCTGACGGGGGATGGGGTGGGTGGGGGTGTGAACCAGGATAGGGATACAGCGATACTCGAAGCAGGTTCCTTATGTTCAGTCTATTCCGTAATATCGTTTTCGCGCCTCTCGGCACTTAGCTTCTGTCCCGTGCTGCTCACGTTTTCTCCGCTGAAAAAACTCAACGCATTTGCATTTAAGTGCAGGGTGCTTGGACTCGTGGTACCGAAGCAGATTTGAGGGCTTCATTGCCTCATTGGACAGCCTCCTGCCCGCCCTCCGCCAGATGCCTTGGCTTGGTTTGGTTGGTCGTGGGTTGGTTGAGAGGACAATGTCAGGGCCGGAGGTCCCTGTGCTGGGGCCGTGGTAGACACAGTCTGGAGAGAGTGACCGACCGAGCAAGGAGTGTGACAGGGCACGCGCCCGCCCCCCCTTGTAGGACCTATCAGCCGACAAAAGTTTGTTTCATTAGATCACAGCATGGTAGCTGCTCTGATACCTATGAAACGCTGAGCCCGAATTAGGTCGACGGCGAATATTTTAGCACCAGATTCCCCACGAACATTCAGTGTGCTAAACAGGTTTAGAGGCAGCACTCCAGGCCAGTAGTGACGGCACTTCCCACCGGCCGCCCGAGGCCAACTGGTGATCTCTGGCATGAGGGTGTCACTGCGGTTCGGCGACTGATGACCTCGCGTGCACTCAAGTTCAACAGTGGGCTGACAGGGAATGAGGAAAGGTGCGGCTGACTCATGTTGTTTCCTCGCGACCCAGTGGTTGGGGACCACTGAAGTATACTGTGTAGTGCGGGGGAGCTACACGCATGTAGAAAAAATGGAACTAAAACCCCACAACCCGGGAACAATCTCTCAACAGTTTCTTCCTTTCTTCCCTTTTCCCAGGATCTACTGGGGAAATTTCAAAAGCAGACTAGTCGATCACAATCAACAGGTTGGCGACCACTAGGATAGAGGTAAGTACTGCAGAAGGAACACCAAAGTTTGGGAGACGTTACAAACAGAGCATGGATGGATGGATGGGCGCCGAAAATGACAGCAGGAAAAATAACGTAAGCAAACCAAGGCCGGTCTACATAGGAGAGAAAGGCAGGAATGTCAGTCTAAAGTTACAACTGATAGGGAAACATGGAATCCCGAACACCATGTCTGGCATATCGACACTGTATGAGTTTTGTGGCCTGCTAAAGCACTTTCTTAGGAGACCAAGCCTTTAATGATGGGAATCTGCCCCCCCCCCCCCAATTTAATGTCTTACTGCTCCAATGCTTACCAACTAAGTTAGCCAACATCATTAACAAATAATATGGATAGGCCTGACAATGACCAAAATCGAATGCAACGAGCTTTGACATATCATTGGAACTGGGCTTTCGAATGCCTATCAACCCCGAATGGAACTAATATTACAGGTGAATGGAGACTGCCTCTGTCTGTCGATGGAGTAGCACTAATTCTGTGCTGCTCTTAGTTTTCTCTCCCGCTCACAGCTTAAATTTTGAATTTCAAATTTTTAATTGCTGATTCTTGAAGGGGAGTGACATGTCTATGTCTACGAGAAGTGGGAAGAATCTGCATGAACCTACTGACAAAGGTAATGAAAAAGGAAAGACATCGAAGGAAAGATCTGATGAAATGCCATCATGGGCTGAAGATATTGTTCGGACACTGAAATCAATTCAAGATCAGAATAAGGCAATTAAAGATCAACTGGAAAAGAATATAATGAAATGAACTTATTTCTGGGAAAACTTAAAGATATGGAAACTCAAGTTACTAATCATGAAGAGGAATTGAAGTTAACTAAGCAAAAACTGTCTGAAACTATAACCTGTTTGGAAAAAAATCGTTAATAAGATTATTGATTTGCAAACTAGGTCTCGCAGAAACAACATACGAATCATTGGATTGCAGTAAGGAGCTGAAAATGGAGACATAATGGTTTACTTTGGTAAGCTCTTTCATGATCTATTTCTGACTATTTCATCACAGCTGCTTGCTATTGAAAGAGCACACAGGCTGTCCACTTCGAAATTTAAAGACTCAACCAGATCAAGATCTGTTTTGGCTTGTTTTCATCACTTTAAAATAAAAGATCAAATAATGCGACAGGCAAGAAAACAGAGTTTTCAGATTCAGTGAGTCTGAGCTCCGTTTTTACGAAGATTATCCAAAAGAAGTAATGGAACAAAGAGCAAGATTTGCTTTGGTAATGAAACAAGCATATGATAAGAAATGATTTCCCTCTTTGAGTTACCTGACAAGAATGAAAGGTTTTCCTCCTAATTCTTCCCCATGTACTTTCTTTGACCCAAAAGTCGAGCTGGATTTTGTCCAGGCTCTACCTGTCACCACCACTGACGTTACTACTGAATGAACTATCTGAAAAGCTGTTTGTTTATCTGTATATTACTCACACTACGAAAAGAAGATATATGAAGGCTATTTGGATATTTCATTGACAGATTAATAAAAGAAGAAAAGAAAACCTGCTCATCATTACATCCTATTGGATTTTTGTTTGGAAAGAACATTTACGGATCAAGTTTGACTGTTTAAATGGTTAATTACATATTTGACTGAGAAAAGAGGACAATAGGATTTGTTCCTTTTATCTAATATTTGGTTTGATTTTTTTTGTTATTTCTTAAATTACTAACTGGTAGTTTTTTTTTCTACCAACAGGGTTTCTTTTTATATATTTATCTGGGAGGGTTAAGTTACTATGATTTTACTAATTAATATTTCCATCAATTTAGATCAGTTAAGTATACTATTAACTTTTTTAAATCTGTTTTATTATAGCGCCCTATAACTGAATTTAAAGTTTTCTTAGGGATTTAAAGCTAAACTTAAGATGGGGCTGGCTATTCTCTATAAGAGATTATGTTATTTTGGTTCTTTTACTGTTTAACACATGATAGAATGTAAACACTCTCCTTTGTTGAGACTTTACTGTCTTTCTTGCAAGGTCATTTTATTTATTTTATGTACTGGCTGGGGGGAGGCAGAGATGAGAACAACAGAGTGGCCCAAGTCTTTGCATCTATCTTAGTTCACTTGCCTTTTTTTCAGGCTTTTGGGAGGGTGGGTGGGTTTAAAGTTAGGAGTTTTTTTTTCCCCATTGGGTGGTTCCAGAGCATGCGTGTTTTCTATCTGGCTTTATTCTTCATCACTGCCATCTTTGATAATCCTGTATTGGTATGTGTTCTGCACATGTATAAAGTAAATTAGAATAAAATTATAGTATGGCAGTTAAATGGATTCATGTAATCATTTGGAATATACGTGGTTGGAATTATCCTATTAAACAAAAAAGACTTAAAATTATTAATCGGTTCCAAACTGATATAATTTTTGCTCAGGAGACGCATAACAAGGCAGGAGATCAAAATAGATTTCGCTGGTGGAATGGAAAACAGCTCCATGCTACTTCTCAGAGCAAAAGTAAGGGTGCGTCTATCTTTATCAAATCTAATATATTTACTCAAGAGGATAATGGTCCTCATTAGGTCAGATTCTAATGGTAGATTTTTAATTGTTAAAGGAGTGACTTGTAATAGAAAGGTTGTTTTGGTTAATTTGTATGGTCCTAATTTAGATGATCCTGCTTTTTAAAAAAAAAAAAATATCTGCTTTACTGCCAGATTTAAATGAGTATATGTTGTTAGTGGGTGGGGATTTTAACTGTTGCTTAAATCCTATGACTGATAAGAGCTCAACTAATCAATGACTTCCAAATCATTTTGCATCAGTTATTATCTCTTTTTTGACCAAATTTGTGTTGATCGAATTATGGAGGCATTTACACCCTGATAACAGAGAATATTGTTTTTCTTTCCATGTTTATAAAATATATTCAAGGATTGATTATATTATAGTTGATCCCTGTCTTTTGCCTAATGTTAAAAACTGTGACTATGACACTATTGCTATACCTGAACATGCGCCTTTGAGTTTGTCCTTTGAATTTGATGATGACATTTTTGGCCGTCCACCATGGCACATGTCTCAGACTTTATTGCAAAGCTCTGACATTATCAGTTTTATCAAAAGCCAGATTAAAGAATTTTTTACTTTTTAATGATATAAGTGGTATGTCTAAATTAATTATTTTGGATACATTCAAAGCATTTTTAGGTGGTCAGATTATTTCTTATTCAACTAAACTTAAAAAACAGGCTAAAGCAAAATTAGATAAAATTTCAAAACAAATTAAAGATTGAGATAATATCTATGTGACTTCCCCTAATATTGATATTTTAAAAAAGAGTGGAACTTCATTCATAATATAACCTATTATTAACTCATTCAATTGAGGGTTATCTACTTAAGTTAAAGACCCAATTTTATACACTTGGAGATAAAAATAATAAACTACTTGCAACTCAATTAAAATCAGCTGGAGCCGAGAGGCAAATTTTGAAAATTCATAGAAAAGATGGTACCCTGGCTCGGCATTATGAAGAAATTAATACAATTTTTCAAGACTTTTATACTGAACTTTATAAATCTCAATGTCCAGTGGACTCTTCTGAAATGAATGTTGTTGTTTTTTTACAAACAATTGCTTTTCCTAAAATTTCTGTTGAGGATCAAAAAACTCTGGATGCCTAAATTACTGAATCCAGAATTCATAAAGCTATTTTCTCAAGGCAGTCTGGTAAGGCCCCGGAACTTGCCGGTTATCCTGTAGAATTTTATAAAAGATTTGGAAAATTGCTTTCTCCATATATGTTGGAGATGTTTAAAGAATCTTTTCTGAAAAGTGATTTACCCTCTACTTTTTATGAAGCTTCTATTTCTTTAATTCTCAAAAAGAATAAAGATCCTTCTGATTGTGCCTCATACAGACCTATTTCATTATTGAATGTTGATACTAATATTCACTTAAAGATAATGGCCAATCTGTTGGAGAGTATTTTGGGTAAAATCATTTTTAAAGATCAAACAGGCTTTATAAAGGGTCATTATTCTTTCTCAAATATTCGGAGATTATATAACATTATACATTCACCTTCTTCTAAAACTCCACAATGCCTTATATCTTTGGATGCTGAAAAAGTATTTGATTAAATCGAATGGAAATATTTATTTAATACTTTAGAAAAAAATGGTTTTGGTATTAATTTTAATAATTGGATAAAAATGATATATAAAGCTCCTATTGCTGTTGTTATCACTAATAACTGTAGGTCTCCTTTTTTCAGCTATCACGGGGGACAAGCCAAGCTTGTCCATTAAGTCCTTTGTTATGTAAATTAAGATTCGAGCCCCTTGCTATTGCTCTTTGTGAAGCCGAAAATATTCATGGGATTTTTGTGAATGAGACCATGCACAAGATCTCTCTTTACACTGATGATCTATTGGTATAGATATCCAAGCCTGAATAATCTATTCCTGCTTTGCTAAAATTATATGACTAAATCGGAGACCTTTCAGGATACAAAATAAATTTTAGTAGAAGTGAATTACTTCCTTTAAATGAATCTGTCTCTATATATGATAATATTCCTTTTAAAGTTATGGATTCTTTTAGATATTTAGGGGTTATAATTACTAAAAAATATCAGGAACTTTATAAAGCCAATTTTCCTCCTTTAGTTGATTTTTTTAGATTTGTTTTTACAAGACTGTTTAATGTCTTTTTCACAGTTAATGGACAAATATGATATCTCTAATACACATTTTTCAGATATTTACAGGTTGGGAATTTTTTACGTGATTTTTTAACCAATTTACCCCTTGGCCTGCTCTTTAAATTTGGCTTATGCTATTTTTCAGTTTAAACCTTGTCAAAAACAATTAATAGTAATCCTTTATAAACAGTTAATGAATGCTCGCATGTCGCCTAATGATAGGGTTCAACGCACCTGGGAAGTACAACTTCAACATTCACTTTCAGATAATCAGTGGAGTAAAATTTATTATTTAGTCAATAATTCACCTATCTCCACATGCCATATCTAAATTCAGTTTAAGATAGTATACAGGGCCCATATGTCCAAAGATAAATTGGCTCATATTTTTTCTAATATAAGCCCTATTTGTGACAGATGTACTGAAGAAGTAGCTACTCTTATGTTTTGGTCAGGTGCAAGTTTAAACAATTTTTGGAGGGATGTGTTTGGAATATTATCTAAAGTTATAGATGTGGATGTTCAACCTAATCCACTTACAGCAATTTTTGGGATTATTCCAGAAGAAGCACGCAAAATGTCTGCTTCCGCCCAACAAAATTTTTATATTTATTTCAGAATATTCCTGTTTTTGTTTACTAAGAAGTTTTTTTGATCGGATTGGTTCTATTATTCTATCTTTTATTTGGGATAATAAAAGACCAAGAATTGGTAAATGTCATTTGCAAAAGTTGAAAAAGGATGGTGGTCTCACTTTGCCTAATCTATGAATGTATTATTGGGCTGTTAACGCGGTGTATGTCCTTCTGATTACATTGAGTTGATAGGAATGAACAGCCAATATGGGTAGACCAGGAACCGAGAGCTGTGAAACAGTTTTATTTAACTTCGTTATTCGGAGTTACCTATACAATTAGCTAACGTTGCTAATTTAAACCTATATCCTGTGGTTAAGCACTCTTTACAAATTTGGATCCAGTTCCGCAATTTTTTTAATCTTAAAAAGGTTAAACTTTGTAGTATAATTTATCATAATTACTTTTTTAAACCTTCTTGGAGTGTTGCAATTTTTTTTTTACTTTGGAAAAATAAAGGTATTAATTTGTTTTTGGATTTATTTAAAGAAGGCAGATTGAGGTCTTTTGAACAATTTGTCGATAAGTATTCTCTCTTATATTCACATTTTTTACAATATCTTCAAGTTCGACATATTTTACAAAAATATTTAAATAATTTTCCTTACATATTGGAGGCTGATTTGTTAGATACTATTATGAATATGAACCCCTCGTTGAACGGTTCTGTTGGAAGAATTTATAATTTATTATTACAAAGGGATAAGCGTCCTTTACTTCAGATTAAACGGGACTGGGAGAAGGAACTCAATTTCTCTTTTATATGGCAGAATTGGACATGGATTCTGAAGCTGGTTAACTCTTCTTCGATCTGTGCTAGTCATTCACTGATTCAATTTAAAATTGTACATTATTACCATTTGACGAAGGAGAGACTTCCGAAAATATTTCCCAATGTTGACAAGTATTGGGATAGATGTAAAAATGAGATAGCCACACTGACACATGTGTTCTGGTGAAGTTCAATATTAAATCAGTTTTGGAAGTCAGTCTTTTCGACAATTTCTAAAGCACTCAGAATCAACTTACAACCTAATAAATTGACTATGCTTTTTGGAATAATTCCTCAAAATATCCATGGTGTTTGTTACATTGACAGCTAGGAGGGCCACCTTGTTGAAATGGAAGGATATATCAGCTCCTACTTTGTCACAATGGCTCTCTCAGGTGATGCTGTGTCTTGGAGAAAATTAGAAGTCGAACCTTTGTACTTTTATTTGATTTTGAGAACAGATGGGGCTCATCTGTTCATTATTATCATTTCAGTTAACTGATAGATTTCCTCCACGATCTAAATGTAAATTTTTTTGATATATCTTTTCTTTCTTTTTGGCGGTTTGATGTTTATTTTTAGAAGCTTTTTGTATGACGCACGGCTCCGGGGTTGTACCTCCAATGGGTTTCTTTTTTTCCCCCTCACTTTTCTTTCTTTTAATTTACAAAATTTTCAATCCTTAAGATAATTTCCTCTTTTATGAGGCATTGTAAGTGTTGTTACTTCAATGCTCTTGTGCTATTTTTGAATAATAATAATAATAAAAAGATATGAAAAGAATATTAAAGGTGAATATGTTCAGTGGGAAGAAGGATGTGAGCAGGCTATATCTGCGGAACAGAAATGGGAACAACCACCTTCCACAGGACAGGTGGGGACAACAAACCATTTAGAAATTGACAAGCGAGGATGCTTCCTACCGTGAGTACCACACCTCAGGAAGAGCCCAATGTAATATTGACAGTTGCTGCTATTCCAGTTCCGTATATGATTCATATGGGGGCACCTACAACCACTCTCAATCGGGAAATAGTATCGGAAAAGGGATTGCAGTTCTCAGACGCAACATTCACTCTGTCTGGGTTTGAAGGCATGGAATGTACGTATTCACATAACCAGCCACTGGAGGTGGAATTCCACGGGAACCATTGTGAGGTTTCATTTACAGTCAGCACCCCGCAGTCGGGGGTGTAATCCAGCAGGGTGAGACTTGCTCTGTCTGTTGGAAGTCGAGATTCCCTGCACAGGCAATGGTGTCACCCTGTGACAGGTGAACAACTGACAGCTTCCCCAATTTCCGACCCCCCTTGTTGTGGGCACCTAATCTGGACTCCACTGCATTTGAACCCCTTCTGCCAGTGGTCGACCCCTACGTGACTCTGTGCTATGACCCTACGGGGTGCTCAGCTGAGGAAAGCCAATGTTATGCACCCCTCGAGGGACAGAAGTTCCCAGTCATGGTGATTGGAGAGGTTAAAGGAGAAGTGGGCAGTGCATTACTGGCCGAATTTCCGGATTTCCTTTGGCGACAGACAGAACTGCTGGTTCCCCATACCGCTGTTAGTGTTTGCCCTGGGTTCAAGCCAAAGAGCCCAGAGTTCATTGCCTACACCTTGCTGAAACAAGCCTCCAGCACCGAGGGAGACTGGCAAGACCTGGCTGTGGTCCAACTCCGATACTGGAAGGAGTCTGAGGTGAAAACGGGACATCTGGTAAGACATTCTTTTAATATTGACCGATCCCAAGATGCTGTACCACATCTCTGAGCAAATTCAGGCCATGAAGTCGGTCGCACCAACTGTCCCCCTGTCCAGATCACTGTGAAAGAAGGACAGACTCTCCCATCCATTCTGCAATACCCCCTCTAGCCCGTCCGGATCACAGTGAAAGAAGGACAGACTCTCCCATCCATTCCACAATACCCCCTCTAGCCCGAAGCAATTTTATGAGGATGGAAACTCTTTTGTAGATCCAGCAGGTAAACGATATTCTTGCTATGCGATAGTGACAGACAGTGAAATTGTTCAGCAAGCTTCTTTTGAAGCATCTGACTCCGCCCAGAAGGCTGAGCTGTTTGCTCTGACTCGTGCTCTGTTGCTGGGAACGTTTACACAGATTCCCGTTATGCATTTGGGATTGTACATGACTACGGGGCTCTCTGGGAACATTGAGATTCCTGACTTCCTCTGGCCACCCCATTAGTAATGCCACCTTTGTAAACAACTTACACACCGCTGTACAGCTACCTCGAGTTTTGGCTATTATGAAATGTGCAGCCCACACTCGCTTGTCCGACTGTGTCACTAAACACAATGCTCCAGCAGATCAAACAGTGAAAAGTGCGGCACTATCCTCAGTAGTTGTAGCTTCCTCGGGTTCCCCGTCAAGCAACCCTCCATGACTAAAGCAGAATGGGTTTGCCAGACATGTGGGAGGTAAATAATTTTCAGGGGGACGCCTCTGAGGAAGAGCGCAAACTGTGGTCACAGATGGGATGCCAGAAAGACCAAGACCTAGCTTTTTGGATTACCCCAGCGGGACAGGTTTGTGTTCCTACACAGTTTTTACCAATATTGGCTGATTATATACATGATTTACCACCCCTGGGAAAGGAGGGAATGGTTGGTAGCCTGCACCCTGCACAGCGGGTACGAGTCCCTTGACAGGTGGACGTTTTTCTGTCTACAAATTGATTTTATTGAATTACCAATGGCCCACACTCTGTGGTGAAAGTAAACGAAGGGGTATGTAACGAACTAGCTATCAAGCAACAATTCCACTGTGTACACCACCCACGGGCCGCTGGCAGAGTGGAAAGAGCCAAAGACACTCTGAAGAGTAAATCGGCCAAACTAACGGCGGAGGCTGGACTCACTTGGTTGAAGGGCCTACCGTTAGCCCGATTCCACGAGGGTTACCCCATAGGGGAAAGCGGGGTTGTCACCTGTTCAAAACATTCATGGATGGCCCATGAGGATATCCTGGGGACCAAGGCTTTGTGCACCATTGCTCCCAGAAAGCCTACCAGCAAAATTAGATATTGGAAGAGATGGGGAAATAAATATGCCAACTAACCAAAATTTTCCAAGCGTTACATTCACAGGTATGACAGGCTTACAAGGAAGAGAACTACCCAGCAGAGAGGAGTGACTATCCCACCATAGAACCTGGGAATTTATCCTGATCAGGAACTGGGACTGAGGGAAAGTTGGACCTCGGTGGAGAGGACCATATGAAGTGTTACTGACCACTCCGATGACCGTGAAACTGGAGGGGCAATACATTGAAGAGACTGCAAAGATGTTACTGAAGGAACTAAGTAGAAGGACTCTCTCAGACTAAAGGAAATTGTATTGGTTGATAGTGGAGAGTGATGAACCTCTAGGTTTCTTGCCGTGGATTGTCATTTTAAGAGATAGTGCCTGAGTGACGTCAGCCGGCAGCTTTCTGGGGGGGAGAGAGAGAGGGGGGAGAGAGAGAGGGGGGAGAGAGAGAGGGGGGAGAGAGAGAGGGGGGAGAGAGAGAGGGGGGAGAGAGAGAGGGGGGAGAGAGAGAGGGGGGAGAGAGAGAACACGAACGCACGCTGGAACTATTTGACCACGCAGCGTGTTTACACTTCCCAGTTTGTTTCATTGAAGCAAGGATTATTCATCCATTGTATACCGAATGTGGGATTGTCACTTTGTTTGATCCTTTGGAGTGGATCTGTTGGTTTGGGAGTATCCTGTGAGGACCACTCGTGCTAGCCCTTGCCTGGGTGTGGTAATTCACTTGAAGAGGATACCCCTGTGATCAATCACTGCTGGTGATAATTCGTATAATCCAAATGGGGATTTGTTGGAGTATCTCGCGGCTACCACTTTTGTTAACCCTTAGCAGGATTTGGGTGTGTTCTGTGGTAAACACTTGTGAGAAGGGATAATCACTGTCGGTAATACTTTGTGTGTTGGATCTGGATTGGGAGTACCTTGAGGAATCTAGCTGTGCGTTAACCCTTGCTTGGGTGGTCATACCCTTTGAAGACTTATCCCTGTGATAAGCTAATTTTGGTGATATTTTGTATGTGGATTTAGAGCAACGATGGACAAGACCTACAGTGACTGTTATCCTGTTTTACCACCGTGGAATTTGAGGAATTCAATGTAGTTGCCTTCTCTCGACATTCACCTTGGATTAAAAATATCCCTCTCGTCATTTACTCCATGGCTTAACTGAACTTTTATGCTTCACCATCTCAAGACTTTAAGCTTGGTATTCCCTGAGCTCAGTGGTTTGGGAGTTATATTTACACATATGTGTACTCATATCACTTTTAACTTTAGATTATTTTGCTTAAGTTGTTATACAAGTAGATACTAATAAAGACAGCGCTTTTAACATCAAAACTAGACTCCAGGTGTTGTCTACAGCTGCTGGTTCATTTAAACCATTACCGGTGCGTAATAGTGGTGTTAGTGTTTATGTCTTTGAGAGGGCTCACCCCAGCATCCAGTTAAGATTTTTCTGTCTCTGTCACACTTATGCCAAATGGGTAGAACTAGGGGCCCTGACAGACACAGTGTTTTGACAGGTGTATCTCAGGCCCCCACCAAACAGAATTTCCTACACTGGGAAACATGCATCGTGGCTGTACTTGCAGGTGCCCAGCAGCGGAGAGGAATAACTGAAACTGAGCGATCTTTGATGATAGTTTTTCTCTCCTATGGAGTGGCCGGGAATTCACAAGAGACAGTCAATTTGGCTACAGCACTTGAGGAGCTGGCCACAATACTGCAGGGGCCCTAACAGAAACACAGGCCCAAGTAACAGAAATACCCACTGAAATGATTGCAATCCGGCAAACAGTCCTACAGAATCGTACGGCTTTAGATTTTATCCCAGCTGAGAAAGGGGGAACCTGTGCTATTATTGACACAGAATGCTGCACCTTTATCCCTGATGTGTCTAATAACACTACATCTCTCTCCGAGCACACTGCCTAGGAGATTGACAGCATCAAGAAAGTAGGGCAGGATTTACACGGGTTCACGGAAGGGTCGAAATGGTGATCTTCAAAGGCCTGTTTGTAATATGTGGGGCATGATATTGCATTACGTCCTAATAGTTGTACATATCATTGTTATAGTTACTGTTGAATGCAGTTTTTCTCACTGAGAAGTCAAAGCTGTACTTGGTTGCTTTCTCTGTAAAAAAATTACTGTTTTGTTGCTCATGTAATGATCAAAAAGGAGGGAATGATGAAGTATGGTTTAACACTTCATTAAAAAATAGCAGCCTGTTTTTCTGAAAGAAACTGCTGATGATCAATAGATGTACTAAGCCATGCTGAGCCATATTTCTTCTTCAGGGTAGCTAGCTAGGGTTTCAGGATGCTTATCTCCTTGTGTGTTCATGCGCAGAGATAGGACAGCGTTAGTCTGTTCTGCGTGTGTAAGCCATTATGACTATTTTGTAATTTGTCTTTAGGGGCTCCAGCCTGTCATGTAGTAAATAACTTTGGTTCCAGCCTGTCTTGTGTGCGGAGTATCTGGATGGATATATCTGTGGTGAAGGGGAATTGTTAGTCAGTTAGTGGATTGGGTGGGAATTCCTGTTGGAGTGGCTAACTGAGTAAGCCCCGGGTACTTAGAATAAAGAGTTTGTACTAATACAGTCTCTGAGTGACTCTCTCCGGATTTGACTTCCACAGAATGGGATTGGTTTCAAACGGCTGGGCTGCTGGAAGAACAGTACCAGACCTGCAATGATTGCAACTGGGTCTGACAGAGGCATAATTGGTTCTTCAGTCTCACTCCAGCTGTTTCCTACCTTCTCTTGTACAGGTATGTAATGTCTAAAGGACCAGTGTTTTTGAATGAATGAGACTCACACAACTTTCTCCTGACTGAATCACTGGAATCTCCAAGTCAGATGGGTCCTCTCCAGTCGGTGCTCTCAATCCTCGGGCTGGTTCACATGTTGCTGTTCCCTCGTCTTCAGTCGTGGGTTTTCTTCCAATAAATCTCTCACTGCAGGTCTAACGTTAACATGAAAGATAATGAAGCACATTAATAAAAAGCAGAACCAAACATTTCTGCTTAATGTTACTAAGAACAAAACTCACTGAAATTTAAGCGTTGAAGGCAGATATAATGATCTCAGTGAAGAATCTTTTATTGTCCCTCACATGATACAAAAGAATATGGGATAAAAAGGAGCCATCATTCAGTCATGGTAAGACATAAGGTACAGAATTAGGTGATTTGATCCATCTGGTCTGTCCCACCATTTAACCATGGCTGATTTTTATTCCAACACCATATTCCTGCCTTCCTCCTGTAACCCTGAAGCCACTTAGCAATCATGAATATATTAAATTCTGTCATAAATATACCCAAATCGCAGCCTCAACCAACATCTGTGGAAACAAATTCCACACTTCGGACACCTAATGGCAAAAAAAAATTTGCAACTGAATTTTAACGAGAAGCATCTTTATTCTGAGACTGTGCTGTCAGATCACAGACTCTCCGTCTAATGGAAACATCCTCTCCATGTCCACTGTATCCAGGCTGTTCAGCATTCGGTAGATTTACTTAACCAAAGCTCGCCTCCACAAACCCCACCGTCCCTCTGAACTCCATCCAGCACAGGTCCAGAACCATCAAATGCTCCTCATACATAAAGCCGATCATTCCTGAGATTATTCATGTGAACCTCATTAGCAACAACTGTACTGAACACATTTCCAGCAATAACAGACAAACTGGTACCAGGATAATTGATAGGGAAAATTTGTGCTTTCTTTACTGTTCTACTCTCACAGATCGAGTCATTTCCATTTCCAGGTTAAATGTAATAAAAAGAAAGTGGAATTACCAGAAACACTCAGCAGGTAAGGAACAGCTGCGGGGAGGGAAACAAACTTTACAATTCAGGTTAATGACGTTTCGTCAGAATGACTTCAAACATTTAGTTTTTAGTGCAACTTGAGATTCTGCCTGATTTCCACCGAGTGACAAACTGGTGACAGTGAGGGATCCCCTCACACAGTTTGAACACCAGACTCACGGGTCTATTTCTACTGTTGTAAACACGGAAAAGCCGGTCCAGAGACGTCAGAACACACCGCAGCTACTGAATTAATTATACAAAAATGACAAAGATAGAAGAAACAACAAGCACTTTGTTATATATACTTTGATCCTCACCAAATTTTTATCAACACACTATAGAGAATTTCCCATCCGGACACTTCACGCTTTGCATGGTAACTGCGAGGATCTGCACAGTCCTTTGGATCCAGATCAGTCCTCGGTAAAGCAGGCAGTGAAATCAAAGATCCCCACAACCTGGGACGTTCTCCTTTCTCACCCAGCACAGTCCGGGAGAAGACACAACAGCCATAAAGCTCCAGGACAAACGCGAGGAGCCTCTGGAAGCGGGGCGAGTTGGGGAAGTTAATGGGACTCGGTGGGCAAAATCACACCACGTGACCTTGCATCACAAAGCGGAGGGCGGGGCGAATCTGCGGCACACAGTCTCACGTGACCTGTCGGCGGGACTTCCATTTAAATTCTGCAGAAACAGACAGCCTGGGCTCCTGGTTTGGATCGTTCAATGCAGATTTAGTGGAGTTGACACATTTCTGACGAGCCCAGATAGTTGGGAAACAAATGAATTCCTGGCCCTCAGTTCGGGGCTCATGGCCAACATCGGATCTCCCCGCTCGGGATCGGTCTCAATACTCACCGATGGGAAAGTGATATCTTCGGCCCGCAGACAGTGATCCCGACGGAAGAGACGAAAGTCTTTCCCGATCACACAGCCGACCTACTTCAACTCTGAGCGGAGAGGATAACACCGTCCAGCCGGAGACTGTGAACATGCGCGAAGAGATTGTTACATCATCGGGAGGCGGGGCCTCTGAAACAGACGCGCAGATGCTGCCCATCTGCGGTTAAATGGGAGGGGCAAACGGGATCACGTGTCGGGATTGCTGACCCCCCCCCGCCCCCCCCCCCCCCGCCAGGCAGAGACTCCAACTACTCATTAGTCTGTGGAAAGAAGCAAACTTGCCGCTCACATCTCCTCTCACCTTAAATGTATTAGACATTTCAACCCCCAGGAAAATATATCGTCTGTCCACTCTATCTATTCCTCTCGTAATCTTATAAACGTCCATCCACTCTCACCCCAGCCTGCGCCGCTCTGGAGAAAACAACACGTTTGTCCAGCCTCTCGTTATAGCTCATGCCCTCTAATCCAGGCAGGGTCCTGGTAAACCTCTTCTGCGCCCAGTCCAAAGCCCCGACATCCTTCCGAGAATGGGGGAGACCAGAACTGTATGAAACACTCCAGATGTGGTCTAACTAGTTTTATAAAACTGTGTTACGAGCTGCAACGTTTTAGAAACGAACCAGCAGCAATAGAGTTCACAGCGGAGTCTGGTTTTGATGTTAAAACCATTCTCTTTATTAGTGTATAGTAACTTAATGAAATAAAGGAAAGTTGACAGTGTTAAGTGTATATATGTGTAAATATAATTCCCAGACTATCGAGCCTGAGGGGACAAAGCTTAGATTCCTGAGATGGTAAAGTAGGAATGTTCAGTAATACACGGAATGATGGGACAGAGATATTTGTGATCCAGGGTGAAACGTAGAGAAAAGGCCATTACTTCAAAATAATCGCCGTCGAAGTTCTTATCCGTTGAATCCGTCCACATACGAGTTATCAGCGAAAGTGACCTGTCACAGCAATACCGTTTTCCAGGGGTTGCCACACAACATGCCCAGGCAAGGGTTAACACAAGATATTCCACAATCCACTCCTATGGATTATACGAAGTGACAGCCACAGACGTTCGTTGTGGTTCCGTGTACCGATGATCAACCCACTCTTGTGGGCAGAGGAGAGTTCCAATCCTCAGCTGCGACTAACTGAAGCGATCAGCTTTTCCAGTCTCTCTCTCTCCCTCTCTCCCTCTCTCTCCAGGCCGACTGCCTGTCTGCAGATCGCTCTCTCTCTCTCTCTTATGGTTCAGTCCACAGTCAGCGCTGTCAGCCTGTGACTGACGTCATAGTCCCGCCTCCCTGGAGTCTGAGATCCCTCTGATCATCGACACTGTTCAGGGTTTTGCATTTAACAGGGTACTGTCGCATACATTCGACCTACCGAGCTGCCAAGATGATCATCACTAATCAAATCTCACTGAGATTTCTCAGGTCCTGTTGAATTTATTGACAAGTGCACCAATACGGGAAGGTACAGGTACAGAGAAACATTGACTTATGGCAGCATCACAGGCAAATACATTCAGATAACACACGGAACATAAGTTATACGATTCTCTGTCAGTAACAATCTGTAAATATGTTTTAAGTCATTAGCGATGTATAAAATACATTGTGTCATGACAAATATTAAAATGTGCATTTTGTCTCAATAACAGACATGGAAATGTTGAATTCGGTCCCTGTCTCCATTCCTCCTGTAATCCACAACCAGCTCCTTTGTTTTTGTCACAATGACGGAGAGGTTGTTTTCTTGACACCACTGTGTCGGGGTGAAGACTTCTTCTCTGTAGGCTGCCTCGCTATTATTTGAGATTAGGCCAGTCAGTGTAGTGTCGTCAGCAAATTTAATTAGCAGATTGGAGCTGTGGGTGGCGACACAACTCATGGTTGCACAGAGTAAAGGAGGGAGGAAGAAGACAACCCTGTGGGGTATGTGTGCTGAGGGTCAGAGAGAGAGGTGAGAGAGCCCACACTTACCACCTGCCGGCTATCTGACAGGAAATCCAGGATCCAGCTACACAAGGCAGGGTGAAGGCCGAGGTCTCTGAGCTTCTTGTCGATACTTCACGCCTTCGTATGGCTACTGCTCTGCCCATGACTGCAAGGAACTGCAGAGAACTTTGGAGAGCAGTGAACATCAGAGAAACAAGCCTCCACTCCATGGACTCTCCCTACACTCCCCCTCCCTCGGAAAAGCAGGCCACGTACTCAAAGACCCTCACAACCTGGACATCCTCGCTGCAAATCCGCTCCCACATCGGGGAAGAGATACAAAAGCCTTAAAGCGCGAACCACCAGGCTCAAGGACGGTTTCCTGTCTGTGGTTATAAGCCAAATGAATGATAAAATGGACTCGGCCTCACAATGTAACTCGACGTGACCCTGCACCATACGTCTATCTGCACTGCACTTTCTCTGCAGCTATAATGCTTTGTTACATTGTTGTCTTGTCATTTTCATTTTTCATTTTTAGAATTTTTTTTACTAGTACATAATCTTCTACAGCTACAGAATGAAACAAGACTTCAATAGATTAATATGTATATAATTAATATTGAAGGAAAAAACTAATCGTAAAATATAAAAATGGAAAATATATATAGGAAAAGGAAGGAAATAAAGAACCCCATCTAACTACAAAAAAGGGAAAAAACCCATTAGGAATCAACCCCCCGGAGCAATCCGTTTAACCATCATTTACATATAAAAATAGAATCGTCAACCGCCATTTCATATTTATAATAAAATAAAATTGGAAGGAAACCATATAGCATATTACAAATTAAATGATAATATTTGGCAAAGAACTCTATCTTCTCTCAAAATCGAATCGAGGATCAAAAGTTCTCCTAACTTTTTTCAAAATAAGACATAAGATTCCTTGAGAAAACCATTCAATTAATGCAAGGGAAGAAGTATCTTTGTATCTTAATAAAATAGCTCTTCTTGTCAATAGTGTAACAAATGCAATTACATGTTGATCTGAAGATGAAATACCCTGAATATGATGTGGAACTATACCAAATAGAACAGTCAATCTATTAGGTTGTAAATTCATTTTCAGAGCTTTAGATCTTGTTGGAAATAAAGACTTCCAAAACGATTTTAATGATGAACATGCCAGAACATATGTGACAAAGTAGCTACTTCAGTTTTATATATATCACAGCATTTGTCTATACTAGGAAATATTTTAGATAGTCTCTCCTTTGTTAAATAATAACGGTGAACAATTTTAAATTGAATTAAACAATGGAATATAGAAGAACAATTTCCGTTTTTCAAAACTCGAAGCCAATCTTCATTAACAAAGATCATATGAAGTTCTCTCTCCCAATCTTGTTTAATCTTTAGTGATATGTTCTCATTTGTAACAAAAATAAGTTATACATTCTGCCAATGGAAACTTTCTCTAAGGGATTCAATTTCAAAATGGTATCTAACAAATCAGATTCTTGTAAATATGGAAACTTAGGTAAGCATTGTTGTAAAAAATGTCGAAACTGAACATATTCCAAAAAATGTGTATGAGCGAGAGAAATTTTGTCAATTAGCCCTTCAAAGGTCATCAATCGACCATCACAAAATAAATCTCTAAAAGAATGGATCCCTTTATTGTTCCATAGGAGAAAAATGGGGTCAGTTGTTGAAGGTATAAATGAAAAGTTTCGATATAAAAAACTAGACAACTAAATTGTTTCAAATTTAAAAAAATTACGAAACTGAACCCAAATCCGTAGGAATAGTTTAATAACCGGGTAAAGATTTAAATTTGGAATTTTGGAGAGCTGTAAAGGTAATGGAGCTGCTAATATTGAAGTTAAATGAAATTGTTTAACAGCTTTTAATTCCAAATCAACCCATAATGATTTTTGTTTCTTATCAAGCCAATATAACCAAAAACATAATTGTCTAATATTCACAGCCCAATAATACAGTCTTAAATTAGGAAGTGCAAGTCCACCATCTTGTTTAGATCTTTGTAAATTATACTTATTAATTCTTGGTCTCTTATTGTTCCAAATAAAGGAAGAAATAAGAGAGTCAATTTGATCGAAAAAAAATTTAGTTAAAATGATAGGTATACCAAACAAGGCAGTAAGGGGATTTGGGTCAAATTGGACCCAAAAAAGTTGTGAAAAGGTATGGAATACTTCCCGCCAAATCTTTTCAATTGTAGGGCCAAACCAAATGATATGAATTAAAGAGGCATCAGCAGAGTTGCATTTATTACAAAGTGGAGAAACATTCGGGTAAAAACTGGAGAGCTTCTGTTCAGAATCGTAAGCTCTATGAACCACTTTAAATTGTAGAAGAGAATGACGAGCACAGAAAGATGATTTATTAACCCGTTTAAGAATTTTATTCCATCTATCATCAGAAATCTGACAATTTACGTCATCCTCCCAAGCTCTTTTTATTTTATCAAAGAAGTCTTGTCTAGACTCAATCAACAAGTTATAGATACCGGTAATAGAACCATTTACAAAGGTGTCCTGGTAATCCTCTTCTGCGCCCTCTCCAAAGCCCCGACATCCTTCCGAGAATGGGGGCGGCCAGAACTGTATGAAACACTCCAGATGTGGTCTAACTAGTTTTATAAAACTGTGTTACGAACTGTAACGTTGTAGAAACGAACCACCAGCAATAGAGTTCACGGTGCAGTCTGGTTTTGATGTTAAACCCATTCTCTTTATTAGTATCTACTTATAACATAGTAATTTGACGAAATAAAGCAAAGTTAGCAGTGTTATAGATGTGTAAATATAACTCCCAGACTATCGAGCCTGAGGGAACAAAGCTTGAGTCTTGAGATGGTAAAGTAGGAAAGTTCAGTAATCCACGGAATAAATGATGGGAGAGAGATATTTGTGATCCAGGGTGAAACGTAGAGAAAAGGCCGTTACTTCAAAATAACCGTCGACGAAGTTCTTATCCGTTGAATCCGTCCACAGACGAGTTATCAGCGAAAGTGACCTGTCACAGGAATACCGTCTTCCAGAGGTTGCCACACAACATGCCCAGGCAAGGGTTAACACAAGATATTCCACAATCCACTCCTATGGATTATACGAAGTGACAGGCACACACATTCGTTGTGGTTCCGTGTACCGATGATCAACCCACTCTTGTGGGCATAAGAGAGTTCCAAGCCTCAGGTGCGACTAACTGAAGCGATCAGCTTTTCCAGTCTCTCTCTCTCTTTGGACCGGCCGACTGCCTGTCTGCAGATCTCTCTCTCTCTCTCTCTCTCTCTCTCTCTCTCTCTTTAGACTGGCCGACTGCCTGTCTGCAAATCTCTCTCTCTCTCTCTCTCTCTCTCTCTTTAGACTGGCCGACTGCCTGTCTGCAGATCGCTCTCTCTCTCTCTTTCTCTCTCTCTCTTATGGTTCAGTCCTCAGTCAGCGCTGTCAGCCTGTGACTGACGTCATAGTCCCGCCTCCTCACGCCGGCGCTCTTAAAGAAACAGTCACAGTACGACCGCAGGCTCGTAACAGCCGCAACACAACTTCCCGACTTTTGAACTCAGTGCTTCAACTAAGAAAGACAACCATGTCATTTGCCTTCTTATCCACCCGATCAATCTGTGCAGTCTCTTTCAGGGAGCGATGCACTTGGAGTCTAAGATCCCTCTGATCATCAACACTGTTCAGGGTTTTGCATTTAACAGTGTACTGTCGCATACATTCGACCTACCGAGCTGCCAAGATGATCATCACTAATCAAATCTCACTTAGATTTCTCAGGTCCTGTTGAATTTATTGCCAAGTGCACACGTACGGGAAGGTACAGGGACAGAGAAGCACTGACTTGTGGCAGCATCACAGGCAAGTATATTCAGATAACACACGGAACACGAATTATACGATTCTCTGTCAGTAACAATCTATAAACATGTTTTACGTCATTAACAATATTTAAAACACATTGTGTCATGATCAATATTAAAATGTGCATTTTGTGTCAATAAAAATGTTGAGTTTGGTCCCTGTCTCCATTCCTCCTGTAATCCACAACCAGCTCCTTTGTTTTTGTCACAATGAGGGAGAGGTTGTTTTCTTGACACCACTGTGTCGGGGTGATGACTTCTTCTCTGTAGGCTGCCTTGTTATTATTTGGGATCCGGCGGATCAATGTAGTGTGGTCAGCAAATCTAATTAGCAGATTGGAACCCGCCACTGCAGCCCCACAGTGCACTATGTACTGATTGCAAAGCTACGAAATTGCATGTGAATAGACACCCCTCCCCCAACTCCACTCTTTCTGCCTCACCATCAGACTGGGACATTTCACATCTCGCTGCCTCCGCCAGGACATTAAACTGTGAACAACTGTGGTCAGGGACTGATCTCTGTGCTACTCCAAACGCTACCTCCTTCCAGTCTGAAAACGACCCACTCATCCAGACACACACTACCGGCAGTTTATCGATCTCCAACGAAAAAGCCTAATCACCTACTCCTGATGTTCAATACCATTGCTGACTCTGAGTTTACCACCGTCAAATGCCGGGAGGGACATAATAATCAGAAAGTCTCTGGTCACAGCCGTGTAAATAAAATGTGATCTCAGTGGGTGTGTGGCGCATGCTCAGAATGTGAAGGAGACAGACAAACTGAGCCAAGTCACAGACTGATGAAGGGGAGGAATGATCCATTTTGATACAGAGCGGGAGGCAGAGAGTTTGATATTGTTCCTGATGCCGGAACTGTGGCCAGTTAGAAGATGAAGTCTTGTCCCCCCAAGTTGTTTTGAGTTGTGACAGTGTTTTTCTCAGAAGACACCATGGAAACTAAATAATCTGAGTGGAAATGTTGTCCTTCACCCACCGACGTGCTTTGTAAGCTTTTAGCCGTGTAGGAAAGTCAAAGGATTTGTGTATGGGAATCACAAACACAACAGCACGATATTTCCGCTGTATCTGTCAGTTCACCAGCGCTTGAATGCCGCCGATCCTTGAATGTGGAGGCGGAGATGCTGGAGAAGTCAGCGCCCCACTCGCGACAAGGAGAGCCCGAACACGTGTCCATGTCCGTGATCTGATTGGATACATCGCCATGACGTTCAGAGCACTGTGACGTCATTCACCGGCTTTCGTTTTGGAAGGGATTCAGTCGGGCATCGCAGATACACTAAAAGCTTCGCACTGGGAGCGGCCGTTCACCTGCTCCGTGTGTGCGAAGAGACTCATTCAGTTAATCCAACTTGTGATGCTCCGGTGAGTTCACAATAAATAGAGGCCACATTTCTGTCCGGAGTGAGCAAAGAGTTTTACTCAATCATCCCAGCTGCTGCAATACCAGCAACTTCATATCAGGGAGGAAGTTCAAATCAGCTCCGTGTTAAATGTTTAACCATCACGGTGACTGAAGGCAGCTGCAGGTTCATGAGGGACTGTCACTGTCAGATTCTGCAGTTCTTGCGGCTGCTCATCGCACCCAGGACTGAACCCTGGTCACTGAGCATTGGAGGAGTCGGTTCTGCTGATGTTAGCCTTAAACTAGACTGGTGTTTAATATTGTGGATCTGTGAATGATAAATCAGTTCTGTATCAAATCCCGTGTCTCGCTTGAGAGGTCCACTCAGCCCAGCTGGTCCCTGCCCATGTTTCTGTTCCATATCAGTATATGAAAATCTATCCCTGCCGCTCCCCTCTCACTCTCCCTGAGATGACAGGTTGCAACTAGTCACCACTCCGTGGGATAGGAGATTTCCCTTGACTGTCTAGAATCACAGAAATCTACAACAATGTTGTACCGACCATGTAACTTACTCTAGAAATTGCTTAAAATTACCCTACCGCATAGCCATCTATTTTCCTAAGCTCCATGTACCTATCCAAGAGTCTCTTAACAGACCCTTTTGTATCCGCCTCTACCACCGTCGCTGGCGGTGCGTTCCACACTCACACCACTCTTTGCTTAAAAAACTTAGCTCTGACATCTCCTCTGTACCTACTCTCATGCAGCGTAAACCAATTCCCCCTCATGTTAGCCGTTTCTGCCCTGGGAAAAAGCCTCTGGCTATCCGCACGACCGATGCCTCTCATCATCTTAGACACCTGCATGAATTTCCTGCATGATTTTCTCCGGCTGAACAAGACGATGAGCTCACTGTGGCTGTGACGTTGTTCAGGGCTCTGGACGAAGTTGGTTAAACTCCTTCTTCCCTGCTCTTTTCAATGTTTTAGGTAATTTTCACCAATTTTAAAGGACTGTGCCTCAGACAGCACAATTGTTACGTACCAGCAGCAATAGGTCACTATTGGAGTCTGGTTTCGATGTTAAAACCACTATCTTTATTAGTATTGTGACGGGGTCCTGACTTGCCCATCCGAACTGTGTTTTTGAAAAGAGAGAGGGAGATGTTGTTCAACACCGAACACCTTGTTGGAGAGAGAGAGGGAGGGAGGGAGGGAGGGAGAGAGAGAGAGAGAGAGAGAGAGAGAGAGAGAGAGAGAGAGAGAGAGAGAGAGAGAGAGAGAGAGAGAGAGAGAGAGAGAGTGCTCGGAGATGGTGTTATGCTTTCTCTGCAAGCTTGTTGACACTTTTACAAGGACACTGTCAGCTTCTGTGTTCTTACAGAGAGAGAAGGGAGGAACTGTTTGATGGACAGCTGGGGCTCAGCACGGTGAGATAAGTAGGAGGTCCGCTGATAGACCTCCAGACACATGGTTTTGGACACTGAATGAGCTTTGTTGTGTCCACAGAAAAAGGTGGGTTTTGGAAGATCGATCCGGAGCATCGATCAGTGGCTCTCGCAGTGTGAAAAGGCTGTGACCGGTGGGGAGTTATTCGTGTGTCCATCCCTCGCCTGGGTTAATAACTCCACCACAGAAGAACGGTCCCGTTTGTAGTGTCACAGTCGGTGACTTCTAAAGGATTTCGGAGGACGACGGGACTATCGACGGCGTCAGCTTACCTGAAGACTCAAAACTCTCCCTCTCTCTCTCCATCACTACTCGACTCAATCCCACGAACTGAACCGAACTTCACTCATCACCGTAAGACGGTATCCATTCACCCCGAGGCGTGAAGAAGCTTGACTTTCCTACTTACTTACACACACACACACACACACACACACAATTATTGCTAACCTGTTTGATATATCTGCATTTATATTGCTGTATAGCGTAGTTACTAATAAAGGGAATGTAGAGAGAAGGCAATTACGAAGAATTCCACACACATTCCACGCTGGGTAAACGAAATAACAGTCGCCAAAGATCTTATCCGTCGATTAGTTCCGAAATCCACTTAGAAATATCACCAGGTGACAGTCACAGGAATATCGTCTTCAAGTGATTACCACAGAACACCCCGATTCCAGGTAAGGGCCAACAAAAGTGATATCACAGGATACTCCAGCAAATCCACACATATGGATGATACGAAGTGACAGTCACACATCCGTTGTGCACTGCGTGCCGATGATGAGATTAACCCAACCTTTTGGGCATGGAAGAGTTGCAGCCTATAGCAGTCACACGCTGAAGTTCCAACAGCTTGTCTCCCTCTCCCGCTCCCGCTGCCGCAGCTTGTTCCTGACGTCACAGCCCCGCCTCACTCAGCCACTTAAAGCGACACTCACAGTAAACGAACCTGCGGTCTCGAAATACAATGCACCTCTAAAGTCTGACAGCAGACTAGCGAGTGAATCTTCGATGGTGCAGAGTCAGAAACCGAAGATTTGCCAGCCTGAGTCAGGGGTTAAAAGTGAAAGATTAGAAGCATTTGGAAACTGGTTGATTGAAAAAAAAGGTGGTTAATTTCTGCAAAACACAGGTGGAAATCAACAGATAAGGCAGAAATTTTGGAGAGGAATACATAGAAAATGTTTTCTCAGTATTTCCAGCAACTGCAGAATCTCCTATGTTTTATATCTGCATTTTACTTTGGCATTAGATACACGTTGATATTGAGTATATTGCTTATGGGAGCCGCTTTCTGCGTTAAAACAGCTGCAGATTTTTTCTATACCCAAGATAAAAAAAAATGAGTTATGGACATTGAACCGGTGCTTGCAGAAATCTTTAATGGCACCGTGATTACCCATAGGGCAATTCGTTCAGAATTTCGCCGGCGCTGAAGCGCCGATGAAATGCGCAGGCGTCAGGCTGAGGCCGTCCCTGAGTTTCACGCATGCGCGCAGTGCACAGAAGGATTTGAAAATGTCGGTTGCAGGTAAGAGCGATTAACCGTGTTTTTATCTTAAATACCGACTTCAGGATAATTCCTCTGAATTTCGGACACCGTGGGCAGCAATCCCGGGACAGTCCTGTCCTCTTCCCTCTCTCTCAGCCCCACGATCCGTACACGGGCCCCGGGGAGCTTCCGGCTGATGAGGGAATGGGAACCGATGGATCTCTCAGACAGAGCTGAGCTCGAGCTATCTAAATGCAAGGATTAGGAACTCGGAGAAAGGGAACAAAATCTTTTACATCAGCAGTTGAGAAAATCACCTTTGTTCTACCTCCAATCACTAACAAGAGAAAATCTGCAGATGCTGGAATTCCAAGCAACACACACAAAATGCCGGAGGAACTCAGCATTAGTACTCTTTTCCGTAGATGCTGCCTGGCCTGCTGAGCTCCTCCAGTATTTTGTGTGTGTTGCTTCCTCTACCTCCTCTTGCTCTGGACTTTTCTACCGGTAAGAACATGTTTTGTCCCATTCTCTCTGGGTACATTATGATATCAAACACCTTTGCCCTGGGCAACAAGTAGCTTTCACTTCACAAATGTGCCAGACTCCAGTGAGACAGACTACTGCCCTTCCCTTCATATTCATTGGGATTTCATTCACTGAGTTCACCACCGTCAGTCATTGGGGACGGGTTCAGGGGGAATATATATGTAGAACACAGAAACTAGTGATGCCTGTTTGCATTTTGGTGATGCAAAAGTTGCTGGAGAATTTGCAAGTGGGAAGAAGTGGAGTGATATTTGGAAATCTGACTTCTTAAAGCGTAATTTAGCAAGCAAACCACATATGGACAATGTGCAAAAGCTTTGGTGAGAAACTCCTGCATTTCCTGTTACAGGCCTGCTACATAGGTTGTGTGAGAGTGCAGATGAACTCGATCAAACCCAGAGGAGATCAAAGTTCCTATTGACAGTGATTTGCTAGCTGTGAAAATGAATACCTCTCTATATAAAATTCACTGTGCACATCTTGTCACTGGGTAAAAAATACACAGTACAAGATTTATCTGCACACTGGTTATTACAAATTAGAGGGTTATTCGAGGGAAGGAGGGGAGACCTGTAGTGTCCCTGATGCCCTCCCCTACAAGATGTGCATCCAGCTGCAACTTGTAACCCTGCACTTCAATGAGCTGCTTGAAATGGGTGAATTCCATATCATCCAGCAGTTGGAAGGGGTGATAGATATGACATGAAGAGAGGTGAGTTACTCCCAAGGTGCAGGACACAGGAAACTGGGTGAGAGTCAGGAAGGGGAATGAGGTTAAATAGGCATCGCAGAGTACTCTTGTGGCCATTTCACACAACAACAGGTGGACCACTTCAGAAGCTGTGGGGGGAATGACCTGGCAGAGGAAAGTCAAAAGACTGATAGGGGATTCGTTAGTTAGAGGAACAGAACAAGAGGGGATGAATATCCTAGTGGTAAGACTTGCTAGTGATAGTGAGCAGGGGAGGGGGTGATGTGGTTAAAATAAGTTGTAGGGGGAATGGGAGCCAGAATGACAGAACAGATAGTGGAGAGGGTGAATTGATTTGACTTTATTAGATACATATTTCATAAACATGAGGAGTAGAAATATATACCTTACATCATCTAAATGGGCAATGTGTAATTTATAGTAATTTATAATAGATAGTTTGTACATAGGACAGTCAATATAACATCGAAATGCAATTGTATCAGCATGAATTAATCAGACTGATGGCCTGGTGGAAGATGATGTCCCGGGGCCTGCTGCTCCTTTGGCTGTGGTACCATTTCCTGGATGGTAGCAGCAGGAACAGTTTGTGGTTCTGGTGAATTGGGCCTGTTTGTCCCTGGTATTCGTTGGGCCCTTTTTACACACCTGTCTGTGTAAATGTACTGAATCATGGAAAGTAGATTGTGCAATGTATAATTTCCTTGTTTATATTTAGAGAGATTTTTTGGTGTATAAAATGATGAGGGGTATTGAGCGTGTGAGTGGCCAGAGGAGTGTTTTTTCCCCAGGGTTGAAATGGTTAATGCCGCTTTTCCACACTCCCATAGATCCTTTGTCCATCTCCTGAGTAAATAGAGATGGAAAAATATTTAAGATCTCCCCCATCTGCTTTGTTTCCACACGTGGATTGCCATTCCGGTCTTCCATAGGACCAACTTTGTGCCTTGCAATCCTTTTGCTCTTAATCTATCACGAGAATCCCTGAGGATTATCCTTCACCTTTTCTGTGACAGCAACCTCATGCCATCTTTTAGCCATCCTGATTGATTTCTTATGTGTTCTCTTGCATTTCTTATACTCCATAAGAAACTGACTGCCTATCCCTGTTATGCAATTCCATTTTGTGCTTTACCAGGGTCTCAATATCTCGTGCAATCCAAGTTTCCCTACAGTTTCTATCTTTACCTTTTATTCTGACATACCCGCTTACTACTTTCAAAATTTCGCTTTGAAGCCTCCCATTTACCAAGCACACCTTTGCCATAAAGCAGCCTGTCCCAGTCCACAGTTGCCAGATCCTTGTGTTGATTCCAGGTGTTGATCCATGCCCTGAACACATCAGCCTTTCCTATGCTGCTCCTTGTATTGAAATATACAGGGCTCAGCATATTCACTGCACCATGCTCAACTTTTTCATTCCTGACTTTGTCTGAGGCCTGAACAACATCTGTCTCCAAAAACTCTCCACTATCTGTTCTGTTATTCAGGCTCCCATTCCCCCTGCAACTTTAGTTTAACCCTCCTTACCCCCACCTCCCACCATGCAGATCTATAACCCCTTTGGCTTTCCTCTCCCAGATCAATAAAAAGGAGGTGCATACCAGGTACAGGCAGAGAGGAACAAATGGGGTACTTATGAAATACAGGAAATTCAAGTGAACACTTATGAAAGAAATAAAGGCATGAGGTTGCCCCAGCAGACAAGGTGAAGGAGAATCCTCAGGGATTCTGCAGATATGTTAAGAGCAAAAAGATTGAAAGGGAAAAAATTAATTCTCTGGAAGATCAGAATGGTAATCCATATAAAGGGATAACATAGACTTGGGGAGATTTTTTTTGCATCCGTATTTACTCAAGAGATGAACACAGAGTCTATAGAAGTGAGGCAAAGCCGCATCAACTTCATGGACCCTGTACAGATTACAGAGGTGGAGGGGTTTGAGGCAAATTAGTGTGGATCAATCCCCAGGGCCTGACAAGTTGATCACTAGGACCCTGCAGAAGACAAGTGCAGAAATTATCGGGGCCTTAGCACAGGTATTTAAATCATCCTTAGTGACAGGTGAGGTACTGGAGGATTGGAGGACAGACAATGTTGTTCTGCTGTTCAAGAAAGGCTGTAAAAATAAACTAGGAAATAATACGTCGGTGGGCTTGACATCAGAACTGGGAAAGTTATTGGAATGTGTGTGCAGGAACCAAGTATATACTGTAAGTATTTGGATAGGTGTGGACTGATAAAGGATAGACAGCATGGCTCTAGCCAATCTTATAGAGTATCTCAAGGAAGTTATCAGGAAAGTGGATGAAGGCAAGGCAGTGGATGTTGTCTACATGGACTTTAGCAAGGCACTTGACAAAGTCTCATATGGGAGGTTGGTCAAGAAGGTTCAGTCACTCAGCATTCAAGATGAGACAGTAAATTGGATGAGAATTTGGGAGAAGCCAGAGTGTGGTAGCAGATGGTTGCCTCTCTGACTGGAGACCTCTGACCAGTGGTTACCACAGTGATCAGTGCTGGATCTGTTGTTGTTTATCATCTATATCAGTAATCTGGATGATAGTGTGGTTAACTGGATCAGCAAATTTGTGGATGACAACAAGACTGGGGGTTTAGCGGACTGCGAGAAGACTATCAAGGCTTGCAGTGTCATCTGGACCAGGTGGGAAAATGGTTTTAGAAATGGAAAATGGAATTTAATGCAGTCCAGTGTGAGTTGTTGCACTTTGGTCTGACCTACCAAGGGAGGTCTTTCACAGTGACTGATCGGGCACGGAGGAGTGTTGTAGAAGAAAGGGACCTGGGAATACAAGTCCTTAATTCACTGAAAGTGGTATCACAGGTAGATAGGGATGGAAAGAATGATTTCAGCCCATTGCCCTTCATGAATCAAAGTACTGATAACAAGAGATGGATGTTATGTTGACTTCTAGAAAACATTGGTGAGGCCTAATTTGAAGTATTGTGTGCAGTTTTGGTCACCCACCTACAGGAAAGATGTAAAAGAAGTTCAGAGATTTCAGAGAAATTTCACAAG
Organism: Hypanus sabinus; assembly: GCF_030144855.1. Lineage (NCBI taxonomy): Eukaryota > Metazoa > Chordata > Chondrichthyes > Myliobatiformes > Dasyatidae > Hypanus > Hypanus sabinus. The sequence continues at coordinate 202,847 of NW_026779325.1, read as the reverse complement.
GATGTTGCCATGTCTGGAGGATTTGAGTTATAAGGAAAGATTGAACAAATCAGGACTTTATTCCTTGGAATGCAGAAGATTGAGGTGAGATTTGATTGTGATAGAGAGGCACAGATAGTGTTAATGCAAGCTGGCTTTTTCCATGAAGATTGGATGGGACAACAACCAGAGACCATGGGTTCAGGGTGAAAGGTGAAATGTTAAGGGGAACATGAGGGGAATCTTCTTCACACAGACGGTCATTCGGCTGTGGAATGAGCAGCCAGCACAAGTGGTGCATGCGAGCTCGATTTCAAAACTTAAGAGGTTTGTGTTGGTACCTGGATGGTAGAGGTGTGGGAGTGGGCTGTTTAAATAGTTCAGCACAAACTAGATGGCCCAAAGTGTCTGTTTCTGTGTTCAAATTTTTTATGATTGTGACAAGAACCTGAAATAATACAAAAATTCACTCTAACCCATTTTGACAGCTGTGTGAACCAACCAGTCATTTCAGCAGGAATTTTTTATATGGCGTTAAAACTGTGGCACTTTAAGTTAATAATACATAAAAGAAGATCCCAGCTGCACGTCAAAAAAAACTATTTGTGTGAGAGTGTTTCAGTTACTGTGGGGCCAGGAACCCATGCAGCTCAGTGGGAACAGGGAATTATACCAATGGGGAGAGTCAAACTGAGCCAAGGCACAGATTGGAGATGGCAGAAATGCCCCATTCTTATAGAGACAGGAAGAACATCGGGGAATTGATGGTCATTCCAGATGCCAGCACTCTGCCCAGTCAGGAGATGATTTCTCTGTCCAACTTGGGTAGAACCTCACTGTAACAGTGTGATACCAGATCAAACTTTGGCAACTCAAGTAATGTCATCTGAAATGTTGTCCTACACCCATTGATGGATTTTGTAAATCTTTTTACAGGTTAAAAATGAGAAGGAATTCGTCTCCAGGAAGCTCAAGCACGGCACAACAGTTTTGTTGTCTCTGTCTAGATATTTAAGAAGTGGAGCAAGGATCCAATTGACCATCCTTCCTGCTCAGACTGTGGGGAGGGATTCTCTCGGTCATCTGACCAACTCGCAAGCCCGTCACTTTACACAGGAGAAAGGCCTTTCACCTGCTCAGACAGTGGGAATGGATTCACTCGGTTATCACAATTGAAGGTACATCAGCAAGTTCACACTGGGCAAGGCCATTCACCTGTTCTGTGTGTGAGAAAAGGTTTAGTTGGTCATCCCACCTGTGGACACACCAATCAGTTCACACCACACTGGGCAGAGGCTGGTCATCTGCTGAATTTCTGGGAAAGGATTCACTCAGTCATCTGACCTAATGGCTCACCAGCCACTTCACACTGGGGAGAAGCCATTCACCTGCTCAGAGTGTGGGAAGGGATTCACTCAGTCATCCCACCTACGGAGTCACCAGCAAGTTCACACCGGGGAGAAGCCGTTCACCTGCTCAGTCTGTGGGAAGGGATTCACTCAGTTAGCTAACCTACAGAAACACCTGCGAGTTCACACTGGGGAGAAGCCATTCACCTGCTCAGAGTGTGGGAAGGGATTCACTCAGTCATCCCACCTACGGAGTCACCAGCAAGTTCACACCGGGGAGAAGCCGTTCACCTGCTCAGTCTGTGGGAAGGGATTCACTCAGTTAGCTAACCTACAGAATCACCTGCGAGTTCACACTGGGGAGAGGCCATTCACTTGCTCAGTCTGTGGGAAGGAATTCACTCATTTGTCCAACCTGCAGAGACATCAGCGAGTTCACAGTGGGGAGAGGCCGTTCACCTGCTCAGTCTGTGGGAAGAGATTCACTAATTTATCCAGCCTACAGAGACATCAGCGAGTTCTCAGTGGAGAGAGGCCGTTCACCTGCTCAGAATGTGGGAAGGGATTCACTCAGTCATCCCACCTACAGAGTCACCAGCGAGTTCACACCGGGGAGAAGCCGTTCACCTGCTCAGTCTGTGGGAAGGGATTCACTCAGTCATCCCACCTACAGAATCACCTGCGAGTTCACACTGGGGAGAGGCCATTCACTTGCTCAGTCTGTGGGAAGGAATTCACTCATTTATCCAGCCTACAGAGACATCAGCGAGTTCACACTGGGGAGAGGCCATTCACCTGCTCAGTCTGTGGGAAAGGATTCACTCTGTCATCTACCCTACTGGTACATCAGCGAGTTCACACTGGGGAGAGGCCGTTCACCTGCTCAGTCTGTGGGAAGGGGTTCATTCACTCTTACAACCTACAGAGACACCAGCGAGTTCACACTGGGGAGAGGCCATTCACCTGCTCAGAATGTGGGAGGAGATTTGCTGACTCTTCCACCCTGCAGAGACACCAGCGAGTTCACACTGGGGAGAGGCTTTTCACCTGCTCAGAATGTGGGAAAGGATTCACTCTGTCATCTAACCTACTGGTACATCAGCGAGTTCACACTGGGGAGAGGCCGTTCACCTGCTCAGTCTGTGGGAAGAGATTCACTCATTTATCCAGCCTACAGAGACATCAGCGAGTTCACACTAGAGAGAGGCCGTTCACCTGCTGAGAATGTGGGAAAGGATTCACACAGTCATCCCACCTACTGGCACACCTCTCAGCTCACAATGGGGAGTGGCCATTGTTATGCATCCCTAGGTTTTGTTTGCTGTGGACTTTCATTTTAAGAGAGAGAGAGGGAGAGATTAAAAAGACAAATCAGTCCAATTTGCAGCTTGTTTACATCGTGTGCAGCTTGTTTAGTTTTAACCAAGGACACAGACACTCAGAGACAGACAGAGACAAAGGAGGAAAAATGGAAGGGTCGAAACCAGGGAACTAGTGGCCAAGGGTCACTGTTTGGAACTTTCCTTTGCCCACAAGGGTGGATTCACCTTACATCGAATGTGTGGTTGTCACCTCATTTGATCCATAGGAGTGGATCTGATTTGGGATATCCTGTGGAGACCACTTATGTGTTACCCCTTGCCTGGCTGTGGTGTGGTAGTTCACTTGAAGATGATACCCCTTATGACAAGTCACTTCGGATGATAATTAGTATGTGGATTTGGAAGGATGACAGATAAAATCTACGGTGACTGTTGGTCTCGTTTTACCACCATGAAACCTGTGGAATACAACATAATTGCCTTCTCTCAACATTTACCCTGGATTACAAATATCTCTCTCTCATCACCTATTCTGTAGTTGAACTGAACTTTCATACTTTACCATCTCAAAACTCCAAGCCTTGTTTCCCCTGAGCTCAATAGTTTGGGAGATTTATTTCTACAGATTTATACACATAACACTCATGAGGAAATCTGCAGATGCTGGAAATTCAAACAACACACACAAAATGCTGGTGGAACCCAGCAAGCCAGGCAGCATCTATAAGGAGAAGAAATGTCAACGTTTCAAGCTGAGACCCTTCATCAGGACTAACTGAAAGGAAAGATACTAAGAGATTTGAAAGTAGTGGGGGGAGGGTGAAATGCAAAATGATAGGAGAAGTCTGGAGGTGGTGGGATGAAGCTAAGAGCTGGAAAGGTGATTGGCAAAAGTGATACAGAGCTGGAGATGGGAAAGGATAATTGGACAGGAGGCCTCGGGAGAAAGTAAGGTGCGGGGGAAGCACCAGAGAGACATGGAAAACAGGCAAACAATTAAATATGTCAGTGATGGGGTAAGAAGTGGAAGAGGGGCATTAACAGAAGTTAGAGAAGTCAATGTTCATCCCATCAGGTTGGAGGCTACCCAGCCGGTATATAAGGTGTTATTCCTCCAACCTGAGTTTGGATTAATTTTGACAGTAGAGGAGGCCATGGATAGACATATCAGAATGGGAATGGGATGTGGAAATAAAATGTGTGGCCACTGGGAGTAGTCTGTTGCTGCTGGTTCGTTTCTAAAGCGTTATGGTTTGTAACAAAATGGGGCCTGCGTCTGGGATATGAACAAATTTAAGGATTGATTTAATATCGATTTCATTGGATAAATCCCTTTTGATTTATTTGTGTGTGGAAAATCAGCAGCAATGGATGTTGATAGATATCTGGAAGTGTGAACCTCTCAGGCATTAGAGGACACCAGAAGGATTGAGTTATTGAGTATTGCTAAAGTGTTAATACTTGCTAAGGTGAAATTGACAATGAGGAGGGCACAGATGCAGAGGATAATAGCTGAACATTATGTATCTGAGGATGTGTTTAAAGTGGAGGAGTTGGAGGTGTTTCCTGAAAGTAAACCTAGTGAGCTTGAGCTCCAGTGCAAGTTAGAAAAATTAAAGATGGAGGCAGAGGCAATTTCAGGCTGGAGAGACAGAAAAGCAGTAAGAAAATTCTCTTACAAAGTGTAATTAAGGGGAAGGCTTAGCAAGCCTATTCTGCTTTGACAGTAGCTGAAGCAGCTGATTATTTACTTATTTATGCTGCCCCAGTCATCGCCACTGGGCTATAAATGTGCAGGAGCAGTGTGTGGTTCAGTGCTTTGCTCAAGGACACACACGTTGCCTCGGCTGAGGCTCGAACTCAGAACTTTCAGATCGCTAGTTCAACACCTTAACCACATGGTCACACACCACACATTATGACCTAGTGAAACAGGCTGTGCTGAAAGCTTACGAGTTGGTCCCAGAAGCAGACAGGCAAAAGTTTAGAAATCTGTGAACCAGACATACAGAATTTGCTTATGAGAAATTTGTGTCTTTTGACCACTGGTGCACATCTGAACATGTAAATGATGATTTTTACAGCTTGAAAGAGTTGGTTTTAATTGAAGAATTCAGAAGGTGTGTCCCTGATGACAGAAAGATGTATTTAGATGGAAATGATGCTGCCACTATGCAGGAATCTGCTGGATTAGCAGATCAGTTTGCTTTAACTCATAAAGTTATGTTTACCCTGAATAAGAGTTTCCAAAAGGTACTTGTCAAGATTTGGGTAAACCTAATGAGCTCACCCCAGTGGCCTATACCTGCATTCGGTGAACCCTTTTTCGAAAGTTATAGTGGATTGTGTTGGCCCATTGCCAAAGACCAAAGCTGGCCATCAGTATCTGCTAACTATTCTGTGTACTGCAACCAGATTCCCAGAGGCAATGCCTCTCAGAAATATTAAAGCTAAAACTGTGGCGAGGGCTCTTACCAAGATTTTCACATTATTCGATTTGTCTAAAGAAATCCAGTCTGCTCAAGGATGTAATTTTACATCTGGATTATTCCAACAGGTAGTTTCTGAACTGGGAGCAAAACAAATTGCATCATCTGCGTACCATACAGAATCACAAGGGGCTTTAGAAAGATTTCATTCTACCCTCAAAACAATGATTAAGACATACTGTGTTGAAAATGGAAAAGACTGGAATGAAGGAATACATTTGCTTTTGTCCACAGAAAGAGAGTCAGTACAGGAATCACTGGGCTTTACTCCATTTGAAATTGTATTTGGTCGCAGAATGACCTTTGACCTTGTTAAAAGAAACAGTGGATTTATGGGGATGTACATGTTAACTCGTTAGACTATGTTTTGATCTTCAAAAATAAACTACACAAAACCTGTAGTCCAGTGAGACAAAACTTAAAAATTTCTCAAAACAAAATGAAGTGTTGGTTTGATAACAGGGCTCGAGAAAGAAAATACCAGGTGGGAGATAAGGTGCTTGCCTTATGTTGACGAATCCACTTCAGGCGAAATTCAATAGACCGTATGAGATAGTCTCTCAAATTAATGATGTGAATTATGTAATTAAAACACCCGACTGACGTAAACTAACACAGGTGGTACACATAAATATGATAAAACCTTTTTTGAACAAGTAGGTACCATCTGTGTGTGTTGTTGTCAAAACAAATGAAACTGGCAACCCTGAGAATGAAACAATTGACTGGTCTGAGACTTTTATCAAGCCAAACATGGTCCCAGTTAGGTTAATGAACTCGGTTGTTCCAGAAAACATTGCTAACAGGTTGTCTCATCTGCAGCCAAAGCAACAACAACAGCTGAAGGAATTATTTTTGAAGTTTAAAGATTTATTTCCCTTTGTTCCCAAGCAAACCACGGTCGTAGTACATGATGTAGATGTTGGTCAAGCTAAACTGATTAAACAACACCCAAATTGCATGAACGTAGAAAAGTGTAAATTGGCTGACCAGGGAATTGAGTATGTGCTGGAGAATGGTATTATTAGGCCTTCAAAATGAGATTGGAGTCACCCTGCATTATTGTGCCCAAACCTGATGGTAGTGTTAGATTTTGCACTGATTATAGAAAGGTAAATGCAGTAACAAAAACAGATACCTATCCTATCCCTAGAGTGGATGATTGCATCGATAAGGCTGGAAAAGCTAATTTCTTACAACGATTGATCTGTTGAAAGGGTATTGGGGTGTGTTCCATTGATGGACAGAGGTAGAGAAATTTCTGCATTTGTGACACCATCTGGGTTGTATGAATACAATGTTTTGCCTTTTGGAAGGAAAAATGCTCCAGGAGCATCCCAGAGAATGATTGATTTTGTAATTCGAGGGTGAGAACACACAGATACCTATATTGATGACTTAGCTACAGGGAGTGGCACTTGGGAAGAGCATATCTCTGCAGTAGAAAAGCTATTTGACAGGCTTTCCCAGGCCAGCCTTACAGTTTACTTGGCTAAGAGTGAATATGGCCATGCCAGTATGACCTGTCTTGGCTATGTTGTAGGTCAAAGCAAGTTGGCTCCTGTTCTGGCAAAACTCCCAGCAATTTCTCAAGTTCCTATTCTGACTGCTAAGAAGGCTCTTAGAAGGTTTCTGGGAATGGATGGATATTATCGTAAGAACTCTGCTGCTATCACTCTTCCTCTGACCAATCTCCTGAAGAAGCGTGAAAAGTTTGTTTGGACCGAGCCCTGTCAGGATGCATTTGATCGATTGTTATCAGTATTTGAGATTAGGCCAATCAATGTAGTGCTGTCAGCAAATTTAATTAGCAGATTGGAGCTGTGGGTGGCAACACAAGTCATGGGTGCACAGAGAGGAAAAGACAGGGCCAAAGTGACAACCCTGTGGGGTATGTGTGCTGAGGGTCAGAGAGACAGAGGAGATGGAGCCCACTCTTACTTCCTGCTGGTGATCTGACAGGAAGTCCAGGATCCAGCTACACAAGGCAGGGTGACGGCCAAGGTCTCTGAGCTCCATGTCGATTCTTCGCGCCTTTGTCTGACTACTGCTCTGCCCATGACTGCAAGGAACTTCAGAGAACTTTGGAGAGCAGAGAACATCAGAGAAACAAGTCTCCACTCCATGGACTCTTCCTACACTTCCCCTCCCTTGGAAAAGCAGGCCATTTACTCAAATAACCTCATAACCTGGACATTCTTGCTGCAAACCCACTCCCCCATCGGGGAAGAGATACAAAAGCCTTAACGTGCATAACACCAAGCTGAAGTATGCCTTCCTGTCTACAGCTATAGGCCAAATGAGTGATAAAATGGACTCGACCTCACAATGTAACTCGACGTGACCCTGCACCATATGTCTACCTGCACTGCACTTTCTCTGCAGCCACAATGCTTTCTTACAGTGATTATTTTGTTGTATATCAGCTCAATGTACTGTTGTAATGTATCCATCTGCGTGGATGGTACATCAGGCAAGATTTTCACTGTAGCTCAGTACATGATGATAATAAACAAATTTCCCATTTTAATTGTGTGGAAATATTAGACAGACTGAGCTTCTGCTCTGGAAGCTCAGAAGGAAACTGAACTGTTGTCATTTCTGTGGAAAGCAAATATATGGAAAATGCTTCAATCTCACATTGCGATCAGCGGTAACTGGGATCAGGTGACCGGTGGTGGGTCTCCCATATCAATATCAGAATCAGGTTTAATAGCACCGGCATGTGTCATGAAATTCGTTGTCCCTGCGGCAGCAGTAGAACCTGATTCAGAACAATAGATTTTAACAATTGTGATTTAAAATATGAATATACATATATATAGTACAAAAATGGAAAAAAATGTAATAAGCTATTTTAATTGTGTGGAGCAATTTGACTGACTAGGTGTTGCTTTGGAAATTCTGAAGTGAAGATGAACTAAACTTTACACATTTATGAGAAGCTCAGAGAAATAGAAAAGGCTAAATTCTCACATAAACGGGTCAGACACCCAGAAACATCGGCTGCACTTCAGCACCACAAAACAGTGGAATGAAACATGCAGAAACTATTGCAGAGATAAAAGCACTGTCCACCCACAACGAGAGGACGTGACAGATCCGGATCTCACTGACTTGTCTGAACGGGTGAAAGGTGAAGCTACACGGACACGTAGAGCAGTGACCCGCAGATGCTGCAGATCTGCAGAAAAACATGAACGGGGAATGGGATCAGGTGACGGGTGGAGGGTCTCCCTCCTGAACCGCTGACTCTGCTCCTCTCCCCTCACATGCTGCCCGACCCATCCACCGCATTCCCCACATTCCCCATATTTATCCCAGATACGTGTTTATTTTTCCACTCCATATCTTCCCCGATCCCTTTCCCTCCACCTCCAGGTCACAGAGTCACCGGCTCAATTCCCATCCAGGTCCAAAACATATTTCAGACCCAAACAGGAAATGTTCACGTTTCATTGAAATCAATTCTGTGTTTATAAACACTAATTTCTATTCACATTCCTCCGGAGCCTTGCTGGACAGGAACACTGAAACATCAAGTGAGAAGCAGCAGGAAGAGGCCATTCAGCCCCTCTAACCATCAGCAAGGTAGTGGCTGCTCTACCATCTCAGCCACATGTGTCTGCCCAATCCTCGTTTCCTCCACCCCTTCGGTCTCCACTCATCTGCCGGCCTCTGTTTTACATGGGGACGATAACTGACTCTTCACTGCCCTCTGTGGAGGGTATTTACAGACATTCACCACCCCCGCAGTGGAGACATTTCCCCTCATCTCAGTCCCGGGTAGTCCACCCCTGTTTCAGAGACTGTGATCCCTGGTTCATCTGGTCATGATGTTGTGCATTTCAATGTTCTCCTCTCAGTCCTCGATTCTCCAAATGAAAGGGTTATCGCATTTGATATTTCTCCATATGATGACCCCACCACCCCAGGGATCGGTCTGGTGAATCTTCATTGCACTCTCAATAACAAACATTCTCTATCATCTTTGTTAATCCTCTGTGGAATTAATTTCCATCTTCTGCAGCCCCGTGTTGCCCCGATCACTTACCTCCCACCCGTCACTATTTCCACCTTCCCACCTCCCCCCTCACCTGTATCCACCTCTCACTCCCCAGCTCTTGCCCCATCCCCACCCCTCACCTCTTTTCTCTGACTATTTCCCGTCCACTCTCAGTCCAGAGGGAGGGTCTCGGCCCGAAATGTTGACGGTCCATTTCCCTCCACAGATGCTGCCCGACCCGCTGAGTTCCTCCGGTAGTTTGTTCTTTGGTCTGTATAACCCGTGTTAGTTTGGGGAGCGGGATTTTACACCATATTCCAGGTACAATCTCAACAAAGCACAAATAATTGTCACTCTGCCCGGACCATCGGCCCCGCTTGCAGGGCAACAGTCTGCTGGTGTTTACCCCCAATGTGGTGAATCCTTCTGCTCGGCACCACCGTGGGCTCAGATATTTCCACGGATGAGCCCCTCCTGTCCCCACCGGGACAAACATCCTGTCCGCCCCCTCTCTCACCATCTTCATCCTGTCAATAAAATCCCTCCCCGGGGAACCGGCATCGAACCGACGGGCCGAGCGGTCTCCTCCTACCTCTCAGCGATACATCAGACTCCGGCCGCAGGAGACGCTTCACAAACGCCCCCAACTTCCCTCGGAGGGAAATGGAAATAAATCAGAAAGCGGACATTTACTTTGAGGTTTTCTCCGCTCTGAGGAGGCGGTTGGCGCTTGAGCGGGAGACGAACTCAGCGGGGTAACGCCCACTCGGCCTGTCCGCCTCCGCGACTGGTTGTAAGCAGTGATTGACATCGCTTCGCACCAATGGGAATAACACAGCTCCTGAATCCTTTGTTGACAGCGATGGGGGAGGGGCTAGTCACGTGATTATTAGCCCAGCCGTTAAACCGATAAAGCGCGAGCACAGCAGCGCGTGGATGACGTAAGACAGCGCACGTGAGGGCAGATCCAGGTGTGGGGAGCCCATGTGTGACGTCAGGTGCGTGCGGGGAGGAGCTGTGTGACGTCACCTGTGGGAGAGCGCTGGCATTTAAAAGCACCTTAATGGACTTTTCAGTGGGACAACAACATTAATCACGGGTTTCATCACTGAATCCAGTGTTGTGGGATGTAAAGTCCCCTGTTATGTGTCCGGCTGTGCCGTGTTGTTGGTGGAGTGGGCAGCGTGGTGTTTGTCTCGATTCGGGTCACAACACCAGCATTGCCAGCGGGGTCCACACACAGAGTATCAGTCAACAGAACACCTCTCGTCCCTGCAGTCTTTGTCTCCTGGTAAACTCAACACCCTGATAGTGTGGACCATAGATACCCCTTCCTCTCAGAGTCAGGGGATCATTCAGACAGCTGATCGCTGAGGGGAATTATATTTATTGGTCATTAAAGTTCACCCGGATTCGTTTGGACGGATTTGATGTGGAGTTCGGGGTGTCACAGTGAAAGGGCCGGACGGCCGAACTCTCTCCGCTGTCCAAACATCCTTCCAGGTGAGGCGACACTTCACCTGTGAATCTTCCGGGGTCGCCTGTTGTGTCCGCTGCTCCCGATGCGGCCGCCTCCACACTGGTGACACCGGCTCCTCCACAGTTGTGCGGGGTAGGGGTGATTTTTGGGGTTGATGATTGGGATGCTGTTCTTCTTGATGCGGGGGTGGGGTGAGAGTTTGATTTTTTCTCTGAACGACTTTCATGCTTTTTCGTTCTTTCATGGCTCTCTGGAGAAGAAAAAAAAAACTTGCAGTTGTTTATGGATACCTGATTTGATAATAAATTAACCGTTGAACTCTCCACTCCAAGCAGGACTTCCCGGTGTACAAGCATTTTCATTCCGATGCCCATTCCAGTTCCAACTTGTCAACCCATCGTGTCCTCTTGTGCCAAGATGAGGCCACCCTCAGGAACCAGGATCACATCTCATATTCCGTCTGGGTATCCCCTTCCCCAACTTGATAGCATAAGTATCGATTTCTCCTTCCTGTGAACAAATTTCCCTCACACCCCTCCCTCCCAGACTTTTCCCGTCCTCTCACCTGCTTATCTCTTCTCTCTGGGTCCACTGCTCCATCCCTTTCTCCTGTTCTCCACTCTCCTCTCCTATTAGGCTCTATTTTCTTCTGTCCTTGAGCTATCCCACCTACCTGGCATCACCTATCACCTTCCTGCTGGACATTTCGCGCCCTCCCCGACTTTATTCAGATTTTTCCCCCATTCCATCTCAATCCTGAAGCAGGGTTCAACTGGAAACTTCGACTGTTGATTCTTTCCGGTAGATGCTGCCCGGCCTGCTGAGTTCCGCCAGCATTTTGTTTGTGTTGCTCTGAATTTCTAGCATCTGGGGACTTCGTCGTGTTTGTGATTTACCTCTCCGTTGCCCCTCCCGCCTCCGGCCAGTGGTGGCTCTGCATGGACCTCCAGAGACTGTTCGCGCTGCATGGGCCTCCGGCCACGGGTGGCGCTGTGTGTACCTCCGCCCACCGGCGACTATGTGCAGACCTACAGCCACCGGTGGCGCTGTGCGTACCTCCGGCCACTGGCGACGATGTGAAGACCTCCGGCCACCGGTGGCGCTGCGGAGAACCTCCGGCTAAAGGCATGCGGTTTCTCACTGCATCTGTTAGCGGTTCTCCGATTCGAGCGGGGGTGAGTCGGATTTGAGCCCGAGATTGTGTGAATCTGGGCCGGTTGCATTGCGCTCTGCGGCTGGAGCAGTGGTGCATTGCCAAGTTTTTGCTGCCGGAGCTGTACGAGGGGTGATTGATAAGCTCGTGGCCTAAGTTAGAAGGCCTGAAGTTATACAGCTCTCGGTACCTGCACGTGTAGTTCAACTCTTTGTGTGATAATGCAGAAAGTTTGAAATTAATAACTTTTGTGGTATTTCTGTTTCAGTTAATTGAAAATAGCTAGGATTTGTAAACACAAGGAAATCTGCAGACGCTGGAAAGGTTTTGTAAAATTGACTTCTTCCACCTTCAACCACGAACTTATCGATCACCCCTTGTATGTCACACCCAATTTTTGTACCTGCTCATTTCATGTACTGAACAACTTCCTTGCCCCATTCACGTAACACATATGTAATGAGCAGTTAGACAAATTGGGTGTCTCTCTCTCTCACACACACACACACACACACACACACACACACACACACACACACACACACACACACACACACACATATGAGAATATGGCTTTTTATAATGTCAAGCACTATACCAAGATGAAAGAAATATATATGAATTCCAGAGCTCCACAGACATATAGTGATAGTTAAGACATAAGTTAAGATTATAGCCAATCACTGCATTTCGGTATATAACTAGTACAATAAAACATATAATATTTAATTTACTAATATGAATGACAAAGTATCGCACGGTTGCATTCACTACTTATCACAAAATATAATTATCAAGCAAGTTAACGTTGTTTGCTTAGGGTTGTTTGTGAGATAAATTTAGTTTTGTATTAGCAACTAATCCACGGATCACCACAGTCACAGCTCCAGGATTTCACCAAAAACAATCAAATAACCTATCCTAATGTTATTAGTGGTAGTTTCCCCACCAGCTGCCAACCCCTCTCCCCTCTCCACTTCCGTATGATTCCCTCTATTTAATATGCAGCCGCTGTTAAATTCCCCGCTTGTTTATTTTGACTGTGTTTTACAGAGGTGCTGGAGTGGTGCTCCGGTGAGCTCCGACAGCACTGCACCCCTGTTAGATCCAAGTAAACTGGACCCGGGGATCAAGCTGTCCCGGTTTATGAGGTGTTGAGCGAGTATTTCTGGTCTGGGATCTAGTGTTTTTTACAGAGGTGCTGGAGTGGTGCTCCAGTGAGCTCCGGAGGTGCACTGCACCCCTGTTAGATCCAAGTAAACTGGACCCAGGGATCAATGTGCCCGGGTTTATGAGGTGATGATCGAGTATTTCTGGTCTGGGATCAGATGTTTGTTTCTGGAGTTCCTTTGGAAGCAATGACTGCCAGTCTGAGGAGGGAATGAGTTCCCATTCCATCCCTCACAAGGAGAGGCTATGAGTAAATGGGCTGTTCTGTGTTTGAACCAGTAGAAATAGACTCAGGGGGTTCAGTGTTCAAACTGTGTTTTGAAGTTCCTCCTCGCTGTCACCTGTCTGTTAGACAGTGGAAATCAAACAGAAACTCAAGTTGCTGGAGATCTGCACTAAAAATGAGAAATTCTGAATCCATTCTGATAAAAGGTTGTGAACCTGAATCGTTAAATTTGTTGCTCTTCCCACAGCAGTTCCTTACCTGTTGAGCGATTCTGGTGATTCCAGTTTGTTTTTATTACATTCACTCTGGAATGGTTTAAATTTCCTGATTTAAACTTGGGAATGTGTTCGGTGCAGTTGTTGCTAACAAGGTTCACATGAATAATCTCAGGACTGATCGGCTTTATGTATGAGGAGCACTTGATAGTTATGGGGCTGTGCTCGATGGAGTGAAAGGGGTGGGGGTGGTTAAGTAAACCTACCAAAGGCTGAAAAACCTGGGTGCAGTGGACATGGACAATCAGAAGCCACGGAATGACCGCAGAGGTGCGTGCGCTGCTGAGGTCCCGCGACTCCGCCTTCAGAGCAGGTGACATGGCGGCTCTAACAACAGCAAGGGCCAATCTGTCCTGAGCCATCAGAGGGGCAAAGCGTGCACATGCCCAGCTAATCCACAATTGCTTCCAGGACAGCGGTGATGCGCGGCGCATGTGGAAGGGCATCCAGGACATCACCAATTACAGGACAACATCACCTGACTGTGCAGGTGATGCCTTCCTCCCAAACACGCTGAATAACTTATACGCTTGGTTTGAGGCGGAAAATGACGTGATGGTGAGGAAGTCCACCCCTCCTGCGAATGACCCGGTGCTGTGACTCTCCGTGGCCAATGTGAGAAGAACCCTGTGCAGGGTCAACCCACGGAAGGCTGCTGGACCAGTCAACATCCCTGGTAGAGTGCTCAGAGGATGTGCAGACCAGCTGGCAGATGTTCTCACTGACATCTTCAACATCTCCCTGAGCAGCGCCACCATTCCAATGTGCTTCAAGGCCGCCACCATCGTCCCCATGCCGAAGAAGTCTCCAGTGTCCTGCCTAAATGACTACCATCCTGTTGCACTTACATCCTTTATCATGAAGTGCTTCGAGAGGTTCGTCATGAGGCATATCAAGACCCTGCTGTCCCCCTCACTGGACCCCCTGCAGTTTGTGTACCGTCCCAACCGCTCAACAGATGACGCCATTGCCACCACCCTCCACCTGGCCCTAACCCATCTGGACAATAAAGACACATACGTTCAGATGCTGTTCATAGACTTCAGTTCAGCATTCAACACAATCATCACTCAGAAACTGATTGGAAAGCTGAGCCTACTGGGCCTGAACACCTCCCTCTGCAACTGGATCCTGGACTTCCTGACTGGGAGACCTCAGTCAGTCCGGATCGGGAGGGCAATCCCCAGGGCTGTGCTCAGTCCACTGCTGCTCACTCTGCTCCTCGGTAGAGATCGTAAAGAGCACCAAGTTTCTTGGTGCTCACCTGACGGAGAATCTCACCTGGTCCCTCAACACCAGCTCTATAGCAAAGAAAGCCCAGCAGTGTTTCTGCTTTTTGCGAAGGCTGAGGAAAGTCCATCTCCCCCCCCACCCCACCCACATCCTCATCACATTCTACAGGAGTTGTATTGAGAGCATTCTGAGCAGCTGCATCACTGCTTGGTTCGGAAATTGCACCGTCTCGGATCGCAAAACCCTGCAGCGGATGGTGAGGTCAGCTGAGAAGATCATCAGGGTCTCTCTTCCCGCCATCACGGACATTTACACTACACGCTGCATCCGCAAAGGAAGCAGCATTATGAAGGACACCATGCACACGTCATACAATCTCTTCTCCCTCCTGCCATCTGGGAAAAGGCTCCGAAGCATTCAGGCTCTTACGACGAGACTATATAACAGTTTCTCCCCACAAGCTATCAGACTCCTCAATACCCGCAGCCTGGACTGACACCTTGCTCGACTGACCTGTTTATTATTTATTGTAAGGCCAATACTGTTTTTGTGCATTTTATGCTGTCCAGTGTCGGTCTGTAGTCTAGTGTAGCATTCTCTGTGTTTTTTTATTTCGTAGTTCAGTCTAGTTTTTGAAATTAACACCATGGTCCTGAAAAACGTCGTCTCATTTTTACTATGTACTGTACCAGCAGTTATGGTCGAAATGACATAAAAAGTTGACTTGACTTGACATGGAGTGGATGTTTCCATTAGACGGAGAGTCTGTGATCTGACAGCACTGTCTTAGAATAAAGATGCTTCCCTTTAAAACTGAGATGAGAAAAATTTCTTCAGCCAAAAGATGGCTGATCTGTGGAATTTGTTGCCACAGAGGTTGGTTTGAGGCTGTCATTTGGGTATATTTATGGCAGAGATTACTATATTCATGATTGCTAAGAAGCTTCAGGGTTACAGGAGGAAGGCAGGAATATGGTGTTGGAATAAATCTCAGTCATGGTTGAGTGGTGGAGCAGACTCGATGAATCGAATCCCCTAAATCTGTTCCTGCATCTTATATCTGACCATGACTGAACGATGACTCCTTCCTATCCCGTATCAGGTTCTGTGACGTGTCAAGGACAGTTACCGATTTGTTCACTGAGATCATTACATTTGTCTTCAATGTTTAGGTTTCAGTGAAAAGAAGTGTTTTGTTCTCCTTTGTATTGATAACGTGATTCATTATCTTCCATGTTAAAGTTAGACCTGCTGTGAGAGATTTATTTGAAGAAAAACCCACAACTGGAAGCAAACCACAACTGAAGATGAGGGAACAGCAACAAGTGAACCAGCCCGAGGACTGAGAGCACCGACTGGAGAGAAACCAATCTGACTCGGAGATTCCAGTGATTCAGTCAGGAGAAAGTTTGGTGAGTCTCACTTACTCAGACACTGGTCCATTAGACTTTACATACCTGTACAAAGGAAGGTAGGGAATAGTTGAGGTGAGACTGAATGTGCCCAGAGCTGTCAGTTATGTCTATCAGACCCAGTTGCAATCGCTCCAGGTCTGGTAATGTACTGTCAGTGTCCCAGCTCTTTAAAGTCACTCACATTCCCTCAGTGTTTGCTCATTTGAAGAACGTTCATCTTCTGAAGTAGCTTTTGGTCCGTTCTGAGTGTGGAGAGAGAAAGGGGGTTGTTCATATTTACTATCTTGCAAAAAGAAGTAATTGTTTACAATTACTTGCTGCAAACTCACTACCCATACCCTGTACATTCTCAACCAGATTATTGACATCGATGACAAGTAGCAATGGGTGTCACCCTGGGGAGCTCCAGGAGGCACGGGCCTTGACTCCAATAAACAGCCTCCCGTCATCACCATCTGCTTCCCACCATCGAGCTGTTCCCGGACGAGATCCTCCCTTGCTTACAACATAATCTGCCCTAGGACCCATCCTCCCGGGTCAGACTGTGTCTGATAACCCACATCTCCAACCTCCCTCCACCCCGCCAGTAGACCCATAACCTTCCCCACTATTTACTCCACACCCATACACGTAAACAGATGCACATCACTGACATCCACTCTCACAGGTTGGGGGACCAGAACTATCTGAACCTATACTCCTGGCCCAGACTATGCAGCCGTCTGGCTCAGTCCTGGCCCTTTCCAACTGCAACCGACCTTCGATTTACGTAAACCTGTGATCATCGCCACCCAACCAGAAGTACATAGAACAATGTTGTGCTGACCCTCAAACCCTGCCTCCCATATCACCCTCCACCTTAAATTCCTCCATATACCTGTCTAGTATTCTCTTAAATTTCACTAGTGTATCTGCACCCACCACTGACTCAGGCAGTGCATTCCACGCACCAACCACTCTCTGAGTGAAAAACCTTCCTCTAATATCCCCCTTGAAACTCCCACCCCTTACCTAAAAGCCACAACCTCTTTTATTGAGCTGTGGTGCCCCTCGGAAGCCTCTTACTGTCCAGTCTATCTATTCCTCTTAATATCTTCTATACCTCTATCATGTCTCCTTCTATCTTCCTCCTCTCCAGAGAGTAAAGCCCTAGCTCCCTTAATCTCTGATCATACTCCATACTCTCTAAACCAGGCAGCTTTGTCTGTGCATAGAATCTTGACTTCCAACGGACAGAGCACGTCTCTCCCTACGAGATTACACCCCCGACTGGTGGTGACTGTAAATGAAACCTCACACTGGTTATCCTGGAATTCCACCTGCAGTGGCTGGGTACGTGAATACGTACGTTCCGTGCCTTCGAACCCAGACAGAGTGATTGTAGCGTCTGATAGCTGGAATCCCTTTTCCGATACTATTTCCTGATCGAGAGTGGTTGTGGTTGCCCTCATATCAATCATAAATGGAACTGGATTTCCAGCAACTTGCAATATTACATTGGGCTCTTCCTGAGGGTTGGAACTCATGGTTGGAAGCATCTTCTTGTCAGTTTCTAAACGGGTTGTTGTCCCCACCTGCCCCATGGCCAGTTTTTGCTCCCATTTCTGTTCCTCAGATATAGCCCGCTCGCGTCCTTCCCGCTGAGCATATTCACCTTTAATATTAGTTCCCTTCGGGGTTGATCGGGATTCGAAAGTTGGGTCCTAATGATATGTCAAAGCTCGTCGCATTCGATTTTGGTCATTCCCAGGCCAGGCCATATTATTTGTTTTAATCATGTTAGCTAACTTAGTTGGTAAGCATTGGAGCAGTAGGGCATTGAACTGGGGGGACAGATTCCCATCATTAAAGGCTTGGTCTCCTGCGAAGGTGCCGTAGCAGGCCACAAATCACTCTCAATAGTCTGGTCCCGATTCCCCAGGCTCAGGTTTGCATTCAGGTACTTTAGTGATGTTCACAGGTTGCTGGAGAGCACTTTCCAAGGCTTGAATAATCTGGTCTGTCTGTTCATTCTCATTATGGTTTCCCACCTGTAACTCCTGATAGGTTTGGATCTCAATTCTGTCTTCCATTTCTGCCCTTCATCAGCTGAGAGAATCATGCAGGAGAGACCGAATAAATCTTGCAGGGTCGTGTTGAACATTTGTGTAGTACTGTGGACACACTGAGCAAACTGTGCTGGTTTTTCTTTTCTATCTGGGGCCTGATTTATGATCATGATCATTTCTTGAGGCTTCCAGGGTACATACACAGGAATCACCATAAGACAAAGGAGCAGCAGTCGACCATTCAGCCCATTGAGTCTGCTCCGCCATTTCAACATGAGCTGATCCAATCTCCCCTCGACTCCCATTCCCCCACTGTCTCACCATAACCTTTGATGCCCTGACTACTCAGATACCTATCAATCTCTGCCTTAAATACACCCAACGACTTGACCTGCACTATAAATACAATGCAAATACACCCGATGACCCGGCCTCCACTGCCGCCCGTGGCAACAAATTCCATAGATTCACCACCCTCTGGCTAAAAATTTTTTTTTGCATCTCCGTTCTGAATGGGTGCCCTGCAATCCTCAAGTCATGTCCTCTTGTACTGGACTTGCCCACCATGGGAAACAACTTTGCCACATCCACTCTGTCCATGCCTTTCAGCATTCAAAATATTTCTATTCTTCTAAATGCATTCTTCTAAACTCCAATGAGTACAGTCCAAGAGCGGTCAAACATTCCTCATATGTTAACCCTCTCATTCCCAGAATCATTCTAGTGAATCTTCTCTGAACCCTCTCCAATGTCAGCACATCCTTTCATAAATAAGGAGCCCAAAACTGCACACAGTATTCCAAGTGACGTCTTACCAGTGCCTTACAGAGCCTCAACATCACATCCCTGCTGCTATACTCTATTCCTCTAGAAATGAATGCCAATATTGCATTCGCCTTCTTCACCACCGACTCAATATGGAGGTTAACCTTAAGGGTATCCTGCACGAGGACTCCCAAGTCCCATTGCATTTCAGAACTTTGAATTCTCTCCCCATTCAAATAGCAGACTGCCCGTTTATTTCTTCTACCGAAGTGCATGACCATACACTTTCCGACATTGTAATTCAATTGCCACTTCTTTGCCCATTCCCCCAATCTATCCAAGTCTCCCTGCAGACTCTCTGTTTCCTCAGCACGACGGGCCCCTCCACCTATCTTTGTATCATCAGCAAACTTTGCCACAAAGCCATCTATTCCATAATCCAAATCGTTGATATACAACATAAAAAGAAGCGGCCCCAACACGGACCCCTGTGGAACACCACAGATAACTGGCAGCCAACCAGCATGGGATGCCTTTATAAAACAACACACACAAAATGCTGGTGGAACACAGCAGGCCAAGCAGCATCTATAAGGAGAAGTACTGTCGACGTTTCAGGCCGAGACCCTTCGTCAGGACTCAATGGGGATTCCTTTATTCCCACTCTCTGTTTCCCGCCAATCAACTAACGCTCTATCCACGTATGTAACTTTCCTCTAATTCCATGGACTCTTATCTTGTTTAGCAGCCTCGTGTGGCACCTTGTCAAAGGCCTTCTGAAAATCCAAATACACAACATCCACTGCATCTCCCTTGTCTAGCCTACTTGTGATTTCCTCAAAAATTTGCACTAGGTTTGTCAGGCAGGATTTTCCTTTAAGGAAACCATGCTGAGTTCAGCCTATCTTGTCATATGCCTCCAGGTACTCCGTAACCTCATCCTTGACAATGGACTCCAACAACTTCCCAACCACCGATGTCAAGATAACAGGTCTATAATTTCCTTTTTGCTTCCTTGCCCCTTTCTTAAGTAGCAGTGTGACATTTGCAGTCTTCCAGTCCTCTGGAACCATGCCAGAGTCTATTGACATTTGAAAGATCATTGCTAATGCCTCCGCTTCAGAACCCGAGGGTGCATTCCATCTGGTCCAGGAGATCTATCTACCCTTAGACTATTCAGCTTCCTGAGTACTTCCTCTGTCGGAATTGTGACTGCGCACATTTCTCTTCCCTGACACTCTTGAATGTCTGGTATATTGCTGATGTCTTCCTCAGTGAAGACTAATGCATAATACTCGTTCAGTTCCTCCGCCATCTCCTTATCTCCCATTACAATTTCTCCAGCATCATTTTTATTAGTCCTATATCTACTCACACCTGTCTTTTACTCTTTATATACTTGAGAAAGCTTTTAGTATACTCTTTGATATTATTTGCTAGCTTCCTTTCGTAGTTATTCTTTTCCCTCTTAATGACCTTCTTAGTTTCCTTCTGTAAGCTTTGAAAAACTTCACAATCCTCTGTCTTCCCACTAATTTTTGCTTCCTTCTATGCCCTCTGCTTTTACTTTGGCTTTGACTTCTCTTGTCAGCCACAGTTGCATCCTTTTTCCATTTGAAAATTTCTTCTTCTTTGGAATATATCTGTCCTGCACCTTCCTCACTTCTCACATGAACTCCAGCCACTGCTGCTCTGCCGTCCTTCCTGCTAGTGTCCCTTTCCAGTCAACCTTGGCCAGTTCCTCTCTCATGCCACTGTAATTTCCTTTACTCCACTGAAATAGTGACACATCGGATTTCAGCTTCTCTTTCTCAAATTTCACAGGAACGCAGTCATGTTGTGATCACTGCCTCCTAAGGGTTCCTTCACTTCCATCTCTCTAATTACCTCTGTTTCATCACATAATACCCAATCCAGTACAGCTGATCCCCGAGTGGGCTCTAATAAAGCCATCTCATAGACATTCTACAAATTCTCTCTCTTGAAATCCAGTGCTGACCTGATTTTCCCAATCCTCTCGCATGTTAATATCCCCCAAAATTGGAATTCCTTGGAATGTAGAAGATTGAGAGGAGATTTGACGGAGGCATACCAAAATCATGAGGGTTATAGATGGGGTAAATGCAAGCTGGCTTTTTCCACTGAGATTGGGTGAGACTACAACCAGAGGCCATGGGTTTAGGGTGAAAGGTGAAATGTTAAGGGGACATGAGGGGAAACTTCTTCCACTGACGGTCATCCGGGTGTGGAATGAGCAGAAAACCCAGCTGGTCCATGCGAGCTCAGTTTCAACTTCTAAGAGGGTTGTATAGGCACCTGGAGGGCAGGGGTACAGGAACAGACAGTTTAAGTAATTCAACACAAACTAGATGGGCCAAAGGGCCTGATTCTGTGTTGTGCTTTTCTATGATTGTGACAAGAACCTGAAATAATATGATTATTCATTTAATAACTTTTAACAGCTGTGCGGACCAACTATTCATCTGGGCAGGAAACGTTTGCATGGCTTCAAAACTGTGGCACTTCACATTGACAATAGATAAAAGAAAATCCCAGCTGCACGTCAACAAAGGGTATTTGTGTGAGTCTGTTTCAGTTACTGTGGGGCCAGGCACTCTTGCAGCTCAGTGGGAACAGGGAACAATACCAATGGAGAGAGTCAAACTGAGCCAGGTCACAGATTGGTGACGGCAGAAATGCTCCATTCTTATAGAGACAGGAAGATCATCAGAGAGTTTGATGGTCATTCCAGATACCTGCACTGTGCCCAGCTGGAAGATGACTTCTCTCTCCAACTTGGGTTGAACCTCACTGTAACAGTGTGATGCCAGATCACACCTTGACACCTCAAGTAATCTCGTCTGACATATTGTCCTTCACCCATTGATGTACTATAAATCTTTTTCAGGTTAAAAACAACAAGGAAATTATCTACGGGGAGGTCAAACACAACACGCTGTTTTGTTGTCTATGTCCAGATATTTAAGAAGTGGAACAAGGGATTCACTCGATCATCATTCCTACTCAGGCTGTGGGGAGTGATTCACTCGATCATTATTCCTATTCAGACTGGGGGAGAGTTTCACTCGATCGTTATTCCTATTCAGGCTGTGGGGAGTGATTCACTCAATCATTATTCCTATTCAGACTGTGGGAGAGATTCATCGATCATCTGACCGACTGACATGCAGTCAATTTACACGGGGGGAATCCATTTATCTGCTCAGTCATCCACCCTAATGGCTCACCAGCGAGTTCACACCGGGGTGCGGCCATTCACCTGCTCAGACTGTGGGAAGGGATTCACGTTGTCAGCTCACCTACTGAGTCATCAGTCAGTTCACACGGGTGAGAGGCCATTCACCTGCTCTGACTGTGGGAAAGGATTCTCTTTGTCATCTAATCTTAAGCTACATCAGCGAGTTCACTCTGGGGAGAGGCCGTTCACCTGCTCAGACTGTGGGAAGGGATTGGCGTTGTCTTCCCACCTACTGAGACATCAGTTAGCACACACTGGTGAGAGGCTGTTCACCTGCTCAGAATGTGGGAAAAGATTCACTTCGTCATCTCAACTTAAGGTACATCAGCGAGTTCACACTGGGGAGAGGCCGTTCACCTGCTCAGACTGTGGAAAAGGATTCACTCAGTCATCCCACCTACAAGCACATCAGCGAGTTCACACTGGGGAGAGGTCGTTCACCTGCTCAGAGTGTGGGAAGGGATTCGCGTTGTCATCTCACCTACTGAGACATCAATTAGTACACACTGGTGAGAGGCCGTTCACCTGCTCAGACTGTGGGAAAAGATTCACTTTATCATCTCAACTTAAGGTACATCAGCGAGTTCACACTGGTGAGAGGCCGTTCACCTGCTCGGACTGTGGAAAAGGATTCACTCAGTCATCCCACCTAGAAGCACATCAGCGAGTTCACACTGGGGAGAGGCCATTCACCTGCTTAGACTGTGGGAAGGCATTCACACAGTTTGCTACCCTACAAGCACACTGGTCAGTTCACACTGGGGAGAGGCCGTTCACCTGCTCAGACTGTGGGAAAGGATTCACTTCGTCATATAAGCTTAAGGTACATCAGCGAGTTCACACTGGGGAGAAGCCATTCTCCTGCTTAGACTGTGGGAAGGGATTTGCGTTGTCATCTCACCTACTGAGACATCAGTTAGTACACACTGGTGAGAGGCCGTTCACCTGCTCAGACTGTGGGAAAGGATTCACTTCATCATATAAACGTAAGGTACATCAGCGAGTTCACATGGGGGAGAGGCCATTCACCTGCTCAGACTGTGGGAAAAGATTCACTTCGTCATCTCAACTGGAGATTCATCAGCAAGTTCACACTGGGGAGAGGCCGTTCACCTGCTCAGACTGTGGGAAAGGATTCACTCAGTCATCCCACCTACAAGCACATCAGCGAGTTCACACTGGGGAGAGGCCATTCACCTGCTCAGACTGTGGGAAAGGATTCACTCAGTCATCCCACCTACAAGCACATCAGCGAGTTCACACTGGGGAGAGGCCATTCACCTGCTCGGACTGTGGGAAAGGATTCACTCAGTCATCCCACCTGCGAGCACATCAGCGAGTTCACACTGGGGAGAGGCCATTCACCTGCTTAGACTGTGGGAAGGGATTCACTCAGTCATCCCACCTACAAGCACATCAGCGAGTTCACACTGGAGAGAGGCCGTTCACCTGCTCAGAATGTGGGAAAAGATTCACTTTGTCATCTCAACTTAAGGTACATCAGCGAGTTCACACTGGGGAGAGGCCATTCACCTGCTCAGACTATGGAAAAGGATTCACTCAGTCATCCCACCTGCGAGCACACTACTCAGTTCACACCGGGGAGACTCCAGACACCTGCTCGGACTTTGGGAAGAGATTCTCTCAGTCAAATCAACCAAATGTGCATCATTGAGTTCACACTGGAGAGACCGTTCACTGGATGTGTGTCAATCACCGTTGCTGAATGCAATTTCGAGAGTGACTGTCGGTGCTGAACTCTGCAATTATTGCTGTTGCTCACCACACCCAGTTCTGCATCCTGGTCAATGGGCATGGGAGGAGTTTCTTCTGCTGCACATTCACCTTTAATAGGACTGGAGTTTAATATTCTGCATCTGTGACAAATAAATCAGTTCTATTTTAAACTCTGTCTCTGGTACTTAGTGAAATTATAACACACGTAGTGCAATGTAGAGAGTCAACTCAGGCCGCCTGGACTTTGCTGAGATTCAATTCCACGACAGTCCTTTTAAATCATCCCCTGTTATTCACCTCTCACTCTCCCTGTGGTGATGGGTTCCAAACAGTCATCACTCTGTGGGTGAAGAGGTTTCCCTTGAATTCTCTGTGGACTGAAGAAGTTGAGCTGACTGCAGTTCTGTCTGAGATGTTCTTCGCCCCTCAGATCTCTGGATGAGGAAGAATGACATTGGTAGTTAACCTCAATAATCACGACTCATTTCCATTTTATGGGTCATTTTTCCTACTAACAAAGGATAGTTGAAAACACAAGTGTCGTTTAAAGACTGGAATTAAAATCGGAAGCCATCAGTTGGATGTTCAAAGAATCATGGTCAGAAGCCAGAGGCAGGTCTGCACAGGGTAGAGTTTGTGGCTCTGGAAGATGGTTGGGGTAAGAACGTATTATGAGAAGGGAATCAGCAGCAGGAAGTGGAAACAAATAACAAAATAGGAACATTTTGAAGCTGATTGACAGAAAATAATTGGGTTGTCTGACTGATGACAGAAACAATACCTGTTGTGAGGTGCTCCATTGGTCGATGGAGATGTGGGTGTTGGGAATGGTTATAACTATTGAGGGAGTTAGTCCTGCTTGTTCATCCTGTAATATAATTTCTGGATGGTTATTATATAACCATATAATAATTACAGCACGGAAACAGGCCATCTCGGCCCTTCTAGTCCGTGCTGAAAGCTTACTCTCACCTAATCCCACCGACCTGCACTCAGCCCATAACCCTCCATTCCTTTCCCGTCCATGTACCTATCCATTTTTTAAAAAATATCGAACCTGCTTCTACCACTTCTACTGGAAGCTCCTCCACACAGCTACCACTCTCTGAGTAAAGAAGTTCCCACTTGTGTTACCTCTAAACTTTTGCCCCCTAACTCTCAAATCATGTCCTCTTGTTTGAATCTCCCCGACTGTCAATGGAAAAAGTCTATCCGCATCAACTTCATCTATCTCCGTCATATTTTTAAATACCTCTATCAAGTCCCCACTCAATCTTCTATGCTCCAAAGAATAAAGACCTAACTTGTTCAACCTTTCTCTGTAACTTAGGTGCTGCAACCCACGTAACATTCTGGTAAATTTTCTCTGTACTCTATTATATTGACACCTTTCCTATAATTCGGTGAACAGAACTGTACACAGTACTCTAAATTCGGCTTGAACAATGCTTTGTATATTTTTAACATTACATCCCAACTGCTATACTCAATGCTCTGATTTATAAAGGCCAGCATACCAAAATCTTTCTTCACAACCCTATCCACATGAGATTCCACCTTCAGGGGACTATTCACCATCATTCTATTATCTATGCCCCACAGATCACTCTGTTCTACTACATTCTTCAATGTCTTACTGTTTACTATGTATGTCCTATTTTGATTAGACCTACCAAAATGTTGCACCTCACACATCAGCATTAACCTCCATCTGACATCTTTCTGTCCACTCTTCTAACTGGCTTAATTCTCTCTGCAAGCTTTAAAAACCTGCTTCATTATCCACAACGCCACCTATCTTAGTATCATCTGCATACTTTCTAATCCAATTTACCGCCCCATCATCCAGATCATTAATGTATATAACAAACAACATTAGACCCAGTACAGATCCCAGAGACACACCACTAGTCACCGGCCTCTAACCGGACAAACAATTATCCACCATTACTCTCCCATCTAGCCACTGATAAATCCATTTTACTACTTCAAAATTAATACCTAACGATTGAACCTTCCTAACTAACCTTCCATGTGGAATCATGTCAAAGGCCTTACTGAAGTCCATATAGACAACATCCACTGCTTTATCCTTGTCAACTTTCCTAGTAACCACTTCAAAAAGTTCAATATGTTTTATCAAACATGACCTTCCACACACAAATCCATGTTGACTGTTCCAAAACAGACCCTGTCTAATCAGATAGTTATATATACCATATCTAAGAATATTTTCCATTAATTTACCCACCACTGATGTCAAATTACAGGCCCATCATTGCTAGGTTTACTCTGAGATACCTTTTTAAACAATAGAACAACAATACGCCAATTCTCTGGCACCATCCCCCTTTCAAATGACATTAGGAATATTTTTGTCAGAGTCCCTGCTATTTCTACACTAACTTCCCTCAAGGTTCTAGGAAATATCCTATCAGGACCGGAGACTTGTCCACTTTTATATTCTTTAAAAGCTTTAGTACTTCCTCTTCGTTAATCATCTTAGTTTCCATAACTACCCTACTTGTTTCCCTTACCTTACACAATTCAATATAATTCTCCTAAGTGAATACTGATGAAAATAAAATTTTCAAAACCTCCCCCACTCCTTTTGGCTACACACATAGCTGTCCACTCTGATTCTCTAAGGGACCAATTTTATCCCTCATTATCCTTTTGCTATTAACTTAACTGTAGAAACCCTCTGGATTCATTTTCACCTTACTTGCCAAAGTAGCCTCATATCCTCTTTTAGCTTTTCTAATTTATTTTTACATTTTTACATTCTTTATATTAGATTCTTTTTATTCTTTATATTCCCCGAGCACCACAATTGCTCCATGCTGCCTATATTTATTATAGATCTCTCTCATTTTCCAAACCAAGTTTCCAATATCCCTTGAAAACCATGGCCCTCTCGAACTTTTAACCTTTCCATTCAACCTAATAGGAACATAAAGATTCTGTACCCTCAAAAATTCACCTTTAAATGACCCCCATTTCTCTATTATATCCTTCCCATTAACAAATTGTCCCAATCCACTCCTAAATCTTTTTGCATCTCCTGAAAGTTAGCCTTTCTCCAATCAAAAATCTCAACCCTGGTTTCAGTCCTATCCTTCTCCATAATTATTTTGGAACAAATGGTATTGTGATCACTGGACACTATGTGGTCCCCAACACATACCTCCGTCACCTGAGCTATCTCATTCCCAGCAGGAGATCCAACACTGCCACTTCTCTAGTTGGTATCTCTATGTATTGCTGCAAACAACTATCCTGCACACATTTTACAAACTCAAAACCATGCAGCCGTTTTACAGAATGGGCTTCCCAGTCTATGTGTGGAAAATTAAAATCTGCCACAATCACAACCTTGTGCTTACTACAAATAACTACTATCTCCTTACAAATTTGCTCATCCAATTCTCGCTCCCCATTAGGTGGTCTATAATACACCCATATAAGTGTTACTACACCTTTCCCATTCCTTAATTCCTCCCAAATAGTCCCCCTGGACGAGCCCTCTAATCTATCCAGTGAAAACACCGCCCTGATATTTTCTTGGACAAGCAATGCAACGCCTTCCCCTCTTGCCCCTCCGATTCTATCACACCTGAAGCAACGAAATCTAGGAATATTTAGTTGCCAATCACACCCCTTCTGCAAACATGTTTCACTAATAGCTACAACATCATATTTCCAGGTATCAATCCATGCTCTAACCTCATCCACCTTTCTTACAATGCTCCTAGCATTAAAATAAATGCATTTAAGAAACTCTCCACCTCTTCCTCTCTGCTTATCCCTAATGGTGCGCACAACTTTATTATCTTTTTGTTTTCCTTCTCCCCTACATCTTCGGTATGAACCCTCCTACATCAGGGAGGAAGTTCAAATCATATCTGTGTTAAATGTTTAACCATCACAGTAACTGAAGGCAGCTGCAGGTTCACGAGGGACTGTTACTGTCAAATTCTGCAGTTTTTACGGCTGCTCATCGCACCCAGGACTGAACCCTGGTCACTGAGCCTTGGAGGAGTCTGTAAGGCTGATGTTAGCCTTAAACTAGACTGGTGTTTAATATTGTGGATCTGTGAAAGATAGATCAGTTTTGTTTCAGGTACTTACTGTCTCCACTGCACTCACTATGGACGCTACAAAGTCCAGTCGGCCCATCTGGTTCCTGCCCATGTTTCTGTTCCATATCCGGATATCAAAATCTACCCCTGCCGTTCCCCTCTCACACTCCCTGAGGTGTCAGGTTGCAACTAGTCACCACTCCGTGGAATAGGAGATTTCCGTTGAATTTCACAGAATCATAGAAATCTATTTTCCTAAGCCCCATGTACCTATCTCAGAGTCTCTTAAAAGACCCTATTGTATCCGCCTCTACCACCATTGCTGACAGTGCATTCCACACAAACATACACCACTGTTTGCTTAAAAAAAAACCTTAGCTCTGATATCTCCTCTGTACCTACTTCCAAGCAGTTTAAACCTATTCCCCCTCGTGTTAGCCGTTTCAGCCTGGGAAAAAGCCTCTGGCTATCCACACGACCAATGCCTCTCATCATCTTATACACCCGCATGATTTTCTCCAGTCTGAATAAGACGATGAGCTCACTGTGGTTTTGACATTCCCTCCCCCCTTTCCTCCCCATCTCTCCTCTCCCTCTTCTCCCTCCCCCTCCGTCCTCTACCCTTTCCCCTCTCCCTCCCTCCCTCCCTCCCCCTATGTGTTTCACGTCACTGACCCGCCTCACTCAGGCACTCAACATGACACTCACAGTAAACGAACCTGCGGTCTCGTAACACAATGCACCTCTGAAGTCTGACAGCAGACTAGCGAGTGAATCTTCGATGGTGCAGAGTCAAAAACCAGAGAGTTGCCAGATTGAGTCAGGCTTTGGGGGTGCAAAGAGAGATGGGGTCCAGAGTTTACGAGGAGGAGGAATCAGAGCAGCTGGAATTGGCTACAAAAGAAAGATTAGAAGCACTTGGAAACTAGTTGATCGAAAAAAAGGGTGGGTTAATTTCTGCAAAATACTGGTGGAAATCAACAGACAGCAATTGTGAAGAGGAATAAAAAGACAACGTTTACACCGAGCCCTTTCAGCATGCCTAGCCTGTGTACTCCGCTGCTTAGTTGCTGCTTGAACTGCAGAGTTCCTCCAGCATTTTGTGTGTGTGCGTCTCTGTATTCCAAGCAACTGCAGAATCTCCTGTGTTTTATAACTGCATTTTACTTTGGCATTAGATACGCGTTGATATTGAGTATATTGCTTATGGGAGCCGCTTTCTGCGTTAAAACAGCTGCAGATTTTTCGATACACACGAAAAAAATAAGGTATGGACCTTGAACCGGTAACTGCTCAAATCTTTAATGGCACCGTGATTACCCATAGGGCCATGAGTTAAAAATTTCGCCGTCGTTGAGGCACCGATGAAATGCGCAGGCGTCAGGCTGAGGACGTCCCCGAGTGTCACGCATGCGCATAGTACACTGAAGGCCTTGAAAATGTCGGATGGAGGTAAGAGTGATTCTCCGTGTTTTTCTCTGAAACACCGACCAGAACGATTCCTGTGAAATCCGGACATCACAGTCCGCAATCCCGGGACAGTCCTGCTCTCTTCCCTCTCTCTCAGCCCCACGATCCGTACACGGGCCCCGGGGAGCTTCCGGCTGATGAGGGAATGGGAACCGATGGATCACTCAGACACAGCTGAGCTCCAGCTATCTAAATGCAAGGATTAGGAACTCGGGAGAAAGGGAACAAAATCTTTTACATCACCAGTTGAGAAATTCGCCTTTGTTCTACCTCCGATCACTGACAAGAGAAAATCTGCAGATGCTGGAAATCCAAGCAACACACACAAAATGCCGGAGGAACTCAGCATTAGTACTCTTTTCCGTAGATACTGCCCGGCCTGCTGAGTTCCTCCAGCATTTTGTGTGTGTTGCTTCCTCTACCTCCTCTTGTTCTGGACTTTTCAACCCGTGACGACATGTTTTGTACCATTCTCTCTGGAAGATAATGATATCAAACACCTTTGCCCTGGGCAACAAGTAGCTTTCACATCACAAATGTGCCAGACTCCAATGAGACAGACTACTGCCCTTCCCTTCATATTCATTGGGATTTCATTCACTGAGTTCACCACCGTCAGTCATTGGGGGAGACTTCAGGGGAAATATTTATGTACAATACAGAAACTGGTGATACCTGTGTGTATTGTGGTGATGCAAAAGTTGTTGGAGAGTTTACAAGAGGGAAGAATTGGAGTGATATTTGAAAATCTGACTTTTTAAAGCGTAATTTAGCAAGCAAACCACTTATGGACAAAGTGCAAAAGCACTGGAGAGAAAATCCTTCATTACCCGTTACAGGCCTGTGACATGGTGTGAGAGGGCAGATGAACTGGATCGAGCCCAGAGGAGATCACAGTTCTTACAGACAGTGTTTGCTGGCTGTTAAAATGAATACCTCTCTATATAAAATTCGCAGTGCACATGTCGTCACTGGGTAAAATAATGCACAGTACAAGATTTCTGTGCACACTGGTCATTACAAATTAGAGGGGACATTGGTGTGGAGAACTCCAGTGTCCCTGACACCCTCACCTACAAGATGTGCACCCAGCTGCACTTTGAGGAGTTGGAGCTGAAAATGGATGAATTTTGGATCATCCAGCAGTTGGAGGGGGTGATAGATATGACATGAAGAGAGGTGAGTTACACCCAAGGTGCAGGAGACAGGAAACTAGGTGAGAGACATGAAGGGGAATGAAGTTAAATAGCCATCGCGGAGTACTCTTGTTGCCATCCCACACAACAGCCAGGTGGGCCGCTTTACAAACTGTTGGGGAGGGAGGGATTACCTGGCAGAGGAAAGTCAAACGGGTGATAGGGGATTCATTAGTTAGGAGAACAGAACAGAGGGGATGAAAGGTCAGTTTTGATGGTGTCAAAAGGACCTGACAAGTGTGGTTTGGGATAGGCTGTTTTCTGGCAAAGCAGTACTTGGTAAGCGGGAGGCCTTCAGAAGAGACATTTTTGGGAGTGTAGAGTTCGTATGCTGAAAGGTAACTGGTGCAGGGAGCCTTGGTTTTCAAGAGATATTGAGGCCCCCGATATTTTGTTCCTCTAAATGCCTCAGACTGTTGGGTGCTACCAAGACTCATTAATGACAACAGTATCATAATTCCACTCCCGAGCTCATCGGACTTATTTTTTGTCGTCTTCTGTTGGTTTCTAAAAGCTTCCAATAGTTTTTGCTCTTTTGTTTGCCCTCTGTTTGACTTTTATGTTGGCTTTGGCTTCTCATTTCAGCCACAGCTGTGTCTTCCTACCTTTACAAAGCTTCCACTTCTTTGGGATGTATCCATCACTCAGCTCCTGAATTGCTCCCAGAAACTCCAGCCATTGTTGCTCTGTTGTCACTCCTATCTTTCCCTTCCAAGCAAGTTTAGCCAGCTTCTCCGTCACAGAAACATGGAGAAGTTCAGTATGGAAACAGGCTATTTGCCCAATCCAGTCAATGCCAAAGAAACATTTAAACTGTCTAATGCAACTAACTGCACCGGGACCATCGCCCGCCATACCCCTACCATCCAGGCTCCCATCCAAACTTCTTTTCAATGATGAAACCGAACTCATATTCACCACTTGTGCTGGCATCTCACTGCACGCTCTCACGACCATTTCAGAAAAGAGCTTTTCCAAATGTTCCCATTAAATTTTCACTTCCCCACTTACCCATGACCTATGGTTGTCATCGCACCCATCCTCAGTGGAAAAAGCTGCTTACCTGTACCCTACCTATACTGTCATAATGTTGTCTATTCCCAACAAATCCTCAAAGAAATGTATAATATCTTTGTTTATGTTTAGAGCCTTTTTCAGATGTATAGGATGATGAGGGACACTGATCGTGTGGATAGCCGGAGGTTTTTACCCCAGGGCTCAAATGGCTAACGTGAAGGGGTATAGTTTTAAGGTGCTTGAAAGTTGATACGGAGGGGATGTCAGGGGTAACTTTATTTACACTGAGAGTTGTGGGTGCATGGAACGGATTGCAGGCTACTTGTGTGAGAGTGTTTCAGTTACTGTGGGGCCAGGAACCCATGCAGCTCAGTGGGAACAGGGAACAATACCAACAGAGAGAGTCAAACTGAGCCAGGTCACAGATTGGAGATGGCAGAAATGCCCCATTCTTATAGAGACAGGAAGAGCATCAGAGAGTTTGATGGTCATTCCAGATACCAGCACTCTGCCCAGTCAGGAGGTGAATTCTCTCTCCGACTTGGGTTAAACTTCACTGTAACAGTGTGATGCCAGCTCCCACCTTGACACTCAAGTAATCTCATCTGAAATGTTGTCCTATATCCATTGATGGATTTTGTAAATCTTTTTACAGGTTAAAAATGGCAAGGAATTTGACTACGGGAATCTCAAACACAACACAGCAGTTTTGCTGTCTCTGTCCAGATATTTAAGAAGTGGAGCGAGGGATTCAATCGACCATCCTTCCTACTCAGACTGTGGGGAGGGATTTATTCGATCATCTGACCAACTGGCATGACCGTTAGTTTACATGGAGGGGAGCCCATTCATCTTCTCAGACAGTGGGAATGAATTCACTCGGTCATCTCAACTGAAGGTACATCAGCAAGTTCACACTGGGCAAGGCCATTCACCTGTCCTGTGAGTGAGAAGGGATTCAGTTGGTCTTCCCACCTGTGGACACACCAGTCAGTTCACCCTGGGCAGAGGCTGGTCAACTGCTGAATTTGTGGGGAAGGATTCACTCGGTCATCTGACCTAATGGCTCACCAGCGAGTTCACACTCGGGAGCGGCCATTCACCTGCTCAGACTGTGGGAAAGGATTCATTTCATCATATCAGTTACTGAGACACCAGTCAGTTCACACCGGAGTGTGGCTGTTCACCTGCTCAGACTGTGGGAAGCGATTCACTGAATTATCTCGACTGAAGATACATCAGCGAGTTCACTCCGGAGAGAGGCCATTCAACTGCTCAGACTGTGGGAAGGGATTCGCTCAGTCATCTCAACTGAAGGTACACCAAAGAATTCACACTGGGGAGAAGCCGTTCACCTGTTCGGACTGTGGCAAGGCATTCACTTCATCAGCTCACTTACTGAGACACCAGTCAGTTCACACTGGGGAGAGGCCATTCACCTGCTCAGACTGTGGGAAAGGATTCACTTCGTCATATAAGTTACTGAAACACCAGTCAGTTCACACTGGAGAGTGGCCATTCACCTGCTCATACTGCGGGAAGGGATTCTCCGAATTACCTCAACTTAAGGTACATCAGCGAGTTCACACCGGAGAGAGGCCATTCACCTGCTCAGACTGTGGGAAGGGATTTGCTTCGTCATCCCATCTGAAGATACATCAGCGAGTTCACACTGGAGAGAGGCCGTTCACCTGCTCAGACTGTGGGAAAGGATTCACTCAGACATCTCAACTGAAGGCACACCAGGGAGTTCACACCGGAGAGTGGGCAATCACCTGCTCGGACTGTGGGAAGGGATTTACTTGCTCATCCCATCTGAAGGTACATCAGCGAGTTCACACTGGAGAGAGGCCGTTCACCTGCTCAGACTGTGGGAAAGGATTCACTCAGACATCTCAACTGAAGGCACACCAGGGAGTTCACACCGGAGAGTGGGCAATCACCTGCTCGGACTGTGGAAAGGGATTCACTTCGTCATCCCATCTGAAGATACATCAGCGAGTTCACACTGGTGAGAGGCCGTTCACCTGCTCAGACTGTGGGAAGGGATTCATTTCATCATCCCATCTGAAGATACATCAGCGAGTTCACACTGGGGAGAGGCCGTTCACCTGCTCAGACTGTGGGAAGGGATTCACTTCATCATCCCATCTGAAGATACATCAGCGAGTTCACACTGGTGAGAGGCCGTTCACCTGCTCAGACTGTGGGAAGGGATTCACTTCATCATCCCATCTGAAGATACATCAGCGAGTTCACACTGGTGAGGGGCCGTTCACCTGCTCAGACTGTGGGAAAGGATTCACTCAGTCATCCATCCTAAAGGCACACCAGCGACTTCACACTGGGTAGAGACTGATCTGCTCAGACTTTGGGAAAAGATTCTCTCAGCCAAATCAACCAGTGTGCATCACTGAGTTCACACTGGGGAGAGGCCATTCACCGGCTGTGAATGTAGGAAGCGATTCACTCAGTCATCTAATCTTATGTAGCTCTCAGTTCTGCTGGCAGCTTAACAGAGGGGGTTATAGCCTGCCCACCCCAGTCTGGCCAAACTGAAGAATCTCGTTTGGGTGGATACTGAGTGATGTGTCCCCTTTCTGTGAACTGTCTCTTTAAAGTGCAAAGAGAACCGAGACTGACTTTGGACACGCTGTTGGATTTCTGCAGAAGTGCTGGGTTGCTATGGTGACCAGCTAATGTTTATGTTCTGTGTGGTTAAGCAAGGTCAGAATGATCCTCTACCAACACAGAACAAGCAAGCGACTTCTTACAGAGAGAGGGGGCGGAGCTACGTGATGGACAGATGGTGTTCAGCACAACGGTATTTAAACACACGTAACTGCTTTTCTCGCAGGGCACGCAGACGCTCAAAGGCTAGTGATGAAAGTTTCTGCTAGTTGGACATTCTTGTACCCACAAGGGTGGGATTTGAGGATTGATAAAGAAGAATCGATCTGTGGCTGTTAGTGCGTGTAAGAGCGACCCTGTGGGATCTACCGGTGAGTCTAACCCTTGCCTGGGTTGGGAGACTTTCTCTTGAAGAAGGTGCTCTTGAGTTGGTCACGTCTGGCTAACTTGGAAGATTTGATGGGCATTGGAAAAGGTCGACAACACCTGTTTACTTGGATTACATCTCCCTCACCCTCGCCCTCTCCTTCCCTCCCTCCATCCCCGTCCAATCTTGTGAACTAAATTGAATCTACCACATCATCGTAAGACTGGCGGTGCAGACCCGAGGGGCAGAATGGTCGACTTCTGCACCTATTTCCTATTGTCTATTGACTATATCGTTTACCACCTAGGTTTTGGATTTTATATACAGGTGGCTCCTGTTTTTCGGACGTTCGATTTACAACAGCTCACTGTTATGAAAGACCTACGTTAGTACCTGTTTTTTCTAACCAAATAGGATTTTCGCTTTTATGATAAAGATGATGCCTGCTTTATACGTGAGTTTACCCCGAGAAAGACTACCGTGACCGTGAAGCCTTGTGCGGCAGTTGTGTACGCATGCGTGCACGTGCCGATTTTTTTTCTCTCCAAATCAATTTCAGTTCACTATCTTCTGGATTTTCAGTGAAACTACACCGTACATACAATATTTCTACTTTATATAGTGTGTATACTTATCATATCATTCCTACTTTTACTATAGGTTAGTGTTATTTTAGGTTTTATGTGCTATTTGGTATGATTTGGTGGGTTATTCTTTGGGCCTGGGAACATCCACAATCTTTTCCCATTTAAATTAATGGTGATTGCTTCTTCGCTTCATGACATTTCGGCTTACAAATGGTTTCATAGGAACGCTCTAGCTTTAGATACAGGGGGAAACCTGTATTTACACCTATATATGCATAACATTGCTAACCCTTGGATTATCTGGTTTAAGTTCACTATTATTAGTAGTTACCACTAAAATAGTGTTTTTTCACTGCAAAACCCTACTCCCAAGTGTGTTCAATTGTTGCTGGTAGTTTTATAGGTTTGTGCCTGTGTGACACCTGAAGTAACAAATTGTACATGATATGTGATTACACTATTAAGATTTATAATTCTTACTTTGAATAAAGGGTCAGTAAAGAAAACAAAAAAAAATGAAAAGGGGCCCACTCTCTCCATTCACGTCTTCTCATCTCTCCCCAGCAAAAGGCCATGAAAATCTCTCTTCCAGACTCACAAGGAAGAACATTTCTGTCATTAGATAGCTTTGCACTCCAAAACCCTGTTATCTCAAGTCGTAACCTAAACATTGCTGCTGCAGAGTAACCATTACCTCAGCAGTGAAACATTACAGAGAGGCCATTACATCAGCAATGAATCCTTACAGTGTGTTACACTTGTGACACACTACCGGGTTCACACTGGGGAGAAAGTTTCAATAGGCTGCATGCTGGATATTAGTCCATCACCGTTGCTGAATGCAATTTTGGGAGTGACTGTCGGTGCTGAACCCTGCAATTATTGCTGCTGCTCACCACACCCAGTTCTGCACCATGGTCACTGGGCATTGGAGGAGTTTCTTCTGCTGCACATTCACCTTTAATGGAACTGCAGTTTAATATTCTGGATCTGAGACAAATAAACCAGTTCTATTTTAAACTCTGTCTTCCACTGACTAAATCTGCCTCAGCTATTCAATCGTTTCTCTCTAATTATGGTATCTCTGATATATGGTGTTTCCTTCATCCTACTGAGAGAGATTATTCTTTTTTTTTTCACATGTTCACCATACCTTTACTAGAATTGACTAGTTCTTACTCGACAATCAACTCATTCCATTTGTCTATTCTTGTGATTATCAGAGTATACTGATTTCTGACCATGCCCCAATTACTCTGTCCTTAAATTTTCCTGGCCTTCCTCAGAGGAATAAACACTGGCGGTTTGATTCAACTTTACTATCGGATGATGATTTTCTAAAAATTATCAAGGATCAGATAACCTTTTATTTCAACACCAATACATCACCTGAAGTGTCATCCCAGATTGTCTGGGATGCCATGAAAGCATATCTGAGGGGTCAAATAATCTCCTATACAGCAAATCTTAATAGAAAGTCCTGTGCAGATCGATTAGACCTCATTAATCAGATTAAAGAATTGGATCAACTCTATGCGCAAACTAAGAATCTTGAACTATACAAGAAACATGTAGAACTTCAAACTAAATTTAATCTTCTGTCCACTCAATCTGTCGAACGCCAACTTCTTGAAAGTAAGAGTCGTTTTTATATTCATGGTGACAAATCTGGTAAATTTCTAGCCAATCAGCTGAGGCATTCCAAAGCCAAGCAACATATTACAAGATCCGGAAGGAGAATGGAGATCCGATAGTAAAGTTGAATGGAGACCAGATCACTTAAAAATCAATGACGCATTTAAAAATTTCTTTTCTCGACTTTATTCCTCTGAATCTTTGAATGACAATATCTCTATTGATCATTTTTTAAATAATCTGAATATTCCTTCACTTTCATCTGATTTTAAAGCCAAACTTACTGCACCTATATAATTAGAAGAAATATATTCTGCATTGTCCTCAGGGAAATCTCCTGGACCCGATGGGTTCCCCGTAGAGTTTATAAATCATTTTCTTCACTTCCCTCCCCTCAGTTACTTTCAGTATTATCTGACTCGTTTAACTACAGCAAATTGCCACCCTCTTTCAATGAGGCTTCTATTATTCTTCTATTAAAAAAGGGTAAAGACACAACAGAGTGTTCCTCGTATAGGCTGATTTCATTGCTTAATGTTGATGTTAAAATCTTGGCCAAATATTTGGCTTATAGATTAGAAACTGTTATCCCCTCTATGATTTCTGATGATCAAACTGGTTTTATTAAAAACCGTCTTCCTTTTTTTAACATTCGGCATTTATTTAACATTTTATATTCACCTCCAACTGGGATTCCTGAATGTGTTATTTCCCTTGATGCGGAGAAAGCATTTGATCGTATAGAGTGGAACTACCTTTTTGCAGTTTTAGAAAAATTTGACTTCGGTCAAAGTTTTATCTCTTGGATCAAATTGCTGTATTTGTGTCCGACTGCCTCTGTTTTAACTAATTCTCAGAAATCCCAGTTATTTACCCTCAAACGTGGCACCCGTCAGGGATGACCTTCAAGCCCCTTTCTCTTTGATTTGGCTATAGAACCTTTGGCGATAGCTTTTCGAAACTGTCCTGAACTGACCGGGATTTGGAGAGGGGGTGTTGAGCATAAAGTTTCTCTTTATGCTGATGACTTATTACTTTTTCTTTCAAATCTACATCCTTGCCTCCAATGTTTTCACTTCTTGACCAGTTTAGCCAGTTCTCGGGATATAAACTTAATTTACATAAGAACGAAATTTTCCCAATTAATAAAGAAGCACAAGAATTAGCATTTCGTGATCTCCCCTTTAAAGTAGTCCACAATCAATTTACTTATCTTGGGATTATAGTCACAAGGAAGTTTAAAGATCTCTTTCGTGAAAAATTTGCCAATCTTTCTGTAACGTTCTCCTTCGGGTGTAACGAAACGCCGAATTTAACGTCCGGATAAACCACAGCCAATGCAAACCAGATCGCAGTAAGATTAACCATTTACTGTTCACTCTTCACATTAACATATGGTGAAAACTGTTGATAAAACAATACAAGATTGATACAGTATTTGTTCCTTCCTTAATATCACATTTCAAGTGTAAATACTTGCAAAGGTGACTATAACTACATTACACTAAGGTGCAGTATACAGGGAGAGTTTACCTGCTCCATTGACTACTTTAAATACACTTCCATGCAAACTATCCGCGACTCTTTAACTAACGAAAGCATAAACATTATCTACCGTCGTTACCTCTAACAGGATCAGCATTAACATCTTAGTTCAATATATCGATTATCTATTAACTTACAGCGTTGCTCTCACTGTGATTTCTCATGCCTGCAAACTACTTCTGCTCAGGTGAGCCTCGTGGAAAGCCCCCACCCTCGCGCTAATTTCAAACCGGTGTTTTCCCACAAGACGCAGCGAAACCGGATGTGACGTCATCGCATGCCGATATATTTTACATGCAATGAATATACTTTAAACACTTCTAATTCTAACTAGAAAATACTATTGAATGAATTACTAAGCGAAAATATTATAAACTAAATAACTGTCGTAAAGACAGCACACTCCCCGCTTGACCTTCGTAAGGT
This sequence comes from Hypanus sabinus, assembly GCF_030144855.1. Lineage (NCBI taxonomy): Eukaryota > Metazoa > Chordata > Chondrichthyes > Myliobatiformes > Dasyatidae > Hypanus > Hypanus sabinus. The sequence continues at coordinate 163,985 of NW_026779325.1, read as the reverse complement.
CACAATGAGCAGAGTACAAAACTTAGTCTCTTAATCAGTCATTGGGTAGAAGTAGAATAACTTCTGTAACTGACCTTTGGTAAATTTTCACATCGCCTTGGTCGGTAGTCTTCAATTCGATCTTCCTGACATGTCCATCCTCGCTAGGGAATGTAGCAGTGATTCTGGCCATTGGCCAGCTGTTGCGGGTGATCTGCTTGTCCCTGAGCAGGACTAGGTCTCCGACTTGAAGATTCCTGCGGGGTTCTGTCCACTTTCGTCTCTGTTGCAACGAGGGTAGATATTCCTGTCTCCAGCGGGACCAGAACTGATTTGCCAGAGCCTGGACTTGTCTCCATTGCTTTGTGTACAAATCCTTGTCTGAGAAGTCTCCTGGTGGAGGAGGTGCTCCTGCCTTCTGCGTAAGGAGCGTTGATGGCGAAAGTATAAAGGGGTTTTCTGGGTCAGAAGACACAGGTAGGAATGATTGTGCGTTTATAATGGCTGTGACCTCTGCCATTAGGGTGCACAGTACCTCGTGAGCCAATCGGGTGTGTTGCTGCATCTCAGGTTTCCTTTTCCGGGTTTTCCGTAAGGACGTGAACCGTTTGACTGCCTGCTCTTTGTTATCTGGTGAGCGCTGGCGTGGTTCTCTGATTGGCAATGGGGCAATCCCATTATTTGCTTCATCTCTGAAGACCTTGGTGTCTTCGGTTTTTAAAGAAATGGTATCTTGAGCTGATTGTGCAAGTTTGTCGTCATACTTCGTTAGAGCGAAGACTGACTGGCCCAGCGACTCGTCGCTTGCCTCGCGCTTGTTAACGCCTTGTTGTGCTTCCTTGATGCACGGGACACTCGGGCAGGGTTGAAAGATTGAATGGCGGCCACTCTCTAGCACATTGGTCTTGAGTGTGTTAACCATCGGTTTGTGTACATCACCGAGACACACCTCTCCTATCACCACCCAGCCCAGATCCAGACGTTGCGCGAAGGGGGCGTTGAGTGGTCCATTGATCTGCTGCCTAACCTTGTGTACCTGGATAACATCTCTTCCTAATAGCAGGAGTATTTCCGCTTTCGGATCCAGTTCTGGGATGTGTTTGGCGATGTGGTGGAGATGCGGCTGGTGTAGCACCGCACTTGGTGTCGGGATCCCAGCGCGGTTATTCATGATTTCATTGCACTCTAAGAGCGGAGGGAGACAGATGACGACTTTACCATCCAGGGACTCGATCTGGATGCCTTCTGCCTTCCTTCCTTGGGTTTTCATGTTGCCTGAGCAAGTTTTGAGGTAGTATGGGAACCGCTCACTCTCAATGTTGAACAATTTAAAGAACTCTGGACTGACTAGTGAACGATTGCTCTGATCGTCCAGAATCACATAGGCTTTGATGGCCTTGTCTTTGGCTCCTTTAGGGTACACCTTAGTGAGGCAGATCTTGGAACAAGAACGACTTGACTGAGCTTGACCGCAAACTTCTGTACAGTTCGTGCTGACAGCTATTGACCTAGAATGAGCCTCTCCCTCCCCGCAGTCCTGTTGTGGGGGTGAAGGAGCGCTCTCGGTTTGTGGTGACAGGTCGGGATGCATGGCCTCGACGTGATCTGGGCTGCCACATTCCGGACACTTCACGGCGATCGTACACTCTCTGGCGAGGTGAGAGGTTGAGGAACAGCATCTAAAACATATTCTTTTCTCCTTGAGAAGAGCCGTCCTCTCTTCAAGGGGTTTTTCCCTAAACATTCTGCATGCTTTCAGGGGGTGAGGTTTGTTATGCAATGGACAATACTTGCCAGGGTCGTTGTTAGTCGTAAGGGCTTCGGTCTTGAGCACTGACACGGGTTTATCAATGTTGAAAACATTCGAAACGGATCTGCCTGGCTTGGTGTAAATCGAACTGCTTCCTGGACCTACAAGGCTAGGGTCGTTTCGCCTCTTCGCCTCCTTGCACACAAACCTAGTGAGGAGCTCAAAGGGAGGAAATCGACCATCGTGGTCTTCCTTGTACTCTGAGGCAACAGTCAGCCACTTGTCCTGCAGCCCAAATGGAAGTTTGTCCACAATTGGTCTAATCCCGGATGGAGTATCTAGGAATACTAAACCAGCCGAATAGCCATCTTCTTTGGCGCCTTGGATCTCCATGAGTAAATCTCCGAATTCTCTTAACTTAAAGTGATCTTTGGCTGACACCTTAGGAAAGTTTTCCAGATGTCGATATAGCGCCGCTTCAATAATGTCGGGGGCCCCATATCTCTCCCAAAGTCTCTCCCACGCTTCGCTTAAGGCTAGCTCAGGTTTGTTGATGTACACTGAACGCATGCGTCTCACCTGGTCGCGTGATTCTTTTCCCAGCCATTTCGCCATAAGGTCCAACCTTTGGGTTGCACTGAGCTGGACCCCGTCAATCACGTTGGTGAATGTGGAGAGCCAAGCACGGTAATTTTCGGGTTTATCGTCAAACTGGTACAGTCCCGAAGTGACGAGATCCCGTCGTGCTAAATACTGCAGCGTGGGATCGGCTGCAAGCGGCATGCGGGCTGGAGAAGTACGTTGGCGCCTATATGACTGAGAACGCACGTTTCTCATGGAATTTGCCATCCTGGATTCAACCTCCGCGTCTCTTCGCATCGAACTTTGTAACTTTGGTGTCAAAGTATATCGGTTGTCAGCTCTTTCATTCTTGACTTCATCGCGGGGCCGCGAGGGTAAATTCTCTTCCTCGTAGCTGGGGAAGTTATCGAATAGGTATGGAGAGGGGAGACGAGCCTGCCTGTCTGCTTGATATTGTACATAGTCGTTCGTGCGTTCCAGTCTGGTCCTTTCCAAAGCAGAACTTGTTTCGGTCAGATCACGCGACCCTTCAGCTTCTTCTATGTACTCTGCTTCCACCCTGGCAGCTTCTCCTTCTCCTTCTAGCTGCAGCACATGCAACTCTGTCGATATTTTTGTCATTTCCAACTGGGTTTCGGCTTCTCTGGCGGCCTCTTCTCTTTGTCTGGCAGCCTCTTCTCTTTGTCTGGCAGCCTCTTCTCTTTGTCTGGCAGCCTCTTCTCTTTGTCTGGCAGCCTCTTCTCTTTGTCTGGCAGCCTCTTCTCTTTGTCTGGCGGCCCTTTCGGCTTCTTTGGTGGCCAGTTTCATTTTCAAAACTGCCTCTTGTTTGGCGTAATGCAGTCGCACCTTGGCGGCTTCTGCCTTGGCTCTTGCCTGTGTGGACTTACTTGATGTCGTTCTACTGCCCTTGTCGCTGGGCGCCATCGACTTGATCCCGGATCGAGCGGACATTGCAGCACTTGGAACACCTGATAACGCCTGGGTAGGCTTACTTGATGTCGGTTTACTGCCCTTGTCGCTGGGCGGCGTCGACTTGATGCTGGATTGAGCTGACATTGCAGCACTTGAAACACCTGATAATGCCGCTTTTTCACTGTAACGTTCTCCTTCGGGTGTAACGAAACGCCGAATTTAACGTCCGGATAAACCACAGCCAATGCAAACCAGATCGCAGTAAGATTAACCATTTACTGTTCACTCTTCACATTAACATATGGTGAAAACTGTTGATAAAACAATACAAGATTGATACAGTATTTGTTCCTTCCTTAATATCACATTTCAAGTGTAAATACTTGCAAAGGTGACTATAACTACATTACACTAAGGTGCAGTATACAGGGAGAGTTTACCTGCTCCATTGACTACTTTAAATACACTTCCATGCAAACTATCCGCGACTCTTTAACTAACGAAAGCATAAACATTATCTACCGTCGTTACCTCTAACAGGATCAGCATTAACATCTTAGTTCAATATATCGATTATCTATTAACTTACAGCGTTGCTCTCACTGTGATTTCTCATGCCTGCAAACTACTTCTGCTCAGGTGAGCCTCGTGGAAAGCCCCCACCCTCGCGCTAATTTCAAACCGGTGTTTTCCCACAAGACGCAGCGAAACCGGATGTGACGTCATCGCATGCCGATATATTTTACATGCAATGAATATACTTTAAACACTTCTAATTCTAACTAGAAAATACTATTGAATGAATTACTAAGCGAAAATATTATAAACTAAATAACTGTCGTAAAGACAGCACACTTTCATATACTATTAAACAGAGTCTGTTACAATGGTCACCTCTATTTATCTCTTTGGTAGGTCATATTAATGTTGTTAAAATGTATGTTCTCCCTAAACTTTTATATTTATTTCAATCAATCCCAATTTTTATTCCTAAATCCTTGTTTGATTTCTTAGACTCTATTATTTTGTCATATCTGTGGAAGAATAACTGCTTTAGAATTAACAAAGTTTATCTCCAAAAATCTAAAGAAGAAGGTGGCATGGCTTTACCTAACTTTCGTTTATATTATTGGGCAGCCAATATACATGGTGCTACCTTTTGGTCTTTTTTCCATGGCCAACCCGAGTGCCCTAACTGGGTGGCGATGGAGTTGAGCTCCACTTAAGAATTATCTATCTCTGCACTTCTCGGCTTCGTACTCCCTAGTAGTTTGTCCAGATTAGTAGTTAATCCTCTTGTCAGACACATTTTGCGTATATGGGCTCAGTTTAGGAAATTTTATTGGTTCCATGGTTTTTCCTTTTCTAGCCCTATCTGACATAATCACCTTTTTTTACCTACTACGTATGACTCAGCATTCCATGATTGGTATAGGAAGGGCATTAGACATTTTGAAGATCTTTTTATTGATAATCGCTTGGCCTTTTTTCAACAGCTCTCTGCTAATTTTAATATGCCTAATGCTAATTTTTTTTTTAGATATCTCCAAATTAGACTCTTTATTACTCCTTTAATCCCTCCCTGAAATGTCTGAGAAAAATGTTATGGACTTATTTCTTTCTATTAATCCACTAGGTAAAGGTTTAATATCATTTATTCGTGATAAATTAGCAGCCCTACGACGTGCCCCTGTGGATAAAATTAAAACGGCATGGGAGCATGATTTAAGTACCTCCTTATCCGATGACTTGGGACTCGATTCTCAAATCGGTTAACTCAACCTCTCTGTGTGCTCGCCATTGCCTTTTATAGTTTAAGATTGTTCATAGAGCCCATATGTCTAAATCCAAATAATCTCGGTTTTACTCCAACATTAGTCCGCTTTGTGATAAATGCAAAAGGGGCGAGGCCTCTCTCATTCATATGTACTGGCTTTGTCCTAGCTTGGAGAAATTTTGGAAAGATGTCTTCATAACGTTATCGTATATTCTGAAACACCACCAAGAACCTAACCCTTTAATTACCTTGTTTGGTTTCTGGGGTGAGACAGATTTACGTCTGAGTTTGATGAAGTGTCGAATATTATCTTTTGCCTCTCTCCTGGCTATGCGTTTAATCTTCCTTAGATGGAGAGATGTTGCCCCGCCCACACATGCTCAATGGCTTAACGATATTATGGCCTAAGCAGACCTTGAAAAAAAATTCATTATTTAGTCCTTAATTCGGATTTGAAGTTCCATAAGGTCTGGGGACCTTTTATTGAGTACTTTCATAACCTTCCTCTTGACTAAGGTTTTTTTCTCGGTCCATTGCTTTCAGCTTTTTTTTTGAAGTAGGCATTAATACCTTCTGTTGCTAAGTGTATTCACAGTTCGGGGGTTTGATTGTCCTGATTTATATTCTCTATATTGTGTTGTGGTTGGTCTGGAGTTTTTTTTTTGTTGCGGGGCTTGGGGAGGTTACTAATTTTACATGTCTTCAATTTGGCTGCTTTCTCAATTATCTTTCTTCGTATCATATTATTATTGTATGTTTATTTTTGCACTGTATCAATGTTCTTCAAAAAACTAATAAATTTTTTTTTTATTTGGTACATAGTGAATTTATAACACAACTGGTGTACTCAGGCCTGCTGAACCCGGCCAGTGAATCTGTTCCACATCAGTCCATCTAAATCCCCCCCCCCCCATGTTGTTTCCCTTGAATTCTCTGCAGACTGAGGAAGTCGAGATGACTGCAGTTCTAATCTCTGGGCTGATGAAGAATGACATTGTTCGTTAACCTCCTTAATCACAACTTATTTCCACATTATGACTCATTTTCCCTGCTTTTAAAGGGTTGTTGTTGGAAACACCACTGTCCTCTAAAGACTTAAATTGGAATGGGAACCCATAAGTTGGATGTTCAAAGGAGCAGGGTCAGAAACCAGAGGCGGGTCTGCACAGGGCAGAGTTTGGGACTCTGGACGATGGATCGGCTAAGAACGTATGATGAGGAAAAAGGATTCAACAGTGGGGCGTGGCAATGGATGACAGAGTAGCAACATGTGGACGCTAATTGGCAGACGAAATAACTTGGTTATTTGACTGACGAAAAATGCCTGTGGTGAGGGGCCCCATTGGTCGAGGCACATGTGTGTGTTGAGAATGGTTATACCTATTGAGGGAGTTATTCCTGCTTGTTTATCCTGTAATATTATATCTGAATGGTTATTTGAGATGATCCTATCTGAAACAATGTATTGATTATCATATAATTTGTGAGATTATGTCCTTAACTGAATCAGGCTTGAAGTCATGGTGCCTTAATGAAGTTACCGTGGTCATTCATCAGTTTGTGTTTTAAAGCAAGATTTTGGTGAATGATTTTTGCCACTTGATTTTACTTGCATAATTAATCAGATTGAGTTCAACTACTGCAGGATCCTGGAATGTGTTGGATTGTGTCTGGTTTCTCTTGGCATTTTCTGCATTTAGTGTCTTGTTTGCTTGTATTGCATGTATTTCAGATTTTTTTCTTTTTCTTAAACACCTTGTACTGTATTTCCGCAAGGAACTCCTCTGTTTCTGGGAAGAGGTCTCCAACTCTCAGTCAGGTGCTCGGTGCTTCCTTGTCACCATCGAGTCTTCTCAGATCGTTGGGATGTCTCCCATGGAGGGTCATACTCGTTCCACTGGTTCATGTTTTCTTCCAGAGTGATGATTCAATTTTCTGAGTTGGCCTCTCATTTAAGTTTTCTGCTCTGTATTTCTTATCACGATTGCATATACACACATGGAGTGCTGAATCCAGTTCATTTTTGATGAAAATACATATAACTAGAAGCTTAATCTGACTGTTGTGTGATTTCGTTTTATTTCATGTGTGTTATTTCTCTTCCTCGCCCTGTCCAAGGTAGTGTTAATCTAAGTGGGTTTGAGTGTAAATGGTCTTTTCTTTCTTAAGTTCTTGTTTATCATTCTAAATTTTACTGATTGAAATGGGACCAAGATATTTTTAATTAAAAAAAATTCAATGTCGGTATTGATGAAAATGTTTATTGCCTGTATTGTATTTGTTAATTATTGAGCTCTATTTGGTAGTTTTTTTAAAGCCTTGGACTAAATTTTGTCAAAGGTTTTCCCTATTCCGCACTACTTTCTATTTTCTTTGCTTGTTGATATTCCAGATACGAGGGTATCAAGAGTCCCGGTGAAGGGTCTTGGCCTGAAATGTTGATTCCCATCCATAGATGCTGCCTCACATGCTGAGCTCCTCCAGCACTTTGTGTGTAGTTCTCTAGATTTCTAGCATCTGCAGGTCCTCTTGTTTCCCAGATACCTATGTTTCTTGAAAGAACAAGCCAAGAACAAGCGAGTAGTGGGGTTCTGTGGCTCTGTTGGTGAAATATTAAATAAAATCATTAGCAAGAGGTAGTAAAGGGTTGGAAGGTGTAGAATCTGTGGGTAGCATTAAGGAACAGCAAATGTTAAGAAAAACCCTGATGGGAATTGTGCAGAGACTTCCAAACAATAGTAAGAATGAGGTCCACAAATTACAATGGGAAATAGAAAATGTGTGCCATACGGGCGATGTTACCAGAGTCATGGGGGATTGTCATTCAGGTGATTAGCAAAAATTAGGATGGTATTGGTCTCAAGAGGAGGAATTCCTGGAATGCCTACGAGATGGTTTTTTAGAGCAGCTCGTGGTTGAGCCCGCTTGGGGATCAGATATACTGGATTATTGTAATGAACTGGAATTAGTTAGGTCATTTAAGTCCAAAGAACCCTTAGGGGTAAGTGCTCTTAATATGATCAAATTCACCCCGACATTAGAGAAGGAGAAGCTAAAGTCAGATATGGAATAAAGAGTATTAGAGAGGCATGAGATTAAAAATTGGTCAAAATTGATTTTAAAAGAACATTGGCAGGGACGAAAACAGAACAGCAATGGCTGGAATTTCTGAAAGCAATTTGGAAGGCACAGGATATATACAGGGGCATACAAAAGTTTGGGCACCTCGGTCAAAATTTCTATTCCTGTGAATAGCTAAGCGAGTAAAAGATGACCTGATTACAAAAGGCATAAAGTTAAAGATGACACATTTCTTTAATATTTTAAGAAAGATTACATTTTTAGTTCCATCTTTTACAATCTCAAAATAATAAACAAGAAAAAAGGCCAGAAGCAAAAGTTTGTGTGCCCTGCATTGTCAGTACTGAGTAACACCCCCTTTGGCAAGTATCACAGCTTGTAAACACTTTCTGTAGCCAGCCAAGAGTCTTTCGGTTCTTGTTTGGGTAAATGTCTGGGTTCAGTCATAAGTAGCAAAGTACTGACTATGGAAATTACAAATCAGAATATTATTAGAGTCACAGAGAGCAGCAGCTCAGAAACAGGCCGCTTGGCCCTTCTAGTCCATGCCGACCTGTTTTTGTTGTTGCTGCCCAGTTCCAGCTACCTGCAGCAGAGCCTCCATACACCTCCCATCCACGTCCTCACACAAATTCCTTTTTAGTGTCTAAATCAAACCCACATCCTCCACTTCCACTGGCAGCTCATTCCACACTCTCACCAACCTCTAAGTGAAGAATTCCCCTTCAGATTCCCCAAAAATAATTCACTTTCACCCTGAACATATGTCCAGTGTCAGGGTGAGAGGGAGGACGGGGCAGAGAGGGAAGACGGTAAGGTGAGTGTGTGGTCAAATGCAGAGAAGAAAACAGAGCAGAGAGTTTATACTGAATATCTTTCAGAAAAAGTAATTGAACTTGCTGCAAACCTACTCTCCATATCCTGTACATTCTTAACCAAATTATTGATCTAGATGACAATAATGGTTGATGTTCAAAGTAAATGTTTTTATCAGAGTACATATATGTCACCACGTACAACCCTGAGATTGTTTTTCCTACTGGAATGCTTAGCAAATCTATAGAATAGTAACAGGATCAATGAAAGATCAAGTGGAGCATAGAATTCAACAAACTGCAAATGCAAATATAATTAAATATGAATGAATAATGAGAGCAATGTGGTGTAACCCTGGGGCGCCTCACTAGGCCCGGGCCTCAAGTCCAATAAACAGCCTCCCACCATCACTCTCTGCTTCCTACCATCAAGACAACTGTGCATCCAATTATCCAGCTTCCCTGGATCCCATGTGATCTGACTTTCCACAGGAACTTACCATGCTGAACCGTATGAAAGGCCTCACTGATGCCCATATCAGCCACGATCCTGGGACAGAGATGTCACCGATCAGAGGGCAAGGATTTAAGCAGAGGATGTAGAGGTTTAGAGGGATCTGAGGGGGAGATTTCTCACTCAGAGGGTAGCTGAAATCAGGAACTCACTGCCCGAGGTGGTGGTGGAGGCAGGTCCCTTCACAACATTTACGAAGTGGATGAGCATTGAAACTGCCGAGATACAGTCGGCTGTGAACCAAGTGCTGATAAATAGGACCAGTGTAGACAGTGAGTGGATGGTCAGAACAGGTATGGCTGGCCAAAGGCCTGTTTCCGTGCTGTGTGATCCACCGCTCCGGACATGGTAAATTAACGATGGTGGCACCGCAAGGCATTGATTTCAAAACTCCACACCCCTCTCCAACCTGAAATAAACCAGACTGCACCCCTTTGTCACCACTGGGAGTATCTTTTTCTGTCAAGGTAACATCGAGATTGATCACTTCTGCTAAACAACTGGCAATTGATGAAGTTCCTGTGTCTTCTTCCATTAATGTTGCAGCCTTACAGCAAAACTAACCCTCTCACTGTGTCAGAATCAGTGATTAAATCCGGCCCCAAACACTGTGATTTCACCCCTGCACATTGTACCTTGAACCATCTCACTGTGGGTCTGATGGAGACACAACCGCTGTGATCACATCTCCCCTGCTTCTGGCAATTCAAATACCCTCAGAATGGTTTTCTGATTCAGTCTGAAGGTTATGGTACATTCAGCTCGTCGTCAGACCTGACAAACCATGTCTTCCCACAGCTGGTTCCACCTGTTGGTGTGTCCTCTTTCCTCCACCTCCAGGGAAGCTGCATCTCCACACAAACTCCTCACTTGAGACGACTGTCTGTACCCGTGACATAGGAAATCACATCTCTGTCACTCTCCTGATACCGTGTCTGACCTGCTCACCGGGTCTCCTCCCTCAACAAGCTCCTTCCTCAGTCACTATCTGTGAGATTATATAAAAACACAATTACTGTAAAACGATCTATCAGACAGCTCCTGTATCCCTCCACCGTGGACGACGGTTTGCTGATTAAAACTCTCTCTCCTCAGCCCCTTCGCTATTCCCTTTCCCTTTAGAAAACTCCAGATATGCCAGCTGATCCGAATCCACTGTGAGGACATTTATATCTCACAGGAGGATGTAGAAACCCGTGTTGTTCTCTGATACAGAGGTCACTGACACCCCACCACCATCCCAGTCTGCACCAACAGCCCCCATGTCGCTCTTCCAGACACTGGGGCTTTGTAACAAACACAATGTTAACAGCAAGATTAAACAGCGATTCGTTTGAAGAGAGAATTGCTGCTTCCTGAAAGGACACGCGAGCGTCCGATACAACGGAGCAGATCCTCCCCTGTTTACAACTTTATTTGATCCGGGTCACGGAACGTTCGATCATCCCACTTTCTCACAACAGCAACCCCACCCACCCCCGTCCCCGACTATGGTCCCACACCTTCCATGCACTCACCCCACGGCCAAGTACACACACAACCTCTACCCACGCACACACAGACAGATCCCCTTCACCCCAATCCCCCTCCAAGCCCGGGAACCACAACTAACTGATCCCACAGCCCGGACTCGGGTGCAAAGCTAAAACCGGGGCTGCGGGATCGGGGGAGCCCGGAGCCTCCAGCCGTCCGGCAGAGCTCGTTCCCGACACTTTTCATAGAAACATGGAAAACCGACAGCACAATACAGGCCCTTCGGCCTACCAAGTTGAAATTCCACGCCAACCGGCCCCGATTTCCACAAACCCAAAATCAGACACTTCTTCAGCACCAGCCGTGGCCGGAGGCGGGAGGGACAACGGAGAGTTAAATCACAAACACGACAAAGTCGTGATGCTGGAAATTCAGAGCAACACAAACAAAATGCTGGCGGAACTCAGCAGGCCGGGCAGCATCTATCAGAGAGAAAAATCACACTCCCACCCCACCACCCGCATAAAAAAACGGCATTGCGATCATCAACCCCCAGACCCACCCCTCCTGCACAAAAGGGAATATTATCATCGATCACCCGCCCCCATAAAAAAACCCTACCCCGCACAACTGCGGAGGATGCGGTGTCACCAGTGTGGGGGCGGCCGCATCGGGAGCAGCGGACACAACAGGCGACCCCGGAAGATTCACAGGTGAAGTGTCGCCTCACCTGGAAGGATGTTTGGACAACGGAGAGAGTTTGACCGTCCGGGCCTGTCACTGTGACACCCCGAACTCCACATCAAATCCGTCCAAACGAATCTGGGCGAACTTTAATGACCAATAAATATAATTCCTCTCAGCGATCAGCTGTCTGAGTGATTCCCTGACTCTGAGAGGAAGGGGTATCTATGGTCCACACTGTCAGGGTGTTGAGTTTACCAGGAGACAAAGACTGCAGGGACGAGAGGTTTTCTGTTGACTAATACACTCTGTGTAGACCCCGCTGGCAATTCTGGTGTTGTGACCCGAATCGAGACAAACACCACGCTGCCCACTCCACCAACAACACGGCACCGCCGGACACATAACAGGGGACTTTACATCCCACAACCCTGGATTCAGTGATGAAACCCGTGATTAATGTTGTCCCACCGAAATCATAAGAAACGTCCATTAATGTGCTTTAAATACGAGCGCTCTTCCGCAGGTGACGTCGGACACACCCCACACGCGTCTGACGTCACACACGGGCTCCCCACAGCGGGATCTGCCCTCAGGTGCGCGGCGTTTTACGTCATCCCGCGGAGGGAGGGAGGGGGGGGGGATTTTATTGAAAAGGTGAAGATGGTGTGAGAGGGGGCGGACAGGATGTTTGTCCCGGTGCGGACGGGGAGGGCTCATCTGTTGAAATGTCTGAGCCCACGGTGGTGTTGAGCAGAGGGATTCACCACCTTGGGGGCAAACACCAGCCGACTGTTGCCCTGCAAGCGGGGCTGATGTTCAGGACAAAGTGACAATTATTTGTGCTTTGTTGAGATTGTACCTGGAATATGGTGTAAAATCCCGCTCCCCATACTAACACGGGTTATACAGACCAAAGAACAAACTGCCGGAGGAACTCAGTGGGTCGGACAGCAACTGTGGAGGGAAATGGACCGTCAACATTTCGGGCCGAGATCCTCCCTCTGAAGTGAGAGTGGACGGGAAATAGTCAGAGAAAAGTGGTGAGGGGTGGGGATGGGGCAAGAGCTGGGGAGTGAGGGGGGATCCAGGTGAGGGGGGTGGTGGGAAGGTGGAAATAGTGACAGGGGTGGGAGGTGAGGGGTTGGGGCAACACGGGACTGCAGCGGATGGAAATTAATTCCATAGAGGATTAACAAAGAGGTTAGAGAGTATTTGTTATAGAGAGGGCAATGAAGATTCACCAGACTGATCCCTGCAGTGGTGGGGTCATCATACGAAGAAAGATCAAATGTGATAACCCTTTCATTTAGAGAATCGAGGTCTGAGAGGAGAACACATTGAAATGCACAACATCATTACTGGTTGAACCAGGGATCCCAGTCTCTGAAACAGGAATGGACTGTCCGGGACTGAGATGTCTCCACTCCGAGGGTGGTGAATGTCTGTAAATCCTATTGAGAAATATACCTGACATAATCACAATATATACCTGAAATATAATCACTATGTGTAGCTATTTACTATACAATGTAATCACTCTTGTGTACCGAATATTACTATGTATTATTTTACTAGACACATTTTGCTATGTATTTTTTACTAGATACCTTGTATTCTCTTAGCTACATACTGTGGCAGTTAAAGAACACCTGTTTCGCATTAGCAACACTAATGAGCAGAAATGTACATATATACAACAGCATGGCTTCTGAAGAGATAACAGGGAGGATGGTATGAGCAGGAAATGTGAGGGAGGTTAAGGGAGGCTGACTGAGAAACAACCGTGGCCAGGAATGAGGCACAAGATGTGAACTGGAAAGAAATACTGGTGGCGCACCGAGAGCTGGGCAAGAGCGTTTGATTAGTTCATGTATAGATGATATGCAACTAAAAATTGATTGGGTATGGTGATGAAACCGAAATGTAACTGAGATAAGAAATTACTATAAAGAATGTTGTACACCGGAGCTCGGCGGGCTTTCGGTGACAAGATCATTGATTGCCTCAGCCTTTGTTTTCAAATAAAGGTTTAAACATCTCGAAGAACTGTCTGCGTCTCCTGTTCATATCATGTAACCACAACAATCCCCACCACAGAGAGCGGTGGAGACTCAGTGATCGTCCTCACGTACAAAAGAGGCCGGCAGATGTGTGGAGACCGAAGGGATCGAGGAAATGACGATCGGGCAGAAACATGTGGCTGAGATGGAAGAGCAGCCGCCATCTTGCTGACGGTTAGAGGGGCTGAATGGCCACATCCTGCTGTTTCTCACTTGATGTTTCAGTGTTCCTGTTGAATGAAGCCAGAGGAATGTAAATAGAAATAAGTGTTTATGAACATAGACTGATTTAAATGAAACCCGCACATTTCCGGGGTGGTTCTGAATTGTGTGTCGGGACGGGATGGGAATCGAAATTATAACTCTGAGAACTCTATGACCTGGGGGTGGCTGAAAAGGGATCGGGGAAGATATGGAGGGAAAAACTAAATACTTGTCTGATGGAAATAATATAGGGAAATAATGAAATATTTTGGGAAATGCGGCGGTGGGTAGGGCAATATGTGAAGGGGGAAGAAACAGTCACCGAGTCACGTGATCATGTTTCACCGCAGATCGGTAGCATCTGCGGGTTTGATTCCGATGCTCCGCCCAACGCCCGTGACGCAATGAGCACAATGCGCATGCTCACAGTCCCGGGAAAGGCAGTGTTGATTTTTCGTTCTTTGTGAAAGTTGGTTGGCGGTGTGTTCGGGATTGGGAGGGGGTTCTCGCCCCTTTGGACGGGGAGCCGGAGGCGGATTATTCTCTGTGGGGCAACACCAACAATTTTCCTTCGGTGAGTATTGAAGCCGGTTCCGAGCGGGGAAGTCTGACGGTGGGTAGTGAGTTAACTTTCCAGAACTCAAGCAAGATAAAGCCTGCAGATGTTGGGAATGGGAGCAAAGCGCACAAAATGCTGGAGGAACTCAGCAGGCCGGGCAGCATCTAGGGGAAGAATACAGTCGGCATTAGCAGCCGAAACCCTTCGGCTGGACTGGAGAATAAAACGTGGGGGTGGGGAGGGAGAGAGAAACACAAGGTGATCGGTGCAACCTGATGGGGGAGGGGATGAACTTTCCCGAACTGGCGGCCTCGCCTCGCTTCCTTCACAGAATCTGCCGGGGTCGGTCCGGGTTGTGAGACCTTCTCACCGAACCGTCTGAGATGAGCCGCCGCTCAGCCCCTGTTCTGGTCCTATTAGCAGGATGAAGTAAAACATGCTTCCATATTGTTACTGACAGAGAATTGTACAATTTACGTTCCGTGTGTTTTCTGAATGTACTTGCCTGTGATGCTGCCACAAGTCAGTGTTTCTTTGTACCTGTACCTTCCCGTACTTGTGCACTTGGCAATAGATTCAACAGGACCTGAGAAATCTCAGTGAGATTTGATTCGTGATGATCATCTTGGCAGCTCGGTAGGTTAAATTTATGACAGTACACTGTAAAATGCAAAACCCTGAACAGTGTCGATGATCAGAGGGATCTTAGACTCCAAGTTCATCGCTCCCTGAAAGAGACTGCACAGATTGATCGGGTGGTTAAGAAGGCAAATGGCATGGTTGTCTTTATTAGTTGAAGCACTGAGTTCAAAAGTCGGGAAGTTGTGTTGCAGCTTTATAAAACTAGTTAGAGCACATCTGGAGTGTTTCATATAGTTCTGGTCGCCCCCATTCTCGGAAGGATGTCGGGACTTTGGAGAGAGCGCAGAAGAGGTTTACCAGGATAGTGTCTGGATTAAAGGGCATGAGCTGTAACGGGAGGTTGGACAATCTCATGTTGTTTTCTCTGGATAGATGTTTATATGATTACCAGAGGATTAGAAGCAGTGTCTCAGAAGGCAGCGTCCATTGTTAAGGAATTCCAGCATCCAGGGCTGCCCTTTTCTCAATTTTGCCATCAGATAGCGAGGTACAGAAGCCTGAAGGCACACACTCAGTGATTCAGAAACAGTTTCTTCCCCTCTGCCATCTGATTGCCAAATGGACATTGAACCTTTGAACACAACCTATGCCTCTCATAATCTTATACATCTCTATCAGGTCACCTCTTATCCTCCATCACTCCAAGAAGAAATGGTCGAGTTCACTCTATCTATTCTTATAAGGCATGCTCCCCAATCCAGGCAACATCCTTGTAAACCTCCTTTGCACTCTTTCTAAGGTTTCCACATTCTTCCTGTAGTAAGGTGACCAGAATTGAGCACAGTGGTGTGTGACCAGGGTCCTGTATGGCTGCAACATTACCTCTCGCTTCTAAACACATTCCCACGATTAATAAAGGTCAATGCAATATACATCGTCTTAAACAGAGAGTCAACCTGCGTCACAGCTTTGAGTGTCCTATGGACTCGGACCCCAAGATCCCGCGGATCCTCCACACTGCCATGAGCCTTACCATTAATGCTATATTCTACCATCACATTTGACCAAACAAAATGAACAACTTCAAACTTATCCGGGTTGAACTCCAATTGCGACCCCTCAGCCTGGTTTTGCATGCTTTCGGTGCCCGCTGTAAGTGCTAACACTTTCCGCACTATCCACAACACCCCCAAGCTTTGTGTCATCAGCAAATTTACTAACATATCCCTTCACTTCCTCATCCAGGTCATTTTATAAAAATCACAATGAGCAATGTTCCCAGATATATGGATACTGTAATTGATTTAGTTATTTATTTTTAGGATTATTTTTCTTCTATATTGCGTATTGCATTGAACTGCTGCTGCAAAGTTAACAAATTTCATGATGCACGCCAGTGATAATAAAACTGAATCTGAGTGGACAGATGATATATTTTTCCTGGGGGTTGAAATGTCTAATACACTTAAGGTGAGAGGAGATGTAAGTGGCAAGTTTGGCTCTTTCCACAGAAGTGGTTGGCAGCTGGACTCTCTGCCTGGGGTAGGAGATCCCACCAGCCACGTGATCCCGTTTGCCTCTCCCATTTAACCACAGATGTAACAATCCCTTCGCTCATGCTCACAGACTCCGGGTGGGCGGTGTTTTCCTTTCTGCTCCGTACTGAAGAGGAATGTCTGGGATCGGGGAAGGTGTCCTCGCCTCCTGGGTCGGGGAGCCAGGGGTCAGATCACAGTCTGTGGGCCAAAGATATTGCTGTCCTATCGGTGAGTACTGAGACCGATCCCGAGTGGGGAGATCCAATGTGGGCCGTGAGCCCCGAACTGAGGGCCAATTACTCATTTATTTTCCGATTATCTGGGCTGGTCAAAAATGTGTCCCCTTCACTTAATCTGCATTGAACGATCCAAACCAGGAGCCGAGGCTGTCTATTTCTGTAGAGTTGAAATGGGTGACCCACAGACAGGTCACATACGGCTTTTTCTTGCAGAACTCTCCCGCCCTCCGGTTTGTGATGCAAGATCACATGTTGTGTTGGGGAAATCTGATGTTGGCCACTGAGTCCCGTTAACTTTCCCCAAGTCGCCAAGCTTGCTGAGGCTCCTCACATTTGTCCGTGAGCTTTGTGGCTATTGTCTTCTCCCGGACTGGGGTGGGTGAGAAAGGAGAACGTCCCAGGTTGTGGGGATCTTTGATTTCACTGCCTGCTTTACCGAGGGACTGGGATGTCTAGGGTAGAGTGGTTTCTGTGATGTGCTGTTCTGGATCCAAAAGTCTCTGCAGATCCTCACAGTCAGAGGCAGAGTAGTGACCATAAAAAGCATGAAGTGTCCGGATGGAAAGCTTGTTGATAAAACTACGGTGAGGATCAAAGTATATCTGGCAATGTTTTTACTGCTTGTTCTAACTTTGTCATTTTGGAATCCTTTATACAGTAGTATGTACCATTAATTCAGTATCTGCATATTGCTGGAGAACCATCAGTGATTGTCCTTGATCTCTTCTCCCATCTGGTTACATCTGCTCATTCCCTGCCCAACTTGTTCAACCTCTGTCCAGTCTCTCTGACCCCAGCTTCAGTGATATGCATCAACTATCTGGGTCAACCTTGGTCCACCCTGTATCACACCATTTCAGTGATATATATCAGCAATCCTTCTAAACATAGTCTTCATTGTGAACTATTCTTTTACACCTTTGACCTCACTGAGTTATTTCCAAAATCACTTTTTATTAGCTGGAATGCCAGAGGGTCATCAGGTCCCATTTCTGTTGTGCATTGGTATGGAGGGTCTAGTTTTTGAACTGTGACTGGCTGACACACTTCATTGTATTACAGTCAGCAAGGAGTACTGGGAGAGTTGGTGCTTGGACCCTAGTCCTGTGATGGCTTTGACTTCAGTTAGTGCTTCTACAGAAGGGGCTGGATGGTCCTCCTTCTGCAATGAAGCAGAAATTTCGAGCAGCTGCACATTGGTTGTGGGGAAATCCCGGACTGAACTACCCAGTGTGAGATCTGTGAGGTTGGGTCCTGGGATATTACAGTTTTTGATCCAGGTAAAATGGTCCCAGGAATCGAGCTGCTTGGGCTTATGGGGTGTTGAGCAAGTACTTCTGTTGTAGGATCAGATGTTAGTTTCTGGAGTTCCTTTGGAAGCATTGACTGCTAATCTGAGGAGTGGCTATGAGTAAATGGGCTGTTCTGTGTTTACAACAGGAAAAATAGACTTGCGAGTTTGGTGTTCAAACTGTGTTTAGAAATCCCCCCCACTCACTGTCATCTGTTGGCCACTCGGTGCAAGTCAAGCAGAATCTCAAGTTGCTGGAGATCTGCACTAAAAACTGAAAACGTTTGAAGTCATTCTGATGAAACGTTATTAACTTGAATTGTAGAGTTTGTTCCTCTCCCCACAGCTGTTCCTTACCTGCTGAGCGTTTCTGGTAAATCCAGCTTCTTTATATTACATTCATCCTGGACTGGTTTATATTTCCTGAAATTGACCTGGTTTAACCTGGTCTTTCTGTGCTCTTTCTGTGCTAAAATGGCTCTTTCTGTGCTGGTACAACAGTGAAGAAAGCACAACTTTCCCTATCAATTAACCTGGTACCAATTTGTCTGTTTTTCCTGGAAATGTGTTCAGTGCAGTTGTTGCCAACAAGGTTCACATGAATAATCTCAGGAATGATCGGCTTTATGTATGAGGAGCATTTGATGGTTCTGGACCTGTGCTCAATGGAGTTCAGAGGGACGGTGGGGGTGGTGGGGGATGTTTGGTTAAGTAAACCTACTGAATGCTGAAAAGCCTGGATACAGTGGACATGCAGAGGATGTTTCCATTAGACAGAGAGTCTGTGATCTCACAGCACACTCAGAATAAAGATGTTTCCCTTTAAAACTGAGAAAAACGTTTTGTCCAAAAGATGTCTGATCTGTGGAATTTGTTGCAGCAGAGGTTGGTTGAGGTATATTGATGACAGATATTAATATATTCCAGATTGCTAAGTAGCTGCAGGGTTACAGGAGGAAGGCAGGAATATTGTGTTTGAATAAAAATTAACCATGGTTGAATGGTGGGGCAGACCAGATGGATTGAATCATCTACTTCTGTTCCTGACTGAATGATGGATCCTCTTTATCCCATATCATTTTGTGACGTGTGAGGGACAATAAAAGATTGTTTACTGAGATCATTATATCTGCATTCAACTTCTAACTTTCAGTGAGTTTTGTTCTTAGTAACATTAAGCAGAAATGTTTGCTTCTCCGTTTTATTGTTAATGTGCTTTATTTTCTCTCTGGTTAAAGTTCAACCTGCAGTGAAAGGTCTATTGGAAGAAATACCCCAATTGGAAGCAAACCACAGCTGAAGACGGGAACAGCAACAAGTGAACCAGCCCGAGGACTGAGAGCATCAACTAGAGAGAATGCTCCTGACTCATTGTTCCCATTGATTCAGTCAGGAGAAAGTTTGGTGAGTCTCATTTAGTCAAACATTGAGGTCATGGTTGAGTATGGTGCGATGAATGTGCTGAGCTGTGTATATCACAATGCAAGGAGCATCGTAGGAAAGCCCAATGAGCTCAGGACAGGGAATTATGTTATTGTAGACATTATTGGAGTTTGTTTGCACCCAACAGTCTTAGGGATTTAGAGGAACAAATTTGTAGACAGATTGGAGACCATGCCAAGAAACAAAAGTTGATTCAATAAGCGATTTTGACTTTCCATATACAGGCAGTCCCCAGGTTACATATGAGTTCCGTTCCTGAGTCCATCTTTAAGCCAGATTTGTACGTATGTTGGAACAAGTACATCCGGTATTATTTAGTGTCAGTTAGTCAAACGTTTGTCTTAGTATATAGTATATATTTTACTTTTCTATGTATATAAAACACTTATAAGTATGTATTCCAATAATTAAACTATTATGTTGCTTAGTAATAATTGTAGCTTTCATCAGGGCAGGGACTTTCACATGCTCCATTATACTCACTTTATCCATTATCATTTAAAATTGTTACAATAGTTGACCGACTGTAGCCTAATGCTTTTCCAGTGACGGATGGCATTTCACCTCTTTCCAAATGCTTTCTTATTCACACTTTATTTTCAAGTGCGATTGCTTCCTGTCAGTGGAACAGAAACACTGCAGGCGGTGGGTGCTAACCTCTGCCAGCTCCAGAGCTCCACTGGGTCCAAAGAACTGCAACACTAAATTCCCCAGGTCCTAAACTGTACACTGAGTCAGGTTAAATGGGACAAGTGGGGGCTGTGCTCGGTTTGGGTATTTGATCCTCCACAATGTTCTGTGTGGGAATTTAAACTGGAGGTGGCAGTGTTTTTTTTACAAGGTTGAGTCGCGAGCTCAACATCAACCCTGCATGGAGGGTACGGGAGTCACTGGATCGACATCAACCCGGCACGGGAGCAGTCTGTCACTAAAACAAACTTGAGAACCTCCGTTCTCTAGCCCAGTGCTGAGCTGACTGCGCCACCAGCTGACAGGAATGGTGGGAGGGGTTTGTGGTGTCAGGGTAAATCTTACTAAGAAAGATTTAAGCCCAATACAAAGTTAAACACTCAACACAGTGTTAGAGGCAATGACTTAAAATGGTGGACTGCGTTCTCCTTCCTCGGTTCGTAAGTACAAGTTGCTCTTAAGTCGGACATTTGTAACTCAGGGACTACCTGTATTGATTGGGACTCGAATAGTGTAAAAGGGGTAGATGGGGTAGAGTTTCTCAAATGTGCCCTTAATCAGTATGTAAAATTCCTGACGTAGAAGTGTGCAATAAGCTGTTAGGAAATGATCAGGGCTTGTGACAGAAATTAGTGATCATAATGCCATGAAATTCAAAATAAAGATAGAGAAAGAGAGGTCTGGACCACGGGTTGAGATTCCAAAATGGAGAAAAGTCAATTTTGATGGTATCAGGAAGGATCTGACAAGTGTGGCTTGGGACAGTCTGTTTCCTGGCAAAGGAGTACTTGGTATGTGGGAGGCATTGAGAAGTGAAATTTTGAGAGTGTAGAGTTTGTATGTGCCTAAAAACATAAAAGTTGAAACGTAACCAGTGCAGGGAACCTTGATTTTCAGGAAATATTGAGGCCCCGGATATTTTGTTCCTCTAAATGCCTCAGACTGTTGGGTGCTGCCAAGACTCATTAATGACTACAAATCATAATTCCACTTCCTGCGCTCATCTGACTTTTTTTTAGTTGTCTTCTGTTAGGTTCTAAAAGCTTCCAAATAATGTTTGCTCTTTTGTTTTCCCCTCTCTTTGGCTTTTATGTTGTCTTTGGCTTCTCATTTCAGCCACGGTTGTGTCCTCCTGCCTTTCCAATGCTTCCACTTCTTTGGGATGCATCGATGACTCAGCTTCCAAAATGCTCCCAGAAACTCCAGCCATTGCTGCTCCGTTGTCACTCCTCCCTTTTCCCTTCCAAACAAGCTTCAACAGCTTCTCTGTCACAGAAACATGGAGAAGTTCAGTAGAGAAATAGGCTATTTGGCCCATCTAGTCAATGCTGAAAAAAACATTTAAGCTGTGCAACTACCTGCACTGGGACCATCGCCCTCCATACCCCTACCATCCACACTCCCATCCAAACTTCTTTTAAATGGTGAAACCGAGCTCATATTCACCACTTGTGCTGACATCTCATTCCACCCTCTCACAACCATTTCAGTAAAGAGCTTTTCCAAATGTTCCCATTAAATTTTCACCTTCTCCACTTACCTATGACTTCTGGTTATCATTGCACCCAACCTCAGTGGAAAATCCTCCTTCCATTTAACCTATCTTTACCCTCATAATGTTGTATACTTCTGACAAATACTCAAAGCAATGTATAATTTAATTCTTTATGTTTAGAGCATTTTTAGGTGTATAAGCTGATGAGGGGTATTGATCATGTGGATATCCACAGGTTTATTCCCAGGGCTGAAATCACTAACACGAGGGGACATAGTTTTAAGGTGCTTGGAAATATATACCGAGGGGATGTGAGGGGTAAGTTTTTTTACACAGAGAGTGGTGGGTGCGTGGAATGCACTGCCGGCTATTTGTGTGAGAGTGTTTCAGTTACTGTGGGGGAGGAACCCATGCAGCTCAGTGGGAACAGGGAATAATACCAATCGAGAGAGTCAAACTGAGGCAGGTCACAGATTGGAGATGGCAGAGATGACCCATTCTTATAGAGACAGGAAGAGCGTCAGAGAGTTTAATGGTCATTCCAGATACCAGCACTGTGCCCAGTTAGAAGGTGATTTCTCTCTCCAAATTGGGTTAAACTTCACTGTAACAGTGTGATGTCAGAACACACCTTGACAACTCAAGTGATCTCAGCTGAAATGTTGTTCTACACCAAATGATGGATTTTGTAAATCTTTTCACAGGTTAAAAATGACAAGGAATTTGTCTACGGGAATGTCTAACATAACACACACGTTTTGCTGTCTCTTTTGATATTTAAGAAGTGGAGCAAGGGATTCACTCGATTATCCTTCCTGCTCAGACTGTGGCGAGGGATTTACTCGGTCATTTCAATTGAAGGTACATCAGCAAGTTCGCACTGGGACAAGGCCATTCACCAGTTCTGTTTGTGAGAAAGGATTCAGTCGTCTTCCCACCTGTGGACACACTAGTCAGATCACACTGGGCAGAAGCTCTTCATCTGCTGAATTTGTGGGGAAAGATTCATTTTGTCATCTAACCTAATGGTTCACCAGCGAGTTCACACCAGAGAGCGGCCATTCACCTGCTCAGACTGTGGGAAGAGATTCACTTGGTCATTCCAAATGAAGGCACATCAGAGAGTTCACACTGGAGAGAGACCACTCACTTGCTCAGACTGTGGGAAGGGATTCACTCAGTCATCCGACCTACTCACACACCAGTCAGTTCACACTGGCGAAAGGCCATTCACCTGCTCAGACTGTGGGAAGGGATTCACTCGGTCATCCCAACTGAAGGTACATCAGCGAGTTCACACCGGAGAGAGGCCGTTCACCTGCTCAGACTGTGGGAAGGGATTCACTCGGTCATCCCATCTGAAGGAACATCAGCGAGTTCACACCGGAGAGAGGCCGTTCACCTGTTCAGACTGTGGGAAGGGATTCACTTGCTTATCCCAACTGAAGGTGCATCAGCGAGTTCACACCGGGGAGAGGCCGTTCACCTGCTCGGACTGTGGGAAGGGATTCACTCGGTCATCCGACCTACTGGCACACCAACGATTTCACACCGGGGAGCGGCCATTCACCTGCTCAGACTGTGGGAAGGGATTCACTCGGTCATCCCAAATGAAGGTACATCAGAGAGTTCACACTGGAGAGAGGCCGTTCATCTGCTCGGACTGTGGGAAAGGATTCATTTGCTCATCCCATCTGAAGGTACACCAGTCAGTTCACACTGGGGAGAGGCCGTTCACCTGCTCAGACTGTGGGAAGGGATTCACCCGGTCATCTCAGTTACTGAGACACCAGTCAGTTCACACTGGTGACTGGCTGTTCACCTGCTCAGACTGTGGGAAGGGATTCACTGAATCATCCCATCTGAAGGTACACCAGTCAGTTCACACTGGGGAGAGGCCGTTCACCTGCTCGGACTGTGGGAAGGGATTCACTCGGTCATCCGACCTACTGGCACACCAACGATTTCACACCGGGGGGCGGCCATTCACCTGCTCAGACTGTGGGAAGGGATTCACTCGGTCATCCGACCTACTAGCACACCAGCGAATTCACACTGGGTAGAGGCTGATCACCTGCTCAGACTTTGGGAAAAGATTTTCTCAGCCAAATCAACCAAGTGTGCATCATTGAGTTCTTACCGGGGAGTGTCCGTTCACCTGCTGTGAATGTGGTAAGCAATTAACTCAGTAATCAGACACAGACATACTTTATTGTTCTCAAGGGAAATTGGGTTTCGTGACAGTCGCACCAACCAAGAACAGGAAATATAGCAATAGGAAACCATAAATAATTAAATAATACTAAGTAAAGTGTGCTGTTACGTACCCAGTAACTGGGTTTACAGACCAGCAGATACGTTGGTGTCTGGTGGTTCTTTAACTAAAGGTGTTTATTAGTAAAATAAACCAAAGAGCATCAATAATGCAAATATACATATAAAACAGGTTAGCAATAATAAACAAGCTCTATCAATATCTAGGGGTAAATGAATAGTCATAAGAGAATATAAAGTTCAGTTCAGTTCGTCCATGCTGAGGTAGCTGTTGCTGTGCTGCAATTGGAGAGAGAGAGAGGGGGGGAGAAAGCGACCAAGAGATTGGGCAGCTGCAGCAGGCAAACCTTCTGTTGTCTTCTTATTCCGTTGTACCATTGTGGTCATTCGGTTATGACCCCTCCGTTCTCAGCTAGACTGTTCTTCAGTGGTGGACTCATCACCCTGGCATGACTGGACACACACACAAGTCCCCACCAGCCCTGCCGTCACACTCTGAGCCTTTGTGACCGATCTTCTGATTTGGTCCTCTAAGCCCCCACCTTCCTGTGGATGCACAACACTCGGTCAGTGTCCACTGATGTGTCTGAGGAGTGTCTCCCCAGACCCGTCTTTTATCCCCACTGACGGGGTATCAGCCATCCATCAACTCAATATGTCTATGTCCATTGAACTAGGCCACTCCTGCTGTCTCTTCAGGAATGTTAACGAGCAAAGAAGTGTCCCTGCAGCAAAAGGTTTCATTTACCTGTCCATCAGTGAAGCAGCCATAATACCTAAATCAGTTGTCTCTCTCTTATCTGTAGCAGATATCTCTAGCTCTGTTCTTCATCTCTCTTTCGCTCTCATTAGCTGCATAGTCCTCAAAGGGGGGGGGGGGGGAAAGGGTCAGCTCTGGACCCCATTTCCATCAGGTCTGTTCAGCACACATAACACCCCCACCCTTCAAAGAATCTTCACCGGGTTGAAAATTCACTAGTAAAGCACATTACAGAGTCTAATCTAATACAGAAGTTGTCTTTAACTACAAGGATAACACAGGTATACTTTCAAATTATCACCTGGATAAACAATCAGCAATTACATTGTCATTTCCCTTTACATTTTGTATTTTAATATCAAATTCTTGTAACAACAGACTCCAACTTAATAACCATCTATTTTTATTCTTCATGTTTGTCAAAAATACCAAGGGGTTGTGATCAGTATAAACTATCACTGGTTTCTATGCTGGTCAAATGTAGACCTCAAATTGCTGTAATGCCAGGGTAAGTGACAGTAATTCTTTTTCTACAGTGGAGTTAGTTCTTAGCTTAGGTGTATATCACAAAGAGTGAACCACTACATGTGTGATTATAATGTAGTACATTACAGAAGATTGCGCAAATAGTAATCTCTATTTTACTTCTAAACCTAACTTTCAGTCAACCTACTATGATATCATCTTTAACTTTCACAAGCTTCGTCCAGAAAAACAAAGCTTATCACCGATGTTTTCTAAACTAAGCCCATTTTCTGAACTTCCATACCACTCATTAATTTTAAGCAGGTCATTAATTTTATCTTCAGGATATTTAATTTGATTAGTTTCCTTGATGACACTAGCAGATGGTCTCTCTGGGCCAAAACAACACTTTAAGTTCTGCCTTTCCAAATCACATACTTGAGCAACACCACCAAGTTGTTTATCCTTAAATTTCAAAACAAACATCTTGTTAACAAACCATTGTTTAGTTAACGGTCCCTTCCCTTTGCACAACAGTCCTGGAACCAAACCCGACTTTACATTTACTTTATTCAAAAGTCGAGTAACACTTTTTCGCTCAGTATCTTCAATAACATCCATCTCACCAGCTTTTATCTCATCACTGACTTTTAATACAAGTGACTGAGAATCCTCACACTCTACTGGTGCCAAGGTTAACCCTTTCTTCACTGAACCAAGTGCATCTGACCCAAAAGGATAGCATTCCTTTTTAACCAAATCAGACATTTCAGACCTTTCCTGAGTCTCCACACAAGGATCAGTAACCTGAACACAGGCCAATGGGACAACTGCCTCTTCTTGGCTTTCAATACCAGTCCCAGTTTCAAATTCCAAGTTCCCCTGATCCTCCCAGTTACTCTCTGGGCAACTCCCATCTGGAGTAAACTCAACCTTGCAGGCTAAAACAACCTCGTCTGCTAACCCAGCGGACTCCCTCAAGGTAGCGGCATCCTTATTATCTCAGAAAGCCTTTGCATTATTGAGAACACACTTAAATTCTTCAACTACAACCAGCTCTGTCAATCCAGATACATCATCCGTGTCCAACCCTGGACCTTCTAACTGCCACATCTGTTCCTCATCTTGGCTCTGTGCCTCCATAAATTCCTTGCTCACTCCAAAATGTCCACCCAGGGGTATCTTACGGGCCAATTTCAAGATTCTGTTCCTTGACAACACTGACTCTGCTTTGTCTCCCTTACTTTCCTTAGCCCCACTATTCTCCGTTTTACCACCCTCCAACCTCTCCTGGTACAAGGCTGGTAAAAACGTCTCTGCTAAATCAAGGTTGGACTCGGCTAAATCAGGGGTTGTCCTAACAGCTTTCCTCGACATTCTTCTGGTGACTGCACCTGCGGGATTAAATTCAGAAACTATGGGCGGGGGCTCAGTCCTGGCAGGCTTACTCATGAGCTGAACTGCAGAGAACACATCCCCCCCAGCCAGGTCTTTCCCGAGTAAGACATCTACATGGGGTATCGGGAGTGCAGCCCGTACCCCTGTCGTGACTGGTCCAGATACCAGGTCACTCTTCAGAAATACTTTATGTAACAGTATGGCCTCAGTTCCTTTTCCAACCCCTTCTATCACGTGCACGTCACCAGTATCTGCCTCACTATTGAATTCCAATGCTCTGCTTAGGATTAAGGACTAAAAAGCCCCAGTGTCTCTCTAGATTCTTACTGGCACTGGGGGTGACCCCTCCCTCACAGATACCAACCCGGTTGAAAGGGATTTCTCACATCCCTCCTGAACTCGGTTTAGCTCCTCTTTTAACAGCATTTCAACCGGCTTAACACAGCCCGTCGGCGCGGTCGCCTTTCCTTTCCCCGTCTCCTTCTTTGGAGCAAAGCACTTAGATGCTACGTGGCCAGATTTCCCACTGTTATAACACACAACGCTAGGAGACCTGCCAGACGGCTTTTCCTCCTTGTCTTTTCCGGTAGACCCTGGCTTAGTCTCAGACTTAGCCGTTAGGCTTTCTCTACCACCCCTACTACTCCTGTGGTAGCACTTATTTGGGGAAAATTTCATTTGATGGGTTAAGGCATATTCATCTGCTAGCTTGGCAGATTCTGATATGGACTTATTCTTCTTCTCGTTCAGGTATCTCCGGACATTATCCGGAACACAATCTTTTAATTCTTCGATCAGGATCATCTTTCGTAGGCGGTAGAAATCCTCCTCAACCCCTTCTGCAGCGCACCAGCGGTCAAAGTACACACACTTGTCGTATGTAACCTCTGTGAACGTCTGATTCCACTGCTTCCTTAAGTCCCTGAACTCTTGTCTATAGGCTTCGGGTACCAGCTCATAGGCCCGAAGGATAGCCAGTTTTGCTTCCTCATAATCCTCTGCAGCCTCCACAGACAATGCTGCATATGCACGTTGAGCCTTCCTTTTAAGTACACTTTGTAACAACACCACCCACTTATCTCTAGGCCACTTCTGGTTCACAGCCACTTTTTTCCCTACAGGAAAGTGTTCTAACAACTCTTCCTTGAATATCTGCATCATGAGATAATGTTCAGCCATCTTACGTTGTATCTCTGCCATTGTCGTCCCTTTCTTAACCTCCTTGAATTCCAAGGACTCCACCATTTCCCAAAACTCAGACTTTTTAGCCTTCTTTAATGCCACAAAGTCTGGACTTAACAGAAACTCGTCAACATCCATTTCTGCTGCCTGTCTTTCTGGTTTCTCACACAACCAGATCAGATAAGGGAAATCTATCATTTTAACCAAAGGCGTTTATTAGTAAAATAAGCAAAACAGTATCAATAATACAAATACACATATAAAGCAGGTTAACAAAAATAAACATAGAAGTGTAGGAATAATAATCAATAATAAGAAACAAGCTCTATCAATGTCTAGGGTTAAGTGGAAACCAGTCCAAGACCAGCCTATTGGCTCAGGGTGTCTGAAACTCTGAGGGAGGAGTTGTAAAGTTTGATGGCCACAGGCAGGAATGACTTCCTATGACGCTCAGGTTTACATCTCAGTGGAATGAGTCTCTGGCTGAGTGTACTCCTATGCCTAACCAGTACTTTATGGAGTGGATGGGAGACATTGTCCAAGATGGCATGCAACTTGGACAACATCCTCTTTTCAGACACCACCATCAGAGAGCCCAGTTCCACCTCCACAACATCACTGGCCTTACGAATGAGTTTGTTGTTTCAGTTGGTGTCTGCTACCCTCAGCCTGCTGCCCCAGCACGCAACAGCAAACACGATAGCACTGGGCACCACAGACTCATAGAACATCCTCAGCATCGTCCGGCAGATGTTAAAGGACCTCAGTCTCCTCAGGAAATAGAGACGGCTCTGACCCTTCTTGTAGACAGCCCCAGTGTTCTTTAATCTAACCACATGTAACTCTCGCTTTGGCCCTCAGCTTAATATAGGGGGTGATAGACCCGCAGCCCGGCCAAACTTAAGAAATCTCGTTTTGGTGGATGCTGTGTGTTGTGTCCCCTGTAGTAAATCAGTACCCTGAAATACAAAACAGTACACAATATGTGATTAAATGATTGAGCTTTATAATTCTTACTTTGACCCCAGGGTTAGTAAAGAAAACAAAAAAAAAAGAAAAAGGGTCCAGTCTCTCCATTCACGTCTTCTCATCTCTCCCCAGCAAAAGAGCACAAAATCTTTCTTCCAAACTCACAAGAAAGAACATTTCTCTCATTGGATAGCCTCGCACTCCAAAACTCTGTCACCTCTAGTCATAACCTAAACATTGTTATACTTGTGACAGACTACCAGTTTCACACTGGGGAGAAAGTTTCAATAGGCTGCATGCTGGATATTTGTCCATCACCATTGCTGAATGCAAGTTTGAGACTGACTGTCGGTGCTGAACTCTGCAATTATTGCTGCTGCTCACCACACCCAGTCCTGCACCCTGGTCACTGGGCATGGGAGGAGTTTTTTCTGCTGCACATTCACCTTTAATGGGACGGGAGTTTAATATTCTGGGTCTAAGACAAATAAATCAGTTCTATGTTAAACTCTGTCTTGGTGAATTTACAACACACCTAGTGTACAGTAGAGAGTCAACTCGGGCCAGCTGGACCCTGTGATTCTGTCCACAACAGTCCTTGTAAATCCTCCGGTTTTCCCCCTCTCACTCTCCCTGTGGTGATGGGTTCCTAACAGTCACCACTCTGTGGGTGAAAAGGTTTCCCTTGAATTTTCTGCTGACTGAAGAAGTCGAGCTGACTGCAGTTCTGTCTGAGATGTTCTTCACCCCTCTAATCTCTGGATGAGGAAGAATGACATTGGGAGTTAAACTCCTTAATCACATCTCATTTCCACATTATGGTTCACTTTCCCTGCTTCTAAAGTGTTGTTAGAGAACACCACTGTTCTCTAAAAACTGAAAGCAGAATGGGAAACGATTAGTTGAATGCTCAATGAAGCAGGGTCAGAAACCAGAGGCGAGTCTGCACAGGGCAGAGTTTGGGGGTCTGGATGATAGTTGTCGTAAGAACATATGATGAGAAGGGGATCAGCAGCAGAATGAGGCAATGAATGACAGAGTAGCAACATTTGGAAGCTGATTGACAGAGAAAATAATTTGGTTGTCTGACTGATGACACAAACAACACCTGGGGTGCGGTGCTCCACTGGTTGAGGAACACGTGTGTGTTGGGAATGGTTTTATCTGTTGGGGGAGGTGTTCCTGTTTGTTTATCCTGTAATATTATATCTGGATGGTTCTTATGGATTGTCCTATCTGAAATAATGTATTGATTATCATCTAATTTGCTAGATTTTGACACTAAAACTGTATTGGGCTTGAATTTATTGTACCTTTATGAAGTGATGGAGGGCATTCATGAGTTTGTATTTTAAAGCAAGATTTTAGTGAATGATATTTGCCATTTCTTTGTAACTTTGTAAGTAATCAGATTGAGTAAATCTGCTGCAGGATCCTGGAATGTGTTGGATTGTGTCTGATTTCTCTGGCATTTTCTGCACTAACTTCCTTATTTGTTAATATTTCATGTATTTTTGATGTTTCCCCCCTTTTGTCAAACAACTTGTCCTGTATTTCTGCAAGGAACTCCTTTGTTTTTTTAGGGGGAGTTCTTGAACTCTCAGTCAGGTGCTCAAGGCTTCCTTGTCACCATCTAGTCTACTCAGATTGTTGGGATGTCTTGCATGGAGGGTCATACTCATTTCACTGGTTAAAGTTTTCTTCCGGAGTGATGATTGATTGTTCTGAGTTGGCCTATCATTTAGGTTTTCTGGTCTGTATTTCTTATCACGATTGCAAATACACACATGGAGTGCTGAATCCTGTTCATTTTTGATGAAAATATATACTTAAAAGTTTTATCTGACTGTTTTTTCTTGTTTTTTTTTTATTGAAGTTCATCATAAAACAAACATTTCCAGAAGATGTATTTCAGACATTGTAAATATATATCATATAATCATATATGCCACAAATCCCCACATAGAATTTATCTGAGGTATACACTTCTATAAGTGTGAAAGAAAAAACAAGCAAAAGGGAAAAAAAAACTATGTACAAGTAGGGAGTGATCTTTTTTTTACAACATATTCATTGATTTGTGAGAATAAAAGCAGGCCTAGAGGGATTATGTAGTTAAACCATTTTTCCCAGTATGAATCAATCTTCTCCATCTTGTCCATTGTAATTTCCATCCATGCATTTAAAGTTGGGCTTGTGGCGGCTCATTTCCTAGCGTATGCGAACCGACTCACAATTAGATAGCCTACGGGGGTTTGCGAGCACAGAGCTTTGGAGCCTCTTCGCCATGGGGGGCCGGTTGACAGAGGCTTAAAAGTGAGGCTGAAGTTTTCGAATAAAGTTTTTTCCTTCGACTGCAGTTACCGACTCCGTGTCGTAATTTTAGCGCTGCTTGTAGCACACCGCTACAATTGGTGACCCCGACGGTCCAAACGATTTTTGGACCAGAAATGACCGACGCCGCCTCTGTTCATGCAGTTTCGTTGAAACTGCCGGGTTTCTGGACACAGCGCCCGGACCTATGGTTCCAGCAAGCCGAAGCCCAATTCCACGTTCGCCGGATCACCTCAGAAGACACCCGCTACTACTACGTGGTGGGCTCCCTCGACCAGGACACAGCTGCCCAGGTCGCGGAGTTCGTACAGTCGCCCCCGGCAGACGGCAAGTACACGGAATTCAAAGCCCTGCTCCTCAGGACTTTCGGACTCTCACGGCGCGAGCGGGCTGCCCGTTTACTGCACCTGGATGGCTTGGGCGACAGACCTCCATCGGCTTTAATGAATGAGATGTTGTCTCTGGCCGAGGGACACACAGGCCTCATGTTTGAGCAGGCATTCCTGGAGCAGCTGCCCGAGGACATACGCCTGCTGCTGTCCGACGCGGATTTCAGTGACCCCCGGAAGGTGGCAGCCCGGGCGGACTTGCTGTGGAATGCCAAAAAGGTGAGCGGGGCGTCCATCGCGCAGATCTCCCAGCCACGCTCCCGGCAGCAAACCAGTCCAGGCCCGGCCGCAGAGCCCGCTAACCCCCGGCCCAATGACCACTGGTGCTTCTACCACCAGCGGTGGGGCGCAGAAGCCCGCCGTTGTCGCCCACCCTGCAAGTTCCCGGGAAACGCCAGGGCCAGCCGCCGCTGATGGCTACGGCGGCTGGCCATCGGGATAGCCTCCTGTATGTGTGGGATAGAAGGTCGGGACGCCGGTTTTTGGTCGATACTGGGGCTGAGATCAGCGTTTTACCTCCGACAAGTTACGACACCCGCAGCAGGGCACCGGGTCCCCCCCTGAGGGCCGTGAATGGCAGCACAGTAAGGACCTATGGCACCCGTCAGGTGCAGCTACTGTTCGGCCCCAGCCAGTTCACGTGGGACTTCACACTGGCCGCCGTAGCCCAACCGCTTCTGGGTGCGGATTTTTTGCGAGCTCACAGCCTGCTGGTTGACCTGCCCAGGAAGAGACTGGTACACGCCGAGACCTTTCAGACGTTCTCCCTGGGCGCGGCCCAGTTGCCAGCCCCTCACCTCGGCTCCATCACGCTGTCCGACAACGACTTCACCAGGGTCCTGGCGGAGTTCCCATCGGTTCTGGCACCGCAGTTCACAGCAGCCATGCCCAGGCACGGCGTACAGCACCACATCCCGACACAGGGACCACCCCTCCATGCCCGTGCTCGGCGGCTTCCCCCGGACAAGCTCCGACTGGCGAAGGAGGAGTTCCAGAGAATGGAGGAATTGGGGATCATCCGGCGGTCCGACAGCCCCTGGGCTTCCCCCCTGCACATGGTGCCCAAAGCGACGGGGGGCTGGAGACCGTGCGGCGACTACCGCAGGCTGAACGAGGCTACCACACCGGACCGCTACCCTGTGCCGCACATTCAGGACTTTGCGGCAAACCTGCACGGCGCCCGGATCTTCTCCAAGGTCGACCTTGTCCGAGGGTACCATCAAATCCCGATGCATCCTGACGACGTCCCCAAGACGGCTCTCATCACCCCGTTTGGCCTCTTCGAGTTCCTCCGCATGCCGTTCGGCCTGAAGAATGCCGCACAGACGTTCCAGCGGTTAATGGACGCGGTGGGACGGGACCTGGACTTCGCGTTCATCTATTTGGATGACATCCTCATAGCCAGCGGCAGTCGTCAGGAGCATCTGTCCCACCTCCGTCAACTCTGCGCCCGACTGAGTGAGTACGGTCTTACAATCAACCCTGCCAAATGCCAGTTCGGACGATACCATTGACTTCCTGGGCCACAGGATTACTAAAGACGGGGCAACCCCTCTGCCCGCTAAGGTAGATGCGGTCCGCCACTTCCCCCGACCCACCACGATCAAAGGCCTTCAGGAATTCGTAGGTATGGTCAATTTCTACCGCCGCTTCCTCCCTTCAGCTGCCCGGATCATGCGCCCCCTGTTCGCCCTGATGTCGGGTCCGAGCAAGGACATTACCTGGGACGAGGAGTCCGCCGCCGCTTTCGTTCAAACGAAGGAAGCTTTGGCTGACGCCGCAATGCTAGTACATCCCAGAATGGACACCCCTACCGCCCTCACAGTGGACGCATCAAACACGGCAGTCGGTGGGGTGCTGGAGCAGCTCATCGCAGGTCGCTGGCAACCCCTGGCGTTTTTCAGCAAACACCTGCGGCCACCCGAGCTCAAGTACAGTGCTTTTGACCGGGAACTGTTGGCGCTCTACCTGGCAATCCGGCATTTCAGGTACTTCCTAGAAGGTCGGCCCTTCACCGCGTTCACGGACCACAAACCGCTTACCTTTGCGTTTACGAAAGCATCCGACCCCTGGTCATCCCGCCAGCAACGCCACCTGTCCTACATCTCTGAATACACAACGGATGTCCGGCACGTCTCGGGTAAGGACAATGTCGTGGCGGATGCGCTCTCTCGCCCTACCGTTCATGCCCTTTCCCAAGGGGTAGACTTTGAGGCACTGGCAGAGGCACAGCAGGTAGATGAGGAGATTCCGAGTTACAGGACTGCAGTCTCTGGTTTGCAGCTCCAGGACCTCCCCGTGGGCCCAGGTGAGAGGACCCTACTCTGTGACGTCGCCACCAGCCAGCCCCGTCCGGTCGTCCCCGCAGCCTGGCGGCGACGTGTTTTCGACTCCATTCATAACTTGGCGCATCCCTCCATCCGGACAACTGTCCGGATGGTTTCCAGCAGGTTCGTTTGGCACGGACTCCGCAAACAGGTCAGTGAATGGGCCAGGACGTGCATGCACTGCCAGACGGCCAAGGTTCAGCGGCACACCAAAGCCCCACCGCAGCAGTTCCATCCCGCCCACCGGCGTTTCGACCACATTCATGTGGATATCGTGGGCCCCCTGCCAGTGTCGCGCGGAGCGCGTTACCTCCTGACTATCGTGGACCGGTTCACAAGATGGCCAGAGGCGGTCCCGCTCACCGACACCACCTCCGAATCTTGCGCCCGAGCCCTGATCGCCACCTGGATATCCCGCTTTGGTGTACCAGCCCACATTACCTCCGACAGAGGCGCCCAGTTCACCTCCAGCCTGTGGTCAGCTATGGCCAGCCTTTTGGGGACTCAGCTGCACCACACCACTGCCTACCACCCACAGTCGAACGGGCTAGTGGAGCGTTTCCACCGTCACCTGAAGTCGGCCCTCATGGCCCGCCTGCGAGGAGCCAACTGGGCGGACGAGCTTCCCTGGGTCCTTCTCGGCATCCGCACAGCGCCCAAGGACGACCTGCACGCCTCGTCGGCCGAGTTGGTATACGGCGCGCCCCTGGCCGTCCCCGGGGAGTTCCTACCAGCCCCGAGGGGGCAAGAGGAAGAACCCGCTGCAGTCCTGGGCAGACTTCGCGAGAAGCTCGGTAACCTGGCCCCCATACCCACTTCACAGCATGGGCGGCACCCGACCTGCGTACCCAAAGACCTACGGAACTGTAAGTTTGTGTTTGTACAAAGGGGCGGGCATCGGCCACCGCTGCAGCGGCCATACGAGGGGCCGTTTACGGTGCTCCGGAACAACGGGTCCACGTTCGTGCTGGACGTTGGGGGGAAGGAGGAGGTTTTCACGGTGGACCGCCTCAAGCCGGCCCATGTGGACCTGGCGCAACCGGCCGAGTTTCCGGCGCCTCGGCGCAGAGGCCGACCTCCCAAGCAGGTTCTGGCCCAGGCTGTGGACATTGGGGGGTGTATCGCCGGTTCTGGGGGGGGGGGGGGGGTTATGTGGCGGCTCATTTCCTAGCGTATGCGAACCGACTCACAATTAGATAGCCTACGGGGGTTTGCGAGCACAGAGCTTTGGAGCCTCTTCGCCATGGGGGGCCGGTTGACAGAGGCTTAAAAGTGAGGCTGAAGTTTTCGAATAAAGTTTTTTCCTTCGACTGCAGTTACCGACTCCGTGTCGTAATTTTAGCGCTGCTTGTAGCACACCGCTACAGGCTCTCCTGTGATAACCATTTCCTAGTAACAGTCTTTTTACCAGCTGCCAACAATATATTCATTAAATATTTATCTTTTTTCAACCATTCTTGAGGTATACATCCAAAATATATGGTCTTACTCCCCAAGGGTATTTCACATCTAACGATGCCATGTAGGGCATTGTGTATCCCCCTCCAATAGCTTTTGATAACAGGGCAGTCACAAAAAATATAATAATGATTTGCATTTCGATTTCCACAGTTTCTCCAGCAAACAGTGATGTTACTATCATAATGGGATTTCTGGGAGGGTGTAATGAAATATCTTATCAAGTTTTTCCATCCGAACTCCCTCCATTTCTGAGAACTGGTACACTTCCATTGATACCTCCATATTATTGTCCATTCTTCCTCAGATATAATTATCCCTCCTTCCTTCTCCCATTTTGTTTTAATGTTTGAAGTCAAATATGTTTTAAGATTTGACAAACTCTTATGCATGCTTGTGATAATTCTACTACCGTTATCTGAATTATATGCTTTTCTAAATAGCTCTATCATGCATGTGCTTGCCTTGGATACAATTTTAAGCATCCTATTAACATACTGTCGCATCTATAAATACTGATAAAAATCTTGTTTTTCTAAATGTTTCTCTTTCAGCATTTCAAAGCTGAACAGTATTCCTTCTTTCATTATGTTGCAAAGAACTGTTATTCCTTTAGCTGTCCAGTCCTTAAATCTAGCATCCAATTTATTTGGTGTAAAATCTGAGTTATATGCACACCATTGAAGAATTGCAGTATCTCCCTCGAGATTATATTCTTTTATAATAGTTTTCCATATTGAGTCTATTTCACCCATGGATTATCAATAGTATTTATGTACCTTTGCAAGTTATTATCAGCCAAAACTGCTTGTATGGGGATGGGAAGTACCCGCTCCTCAATGTTTTTCCTTTGTGCGTCATACGATGGGTTGCTCCAGCATATCACAGCTCTCAACTGTGCTGCAAAATAATAACCTCGAAGAGAAGTTAGGCCGCATCCACCCTTTTCCTTTGCTAATTGCAAAGTTTTGAGATGAACTATAGGCCTTTTACCTTGCCAAATATACCTTGATAACATCTTGTTCCATTCATTGAATTGATTTTGATTAATCTCTATTGGTAGGGTCTGAAAGAGCTATATCAGTCTGGGCAGTGTATTCATTATAATAGACTCACTCCTTGAACTGAAACTTAAAGAAAGGAATCAGGTTCCATCTTGCTATATATTCCTTAATGTTCTTTTTATATAAAGGCTGATAATTACATTCTGATAATGTTGCCTAATCTTTTAGCATAATGATGCCCAAATATTTGAAAGACTCTGTTTGCCATGCCCGGGGTTATCTACTTTCAATTTCTCTTGCTGGGCTGTAGTAATATGAAAGTAATTGGGTTTTATCTATGTTGATAATGTATCCTGATAATTGACCATATTGTTCAAAGGATTGCATCAATCAGGTAAAGAGTATGTTGGTTGCCTTAGATAGATCAAAATGTCATCCACGTAACAAGCCAATTTATGCTCTGCCCCTTTACTAGTAATTCCCCACTTTGTCTCATGTATTGAGCTAATGGTTCCAGATATAATGCGAAGAGTAGTGCTGACCATGCAAAACCCTGTCTTGTGCCCCTTTCTAGGGTAAGACTATTTGATTAAATATCCATTGATTTTAATCCAGCGGTAGGGTTGTCATATAGTGCCTGTATAGTTTTAATAATTGTTATGGAAACCAAATCTATGTAAAACTCTGTAAAGAAAATTCTAATTAACCGAATCAAATGCCTTTTCAGCGTCCACGCTTATCACTATTGCTTTGATTTTATTTTTTTGTATATATGATCCATAATGTGAAGTATCCTTCGTATATTGTGCAAACACGAGGAAATCTGCAGATGCTGGAAATTCAAACACACACACAATGCTGGTGGAACACAGCAGGCCAGGCAGCATCTTTTGGGAGGAGCACTGTCAACGTCTCTGGCCGAGACCATTCGTCAGAACTAACAGAAAGGAAAGATACTAAGAGATTTGAAAGTAGGTGGGGGAGGGGGAAATGCGAAATGATAGGAGAGGACCGGAGCGGGTGGAGTGAAGCTGAAAGCTGGAAAGGTGATTGGCAAAAGTGATACAGAGCTGGAGAAGGGAAAGGATCATGGGACAGGAGGCCTAGGGAGAAAGAAAGGTGGAGGGGAGCACCAGAGGGAGATGGAGAACAAGTGGAGTGATGGGCAACTAAGCATGTCAGGGATGGGGTAAGAAGGGGAGGAGGGGCATTAACGGAAGTTAGAGAAGTCAATATTCATGCCTTTCTTTCTCCCTTATCACTATTGCTTTGATTTTTTTTTGTATATGAATTTGTATACAAGTTCCCTCTCTTCAGCAAGAGTCATTCCTTTACCGCCCGGCTGGCAGTTTCCACAACCCCCGCATTTTTGCTCGCATGCTGCGCCAATACTATCCCACTTCCGATTTCCATGCTCCATTTCCATAGCGGTTTTCTAGAACACAGAAGATGACATCTGCAGTTTTATAAGTTTTGAGGCGAAGGTCTCTTCTGACTTTGTCGTCAAGACTGTCCAGCAGTTGAATCTTTTTCACCTCTCTTGAACCGGTCAGCTCTCGCTGCCTCTGGATTGCTTCCCAGTCCTTTCTCCACCTGTGAAAATCACGTCTGCTGCCAGTAAACTTGGGAAGGGCCGTCGGTTTCAGTCTGATGGCTGGCGTGGGAAAATTGGAGGAAAAGCCCAATGCCGTCAGTGTTAGTCTTTCAGCATCCTCCTTTCTCCTTGCCTGTATGAAGTGGGCCTTCTTGGAAACCAGCTTGGGGACGTGGAGTTCGAGCCCCTTTAGGCGACTCTGAAGGTGCTTCCGATCCCCTGGCCGGTTCCATCGTTCCCACCTCCTTCGCTGTCTTTACCAGTCCTTGCAGGTGGGTAAGCATGAAGCCGTCCGCCTCCTGGTGGCCATCAGGTTGTACAGCAGTGACGTCTTCACATTCATCCTCTGCTGCTTGTAGTACTGTGAGCAACTCAACATTTCCAAAGTTGGTCCAAAGAGTCTCCCGGATCAACCTTCTGATTTCCTTCAGTTTCAACTCACACTCATTTGCCGTCTTTGCCAGGTCAGCTTTTTGCTGTTCAGTTAACACAGCTTCTTTCTCTGTGTTCAGCCCCACCTCCCATTCTGCAGTGAGTCCAGCCTCCACATCGTCATTGGCTTCCATGACTTTCTCGGCTTCTATTGTGAGTTTATTGAAACTCACTCTGAGCTCCTCTTCAGACATGTCTTCATAGGTCCTGGTAATGCTGCTGGCCAGACAAGAAAACAATCTTTTTGCTGTCATTCTCTCTAGCTTGAGTTGCTCAACTGATTTCCCAATAGCTTGATCAGACATGTTTGATTCCCTCTGCTGGGGAGAGTACAACTTTTTAGTGATGCTTTGATGTTGTTTTATCTGAACTTGATTTCCTTCCTATTTCAGGACTCCAGGTTATTGCTCTTGCTGTTCCAGCTCAAAGCTCCCAGATTTCTTTTTCCTGGTCAAACAGTGTTGTCAAGCAGTACTTTCACTGTCAAGTCGGAGTTCTTGCTCCCATGTGCAGCTTCCCCACCTGAAAGGGACAGAATACGCCTACCTGAAGGTTTTAACCGGATTCCACTCAATGACCAAACAACTTTCTTTCTTCTTCCTTTTTTATTTTTATTTTCGCAAGTGTGGCAGTTGGTAATTATTAGTCAGTAGTCATAAATAATCAGCGGTAAGTCAGTCATTAGTCTAGTCAAGGATAGTCATAAGGCAGTAGCAGTAGCATTAGCATTAGGATTAGGTGAAAAACTGGCTGCCTCTCAGACTTTGGAGACGATTTCGGACCTGCACCTCTGTTTCTCTACTGGACCGTTATGGTTCCAAACTGGGTGAACTCTCTCGAAGGTTCGCAAGCTCTTCTTAAGCCTCGCACCGGTTTCAAGAATTCCCTGCATGCGATGATCCCGGTGGCGGAGTTCACCCAAACGCAGTGACAGCAGTGCTCCTTTCCCTGAAACAGTCTCAACAATTATTTAAAGTTCGGCATCTTACCGCGGGTTGTGACGCTGCTCCTGGCTGCCGATGTGACGCTGCTCTCGGACTGCCACTGTGACGCTGCGGGGTCCGCCCAAATGTTCTGGGCAGAAACCGCCCTCAGGCAGTAGGTTCCGTCCTCTCTGCCAGTGAATTCTTGCTCTTCCTTGATACCTTCCTGAAACTCAAGTTTGACTTGACAATCATGCACATTTGGTGGAGATGGCCGAGAAAATCTCTGACCAAAG
Organism: Hypanus sabinus; assembly: GCF_030144855.1. Taxonomy (NCBI): domain Eukaryota; kingdom Metazoa; phylum Chordata; class Chondrichthyes; order Myliobatiformes; family Dasyatidae; genus Hypanus; species Hypanus sabinus. Next base: position 124,509 of record NW_026779325.1, on the reverse strand, counting down.
ACTGAGCAGGTGATCAGCCTCTACCCAGTGTGAACTCGCTGGTGTCTCAGTAGATTAGATGACAGCGTGAATCCCTTCCCACAGTCTGAGCAGGTGAACGGCTTCTCCCCAGTGTGAATTCGTTGGTGACTGTGTAGGCTTGATGACTGTGTGAATCCCTTCCCACATTCTGAACAGGTGAATGGCCTCTCCCCAGTGTGAACTCGTTGGTGACTGTGTAGGCTTGATAACTGTGTGAATCCCTTCCCACAGACTGAGCAGGTGAATGGCTTCTCTCCAGTGTGAACTCGTTGGTGACTGTGTAGGCTGGATAACTGTGTGAATCCCCTCCCACATTCTGAACAGGTGAATGGCTTCTCCCCAGTGTGAACTCGTTGGTGACTGTGTAGGCTGGATAACTGTGTGAATCCCCTCCCACATTCTGAACAGGTGAATGGCTTCTCCCCAGTGTGAATTCGTTGGTGACGGTGTAGGGCGGATGAATCACTGAATCCGTTCCCACAGACTGAGCAGGTGAATGGCTTCTCCCCAGTGTGAACTCGTTGGTGACTGTGTAGGGTGGATAACTGAGTGAATCCCTTCCCACAGTTTGAGCAGGTGAATGGCCTCTCCCCAGTGTGAACTCGCTGGTGATTTTGTAGATCAGATAATTGAATGAATCCCTTCCCACAGTTCGAGCAGGTGAATGGCTTCTCCCCAGTGTGAACTCGCAGATGTCTCTGTAGGTGGGATGAATTACTGAATCCCTTCCCACATTCTGAGCAGGTGAAAGGCCTGTCCCCAGTGTGAACTTTCTGGTGTCCCAGTAGTTGGGATAACCGAGGGAATCCCTTCCCACAATATGAGCAGTTCAATGGCCACTCCCCAGTGTGAACTGACTGGTGTCTCAGGAGGTGAGATGACTGAGCAAATCCCATCCCACATTCTGAGCAGATGAATGGCCTCTCTCCAGTGTGAACTCGCTGGTGACTCTGTAGGTTGTATAACTGAGTAAATCTCTTCCCACAATCTGAGCAGGTGAATGGCCTCTTCCCAGTGTGAACTCGCTGGTGTCTCAGTAGGTGAGATGACTGAGTAAATCCCATCCCACAGTCTGAGCAGGTGAACGGCCTCTCTCCAGTGTGAACTCGCTGATGTACCTTCAGTGCAGATAACTGACTGCATCCCTTCCCACAGTCTGAGCAGGTGAATGGCCTCTCTCCAGTGTGAACACGTCGGTGCGCCAGCAGGTCAGATGATCGAGTGAATCTCTTCCCACAGTCTGAGCAGGTGAACGGCCTCTCCCCAGTGTGAACTGACTGGTGTCTCAGTAGGTGAGCTGACAACGTGAATCCCTTCCCACAGTCCGAGCAGGTGAACGGCCGTTCCTCAGTGTGAACGCGCTGGTGAGCCATTAGATCAGATGACCGAGTGAATCCTTCCGCACAAATTCAGCAGATGACCAGCCTCTGCCCAGTGTGAACTGACTGGTGTGTCCACAGGTGGGAAGACCAACTGAATCCCTTCCCACACACAGAATAGATGAATGGCCTTGCCCAGTGTGAACCTTCAGTTGAGATGACCGAGTGAATCCATTCCCACTGTCTGAGCAGGAGAACGGTTCTCCCCTGTGTAAAATGACAGACGTGTCAGTTGGTCAGATGACCGAGCGAATCCCTCCGCACAGTCTGAACAGGAAGGATGGCTGATTGAATCCCTTGCTCCTTAAATATCTAGACAGCGACAGCACAACTGGTGTGTTGCGTTTGAATTCACATAGACAAATTCCTTGTCGATTTTAACCTGCAAAAAGATTTAAAAATCCATCAGTCGGTGAAGGACAACATTTGAGATGAGATCACTTGAGTTGCCAAGGTGTGATCCGACATCACACTGTTACAGTGAAGCTCAACACAAGTTGGAGAGAGAAATCACCTTCTAACTGGGCACAGTGCTGGTATCTGGAACGACCATCAAACTCTCTGATGCTCTATAAGAATGGGGCACTTATGCCATCTCCAATCTGTGACTTGGCTCTGTTTGACTCTGTCCTATTGAATTAGTCCCTCTTCCCACTGAGCTGAAAGGGTGTCTGGCCCCACGGTAACTAAACCCTCTCACGTAAATAGCCTTTGTTGACGTGCAGCTGGGGTTTCCCTTTATGTAATGTTAATATAAAGTTCCACAGTTTCAATGCCATGTCATTGCCATGTCCTGTCCTGGCTGGTGGCATAGTGGCATCAGTGCCAGACTTCGGGACGAAAGGTCCCGAGTTCGAATCCGGCCGGCTCCCCTGCACGCTTTCCATCCGTGCTGACTTACGAGCTGGTGATCTCTTTGGAAACTCACCTGGCAGAAGTTTCCCCTCATGGTCCCCTGAATGTTTCACCTTTCACCCTTAACCCATGGCCTCTGGTTATCGTCACACCCCACCTCAGTGGTAAAAGCCAGCTTGCTTTTACCCTATCTCTAACCCTCATAATTGTAGTATACCTCCATCAAATCTCCCCTCAATCTTCCACATTCCAAGGAATAAAGTCCTGACCTGTTCAATCTCTCCTTATAACACAAGTCCTCCAGATCTGGCAACATCCTTGTGAATTTTCTCCAAACGCTTTCAAAGTCTTTACATCTTTCCTGTAGGTTGGTGACCAAAACTGCACACAATACTCCAAATTAGGCCTCACCAATGTCTTGTACAAAGTCAACATAACATATAATTCAGTACTTCGGATTATGAAGGCGAATGTGCCAAAATCTTTCTTTCCGTCCCTATCGAAATGTGTCAAAAGTTTTAGTGAAATTTCGACCTGTATTCCCAGATCCCATTCTTCAACAACACTCCTCCATGTCTGACCAGTCACTGCGTAACACCCACCCTGGTAGGTCCTACCAACATGCAACACCTCGCATTTGTCTGCATTGAATTCCATTTTCCATTTCTCAAGCCATATTTCCACCTGGTCCAGATCGCACTGCAAGCCATGATAGTCTTCTCACAGTCCGCTGAATCCCCAGTCTCAGTTTCATCCACAAATTTGCTGATCCCAAACCATCTGATCATCCAGATTACTGATATAGATGACAAACAATAACAGATCCAGCACTGATCCCTGTGGCAACCACTAGACACAGGTTCCAGTCAGAGAGGCAACCATCTGCTACCAAACTCTGGCTTCTCCCAAAGACAGTGTCTCATCCAATTTACTGTCTCATCTTGAATGCTGAGTGACTGAACCTTCTTGACAAACCTCCCATATGAGACTTTGTCAAGTGCCTTGCTAAAGTCCATGTAGACAACATCCACTGCCTTGCCTTCATCCACTTCCCTGATAACTTCCTCGAGAGACTCTGTAAGACTGGTTAGACATCACCTACCATGCAAAAAGCCATGCTGTCTATCCTTAATCAGTCCACATCGACCCAAATACTTATATATCCAGTTTCTGCACTTATGTTCTAATAACTTTCCCACAACTGATGTCAAGCTCAATAACGTAACATTTTCTCGTTTCTCCTTACAGCCCCTCTCGAACAGTGGAACAACATTGTCTGTCCTCCAATCCTCCAGTACCTCACCTGGCACTAAGGATTATTTCAATATCTCTGCTTGGACCCTGACAATTTCTGCACTTGTCTTCCGCAGGGTCCTTGGGAACAACTTGTCAGGTCCTGGGGATTTATCCATGCTAATTTGCCTTAAGGCAGCAAAACCTCCACCTCTCTAATCTGTCCAGGGTCTCTGAAGTTGATGCTGCTTTGCCTCACCTTTGTCGACTCTGTGTCCATCTCCTGAGTAAATAAGGATGTAAAACTACTATTTAAAACCTCCCCCATCTATTTTGTCTCCCATACAGATTACCATTCTGATCGTCCAGAGTGGGCATGTTTCTGTTCTGACCTTCTCCATGTTTCTGTGACAGAGAAGCTGGCCAAACCTGACTGGAAGGGGAATCTGGTAGGAATGACGATGGAGCAGCAATGGCTGGAGTTTCTGGGAGCAACTCGGGAGCTGAGTGATAGACACATCCCAAAGAAGTGGAAGCATTGGAAAGGCAGGAGGACACAACTGTGGCTGAACTGAGAAGCCTAAGCCAACATAAAAGCCAAAGAGAGGGCAAATAATAGAGCAAAAAACATTGGGAAGCTTTTAGAAACCAACAGAAGGCAACTAAAGCAAGTCAGATGAGCTCAGGGTGTGGAAGTATGATATTGTAGTCATTAATGCATCTTGGTAGCACCCAACAGCCTGAGGAATTTAGAGGAACAAAATATCCGGGGCCACCATATCTCTTGAAAACCAAGGTTCCCTGCACCAGTTACCTTTCAACTTTTATTTTGGTAGGCACATACAAACTCTGCACCCTCAAAATTTCACTTCTGAAGAACCCCCACTTACCAAGTACTCCTTTGCAGAAAACAGCCTGTCCCAGTCCACACTTTTCAAATCCTTGCAAATACCATAAACATTGATGTTGCTCCAATTTAGAATCTCAAGAGAGGTCCAGACCTCTGTTTTTCCGTACTTACTTGGAATCTCATGGCATTATGATCACTAGACACAAAGTGTTCCCATTCACTAATTTCTGTCACCAGCCCTGGATCAGTTCCCAACAGCTTATTGTACACTTCTACGCCGGATGTTTTACGTACTGATTAAGGAGCATTTGACAAACTCTACCCCATCTAGTCCTTTTACAGTATGGGAGTCCCAGTCAATATATGGAAAGTTAAAATCACTTACTATATCAACTATTGTTTCTTGGTATAGTCTGTGAACTCTCTAAAAATTTGTTCCTCTAGATCCCTCAGACTGTTGGGTGCAACCAATTCCCAGTAATGCCCACGATATCACAATTCCATGCCCTGGGCTCATCTGGCTTTCCTGCGATGCTTCTTGCATCATGATTTCCACAGCTCCATGCATTCATCGCACCAGGCTGAAGCATTTGATTACTGACTCTATCTGAGCTCTGAACAACATCTGTCTGGTGTCAAGAAAGCAACCTGTCCCTCAATGTCAGGAAAACATCTGACGCTGAATTTTGTGGTGAGGATGCAGGAAAGGTTTTCTTCTGATGACTCTCCATGCAGGTCATATTTGTGCAGGTGTCACTGCACAGTAGAACAGTGCACCACCACTCCAGAGTCTGCTAAATCTTCCTGAATGTTTTTTACAGTCAAACAGGGGTTTTGATTTGCCTTTCTAGCAATCCTACGAGTAGTTCTCCCAAAAAGTTTTCTTGGTCTTCCAGACATCAACTTGACCTCCACCATTCCTGTTAAATGCCAGTTCTTACTTACATTATGTTCTGAGGAAACGGCTACCTGAAAATGCTTTGCTATCTTCTTAGAGCCTTCTCCTGCTTTGTGGGCATCATTTATTTTAACTTTCAGAGTGCTCAGCGGCTGCTTAGAAGAGCCCCTGGCTGCTGATTGTTGGGACAAGGTTGGAGGAGTCAGGGTATTTATAAGGCTTTGCAATTTGTACAGCCTGGCCTGTCCTAATGATGATTGCAAACAAGCCATAGCCCTAACAAGCTAATTCAGATCTGAGACCTCGGTAAAATTTAACTGAGAGCTCAAATCTCTTGGGGTGCCCGAACTTTTCCATGGTGCTCCTTTCCCTTTTTTCTCCCACTCTAAAATTGTACAAAACAGAAATAATACACTAAACTCCTGATGAAGGGTTTCGGCCCGAAACGTTGTCACTACCTCCTCCCATAGATGCTGTCAGGCCTGCTGAGTTCTGCCAGCATTTTGTGTTTTTAATAATACACTCATCTTGCTTAAAATGTTGAATGTTTTGTCTTTAATTTTCTGACTTTTGGAGACCAGTTCACCTTCTGCTCACTTAACTATTCACAGTAACAGGAAGTTTGACCACTGGTGCCCAGCCGTTTGCATACCACTGTATGGGATGGGGTGGAGAGTGCGGGGTGTGACGGGAGAAAGGGGGAGGAGAAGGAGGACTGACAGGGAGCGAAGAGGGAGAACGCGTGGGGTGAGTGGTAGATTTAGACGATGAGAAAGAGGGGAAGACAATGTGGGATACGGGAGACAGCAGGGAGTGTTTGAGAGAGGGGAGAGGGTGGGATGTAGGGAGAGAGAGAGAGAGGTTGAGAGCTGGAAATGGAGGTGGTTACAGAGTGGCGGAGGTGAGTGAGTGAGAGACAAGTTTGATTGAGGTGCGTGAGAGAGGAGGAGATGGAGAGGGGAAGACAGAGGGTAACTGAGATTGAGAGTGGGATGGCGGGTGATAGGGGTAGGGACAGGGATTGTGGAATGGGAGAGAGAATGGAACAGTAAGAGAAATAGATGGAGAGATGGAGAGAAAGAGGGAGAGAGTGAGAGAAATGAAAAGAGTCATGACAGAGTGAGGAGATGAAGAGAAACAAGAGAGAGGAGTATGATTTATTACTTGAGGGGTAGAGAGAGTGGCAAAAAAGGAGAGCGCGAGGAAAGGGGTGAAAGAGTGGGAGACTGGTCAAGTAGCAGTGCAACAGGGATAGGGAAAGAAGCGGGAGGGAGAGAGGCGGTGAGGAAGCAAGGATGATTGAGGGGGCGATGATAAGGAAGGGGTGAGGGAGAGAGGGAGCAAGAAGGAAGGGCTGGAGTAGAGGGCCCTATGAGGAAGAGGAACTGTGAGGAGGGTGTGGTGAGGGAAATGGGGTAAGTAGCTAGGGGTGAGTGAGAAAGGCAAGGAGATTGGTGTGTATGATCTGAATTGTTAGATGAACTATTTACTCAGTCCCCAGTTGCAGGGTCATTAATCACGTATGTTCACAAGTCACGGAACAAATCCACCATGCGATTACGGTTCCATGCTGGGAATTATGAGTGTGAGGGCAGCTTGCTGTTCTCGGTGTCGGATGTGGGAGGTCCTGGAGTCTCCTAGCCTCCCGGACGTTCAGATTTGCGCCTGGTGTGTCGAGCTGCAGTTCCTCAGGGTCTGTGCCAGGGAACTGGAGCTGCAGCTCGATGACCTTCGTCTGGTCAGGGAGAGTGAGGAGGTGATAGAGAGGAGTTACAGGCAGGTGGTCACACCGGGGCCACGGGAGGCAGACAGGTGGGTCATGGTTAGGAGGGGGAAGGGGAAGAGTCAGGTACTAGAGAGTACCCCAGTGGCTGTACCCCTTGACAATTAAGTACTCCTGTTTGAATACTGTTGCGGGGGTTGGGGGGGGTGAACAGCCTACCTGGGGGAAGCAACTGTGGCCGTGCCTCTGGCACAGAGTCCAGCCCTGTGGCTCAGAAGGGGAGGGAAAGGAAGAGGAAGGCAGTAGTAATAGGGGACTCGATAGTTAGGGAGTCAGACAAGCGATTCTGTGGACGCAGTCAGGAGATCTGGATGGTAGTTTGCCTCCCTGGTGCCAGGGTCCGGGATACTTCTGATCGCGTCCAAGATATCCTGAAGTGGGAGGGTGAGGAGCCAGAGGTTGTGGTACATATAGGTACCAATGACATAGGTAGGAAAAGGGAAGAGGTCCTGAAAGGAAAATATAGGGATCTTGGAAGGGAGTTGAGAAGAAGGTCTGCAAAGGTAGTAATCTCGGGAATACTGCTTGTGCCACACGGCAGTGACAGTAGCAATGGAATGAGGTGGAGGATAAATGCGTGGCTGAGAGATTGGAGCAGGGGGCAGGGATTCAAGATTCTGGATCATTCCAACCTCTTTTGGAGCAGGTGTGACCTGTACAAAAAGGACGGGTTGCACTTGAAACCTAGTGGGACCAATATCCTGGCGGGGAGATCTGTGGAGGCTACTGGGGAGACTTTAAACTAGGATGATTGTGGGGGGAGTGGGAATCAAACTGAAGAGACTGGGAGAGAGGAGGTTAGTTCACAAATAGAGAAAGCTTGAAGACAGTGTGAGGAAATCTAGGAATAATGGTGCATATTTCCCTGAAGGTGGAATCTCATTTGGATAGGGTGGTGAAGAAAGCTTTTGGTATGCTGACCTTTATAAATCAGAGCATTGAGTACAGAAGTTGGGATGTAATGTTAAAATTGTACAAGGCATTGGTGAGGCCAGAATTGGAGCATTGTATACAGTTCTGGTCACCAAATTATACATAAGATGTCAACAGAGAACAGAGATTTACTAGAATGTTACCTGGGTTTCAGCACCTAAGTTACAGAGAAAGGTTGAACAAGTTAGGTCTTTATTCTTTGGAGCGTAGAAGGTTGAGGGGGAACTTGATAGAGGTATTTAAAATTATGAGGGGGATAGATAAAGTTGACGTAGATAGGCTTTTTCCATTGAGTGCAGGGGAGATTCAAACAAGAGGACATGAGTTGAGAGTTAAGGGGCAAAAGTTTAGGGGTAACATGAGGGGTAACTTCTTTACTCAGAGAGTGGTAACTGTGTGGAACGAGCTTCCAGTGGAAGTGGTAGAGACAGGTTCGATTTTGACATTTTAAAAAAATTGGATAGGTATACGGACAGGAAAGGTATGGAGGGTTATGGGCTGAGTGCGGGTTGGTGTGACTGGGTGAGAGTAAGCATTCGGCACGGACTAAAAGGGCCAAGATGGCCTGTTCCTGTGCTGTAATCGTTATGTGGTTTTACTGCGTACGATTCTGGTCTCCATATCCGACAGCGGGGAGTTTTAACACATACGGGGACCAACTGCAGCTCAACCCCAGCTGATGCGGGTGTTTCTACTGTTCAGGTGACGGTGAGGAAGGTGTTAATCTCAGGTTTGTGTAAATCCAGGGCCGGTTGCAGTGAGAAAGGGCTGAGACCGAGCCGGACAGCAGGAGGCTCCGGGCTCTCCAGTCTTGCATCCCTGGTTTTAGTTTTGCACTGTGTCGAGATCGCGGTATCAGTTTGCTCTGGTTTCCCAAGCTGGGAGGGTGGACGTGGGTGAAGGGGGCCTGTCTATGTGTCGGTGTGGGATGAATGGTCAGAAGGGTCTGGGGCCACTGGCGGGACGGAGAGTGGTTGGGGTACTGTGGGTTATCGGAAGTAACATGACCTGGGTGGATGGGCAAGGGGTAAATTACGTTGTCAACGAGGGCGGATCTGGTCCAATGAATCAGACAGCTCAGCTCGCATGTCCTTTCAGGAGGCCACAATTCTCTCATCATCTTAATCACTGACTAATCTTCCTGATAACATTGAGTTGGTTACAGAGCCCCAGAGTCTGGGAATGGCTGGGTGGTAGGAGGCAGAGGGTGATGGTGAGAGGCTGTTTCTTGGACTCGAGTCCAGTGCTTAGTGACGTTCTCTGAGGTTACGCCCATTCATACTTGTCATCTATGTCAATAATTTGGTTGAGAAAGTACAGGGTATGGGGAGAGAGTTTGCAGCAAGTTCAAAGAAATACTGTTTTTGAAAGACAGTCAGTATAAACACTCCCCTCTCTTTCCCTCTCCCCACTCAGATCTGACCAAAAGCTACATCAGAGGATGCAAGATCTTGAACTGAGTGACCACTGTGAGGGAATGGGAGTGGTTTCAAAGGGCTGGGCTGCTGGAAGCACATTACCAGACCTAGAGTGATTGCAACTGGGTCTGACAGAGGCATAACTGGTCCTTCTGGGCACATTCAGTCTCACTCCCCACTATTATGTACCTTCCTTTGTACAGGTATGTACTGTCTAAAGGACCAGTGTTTGAGTGAATGAGACTCACCAAACTTTCTCCTGACTGAATCACTGGAATCTCCGAGTCAGATGGGTTCTCTCCAGTCGGTGCTCTCAGTCCTCGGGCTGGTTCACTTGTTGCTGTTCCCTCGTCTTCAGTCGTGGTTTTTCTTCCAATAAATCTCTCACTGCAGGTCTAACTTTAACATGAAAGACAATGAAGCACATTAATAATGAAAAGGAGAACCAAACATTTCTGCGTAATGTTACTAAGAACAAAGCTCACTGAAATTTAAACACTGAAGACAGATTTAACGATCTCAGTGAACAATCTTTAATTGTCCCTCACATGTCACAGAATGATATGGGATAAGAAGGAGCCATCATTCAATCATGGTAAGACACAAGACACAGGAACAGAATCAGGTGATTCGATCCATCTGGTCTGCCCACCATTCAATCAGGGCTGATTTTTTATTCCAACACCATATTCCTGCCTTCATCCTGTAACCCTGAAGCTACTCAGCAATCATGAATATATTAATCTCTGTCATAAATATACCCAAATGGCAGCCTCAACCAACCTCTGTGGCAACAAATTCCACAGATCAGACATCTTTTGGCCAAAAAATTTTTCTCATCTGAGTTTAAGGGGAAGCATCTTTATTCTGAGACCATCCTGTCAGATCACAGACTCTGTCTAATGGAAACATCCTCTCCATGTCCACTGTATCCAGACTTATCAGCATTCGGTAGGTTTACTTAACCATACATCCCTCCACCACCCCAACCGTCCCTCTGAACTCCATTGAGCACAGGTCCAGAACCATCAAATGCTCCTCATACATAACACCGATCGTTCCTGAGATTATTCATGTAAACCATGTTAGCAACAACTGCACTGAACACATTTCCAGGAAAAACAGTAAAATTGGAACCAGGATAATTGACAGGGAAATGTTGTGCTTTCATTACTGTTCTACTATCACATGTGCTGGCGCGTGGCCAAGTGGTTAAGGCGTTGGTCTAGTGATCTGAAGGTTGCTAGTTCGAGCCTTGGCAGAGGCTGCCTGTGTGTCCTTGAGCGACGACACCGGTGCCATGCTGTATGGGTCCTAATGCCCTTCCCTTGGACAACATCGCTTGCGTTGAGAGGGGAGACCTGCAGAGACTCTCAAAGAGGCCTACAAACTATCACACCCATTTTCATTTCCAGGTTAAAACAGGTCCATTTCATGAAATATAAGCCAAGAAATAAAAAGAAACTGGAATTACCAGAAACACTCTGCAGGTAAGGAACAGCTTACAATACAATTCAATTAATAACATTTCATCAGAATGACTTCAAACATTTTCAGTTTTTAGTGCAGATCTCCAGCACAGCTGCCTGATTTCCACTGTGTGATTTCCAAACACAGTTTGAACACCAGACTCAGGGTCTATTTCTACTGTTGTAAACATGGAACAGCCCATTTACTCACAGCCTCTCCCTGTGAGGATGGAATGGGAACTCATCCTCTCCTCAGACTGGCAGTCATTGCTTCCAAAGGAACTCCAGAAACAAACATCTGATCCCAGACCAGAAATACTCGATCAACACCTCACAAGCCCAAACAGATCGATCCCTGATTCCACTTTAGCTGGATCAAAAACTATGATATCCCAGAACCCAACCTCACAGACTCACACAGCTGAATCTGCCACTCACTGACCCTGAGAGTCTCACACATCGTCCCCACATCTCACACTGGGTAGTGCAATCTGAGATTTCCCCACAGCCAATGGCCAGCTGCTCGAAATTTCTGCTTCATTGCAGGATGACCATCCAGCCCCATCTGTAGAAGCTCAAACCAAAGTCAAAGCCAAAACACCAGCAGTTCCATTTGCCTGGAAAGCCGATCACAGGATTAGAGCCCAAGCACCAACTCTCCCAGTACTCTTTGCTGCCAGTAAAATGCTGCAGTGTGTCAGCCAGTCACTGTTGATAAACGAGCACCTCCACACCAATGCACAACAGAACTGGGACCTGATGACCCTCCGGCATTCCAGCTAACAAAAGCCGATTCTGGAAATGACTCAGCGAGGCCAAAGGTTCAAAAGAACACTTCGCAATGAAGACAGAGGTTGGAAGAAAGTTTGCTGATATATAACATTGAGGAGGTGGGATACAGGGTGGACCGAAGATGACCCAGATGGGAGATGTAAATCACTGAAGCAGGAAGATGGGTTTAGGAGACTGCACAGAGATTGAACAAGATGAGCAGAGATAAGCAGATGGAACCAGATGGGAGAAGGGATCATACATTCAGAGGTGCAGTGCTACCAGAGCTCACCGGACAACTGCTCCGATACCTCTGTAAAAAAGTCAAAATAAACAAGCGGGTAATTTAACAGCAGCCACATATTAAATAGAGGGAATTCTACGGAAGCAGGGGGTTGGGAAGTGGGGGTGTTGGCTGGTAGGAAAAAGTACCACTAATAAACATTAGGATATTTGATCGTTTTTGGTTTAGTCCTGGAGCTGTGACTGTTTTTTATTTAGGTATTTGTGAAATTCCTTCTCGCTCGACCCATTGTCCAAGGAAGCTGGGAAATACCTGCACAGAAGTGTAAGCATTTTCCTGCTCTTTCCAACGGGTACCATTGGATTCCAGGAAGGAGCTATAGTAAGCAAGGAATGAACATAGAAACCCAAGTTTAGAAGTTGAAAACAATGAAAGAAAAATTCACTGCTCGCTCATCTTCTTCCTGATTTTGATCAAATACACAAGCTAATCATCCAAAATCCTCTTCTACACCTGGATAAATTTAGTTTTGTTTTACAAGCTAAATGGAAAAAAAAAACATTTCTGGGCTATAAGGTAGTTTTACGTCATTTCAACTATCATTAATAGCGGATCAACCCCTTGGCCTCGCTCCACCAACTGTAGCTGATGGGAAAGAGGCTCTTTTTCTCTTTGTGTTGATAGGAAAAAGAGTAATTTAGTGAGGCAATGAATGAGATGAAATGCATTTCCAAAACTCCCAAATGGTTGCTGTCCTCCCGTTAACATTTTTCACTTCCAAACAACGATATTTTCTATTTGTATAAATGCGATAATAATTTATGTAAAGATTCAAACTTCTTTAACTTTTTATATATTTAAAGACTAAACAGGATCTGTAAAGGTTGAACTATGTAACACCCGACGTGTGAGGAGATTGTATCGACACTCACAGATACACTTCCCGTCCAACCATTTCTGCGAGAGAAATGGTACGAGGCAGATTTGCCAACCAACCACTTTTGAGAATAACATTCAGCAATATTCGTGGCTTTTGCAATAGTTCATCAGAGTTTATTTTTTCATACTTGATTACTTGGTTCCAATTTAGGTGGCTAAAATCGTAAAAAATGAATTGCTTTATTTCTGTTATTTTTATACCTCTGAGGAACACTGCTAAGCGCTGCGGGCCCTGCCGTCTGCTCTGACTCAGTCGTATTAGTAAGGCTACATCTATGGTGGTCCGTGGATAACTCGCTAATCCTAAAGTAAATTTTTCTCAGTAACAACCCTTTGGCTTCTAAGCAAACAAAGTTATTTTACTTGCTTGATAATTATATTTTATGATAATCGGTTAAGTGCAACAATGCAATATTTTGTCATATTATTAAATTAAGTATTATATGTTTAATTTTACCAGTTAAACACTGAAATGTAATGATAGGCTGTCATCTTGTTAATGTCTTAGCTGTGGAGCTCTGGAATTCATATATTTCTTTCACCTTGGTTTACTGCTTGCCATTATAGGAAGCCCTATATATGTCACATCCAATTTGTGCACCTGCTCATTGCACGTATGGGGCAAGGCAGTTGCCCAGTAAATGAAATGAGCATGTACACAAATTGGATATCACAAACTGGAAGTGATTGATAAGTTCATGGCCTAAGGTGGAAGGAGTCAATTTTACAAAACCGATCAATTTTACAAAACCTAGCCATTTTCAATTATCTGAAACAGAAATACCACAAAAGTTATTAACTTCAAACTTACTGCATAATCACTCAAAGAGTTGAACGACACGTGCAGGCACCGAGCGCTGTATAACTTCAGGCCTTCCAACTTAGGCCACGAACTTATCAATCAAACCACCACCCACCCCCCCCCCCCCCCCCACAGCTTCGGCAGCTAAAAAATTACCTCTTCAGCCCTGCTCCTCAGCCGTCCGGCAGAGCTCGGGCCCGGCCCTTTCCCAATGCAACTGGCCCCCGAGTTACACAACACCGGGATCATTCCCGACTCACCCCTGCTCGAATCGGAGAACCGCCAACAACAGCGGCACTCGGCACCGCGCATGCGTTCAGCAGGCGTTTCTCCGCAGCGCCACCGATGGCCGGAGGTCTGCACATCGTCTCCGAAGGCCGGAGATCTGCACAGCGCCACCAGTGGCTGGAGATCTATACAGCGCCACCCATGGTCGGGGGCCGGAAGGACAACGGAGAGGTAAATCACAAACACGACAAAGTCTGTAGATTCTGGAAATCCAAAGCAACACAAACAAAACGCTGGCCGAACACAGCAGGCCGGGTAGCAGCGGGAATGGAAATCAGAATGAAAATGTTTGGACACCGGGAACTCCCGCACGGAGCGGATAGTGCAAAGGTTAGTTTATTATTAGAGCAGCTATCCATAAATAACACTAGTTTCTGTTTCTCCATAGAACCACGAAACAAAGAAAGAGCATGAAAGTCGCTCAGGGAGAAAAATCAAACTCCCACCCCACCCCCCGGATCAAGAAGAACGGGATCCCAATCATCAAACCCCAAAACCCACCCCTCCGCACAAAAGGGAACAATAACATCGAGCCCCCCACAAAAAAAAACACTCCTACCCCGCACAACTGCGGTGGAGCCGGTGTCACCAGTGTAGAGGCGGCCGCATCGGGAGCAGCGGACACAACGGGCGACCCCGGAAGATTCACAGGTGAAGTGTCGCCTCACCTGGAAGGATGTTTGGACAACGGAGAGAGTTCGGCCATCCGGCCCATTCATTGTGACACCCCGAACTCCACGTCAAATCCGTCCAAACGAATCTGGGTGAATTTTAATGACCAATATATATCGATCAGCTGTCTGAATGATTCCCTTACTCTGAGAGGAAGGGGTATCTATGGTCCACACTGTCAGGTTGTTGAGTTTACCAGGAGACAAAGACTGCAGGGACGAAAGGTTTTCTGTTGGCTAATACACTGTGTGTGGACCCCGCTGGCAATTCTGGTGTTGTGACCCGAATCGGGACAAACACCACGCTGCCCACTCCACCAACAACACGGCACAGCCGGACACATAACAGGGGACTTTACATCCCACAACACTGGATTCAGTGATGAAACCCGTGATTAATGTTGTTGTCCCACTGAAAAGTCCATTAAGGTGCTTTTAAATGCCTGCGCTCTCCCACAGGTGACGTCACAAAGCTCCTACCCCCCCACGCGCCTGACGTCACACATGGGCTCCCCACACCGGGATCTGCCCTCACGTGCGCGGTGTCTTACGTCACCCACGAGCTTCATCGGTACAACGGCTGGGCTAATAATCACGTGACCAGCCCATTCCCCCATCGCTGTCAACAGAGGATTCAGGAGCTACGTTATTCCCATTGGTGCGAAGCGATGTCAATCACTGGTTACAACCAGTCACGGAGGCGGACAAGCCGAGTGGGCGTTACCCCGCTGAGTACGTCTCCCGCTCAAGCGCCAACCGCCTCCTCAGAGCGGAGAAAACCTCAAAGTAAATGTCCGCTCTCTGATTTATTTCCATTTCCCTCCGAGGGAAGTTGGGGCGTTTGTGAAGCGTCTCCCGCGGCCGGAGTCTGATGTATCGCTGAGAGGTAGGAGGAGACCGCTCGGCCCGTCGGTTTGATGCCGGTTCCCCGGGGAGGGAGGGATTGTATTGAAAGGATGAAGATGCTGAGAGACGGGGCGGACAGGATGTTTGTCCCGGTGGGGACAGGAGGGGCTCATCTGTGGAAATGTCTGAGCCCACGGTGGTGTCGAGCAGAGGGATTCACCACATTGGGGGCAAACACCGGCAGACTGTTGCCCTGCAAGCGGGGCCAATGGTCCGGGTAAAGTGATAATTATCTGTGCTTTGTTGAGATTGTACCTGGAATATGATGTAAAATCCCGCTCCCCATACTAACACGGGTTGAACAGACCAAAGAACAAACTGCTGGAGGTACTCAGTGGGTCGGGCAGCATCTGTGGAGGGAAATGGACCGTCAACATTTCGTGCCGAGACCCTCCGTCTGGACTGAGAGTGGACGGGAAATAGTCAGAGAAAGGAGGTGAGGGGTGGGGATGGGGCAAGAGCCGGGGAGTGAGAGGTGGATCCAGGTGAGGGGGGAGGTGGGAAGGTGGAAATAGTGACGGGTGGGAGGTGAGTGATCGGGGCAACACGGGGCTGCAGAAGATGGTAATTAATTCTATAGAGGATTAACAAAGAGGTTAGAGAGTATTTGTTAGAGAGAGTGCAATGAAGATACACCAGACTGATCCCTGGGGTGGTGGGGTCATCATATGGAGAAAGATCAAATGTGATAACCCTTTCTTTTAGAGAATCGAGGACTGAGAGGTGAACACACTGAAATGCACAACATCATTACCGGTTGAACCAGGGATCTCAGTCTCTGAAACAGGGATAGACTGTGCGGGACTGAAATGAGGGGAAATGTCTCCATTCCGAGGGTGGTGAATGTTTATAAATCCCCACCACAGAGTGCGGTGAAGACTCAGTGATTGTCCGCACGTAAAACAGATGTGTGGAGACCGAAGGGATCGAGGAAATGAGGATCGGGCAGAAACACATGGCTGAGATGGGTGAGCAGCCGCCATCTTGCTGATGGTTAGAGGGGCTGAATTGCCTCCTGCTGTTTCTCACTTGATGTTTCAGTGTTCCTGTCCAGCAAGGCTCTGGAGGAATGTGAATAGAAATTAGTGTTTAGAAACACAAAACTGATTTAAATGAAACGTGAACATTTCCTTTTTGCGTCTGAATTATGTTTTGGACCTGGATGGGAATTGAGCCGGTGACTCTGTGACCTGGACGTGGAGGGAAAAGGATCGGGGAAGATATGGTGTGGAAAAATAATCATGTATCTGGGGTAAATATGGAATAATGTGGGGAATGCGGTGGATGGGTCGGGCAGCATGTGAGGGGCGAGGAGCAGAGTCAACAGTTCAGGAGGGAGTCCCTCCACCCGTCACCTGATCCCGGTTCCTGTTCACATATTTCTGCAGATCTGCAGCATCTGCGGGTCACTGTTCTATGTGTCCGTGTAGCTTCATCTTTCCCCGTTCAGACAAGGCAGTGAGATCCGGATCTGTCACGTCCTCTCGTTGTGGGTGGACAATGTCTTTTTTCCCTGCAATACTTTCTGTTGTTTCATTCACTGTTTTGAGGTGCTGAAGTGCTGCCAATGTTTCTGGGTGTCTGACCCGTTTATGTGAGAATTTAGCCATTTGTATTTATCTGAGCTTCTCATAAATGTGTAAAGTTTAGTTCAGCTTCACTTCAGAATTTCCAAAACAACACCCAGTCAGTCAAATTGCTCCACACAATTAAAATAGCTTATTACTTTTTTCTCTATTTTTG
Source organism: Hypanus sabinus (assembly GCF_030144855.1). Taxonomy (NCBI): domain Eukaryota; kingdom Metazoa; phylum Chordata; class Chondrichthyes; order Myliobatiformes; family Dasyatidae; genus Hypanus; species Hypanus sabinus. Next base: position 107,306 of record NW_026779325.1, on the reverse strand, counting down.
TACTATATATATGTATATTCTTATTTTAAATCACAATTTTTCAAAACTATTGTTATCAATTAGGTTCTGCTGCTACCGCAGGGACAAATTTCATGACACATGCCGGTGCTATTAAACCTGATTCTGATATTGATATGGGAGACCAACCACCGGTTACCTGATCCCAGTTACCGCAGATCGTAATGTGAGATTGAAGTATTTTCCATATATTTGCTTTCCACAGAAATGACAACAGTTCAGTTTCCTTCTGTGGTTCCAGAGCAGAAGCTCAGTCTGTCTAATATTTCCACACAATTAAAATGGGAAATTTGTTTATTATCATCATGTACTGAGCTACAGTGAAAATCTTGCCTGATGTACCATCCAGACAGATGGATACATTTCAACAGTACATTGAGCTGATATACATCAAAATAATCACTGTAACAAAGCATTATGGCTGCAGAGAAAGTGCGGTGCAGATAGACATATGGTGAAGGGTCACGTCCAGTTACATTGTGAGGTTGAGTCCATTTTATCATTCATTTGGCTTATAACTGCAGACAGGAAGCCGTCCTTCAGCCTGGTGTTACGCACTTTAAGGCTTTTGTATCTCTTCCCAATGGGATAGCAGGTTTGCAGCAAGAATGTCTGTGGTTGTGAGGATCTTTGAGTCCGTGGCCTGTTTTTCCGAGGCAGGGGAAGTATAGGAAGAGTCCATGGAGGGGAGGCTTGTTTCTCTGATGTTCTCTGCAGTTCCTTGCAGTCATGGGCAGAGCAGTAGCTAGACGAAGGCGTGAAGTGTCGACAAGGAGCTCAGAGACCTCGGCCTTCACCCTGCCTTGTGTAGCTGGATCCTGGACTTCCTGTCAGATTACCGGCAGGTGGTAAGAGTAGGCTCCATCTCCTCTGTCTCTCTGACCCTCAGCACACATACCCCACAGGGCTGTCTCTTTGGCGCCCTCCTTTACTCTCTGTGCACCCATGACTTGTGTTGCCACCCACAGCTCCAATCTGATAATTAAATTTGCTGACAGCACTACATTGATTGGCCTAATCTGAAATACTGATAACAATCAATCAAATGCCTTCTGACAAGGCTCGGTCCAAACAAACTTTTCACCCTTCTTCAGGAGATTGGTCAGAGGAAGAGCGATAGCAGCAGAGTTCTTACGATAATATCCATCCATTCCCAGAAACCTTCTAACAGCCTTCTTTGCAGTCAGAATAGGAACTTGAGAAATTGCCTGGACTTTTGCCCGAACAGGAGCCAACTTCCTTTGACCTACAACATAGCCAAGACAGGTCACACTGGCATGGCCAAATTCACTCTTAGCCAAGTTAACTGTAAGGTTGCCCTAGGAAAGCCTGTCAAATAGCTTTTCTACTGCAGAGATATGCTCTTCCCAAGTGCCACTCCCTGTAACTAAGTCATCAATATAGGTATCTGTGTGTTCTCACCCTCGAATTACAAAATCAATCATTCTCTGGGATGTTCCTGGAGCATTTTTCCTTCCAAAAGGCAAAACATTGTATTCATACAACCCAGATGCTGTCACAAACACAGAAATGTCTCTACCTCTGTCCGTCAATGGAACACACCAATACCCTTTCAACAGATCAATCTTTGTAAGATATTAGCCATTCCAACCTTATCGATGCAATCATCCACCCTAGGGATAGGATAGGCATCAGTTTTTGTTACTGCATTTACCTTTCTACAATCAGTGCAAAATCTAACACTACCATCATGTTTGGGCACAATAATGCAGAGTGACTCCAATCTCATTTTGAAGGCCTAATAATACCATTCTCCAGCATATACTCAATTCCCTGGTCAGCCAATTTACACTTTTCGACGTTCATGCGAAGTGGGTGTTGTTTAATCGGTTTGGCTTGACCAACATCTACATCATGTACTGCGACCGTGGTTTGCTTGGGAACATCGGGAAATAAATCTTTGTACTTCAGAATTAATTCCTTCAGCTGTTGTTGTTGCTTTGGCTGCAGATGAGCCAACTCGTTATCAATGTTTTCTAGAACAACCGAGTTCATTAGCCTAACTGGGACCATGTTTGGCTTGTGAAAAGTCTCAGACGAGTCAATTGTTTCATTCTCAGGGTTACCAGATTCATTTGTTTTGACAACAATACTCACAGATGGTGCCTGCTTGTCAAAAAAGGCTTTATCATATTTATGTGCACCACCTGTGTTAGTTTACGTCAGTCGGGTGTTTTAATAACAGAATTCACATTATTAATTTGAGAGACTATCTCATACGGTCTATTGAATTTCGCCTGAAGTGGATTCGTCAACATAAGGCAAGCACCTTATCTCCCACCTGGTATTTTCTTTCGCGAGCCCTGTTATCAAACCAACACTTCATTTTGTTTTGAGAAATCTTTAAGTTTTGTCTCGCTAGACTACAGGCTTGGTGTAGTTTATTTTTGAAATTCAAAACATAGTCTAACGAGTTAACATGTACATCCCCATCAATCCACGGTTCCTTTTAACAAGGTCAAAGGTCACTCTGCGACCAAATACAAGTTCAAATGGAGTAAAGCCCAGTGATTCCTGAACTGACTCTCTTTCTGTGGACAAAATCAAATGTATTCCTTCATCTGGACAAAAGCAAAAGTATCCCTTCATCCCAGTCTTTTCCATTTTCAACACAATATGTCTTAATCATTGAAATCTTTCTAAAGCCCCTTCTGGTTCCGGATGGTATGCAAATGATGCAATCTGTTTTGCTCCCAATTCATAAACTACCTGCTTGAATAATGCAGATATACAAATACATCCTTGATCAGACTGTATTTCTTTAGACAAATCGAATAAAGTGAAAATCTTGGTAAGAGCCTTCACCACAGTTTTAGCTTTAATATTTCTGAGAGGCATTGCCTCTGGGAATCTGGATGTAGTACACATAATAGTTAGCAGATACTGATGGCCAGCTTTAGACTTTGGCAATGGGCCAACACAATTCACTATAACTTTAGAAAAGGGTTCACCGAATGCAGGTACATGCCACTGGGGTGAGCTCATTAGGTTTACCCACAACTTGACAAGTGCCTTTTGGAAACTCTTATTCAGGGTAAACATAACTTCATGAGTTAAAGCAAACTGATCTGCTAATCCAGCAGATTCCTGCGGAGTGGCAGCATCATTTCCATCTAAATACGCCTTTATGTCATCAGGGACGCACCTTTGGAATTCTTCAATTAAAACCAAATCTCTCAAGCTGTTAAAATCATCATTTATATGTTCAGATGTGCACCAGTGGTCAATAGACACAAATTTCTCATAAGCAAATTCCGTATATCTGGTTCACAGATTTCTTCAAATTTCTAAACTTTTGCCTGTCTGCTTCTGGGACCAACCCATAAGCTTTGAGCACAGCCTGTTTCACTACATCATAATATGTGGTCATAATGCGTGGCCATGTGGTTAAGGTGTTGAACTAGCGATCTGAAGGTCATGAGTTCGAGCCTCAGCCGAGGCAGCTTGTGTGTCCTTGAGCAAAACACTGAACCACACACAGCTCCTGCACATTTATAGCCCAGTGGCGATGATTGGGGCAGCATAAATAAGTAAATAATAAGCTGCTTCAGCAACAGTCAAAGCAGAATAGGGTTGCTAAGCCTTCCCCTTAAGTACACTATGTAAGAGAATTTTCTGTCTGCTTTTCTGCCTCTTTAGCCTGAAACTGCCTCTGCCTTTCTGGAGCCTCCATCTTTAATATTTCTAACTTCTACTGGAGCTCAAGCTCACGAGGTTTACATTCAGGAAACACCTCCAACTCCTTCACTTTAAACACATCCTCAGATACGTAATGCTCAGCTATTATCTTCTGCATCTGTGCCCTCCTCATTGTCAATTTCACCTTAGCAAGTATTAACATTCTAGCAATACTCAACAACTCAATCCTTCTGGTGTCCTCTAATGCCTGAGAGGTTCACACTTCCAGATATCTATCAACATCCATTGCTGCTGGTTTTCCGCACACAAGTAAATCAAAAGGGATTTCCCCAGTGAAATTGATAATTAATCAATCCTTAAATTTGTCATATCCCAGACACAGCCCCATTTTGTTACAAACCATAATGCTTTAGAAATGAACCAACAGCAAAAGACTACTCCCAGTGGCCACACATTTTAATTCCACATCCCATTCCCATGCTGATATGTCTATCCATGGCCTCCTCTACTGTCAAAATGAATCCAAACTCAGGTTGGAGGAACAACACCTTATATACCGGCCGAGTAGCCTCCAACATGATGGCATGAACACTGACTTCTCTAACTTCTGTTAATGCCCGTCCTCCCCTTCTTACCCCATCCCTGACATATTTAGTTGTTTACCTGTTCTCCCCCTCCCTCTGGTACTTCCACCCCCACCCTTTTCTTTCTCCCAAGGCCTCCCGTCCCATGATCCTTTCCCTTCACCAGCTCTGCATCACTTTCGCCAATCACCTTTCCAGCTCTCAGCTTCACCCCCACCCCCTCAGGCCTTCTCCTATCATTTGCATTTCACCCTCCCCCCATTACTTTCAAATCTCTTACTATCTTTCAGTTAGTACTGTCGAAGGGTCTTGGCCCACAACGTCGACAGTGCTTCTCCCTATAGATGTTGCCTGGCCTGCTGTGTTCTATCAGCATTTTTTTTGTGTTTGTATTTCCAGCATCTGCAGATTTCCTCGTGAGTGTTATGTGTATGTATGTGTGTAAATATAACTCCCAAACTTCTGAGCTCAGGGGAAACAAGGCTTGGAGTCTGGAGATGTTAAAGTATTAAAGTTCAATTCATTCACAGAATAGGTGATGTGAGAGAGATATTTTTGTAATCCAGGGTAAATGTTGAGAGAAGGCAATTATGTTGTATTCCACAGGTTCCATGGTGGTAAAAAGAGAGAACAGTCACTCTACATTTTATCCATCATCTTTACAAATGTACATACGAATTATCACCTAAAATGAATTGTCATAAGGGGTATCATCAAATAAATGACTACGCCACAGCCAGGCAAGGGTTAACACATGTCTCCACAGGATATCCCAAATCAGATCCACTCCTGTGGATCAAATGAGGTGACAACCACACATTCGATGTACGGTGAATCGATAATTAGCCCACCCTTGTGAGTGAAGGAAAGTTCCAAACAGTGACCCTTGGCCACTAGTTCCCTGGTTTTGATCCTTCCATTTTTCCTCCTTTGTCTCCGTCTGACTCTGAGTGTCTGTGTCCTCAGTTAAAACTAAACAAGCTGCGAGCGATGTAAACAAGCTGCAAGTCAGACTGATTCACCTTCTTAATCTCTCTCTCTCTCTCTCTTAAAATGACAGTCTACAGCAAACAAAACCAAAGGATTCATAACAATGGCCTCTCCTTACTGTGAACTGACTGGTGTGCCAAGAGGTGGGATGACTGAGTGAATCCTTTCCCACATTCTGAGCCTCTCTCTAGTGTGAACTCGCTGATGACTCTGTAGGGTGGATGACTGAGTGAATCTCTTCCGACAGAATAAGCAGGTGAACGGCTTCTCCCCAGTGTGAAGTCGCTGGTGTCTCTGCAGGGTGGAAGAGTCAGTGAATCCTTTCCCACACACTGAGCAGGTGAACGGCATCTCCCCACTGTGAACTCGCTGGTGTCTCTGTAGGTCGGATGACCGAGTGAATCGCTTCCCACATTCTGAGCAGGTGAACGGCTTCTCCCCAGTGTGAACTCGCTGGTGCCTCCGTAGGGTGGAAGAGTCAGTGAATCTCTTCCCACAGTCTGAGCAGGTGAACAGCTTCTCCCCAGTGTGAATTCGCTGATGTACCAGTAGGATGGATGACACAGTGAATCCTTTTCCACAGACTGAGCAGGTGAATGGCTTCACCCCAGTGTGAACTCGCTGGTGTCTCTGTAGGTTGGATGACTGAGTGAATCCTTTCCCACAGACTGAGCAGGTGAATGGCTTCACCTCAGTGTGAACTCGCTGGTGTCTCTGTAGGTTGGATGACAGAGTGAATCCCTTCTCACAGACTGAGCAGGTGAATGGCTTCACCTCAGTGTGAACTCGCTGGTGTCTCTGTAGGGTGGATGACAGAGTGAATCCTTTCCCACAGACTGAGCAGGTGAATGGCTTCTCCCCAGTGTGAACTCGCTGGTGACTCTGTAGGTTGGATAACTGAGTAAATCTCTTCTCACAGACTGAGCAGGTGAACGGCTTCTCCTCAGTGTGAATTTGCTGATGTACCAGTAGGCGGGATGACAGTGTGAATCCCTTTCCACAGTCTGAGCAGGTGAACAGCTTCTCCCCAGTGTGAATTCGCTGATGTACCAGTAGGGTGGATGACCGACTGAACCCCTTCTCACACACAGAACAGGTGAATGGCCTTGTCCAGTGTGAACTTGCTGATGTACCTTTAGTTGAGATGACCGAGTGAATCCATTCCCACTGTCTGGGCAGGTGAATGTCCTTTTTCCTGTGTAAAATGATGGGCGTGCCAGTTGGTCAAAATCACAGAGTGAATTCCTCCCCACAGTCTGAGCAGGAAGGGTGGACAATTGGATCCCTTGCTCCACTTCTTAAGTATCTAGGCAGAGACAACAAAACTGGCGTGTCGTTTTTGAGCTTCCTGGAGATGAATTCCTTCTCATTTTTAACCTGTAAAAAAATTTACAAAATCCATCAATGGGTTTAGGACAACATTTCAGATGAGATTACTTGAGTTGCCAAGGTTTGATCTGGTATCACACGGTTACAGTGAGGTTCACCCTAAGTTGGACAGAGAAATCATCTCCTGACTGGGTAGAGTGCTGGAAGCTGGAATGACCATCAATTCCCTGATACTCTTCCTGTCTCAATAACAATGGAGCATTTCTGTCGTCTCCAATCTGTGACCTGGCTCATTTTGACTCCCTCCATTGGTATTATTCCTGGCTCCTGCTGAGCGGCACGTGTTCCTTGTCCCACAGTGACTGAAACACTCTCATGCAAATTGTCTTTCTTGACATGCAGCTGGGATCTTCTCTTGTGTATTATTAACAAAATGCCACAATTTTAACGCCATTTAAAAAATTCCTGCTGAAATGACTGGTTGGCCGCACATCTGTTAAAAGGACTTAGAGTGAATTTTTGTATTATTTCAGGTTCTTGTCGCAATCATAGAAAATTTCAACACAGAAACAGGCCCTTTGGGCCATCTAGTTTGTGCTGAACTATTTAAACAGCCCACTCCCACACCCCTACCATCCAGGTATCTACACAAACCTCTTAAACGTTAAAATCGAGCTCGCATGCACCACTTGTGCTGGCTGCTCATTCCACAGCCGGATGACCCTCTATGTGAAGAAGTTCCTCTCATGCTCCCATTAACATTTCACCTTTCACCCATAACCCATGGCCTCTGGTTGTAGTCCCACCCAATCTCAGTGGAGAAAGCCAGCTTGCATTAACACTATGTGTGCCTCTCTATCACAATCAAATCTCCCCTCAATCTTCTACATTCCCAAGAATAATGCCCTGATTTGTTCAATCTTTCCTTATAATCCAAGTCCTCCAGACATGGCAACATCCTTGTGTATTTTCTCTGAAATCTCTGAACTTCTTTTACATCTTTCCTGTCGGTAGGTGACCAAAACTGCACATAATACTCCAAATAAGGCCTCACCAATGTCTTCTACAAGTCAACATAACATCCATCTATTGTTGTCACTACTGTGGTTCATGAAGGGCAATGGGCTAAAATATTTCCTTCCATCCCTATCTAACTGTGATACCACTTTCAGTGAAATAAGGACTTGTATTCCCAGGTCCCTTTCTTCTACAACACTCCTCCGTGCCCGATCAGTCACTGTGAAAGACCTCCCTTGGTAGGTCAGACCAAAGTGCCACGACTCACACTGGTCTGCATTAAATTCCATTTTCCATTTCTCAAACCATTTTCCCACCTGGCCCAGATCACACTGCAAGCCATGAAAGTCTTCTTGCAGCTGCTAAACCCCCAGTCTTGTTGTCATCCACAAATTTTCTGATCCAGTTAACCACACTATCATCCAGATTACAGATATAGATGACAAACAACAACAGATCCAGCACTGATCCCTTTGGCACACAACTAATCACAGGATTACAGTTATAGAGGCAACCATCTGCTACTACACTGTGGCTTCTCCCAAAGACAGTGTCTCATCCAATCTACTGTCTCATCTAGAATGCTGAGTGACTGAACCTTCTTGACCAACCTCCCATATGAGACTTTATCAAGTGCCTTGCTAAAGTCCATGTAGACAACATCTACTGCCTTGCCTTCATCCACTTCCCTGATAACTTCCTCGAGAGACTCTGAAAGATTGGCTAGAGCCATACTGTCTATCCTTTATCAGTCCACATCTATCCAAATACTTACAGTATATACTTGGTTCCTGCACCCACATTCCAATAACTTTCCCAGTTCTGATGTCAAGCTCACCAATGGATAACTTCCTAGTTTATTTTACAGCCTTTCTTGAACAGCAGAACAACATTGTCTGTCCTCCAATCCTCCAGTACCTCACCTGTCACTAAGGATGATTTAAATATCTGTGCTTGGACCCCAATAATTTCTGCACTTGTCTTCCGCAGGGTCCAAGTGAACAACTTGTCAGGCCCTGGGGATTGATCCACACTAATTTGCCTCAAGACAGCAAACCCCTCCACCTCTGTAATCTGTACAGCGTCCATGAAGTTAATGCGGCTTTGCCTCACTTCTCTAGACTCTGTGTCCATCTCTTGAGTAAATACGGATGCAAAAAAAATCTCCCCAAGTCTAGGCTATCCTTCATGTGGATTACCATTTTGATCTTCCAGAGGATTAATTTTTTTTCCCTTGCAATCTTTTTTGCTCTTAACATATCTGCAGAATCCCTGAGGATTCTCCTTCACCTTGTCTGCTGGGGCAACCTCATGCCTTCTTTTATTTCTTTCATAAGTGTTCACTTGAATTTCCTGTATTTCATAAGTACCCCATTTGCTCCTATCTGCCTGTACCTGGTATGCACCTCCTTTTTATTGATCTGGGAGAGGAAAGCCAAAGAGGTGATAGATCTGCATGGAGGGAGGTGGGGGTAAGGAGTGTTAAACTAAAGTTGCAGGGGGAATGGGAGCCTGAATAACAGAACAGATGGTGGTGGGGTTGTGGAGAAAGATGTTGTTCAGGCCTCAGACAAATTTCAGGAATGAAAAAGTTGAGCATGGTGCAGTGAATATGCTGAGCCCTGTATATTTCAATACAGGGAGCAGTGCAGGAAAGGTGGATGAGTTCAGTGCATGGATCAACACCTAGAATCAACACTAGGACCTGGCAACTGTGGATTGGGACAGGCTGCTTTATGGCAAAGGTGTGCTTGGTAAATGGGAGGCTTCAAAGCAAAATTTTGAAAGTAGTAAGCGGGTATGTCAGAATAAAAGGTAAAGATAGAAACTGTAGGGAAACTTGGATTGCACGAGATATTGAGACCCTGGTAAAGCACAAAATGGAATTGCATAACAGGGATAGGCAGTCAGTTTCTTATGGAGTATAAGAAATGCAAGAGAACACATAAGAAATCAATCAGGATGGCTAAAAGATGGCATGAGGTTGCTGACACAGAAAAGGTGAAGGATAATCCTCAGGGATTCTAGTGATAGATTAAGAGCAAAAGGATTGCAAGGCACAAAGTTGGTCCTCTGGAAGACCGGAATGGCAATCCACGTGTGGAACCAAAGCAGATGGGGGAGATCTTAAATATTTTTCCATCTCTCTTAACTCAGGAGATGGACAAAGGGTCTTTGGGAGTGTGGAAAAGCGGCATTAACCATTTCAACCCTGGGGGAAAAAACACTCCTCTGGCCACTCACACGCTCAATACCCCTCATCATTTTATACACCAAAAAATGTCTCTAAATATAAACAAGGAAATTATACATTGCACAATCTACTTTCCACGATTCAGTACATTTACACAGACAGGTGTGTAAAAAGGGCCCAACGAATATCAGCAACAAAAAGGCCCAATTCACCAGAACCACAAACTGTTCCTGCTGCTATCATCCAGGACACGGTACCACAGCAAAAGGGCCAACAGGCTTCGGGACATCATCTTCTACCAGGCCATCAGACTGATTAATTCATGCTGATACAATTGCATTTCGATGTTATATTGACTGTCCTATGTACAAACTATCTATTATAAATTACTATAAATTACACATTGCACATTTAGATGATGTAAGGTAAATATTTCTACTCCTTATGTTTATGAAATATGTATCTAATAAAGTCAATTCAATTCACCCTCTCCACTATCTGTTCTGTCATTCTGGCTCCCATTCCCCCTACAACTTATTTTAACCACATCACCCCCTCCCCTGCTCACTACCACTAGCAAGTCTTACCACTAGGATATTCGTCCCCTCTTGTTCTGTTCCTCTAACTAACGAATCCCCTATCAGTCTTTTGACTTTCCTCTGCCAGGTAATTCCCCCCACAGCTTCTGAAGTGGTCCACCTGTTGTTGTGTGAAATGGCCACAAGAGTACTCTGCGATGCCTATTTAACCTCATTCCCCTTCCTGACTCTCACCCAGTTTCCTGTGTCCTGCACCTTGGGAGTAGCTCACCTCCCTTCATGTCATATCTATCACCCCCTCCAACTGCTGGATGATATGGAATTCACCCATTTCAAGCAGCTCATTGAAGTGCAGGGTTACAAGTTGCAGCTGGATGCACATCTTGTAGGGGAGGGCATCAGGGACACTGCAGGTCTCCCCTCCTTCCCTCGAATACCCTTCTACTTTGTAATAACCAGTGTGCAGATAAATCTTGTACTGTGTATTTTTTACCCAGTGACAAGATGTGCACAGTGAATTTTATATAGAGAGGTATTCATTTTCACGGCTAGCAAATCACTGTCAATAGGAACTTTGATCTCCTCTGGGTTTGATCGAGTTCATCTGCACTCTCACACAACCTATGTAGCAGGCCTGTAACAGGAAATGCAGGAGTTTCTCACCAAAGCTTTTACACATTGTCCATATGTGGTTTGCTTGCTAAATTACACTTTAAGAAGTCAGATTTCCAAATATCACTCCACTTCTTCCCACTTGCAAATTCTCCAGCAACTTTTGCATCACCAAAATGCAAACAGGCATCACTAGTTTCTGTGTTCTACATAAATATTCCCCCTGAACCCGTCCCCAATGACTGACGGTGGTGAACTCAGTGAATGAAATCCCAATGAATATGAAGGGAAGGGCAGTAGTCTGTCTCACTGGAGTCTGGCACATTTGTGAAGTGAAAGCTACTTGTTGCCCAGGGCAAAGGTGTTTGATATCATAATGTACCCAGAGAGAATGGGACAAAACATGTTCTCACCGGTAGAAAAGTGCAGAACTAGAGGAGGTAGAGGAAGCAACACACACAAAATACTGGAGGAACTCAGCAGGCCAGGCAGCATCTACGGAAAAGAGTCCTAATGCTGAGTTCCTCCGGCATTTTGTGTGTGTTGCTTGGAATTCCAGCATCTGCAGATTTTCTCTTGTTTGTGTTGGAGGGAGAACAAAGGTGATTTTCTCAACTGCTGATGTAAAAGATTTTGTTCCCTTTCTCCCAGTTCCTAATCCTTGCATTTAGATAGCTGGAGCTCAGCTCTGTCTGAGAGATCCATCGGTTCCCATTCCCTCATCAGCCGGAAGCTCCCCGGGGCCCGTGTACGGATCGTGGAGCTGAGAGAGAGGGAAGAGGGCAGGACTGTCCCGGGATTGCTGCCCACGGTGTCCGAAATTCAGAGGAATTATCCTGAAGTCGGTATTTAAGATAAAAACACAATTAATCGCTCTTACCTGCAACCGACATTTTCAAAGCCTTCTGTGCACTGCGCGCATGCGTGAAACTCAGGGACGTCCTCAGCCTGACGCCTGCGCATTTCATCGGCGCTTCAGCACCGGCGAAATTCTTAACGAATTGCCCTATGGGTAATCACGGTGCCATTAAACATTTCTGCAAGCACCGGTTCAATGTCCATACCTCATTTTTTTTTATCTTGGGTATAGAAAAAATCTGCAGCTGTTTTAACGCAGAAAGCGGCTCCCATAAGCAATATACTCAATGTCAACGTGTATCTAATGCCAAAGTAAAATGCAGATATAAAACATAGGAGATTCTGCAGTTGCTGGAAATACTGAGAAAACATTTTCTAAGTATTCCTCTCCAAAATTTCTGCCTTATCTGTTGATTTCCACCTGTGTTTTGCAGAAATTAACCACCTTTTTTTTTCGATCAACCAGTTTCCAAATGCTTCTAATCTTTCACTTTTAACCACATCGTGCTGGTCTTATTCGTCCTTCTCCTCTGGACCCCATCTCTCTCTGGAGCCCCTGACTCAGGCTGGCAAATCTTCGGTTTCTGACTCTGCACCATCGGAGATTCACTCGTTAGTCTGCTGTCAGACTTTAGAGGTGCATTGTGTTACGAGACCGCAGGTTCGTTTACTGTGAGTGTCGCTTTAAGTGGCTGAGTGAGGCGGGGCTGTGACGTCAGACACAGGCTGCGGCAGCCTGAGGGAGCGGGAGAGGGAGAGGGAGAGGGAGACAAGCTGTTGGAACTTCAGCGTGTGACTGCTATAGGCTGCAACTCTTCCATGCCCAAAAGGTTGTGTTGATCTGATCATCGACACGCAGTGCAGAACGGATGTGTGACTGTCACTTCGTATCATCCATATGTGTGGATTTGCTGGAGTATCCTGTGGTATCACTTTTGTTGGCCCTTACCTGGAATCGGGGTGTTCTGTGGTAATCACTTGAAGACGATATTCCTGTTACTGTCACCTGGTGATATTTCTAAGTGGATTTCGGAGCTAATCGACGGATAAGATCTTCGGCGACTGTTATTTCGTTTACCCAGCGTGGAATGTGTGTGGAATTCTTCGTAATTGCCTTCTCTCTACATTCCCTTTATTAGTAACTACGCTATACAACAATATAAATGCAGATATATCGAACAGGTTAGCAATGATTATGTGTGTGTGTGTGTGTGTGTGTGTGTGTGTGTGTGTGTGTGTGTGTGTGTGTGTGTGTGTGTGTGTAAATAGGAAAGCCAAGCTTCTTCACGCCTCGGGGTGAATGGATACCGTCTTCCGGTGATGAGTGAAGTTCGGTTCAGTTCGTGGGATTGAGTCGGGGAGTGATGGAGAGAGAGAGAGGGAGAGTTTTGAGTCTTCAGGTAAGCTGACGCCGTCGATAGTCCCTTCGTCCTCCGAAATCCTTTGGAAGTCACCGACTGTGACCACTATAAATGGGACCGTTCTTCAGTGGTGGAGTTATTAACCCAGGCGAGGGATGGACACACGAATAACTCCCCACCGGTCACAGCCTTTTCACACTGCGAGAGCCACTGATCGATGCTCCGGATCGATCTTCCAAAGCCCAACTTTTTCTGTGGACACAACAAAGCTCATTCAGTGTCCAAAACCATGTGTCTGGAGGTCTATCAGCGGACCTCCTACTTATCTCATCGTGCTGAGCCCCAGCTGTCCATCAAACAGTTCCTCCCTTCTCTCTCTGTAAGAACACAGAAGCTGACAGTGTCCTTGTAAAAGTGTCAACAAGCTTGCAGAGAAACCATAACATCATCTCCGAGCAGTCTTCCTCTCTAACTCTCTCTCTCTCTCTCTCACTCTCTGTCCACCTTCCCTCCCTCCCTCTCTCTGTGTCCGGTGTTGAACATCTCCCTCTCTCTTTTCAAAAATACAGTTCATAAGGGTAATTCAGGACCCCGTCACTATAATAATGAAGAGAGTGGTTTTAACATCGAAACCAGACTCCGTTAGTGATCTATTGCTGCTGGCACGTAACAATTGCAACAACCCAGCTGTCTGAGGCACAGTCCTTTAAAATAGGTGAAAATGACACAAAACATTGAAAAGAGCGGAGAAGGAGTTTAACCAACTTCGTCCGGAGCCCTGAACAACGTCACAACCACAGTGAGCTCATCGTCTTGTTCAGCCCGGAGACAATCATGCAGGAAATTCATGCAGGTGTATAAGATGATGAGAGGCATTGGTCGTGTGGATAGTCAGAGGCTTTTTCCCAGGGCAGAAACGGCTAACACGAGGGTGAATAGGTTTAAGCTGCTTGGAAGTAGGTATAGAGGACATGTCAGAGCTAAGTTTTTTAAACAAAGAGTGGCGTGTGTGTGGAATGCACCGCCAGCGACGGTAGTAGAGGCGGATACAAAAAGGTCTGTTAAGATAGGTACATGGAGCTTAGGAAAATAGATGGCTATGCGGTAGGGTAATTCTAAGCAATTTCTAGAGTAAGTTACATGGTCGGTACAACATTGTGGGACAAAGTATCGATAATATGTTGTAGATTTCTGTGATTCTATGACATTCAAGGGAAATCTCCTATCCCACGGAGTGGTGACTAGATGCAACCTGTCATCTCAGGGAGAGTGAGAGGGAAACGGCGGGGGTAGATTTTCATATACTGATATGGAACAGAAACATGGGCAGGGACCAGCTGGGCTGAGTGGCCTCTCAAGCGAGACACGGGATTTGATACAGGATTTATCTTTCACGGGATTTATCTTTCACAGCTCCACAATATTAAACGCCAGTCTAGTTTAAGGCTACCATCAGCAGAACGGACTCCTCCAATGCTCAGTGACCAGGGTTCAGTCCTGGGTGCGATGAGCAGCCGCAAAAACTGCAGAATCTGACAGTGACAGTCCCTCATGAACCTGCAGCTGCTTTCAGTCACCGTGATGGTTAAACATTTAACACGGAGCTGATTTGAACTTCCTCCCTGATGTGAAGTTTCTGGTGTTGCAGCAGCTGGGATGATTGAGTAAAACTCTTTGCTCACTCCGGACAGAAATGTGGCCTCTATTGATTGTGAACTCACCGGAGCATCACAAGGTGGGTTAACTGAATGAGTCTCTTCACACACACGGAGCAGGTGAACGGCCGCTTCCCAGAGCGAAGCTGTTGGTGTATCTGCGATGGCCGACTGAATCCCTTCCAAAATGAGAGCCAGTGAATGACGTCACAGTGCTATAACGTCATGGCGATGTATCCAATCAGATCACGGACATGGACACGTGTTCGGGCTCTCCTTGTCGCGAGTGGGGCGCTGTCTTCTCCAACATCTCCGCCTCCACATTCAAGGACCGGCGGCATTCAAGCGATGGTGACCTGACAGATACAGCAGACTAACGTGTTTGTGAGTCCCATAGACAATTCCTTTGCCTTTTCTACACTGTTAAAAGCTTACAAAGCACGTTGGAGGGTGAAGGACAACATTTCAACTCAGGTAATTTTACTCTCCATGGTGCCTTCTGAAAAAAACTGTCACAGCTCAGAACAAGTTGGAGGAACAAGACTTCATCTTCTAACAGGCTACAGTTCCGGCATCAGGAACAATATCAAACTCTCCGCTTCCCTCTCTGTATCAAAATGGATCATTCCTCCCCTTCATCAGTCTGTGACTTGGCTCAGTCTGTCTGTCTCCTTCGCATTCTGAGCATGCGCCACACACCCACTGAGATCACATTTTATTTACACGGCTGTGACTAGAGACTTTCTGATTATTATGTCCCTCCCGGGATTTGACGGTTGTAAACTCCGAGTCAGCAATGGTATTGACCCTCAGGAGTAGGTGATTAGGCTTTTTCGTTGGAGATCGATAAACTGCCGTTAGTGTGTGTCTGGATGAGTGGGTCATTTTCAGACTGGAAGGAGGTAGCGTTTGGAGTACCCCAGAGAGCAGTCCCTGACCACAGTTGTTCACAATTTAATGTCCTGGCGGAGGCAGCGAGATGTGAGATGCCCCAGTCTGCTGGTGACGCAGAAAGAGTGGAGTTGAGGGAGGGGAGGCTATTCACATGCAATTTCGTAGCTTTGCAATCAGTACATAGTGCACTGTGGGGCTGCAGTGGCGGGTTCCAATCTGCTAATTAGATTTGCTGACCACGGTACATTGATCCGCCGGATCCCAAATAATAACGAGGCAGCGTATAGAGAAGAAGTCATCACCCCGACACAGTCATGTCAAGAAAACAACCTCTCCCTCATTGTAACGAAAACAAAGGAGCTGGTTGTGGATTACAGGAGGAATGGAGACAGGGAACAAATTCAACATTTCCAAGTCTGTTATTGACACACATGCACATTTTAGTATTGATCATGACACAATGTATTTTAAATATTGTTAATGACATAAAACATATTTACAGATTGTTACTGACAGAGAACCGTATAACTTCTGTTCCGCGTATTATCTGAATGTACTTGCCTGTGATGCTGCCACAAGTCAGTGTTTCTCTGTTCCTGTACCTTCCCGTACTTGAGCACTTGGCAATAAATTCAACAGGACCTGAGAAATCTCAGTGAGATTTGATTAGTGATGATCATCTTGGCAGCTCGGTAGGTCGAATGTATGCGACAGTACACTGTTAAATGCAAAACCCTGAACAGTGTCGATGATCAGAGGGATCTTAGACTCCAAGTTCATCGCTCCCTGAAAGAGACTGCACAGATTGATCCGGTGGTTAAGAAGGCAAATGACATGGTTGTCCTTATTAGTTGAAGCACTGAGTTCAAAAGTCGGGAAGTTGTGTTGCGGCTGTTACGAGCCTGCGGTCGGACTGTGACTGTTTCTTTAAGAGCGCCGGCGTGAGGAGGCGGGGCTATGACGTCAGTCACAGGCTGACAGCGCTGACTGTGGACTGAACCATAAGAGAGAGAGAGAGAGAGCGATCTGCAGACAGGCAGTCGGCCAGTCTAAAGAGAGAGAGAGAGAGAGAGAGCGATCTGCAGACAGGCAGTCGGCCAGTCTAAAGAGAGAGAGGGAGAGAGAGAGAGAGTGAGAGAGAGAGTGAGAGAGTGAGAGAGTGAGAGAGTGAGAGAGAGAGAGAGAGAGAGAAAGAGAAAAAAGCTGATCGCTTCAGTTAGTCGCAGCTGAGGCTTGGAACTCTCCTGTGCCCACAAGAGTGGGTTGATCATCGGTACACGGAACCACAACGAATGTGTGTGGCTGTCACTTCGTATAATCCATAGGAGTGGGTTTTGGAATATCTTGTGTTAACCCTTACCTGGGTATGTTGTGTGGTAACCCCTGGAAGACGGTAACTCGTCTGTGGACGGATTCAGCGGATAAGAACTTCGACGGCGGTTGGTTGAAGTAACGGCCGTTTCTCTACGTTTCACCCTGGATTACAAATATCTCTCTCCCATCATTTATTCCGTGGATTACTGAACTTTCCTACTTTACCATCTCAGGACTCTAAGCTTTGTTCCCTCAGGCTCGATAATCTGTGGGTTATATTTACACACATATACACATAACACTGTTAATTTCCCTTCATTTCGTTAAGTTACTATATTATAAGTCGATACTACTAAAGATAATGGTTTTAACATCAAAACCAGACTCCACTGTGAACTCTAGTGCTGCTGGTTCGTTTCTAAAACGCCACAGTTTGGAACACAGTTTTATAGAACTAGTTAGACCACATCTGGAGTGTTTCATACTGTTCTGGTCGCCCCGATTCTCGGAAGGATGTCGGGTCTTTGGAGAGGGCACAGAAGAGGTTTACCAGGACACTGCCTGGATTAGAGGACATGAGCTATAACGAGAGTTTGGACAAACTTGTGTTGTTTTCTCCAGAGCGGCGTAGGCTGGGGTGAGACTGGATGGACGTTTATAAGATTACGAGAGGAATAGATAGAGTGGATAGACGATATATTTTTCCTGGGGGTTGAAATGTCTAATACATTTAAGGTGAGTGGAGATGTGAGCGGCGTTTGCTTCTTTCCACAGAGTAGTGGGTAAACGGACATCTGTCTGGGGGTGAGAGACCAAAGCGGCCACGTGATCCCGTTTCCTGTTCACGTTTCTCTGCAGATCTGCAGCATCTGCGGGTCACTGCTCTACCTATACGTGGAGCTTTATCTTTCCCCGTTCAGACAAGGCAGTGAGATCCGGATCTGTCACGTCCTCTCGTTGTGGTGGACAATATGGTTTTTTTTTCTGCAATATTTTCAGCATGTTTCATTCCACTGTTTTTACCTGCTGAAGTGCTGCCGATGTTTCTGGGTGTCTGACCCACTTATGTGAGAATTTAGCTTTTTATAATTATCTGAGCTTCTCATAAATGTGTGCAGTTCAGTTAAGCTTCACTCCACTACTTCCAAAGCAACAACCCAGTCAGTCAAATAGTTCCACACAATTAAAATAGTTTATTACATCTTTTTTTCATTTTGTACTATTTATATAATTTAACAATGTGATAGTTATATTCTTATATTAAATCACAATTGTTAAAATCTATGGTCAAAAATTAGGTTCTACTTCTGAACGAATTTCATGACATATGCCGGTGCTTTTAAACTTGATTCTGATATTGATATGGGAGACCCACCACCAGTCACCTGATCCCACTTACCGCAGATCGTAATGAGAGATTAAAGCCTTTTCTATTTATTTGCGTTCCTCAGAAAGACAACAGTTCAGTTTCCTTCTGTGGTTCCAGAGCAGAAGCTCAGTCTGTCTAATATTTGCACACAATTAAAATGGGGAATTTGTTTATTATCATCATGTACTGAACGACAGTGAAAATCTTCCCTGACGTACCATCCACACAGATCGATACATTACAACGGTACATCGAGCTGATATACGATAAAACAATAACTGTAACAAACATTATGGCTGCAGAGAAAGTGCAGTGCAGATAGACATATGGTGCAGGGTCACTTCCAGTTACATTGTGAGGTCGAGTCCATTTTATCATTCATTTGGCTTATAACTGCAGACAGGAAGCCGTCCTTGAGCCGGGTGGTTCGCTTTAAGGCTTTTGTATCTCTTCCCCGATGGGGGAGCGGGTTTGCAGGAAGAATGTCCAGGTTATGAGGTTCTTTGTGTACAAGGCCTGCTTTTCTGAGGGAGAGGAAGTGTACGGAGAGTCCATGGAGGGGAAGCTTGTTTCTCTGATGTTCTCTGCTCTCCAAAGTTCTCTGCAGTTCCTTGCAGTCATGGGCAGAGCAGTAGCCATACAAAGGCGTGAAGTATCGACAAGAAGCTCAGAGACCTAGGCCTTCACCCTGCCTTGTGTAGCTGGATCGTGGACTTCCTGTCAGATCGCCGGCAGGTGGTAAGAGTGGGCTCCATCTCCTGTCTCTCTGACCCTCAGGACACATAACCCACAGGGCTGTCTCTTTGGCGCCCTCCTTTACTCTCTGTGCACCCATGACTTGTGTTGCCACCCACACCTTCAACCTGCTAATGAAATTGGCTGACAGCACTACATTGATTGGCCTAACCTCAAATAATAACTTTCAATCGATCAAATGCCTCCCGACAAGGTTCGGTCCAAACATACTTTTCACGCTTCTTCAGGAGATTGGTCAGAGAAAGAGCGATAGCAGCAAAGTTCTTACGAAAATATCCATCCATTCCCAGAAACCTTCTAAGAGCCTTCTTATCAGTCAGAATAGGAACTTGAGAAATTGCCTGGACTTTTGCCCGAACAGGAGCCAACTTGCTTTGACCAACAACATAGCCAAGACAGGTCACAGTGGCATGGCCAAATTCACTCTTAGCTAACTGTAAGGTCGTCCTGAGAAAGCCTGTCAAACGGCTTCTCTGCTGCAGAGATATGCTCTTCCCAAGTGTCACTCCCTGTGGCTAAGTCATCAATAAAGGCATCTGTGTGTTCTAACCCTGGAATTACAGAATCAATCATTCTCTGGAATGATCCTGGACCATTTTTTCTTCCAAAAGAGAAAACATTGTGTTCATACAACCCAGAAGGTGTCACAAATGCAGAAATTTCTCTACCTCTGTCCGTCAATGGATCACACCAATACCCTTTCAACAGATCAATCTTTGTAAGAAATTTAGCTTTTCCAGACTTATTGATGCAATCATCCTCCCTAGGGATAAGAGAGGATTCTGTTTTTGTTACTGCATTTACCTTCCCATAATCAGTGCAAAATCTAACACCACCATCAGGTTAAGGCACAATAACGCAGGGTGAGCTCCAATCTGATGCCAAAGGACTAATAATACCATTTTCATCATATATTCAATTCCTTGCTCAGCCAATTTACACTTTTCGACGTTCATGCAATATGGGTGTTGTTTAATCGGTTTGGCTTGACCAATATCTACATCATGTACTGCGACTGTGGTTTGCTTGGGAACATCGTGAAATAAATCTTTAAACATCAGGATTACTTCCTTCAACTGTTGTTGTTGCTTTGGCTGCAGATGAGCCAACTTGTTATCAATGTTTTCTGGAACAACCGAGTTCATTAGCCTAACTGGGACCATGTTTGGCTTGTGAAAATTCTCAGACGAGTCGATTGTTTCATTCTCAATATGTTTTGACAACAACACTCACAGACGGTGCCTGCTTGTCAAAATACGGCTTTATTATATTTATGTGTACCACCTGTGTTAGTTTACGTTGGTCGGGTGTTTTAATAGCATTATTCAGATCATTAATTTGAGAGACTATTTCAAGCACCTTATCTCCCACCTGGTATTTTCTTTCTCAAGCCCACTTATCAAACCAACACTTCATTTTGTTTTGAGAGATCTTTAAGTTTTGTCTCACTAGACTACAGACTTGGTGTAGTTTATTCTTGAACTTCTAAACAGAGTCTAACAAGTTAACATGTACATCCCCATCAATCCACTGTTCCTTTAACAAGGACAAAGTTCCCCTCACTATAAATTTTAAAAAGGGTTCACCGAATGCAGTTATAGGGCAGAGTGGGGCCACTGGGGTGACCTGATTCGGTTTACCCACAACTTGACAAGTGTGACAGCTTCTGCAAAAGGTCACAACATCTTTCCTCAAATTAGGCCAGTAGAATTATTACATAACTGTTTACAGTTTTATTCACTCCAAAATGTCGACCTAATGGCATACTGTGGGCCAAAGTTAAAATTTCAGCCATATAACTTTAGGAACTACAACTTGGTGAACAATTTCCCATTCCTCACTCGCTGGTATAGCAGGTGGCCTCCACTTCCTCATTGACACTTCATCATGAGATAATACCCTACTGGCACATTCTTAATCTCATCATCTGAGAGGGCTGTTTCTTTTAAAGCTTCAATCTCAGGGTCTCGGTTCTGTTCTGCTATAAACTCCTTCCTAGACAGGGATAAATCTTTCTCATCAGACTTACGACTGAATCCTGTTGAAACAATGAAGGCAGAAATTCCCTGACAAGTCATCATAACCTGAATCCCGATTTTGGCTATCATGGGTATCAGAATCATGCTGCACAGATTCGTCTGCGTCGGCATACTTTTAGCCATACTTTGAGTTCCTGCGCAGGAAGGATAAATGTTAAAATCCATCTGTGGGTCGTCAGCGGTTGTCTTAGTTGTCAACAGCGCTGCAGGAACAATTTTAGGTCATTCCCTAACAGCAAACTAACATCTTCCAATGGTAAAATGGAGTATAATCCAATTTTAACAGGTCCCAAAAGCAACCCTGACAGTAAATTTACCTTGTACAATGGCACAGAAAACATGCTACCCCCAAAGCCTTTAATAAGATTTACTTCATCAGTGTTCGTCTCATCACCAAACTTTAGAATGCTGTCTAATATAAGTGACTGAGAATCCCCAGTAACTCGAAGAATTTTTGGTAGTTGGGTTGACCCTTCCTTTACTAATACAAACCCATTTGACATAAAATGATCAAAAGCCTTCTTAATTCAGTCAGAGTTCTCAGTCCATAACTGAGCCTCAACAGAATGTTCAGAACCCTGTGGGTTTATAGGTGCGTCAACAAACTGAACACCGGCATTTGGGACTGGCTTCTTTTCATTTTTCTTATTCAGGATAGAACAATTAGCCATCACATGACCAGCTTTCTTACAATAGTAACGAGCAAGACCAGAATATTTCTCTTTCAACTGCTTCCCTTCATCCTTACTCTTGTCACTAGTCCCAGCTGTAATTTCTGGTTTACCCTGGTGATCTCTGGCACTCTTTTGGAAGCTCTTATTTGGGATAATCTTAACCTTATGAGTAAAAGCAAACTCATCTGCTATTCTATCAGACTCCTGCAAATTGGCAGTATCCTTTTCATCTAAATATGTCTTTATGTCGTCAGGAGCACACCTTTTGAATTCTTCAATTAAAACTAACTCTTTCAAGCTATTAAAATCATCATATATGTGCACCAGCGATCAAAACACACAGACTTCTCATAAGCAAATTACATATGTCCGGTTCACAGATTTCCACAAATTTCAAAACTTTTGCCTGTATGATTCTGGGACCAACTCGTAAGCTTTGAGCACAGCCTGTTTCACTATGTCACTATCAGCTGCTTCATCAACTGTCAAAGCAGAATAGGCTTGCTGAGCCTCCCCCTTTGTAAGAGAACCAACCCTCTTTTGGCCACTTTCAATTCTAAGCAACCTTCTCAAAATGCTGTAAGTATTTATCAACCTCTTTCTGATCAAATGGAGGTACCAATTTAATTTCCTGACTAGCCTCAAACTTATCACCAGTCTAAAGCTAGACCCCTTTGCTGAAACCACTGTATCTTTTCCAGCTCGAATAGCCTCTGTCTTTCTGCTTCCTCCTTCTGTTTTTCTGCCTCCTCTCTGATTTTCTGCCTCTATAGCCTCAAACTGTCTCTGCCTTTCTGCAGCCTCCATCTTTAATTTTTCTGACTCGTACTGGAGCTCAAGTTCACGAGGTTTACTTTCAGGAAACACCTCCAAGTCCTCCACTTTAAACACACCCTCAGATACATAATGTTCAGCTGTCACCCTCTGCATCTGTGCCCTCCTCATTGTCAATTTCAACATAGCAAGTTTTAACCTTCTAGCAAGACTCAACAACTCAATCCGTCTGGCATCCTCTAATGCCTCAGAGGTTCCCGCTTCCAAACAATAATCAGCATCCGCTGCTGATTTTCCACACACAAATAAATCAGAAGGGACTTCCCCAATGAAATCGATAATTAATGACTACGCCCTCATAGCTGTTCATATCCCAGATGCAGGCCCCAATTTTGTTATGAATCGTAAAGCTTTAGAAACGAATCAGCACCAATAGACTACACCTGGAACAACACACATAAAATACTGGTGGAACACAGCAGGCCAGGCAGCATCTATAAGGAGAAGCACAGTCGACGTTTCAGGCCGAGACCATTCATCAGGACTGCCTGAGACTGCCTGACGAAGGTTCGCGGCCTGAAACGTTGACAGTGCTTCTCCTTATAGATGCTGCCTGGCCTGCTGTGCTCCACCAGCATTTTGTATGTGTTTGAATTTCCAGCATCTGCAGATTTCCTCGTGGAGACTACACCAGGAGTCTGTTTTTGATCTTAAAACTATCTTTATTAGAATCTACTTATAATATAGTAACTTAAGCAAGATAAACAAAAGTTAACAGTGTTATGTGTATATATGTGTGTAAATATAAATCCAAAACTATTGAGCTAGGGGGAAACAAGGCTTGGAGTCTTCAGATGGTAAATTATGAAAGTTCAGTTCAACCACGGAATAACTGATGAGAGAGATATTTGTAATCCAGGGTAAATGTCGATAGAAGGCAATTATGTCGAATTCCGCAGGTTCCATGGTGGTAAAACAAGAGAACAGTCACTGTAGATTTTATCTGTCATCCTTCCAAATCCACATACTAATTATCACCCAAAGTGACTTGTCACAAGGCATATTGTCTTCAAGTGAATTACCACACCACACCCAGGCAAGGGGTAACACATCAGTGGTCTTCACAGGATACCCCAAATCAGATCCACTCCTATGGATCAAACGAGGTGACAACCACACATTCGATGTATGATGAATCGATAATTAACCCACACTTGTGGGCATAGGAAAATTCCAAACAGTGACCCTTGGCACCTATTTCCCTTGTATCGATCTTTCCATTTTTCCTCCTTCATCTCCGTCTGACTCTGAGTGTCTGTGTCCTCAGTTAAAACTGAACAAGCTGTGAGTGATGTAAACAAGCTGCAAGTCAAACTGATTCACCTTCCTAATCTCTCTCTCTTAAAATGACAGTCCACAGCAAACAAAACCTAGGGATTCATAACAACTGACTGGTGTGCCAGTAGTTGGGATGACTGAGTGAATCCTTTCCCACATTCTCAGCAGGTAAATGGTTCCTCTCCAGTGTGAACTCGCTGATGTCTCTGTAGTGTGGAAGAGCGAGTGAATCTCTTCCCACATTTTGAGCAGGTGAATGGCCTCTCTCCAGTGTGAGCTCGCTGATGTTCCAGCAATCTGGATGACTCAGTGAATCTCTTCCCACAGACTAAACAGATGAACGGCTTCTCCCCAGTGTGAACTCGCTGATGTACCAGTAGGGTGGATGAGTGACTGAATCTCTTCCCACATTCTGAGCAGGGGAATGGCTTCTCTCCAGTGTGAACTCGCTGATGATTCTGCAGGTCGGATGAGCGAGTGAATCTCTTCCCACATTCTGAGCAGAGGAACGGCTTCTCCCCAGTGTGAACTCGCTGGTGTTTCAGAAGGTTGGATGACAGAGTGAACCGTTTCCCACATTCTGTGCAATTGAACGGCTTTTCACCGGTGTGAGCTCTCTCATGTCTCAGTAGGTAGGATGACTGAGTGAATCCCTTCCCACATTCTGAGCAGGTGAATGGCCTCTCCCCAGTGTGAGCTCGCTGGTGTCTCTGTAGTTGGGATGATTGAGTGAATCTCTTCCCACATTCTGAGCAGATGAACGGCTTCTCCCCAGTGTGAGCTCGCTGGTGACTCTGTAGGGTGGATAACTCAGTGAATCTCTTCCCACATTCTGAGCAGGTGAATGGCCTCTCCCCAGTGTGAGCTCGCTGGTGACTCTGTAGGTGGGATGACTGAGTGAATCCCTTCCCACAGACTGAGCAGGTGAACGGCTTCTCCCCAGTGTGAATTCGCTGATGTACCAGTAGGGTGGATAACTCACTGAATCCTTTCCCACATTCTGAGCATGTGAATGGCTTCTCCCCAGTGTGAACTCGCTGATGTCTCAGTTGGCTGGAAAAAGCACTGAATCCTTTCCCACATTCTGAGCAGGTGAATGGCTTCTCCCCAGTGTGAACTCGCTGATGTACCAGTAGGTTGGATAAATCACTGAATCCTTTCCCACATTCTGAGCAGGTGAATGGCTTCTCCCCAGTGTGAACTCGCTGATGTACCAGTAGGTTGGATGACCGAGTGAATCTCTTCCCACAGACTGAGCAGGTGAAGCGCCTCTCTCCAGTGTGAACTCGCTGGGGACTCCGTAGGTTGGATGACTGAGTGAATCTCTTCTCACATTCTGAACAGGTGAACGGCCTCTCCCCAGTGTGAACTCGCTGGGGACTCCGTAGGTTGGATGACTGAGTGAATCCCTTCCCACAGACTGAACAGGTGAATGGCTTCTCCCCAGTGTGAACTCGCTGGTGTTTCAGAAGGTTGGATGACAGAGTGAACCGTTTCCCACATTCTGTGCAATTGAACGGCTTTTCACCGGTGTGAGCTCTCTCATGTCTCAGTAGGTAGGATGACTGAGTGAATCCCTTCCCACATTCTGAGCAGGTGAATGGCCTCTCCCCAGTGTGAGCTCGCTGGTGTCTCTGTAGTTGGGATGATTGAGTGAATCTCTTCCCACATTCTGAGCAGATGAACGGCTTCTCCCCAGTGTGAGCTCGCTGGTGACTCTGTAGGGTGGATAACTCAGTGAATCTCTTCCCACATTCTGAGCAGGTGAATGGCCTCTCCCCAGTGTGAGCTCGCTGGTGACTCTGTAGGTGGGATGACTGAGTGAATCCCTTCCCACAGACTGAGCAGGTGAACGGCTTCTCCCCAGTGTGAATTCGCTGATGTACCAGTAGGGTGGATAACTCACTGAATCCTTTCCCACATTCTGAGCATGTGAATGGCTTCTCCCCAGTGTGAACTCGCTGATGTCTCAGTTGGCTGGATAAAGCACTGAATCCTTTCCCACATTCTGAGCAGGTGAATGGCTTCTCCCCAGTGTGAACTCGCTGATGTACCAGTAGGTTGGATAAATCACTGAATCCTTTCCCACATTCTGAGCAGGTGAATGGCTTCTCCCCAGTGTGAACTCGCTGATGTACCAGTAGGTTGGATGACCGAGTGAATCTCTTCCCACAGACTGAGCAGGTGAAGCGCCTCTCTCCAGTGTGAACTCGCTGGGGACTCCGTAGGTTGGATGACTGAGTGAATCTCTTCTCACATTCTGAACAGGTGAACGGCCTCTCCCCAGTGTGAACTCGCTGGGGACTCCGTAGGTTGGATGACTGAGTGAATCCCTTCCCACAGACTGAACAGGTGAATGGCTTCTCCCCAGTGTGAACTCGCTGGTGAGCCATAAGGTCAAATGACTGAGTGAATCCTTTCCCAGAAATTCAGCAGATCACCAGCCTCTACCAGGTGTGGTGTGAACTGACTGGTGTGTCCACAGGTCCAACTGAATCCTTTCTCACACACAGAACAGATGAATGGCCTTGCCCAGTGTGAACTTGCTGATGTACCTTCAATTGTGATAACTGAGTGAATCTATTCCCACTGTCTGAGCGGGTGAACAGCCTTTCTCCTGTGTAAGATGACTGGCTTGCTATTTGGTCAAATGATCAATTGAATCCCTCTCCACAGTCTGAGCAGGAAGGATAGTCGATTGAATCCCTTGCTCCACTTCTTAAATATCCAGACAGAGACAGCAAAACTGGCGTTTTCTGTTTGAGATCCCCGGCGACAAATTCCTTCTCGTTTTTAACCTGTGAAAAGATTTACAAAATCCATCAATGGGTTTAGGACAACATTTCAGATGAGATTACTTGAGTTGCCATGGTTTGACTTGGTATCACACTGTTACAGTGAGGTTCAACCCAAGTTGGACAGAGAAATCATCTTCTGACTGGGCAGAGTGCTGGTATCTGGAATGACCATCAATTCCCTGAAGCTCCTCCTGTCTCTATAAGAATGGGGCATTTCTGCCGTCTCCAATCTGTGACCTGGCTCAGTCTGACTCTCTCCGTTGGTATTATTCCCTGTTCCTGCTGAGCTGCATGGGTGCCTGGCCCCACAGTAACTGAAACAGTCTCACGCAAATTGTCTTTGTGGATGTGCATCTGGGAATTCTTTTATGTATTATTAACTTAAAGTGCTACAGCTTTAACACCATATAAAAAAATTCCTGCTGAGATGACTGGTTGGTCCGCACAGCTGGTAAAAGGGGTTAGAGTGAATTTTTGTAATATTTCAAGTTCTTGTAGAAAAGTACAACACAGAAACAGGTCCTTTGGGCCATCTAGTATTGTGCTGAACTATTTAAATTGCCTCTCCCACACTCCTACAATCCAGGTACCTACACGAACTTCCTAAATGTTGAAATCGAGCTCGCGTGCACCACTTGTGCTGGCTGCTCATTCCAAACCTAGATGACAATCTGTCTGCAGAAGTTTCCCCTCATGTTCCCCTCAACATTTCACCTTTCACCCTTAACCCCTGGCCACTGGTTGAAGTCCTACCCAATCTCAGTGGAGAAAGCCAGCTTGCATTTACACTATCTATGCCCCTCTACCACAATCAAATTTCACCTCAATCTTCTACATTCCAAAGAATAAAGTCCTGACCTGTTCAATCTTTCCTTATAACCCAAGTCCTCCAAACTTGACAACAGCCTTGTGAATTTTCTCTGAAATCTTTGAATCTCTTTTAAATCTTTCCTGTCAGTAGGTGACCAAAACATCACACAATACTCCAAATTAGGCCTCTTTTACAAGTCAACATAATATCCATCTATTGTCAGGATTTGTTTCACGAAAGCCAATGGGCTAAAATCTTTCTTTCCGTCACTATCTAACTGTGATACCACTTTCAGTGAATTAAGGACTTGTATTCCCAGGTCCCTTTCTTCTACAACACTCCTCCGTGCCCGACCAGTCACTGTGAAAGACCTCCCTTGGTAGGTCATACCAAAGTGCAACAGCTCACACTGGTCTGAATTAAATTCCATTTTCCATTTCTCAAACCATTTTCCCAGGGGGTCCAGATTGCACTGCAAGCCATGATAGTCTTCCTCGCTGTCCACTACACCACCAGTCTTGGTGGTCATAAATCTGCTAATCCAGTTGACCACACTATCATCCAGATTACTGATCTAGATGACAAACCACAACAGATCTAGCACTGATCCCTGTGGCAACCACTAGTCACAGGCCTCCAGTCAGAGAGGCAACCATCTGCTACCACACTCTGGCTTCTGCCAAAGACAGTGTCTCATCCAATTTACTATCTCACCTAGAATGCTGAGTGACTGAACCTTCTTGACCAACCTCCCATATGAGACTGTGTCAAGTGCCTTGCTAACGTCCATGTAGACAACATCCACTGCCTTGTCTTCAGCCACTTTCCTGATAACTTCCTCAAGAGACTCTGTAAGACTGGTTAGACATGACCTACCATGCAAAAAGCCATGCTGTCTATCCTTAATCAGTCCACATCTAGCCAAATACTTATATTTCCGGTTCCTGCACATAAGTTCCAGTAACTTCCCCACTATTCACTACTAGTCACCACTCCGTGGGTTTGGAGATTTCCCTTGAATTTCATAGAATGATAGAAATCTATAGCACATTACAGACCCTTTGGCCCACAGTGCTGTGCCGACTATGTAACTTACTCTAGAAGCTGCCGGGAGTTTCCCTAGCGCATAGTCCTCTATTTTTCTGAGCTCCATGTAACTATCTAAGAGAGTGTTAAAAGTGCCTGTTGTATCCGCCTCGACAACCGCTGCTGGCAGTGCATTCGACACATCCAACACCCTCTGTGTAAAAAACCTACCCCTGACATCCCCTCCGCATATATTTCCAAGCACCTTCAAACTATGCCCCATCCTGTTAGCCATCTTAATGCTGGGAAAAAACCTCTGTCTATCCACACACTCAATGCCCCTCATCATCTTATACACCTAAAAAAGGCTCCAAACATAAACAAGGAAATTTTACATTGCTCTGAGGATTTGTTAGAAGTAAACAAAATTATGAGGGTATAGATAGGGTAAATGCAAGCAGCTTTTTCCACTGAGGTTGGGTGGGATGACAACCAGAGGTCATGGGTAAGTGGGGAAGGTGAAAGTTTAATGGGAACATTTGGAAAAGTTCTTTGCTGAAATGGTCGTGAGAGTGCAGAATGAGATGTCAGCACTAGTGGAGAATATGAGCTCGATTTCACCATTAAGAGAAGTTTGACAGGTACCTGGATGGTAGGGGTACGGAGGGTGATGATCCCGGTGCAGGTATTTGCATTAGAGAGATTAAATGTTTTTGGCATTGACTAGATGGGCCAAATAGCCTGTTTCTGTACTGAACTTCTCCATGTTTCTGTGACAGAGAAGCTGGCCAAACTTGTTTGGAAGGGAAAAGGTAGGAGTGACAATGGAGCAGCAATGGCTGGAGTTTCTGGGAGCAATTCGAGAGCTGAGTAATCGATACATCCCAAAGACGTGGAAGCATTGGAATGGCAGCAGGGCACAACGTGGGTTAAATGAGAAACCAAAACCAACATAAAAGCAGAGGAGAGGGCAAACAAAAGAGCAAAAGACCATTAGGAAGCTTTTAGAATCCAACAGAAGACAACTAAAGGAAACTCAAATGAGTTTGGGAGTGGAATTATGAAATGGCTGTCATTAATGAGTTCTGGTTGCACCCAACAGTCCGCAGCATTTAGAGGAACGAGATATCCAGGGCCTCAATATCTCTTGAAAACCAAGATTCCCTGCACTCGTTACCATTCAACTTTTATTTTGTCAGACACATACAAACTCTACACCCTTAAAATTTCACTTCTGAAGAACTCCCACTTACCAAGTACTCCTTTGCTAAAAAACATCCTGTCCCAATTAACGCTTGTCAAATCCTTGCAAATATCATAAAAAAATTGGCCTTTCTCCAATTTAGAATCTCAAGAGAGGTCTAGGCCTCTGCTTTTCTGTATTTACTTGGAATCTCATGATCAGTAGATACAAAGTGTTCCCATACACTAATTTCTGTCACTAGCCCTAGATCACTTCCCAATAGCTTATTGCACACTTCTACATAGGGAATTTTACATACTGATTAAGGTAGATTTGATAAGCTCTACCCCATCTAGTCCTTTTACAGCCTAGGATTCCAGTCAATAAACGGAAAGTTAAAATCATTCACTTTATCAACCTTTGTTTCTTGGCATAGTCCGCAATCTCTCTACAGATTTGTTCCTTGAAATCCATCAGACTGTTGGGCGCAAGCAAGTCCAAGTAATGACTACAATATCATAATTTCATGTCCTGAGGTCTGAATGACATCTGTTTGATGTCAAAAAAAGAACCTTGCCCTCAATGTCACTGAAACAAAGGAGCTGGCTGTAGACTACAGGAGAAATGGAGACAGGCTGACCCAGGATCTGGGGCTGAGAGGGTGAACAGCTTTAAGTTCCCTGGCACACACAACACTGAGGATCTCACCGGGTCTGTACATACTGGCTGTGTGGTGAAAAAGGCACAACAGCACCACTTTCACCGCAGGCGGTTCAGGAAGTGTGGGACGGGGCCCCAAATACTAACAACTTTCTACAGGGGCACAATTGAGAGCATCCTGACTGGCTGCATGACTGCCTGGTATGGGTGCTGTACTTCACTCAGTTGCAGGACTCTGCAGAGAGTGGTGCAGACAGCCCAGCGCATATGTAGATGTGAACTTCTCACTATTTAGGACATTGACAAAAACAGGCGTGTAAAAAGGGCCACTGTGTAAAAAGGATCATTGGGGACCAGAGTCACCCCAACCACAAACTGTTCCAGCTGCTACCATCTGGGAAACGGTAGCACAGCCTGAAAGCCCGGATCAACAGGCCCAGGGACAGCTTCTTCCACCAGGCCCTCTGATTGATTAATTCATGCTGATACAATTGTACTTTTATTTATCCTGACTGTCCTGTTGTACATACTATTTATTATAAACTATTATTAATTTCACATTGCACATTTAGACAGAGACGTAACATAAAGATTTCTGCAACTCATGTATGAAGAATGTAAGTAATAAAGTCAATTCGATTCAATTCACCCTCTCCACTATCTATTCTGTCATTCTGGCTCCAATCCTCCCTGCAACTTTAGTTTAACCACCCACCCCACAGGGGAGCACTAGCAAACCTTGCCACTAGGATATTCGTCCCTTTCTACTTCTGTTCCACTAACTAACAAATCCCCTATCACCCCTTTGACTTTCCTCTGCCAGGTAATTCCCCCCAACAGTTTCTAAAGTGTCCACCTGTTGTTGTGTGGGATAGCAACAAGAGTACTCGGCGATGGCTATTTAACCTCATTCCCCTTCCTGACTCTCACCCAGTTTCCTGTGTCCTGCACCCTGGGTACAACTCACCTCTCTGCACATCATACCTATCACACCCTCTGACGCTTGGATGATGCACAATTCATCCATTTCCAGCTCCAACTCCTTAAAGTGCAGCTGGATATACACCTTCTACGTGAGGGCGTCAGGGACACTGGAGGTCTCCCCACCTTCCCACCAATGTCCCCTCCAATTTGTAATGACCAGTGTGTGCAAAAACCTTGTACTGTACAATTTTTACCCAGTGACAACAACATGTGCAAACTGAATTTTATATAGAGAGGTATTCATTTCAACAGCGAGCAAGTCACTGTCAGTAAGAACTTTAATCTCCTCTGGTTGAGTCTTGATTGAGTTCATCTGCACTCTCACACAACCTATGTAACAGGTTAATGAAGGATTTACTCGCCGCTGCTTTTGCAAACCACCTATTTGTGATTTTCTTGCTAAATGATGCTTTCAATTTCAGATTTCCAAATATCACTCCACTTCTTCCCACTTGAAAATTCTCCAGCAACTCTTGCATCACCACAATACACACAGTATTGTACATAAGTATTTCCCCTGAAGTCTCACCCAGGTGACTGAAAGTGGTGAAGTCAGTGATGGTAATGCCAAGGAATACTGCCTTTAAGGGTGGTAGTCTGTCTCCCTGGAGTCTGGCATTTGTGATGTGAAAGCTACTCGTTGGCCAGGGCAAAGGTGTTTGATATCATTATGTAGCCAGACAGAATTGGTTCTGTCTGGCTACATGTTCTCACTGGTAGAAAAATGCAGACCGAGAGGAGGTAGAACAAGCAACACACACAAAATGCTGGAGGAACTCAGCAGGCCAGGCAGTATCTATGGAAAAGAGTACTAATGCTGAATTCCTCCAGCAATTTGTGTGTGTAGCTTGGATTTCCAGCATCTGCAGATTTCCTCTTTGTGATTGGAGGTAGAACAAAGATGATTTTCTCAACTGGTGATGTAAAAGATTTTAGAGCCATAGAATAGAACACTGCAGCACAGTACAAGCCCTTCAGCCCTCCATGTTGTGCCAACCCATATAAACCTTAAAAAAAAAGAACTAAACCCACACTACCCCGTAACCCTCCATTTTTCTTTCATCCATGTGCCTGTCCAAGAGGATGTTAAATACCCCTAATGTTTTAGCCTCCACCACCATCCCTGGCAAGTCATTCCAGTCACTCACAACCCTCTGTGAAAAAAAAAAACTTACCCCTGATGTCTCCCCTAAACTTCCCTCCCTTAATTTTATACATATGCCCTCTGGTGTTTGCTGTTGGTGCCCTGGGAAACGGGTACTGACTATCCACCCTGTCTATGCCTCTCGTAATCTTTTAGCCCTCTATCAAGTTCTTGACCAGGCATGGTCAAACTACGGCCCACGGGCCATATGCGGCCCGTTAAGCTTTTTAATCCGGCCCGCAGAACTTGATGAAATTATATTAATAAACCTTGTTAACGTCTTTTCCCCGCAATTCTGGTGTTTTCCCAATAGATGACGCACTCTATATACATTGACCTTTGTTGAGGTGCAGCGTATTACTCCACATTTGCGCTTTACTCTTTGTTCAGCTCGACCTATTTGTGTGAACAGGCGTTCAGCGACATGAACATCAACAAAGCCAGCCACAGATCCAAGTTAACTGACCAACACCTCAGATCCATCCTGAGAATCGCCACAACAAAACTAAATCCAGACTTTGATGCGCTGGCTAAAAAGGGAGACCAACAACACTGTTCCCACTGAAATTAAAAATAAGTTTCTTCGTTGTGTTATGTAAAAAATGCATTTGAAAATATTTTTTTCAATAAGCCTTACATGTTACATGTCATTGCTATTAAGTGATGGACACGAGTAGTGCGCAGGTGCACGTACGTTCTCAAAATAAAAAATGCGCTCCAGATCAAATAACGCGCTCCGCATACTGGCACGCTGGCATTGTTCTGTCTTTGTGCTGGTCGTTGTTGAGTTTTGGCACAGGGGACTATTGAATAAGAAGGAGGAGGACAAGTAGACCTGCATCTCCTACCGGTTTTGAAATAAAGACAGTCAGGAGGAGAGTGATGATGATAATATCCTGAAGGATAACAGAATTTTCAGTGCTTTAAAATAATAACTGTTACTATTTAAAAAAGCTGTATTTTATTCATTTAATTTTCAGTGTTTTAAAAGTCATTTCAATAAATAGCTAAATACCATGGGACTTCAAAGACAGATATTTTGTTGTAATGCATTTGTTCATTTTCAATTGAAATTAAAGCACATGTTTTCTACATATCCCATGATATTTTATTTTCTCTTATGAGGTGTATTACCAAAACACTCCGTCCATCTGCTCCTGGTCTGGCCCCCCTGTCAAATTTTAGAACCCTTTGTGGCCCACATGTCAAAAAGTTTGCCCACCCTTGTTCTAGACCTTTCATATTATTTCACATTTCATAAAGATTGAAACAGAATAGGCTGAAACACACTGTTCAAAAGTGCTGGCGTTCAATCCACTTGGTGCATTGACTCATTACATTTTTTGGGTGTATGTTTGTCAGAAACACATCCAACAGATTTCCCATCAGAAGTGCAGGAAAATTCTGGACCTGATTTCAAATGAACCACTGAGCACTCTGAAAAAAAGGTGCGGCAGAGGCCGATTTCTCCCTTGTGCTTTTATTTTTAGTGTGAACTATGTGACATTGATGGTGATTAATGATCATTACTTTCAGGCGACAGCCCTCCAAACATGTGACGAACCACAGTAAAACTTAGTGAACCTGCCATGGTTGGGTCTTGGGTGTCGGACCAGCAGATTTTCTGTATTATTAGATGTTCTCATATTAATACATCATACCTCACTTCCAAATCACTGTTTTTAGACATCACATTACAGAATGATGCGTTCCACATAACCTGCAAGTTTAAAAGAAGCTCAGAAAATAAGGTCAAAGTAAGTTTCAAAGGCATCTCGGAAACAGAAACGTGCAAGTTTAAAGGGAGCAGAGATACCTGACTGACCTGCATGAGGTGTTGAGCTACCTAAAATGCATTCTTGAACGTATAATGTAGATTTAAAGCATTAATTGGATTTAAATTATTTTATTAAATTAACATTATCTTGGATCTCTTAATGGTAATTCACATTTAATGTAGGATCAACCTTTCTGCATTTGGATGACTACAATCTTTGTTCTTTTCTTTCGAAAAATGCAGTCACATCATAACACTATTCAAACTTCACACCAAAAGTCTTCTTTTTCCCCCTTCTATTTTTTCCCAGGAAAAAAATACTATAAACTTTTTGCTATTTAAAATTGGTAACATTTATCAATTCATGCTGTTGTTTAAAATTAAATTGCTTAACTCCATGAAGCAAACTTGCAAGTTCACTAGCTAATAAAGAATTGAACAAAGAGGATTGTATATTTTACGCACAAAGCAGCATAATATCAATGCTCCTACATCATAAATTGGGAGACAAATGTACACATCCCAACCTTATTAGGTATTTGTACTCAAGTTTTCCCACAGATGGTGAACTGCTAATCTTGGCTGGTTCATCAGGCACAGCATGGAGTAGATCTGAAGGGAGGTGGAGTGGTTTGTGTATTTGCAGCAGTGCTGGGAGGAAAAATCAGCATGAATGATGAATGTCTTTAATGTCCCTTCCTATAAAATGCTCGACAGATGGTTCACACTTATTTGACCTTGAGCTTTTTTTTTAAAAACCATATTACACTTTAGTCAGGATTACTTAGAATTTCAACATCTCTCTTCCAGTGAAAATAATAAGTGGGAAGGGGTATAATTTAAAGATCCTATATATTCAGTTTAATCCACCCCGTTCTAATGAAATGTTTATTCAGTTATTTATGCTATTGACAAGGCTCTGAATAAAGCAAATGAGGACCAATAGGTGTGATCCATTCTTACCAGTTCAATGGCATAATTTTAAACTCACTTCTCCAAGTTTTCACATTTAGGAGCAGAATCACAAGAAGAGGTGGCAAATGACCAGGGAAAGCTTCACACAGAATCACAGAATAATTATTATAAAATTATTGTTGGCATGAAAGGAGATCATCAACCAGAACTATCCTCTCAATTCCAATCCTTTTCTCTTGCTCTGCATCACTCAAAAATTCACTCTCATTTCCTTTCCAATTCTATTTGAAAGTACTGTCTTAGTCTTCGACAGTACTGTCCTGTGGATATCCAGTAACTGTGCTCTGGAAGTCCAATCCAAAGTAGAATCTTTGCTAATCTACAATACTAGCACTGTACCTCCCCATACTTTATCCCTATTTTCTAATCACAGGAAAGACTAAGTACTAATTTAAAACAAAGGCTAAGATTTAAACTTTCATCTTATGGTGATGATCATCTAATGTTATACTGCTATATATAAATAAAAGTGGTGATAGATAAGTTTGTGGCCTAAGGTAGAAGGAGACAATTTTAGAAAATCCAGCACATCTATTTTTCAGCATAGTCCACTCCTACATTTACACACTTAGTCCAGCGGTCGTGTAACATACGAATCTTGGACCTCCAGAGAGTGTCCACAGACGGGTTTTGTTCCCTTTCTCCGAGTTCCTAATCCTTTCATTTAGATAGCTGGAGCTCAGCTCTGTCTGAGAGATCCATCGGTTCCCATTCCCTCATCAGCCGGGAGCTCCCCGGGGCCCGTGTACGGATCGTGGAGCTGAGAGAGAGGGAAGAGGGCAGGACTGTCCCGGGGTTGCTGGTCACGGTGTCCGAAATTCAGAGGAATTATCCCGAAGTCGGTGTTTAAGATAAAAACACGGAGAATCGCTCTTACCTGCAACCGACATTTTCAAGGCCTCGTGTGCTGCGCGCATGCGTGATACTCGGGGATGTCATCAGCCTGACGCTTGCGCAGTTCATCAGTGCTTCAGCGCCTGATAAGATTTATTTGCGCAGGCCCTTTTGGGTAATACCGGTGCCATTAAACAGTTCTTGAAGTACCGGTTCAATGTCCATATCTCATTTTTTTTCGGGTATATAGAAAAAGTCTGCAGCTTTTTTAACGCAGGAAGCGGCTCACATGAGCAATATACTCAATATCAACGTGTATTTAATGCCAAAGTAAAATGTGGATATAAAACACAAGAGATTCTGCAGTGGCTGGACATACAGAGACGCGCACACACACAAAATGCTGGAGGAGCTCTGCAGTTCAGGTAGCAACTAAGCAGGGGAGTCCACAGTCTAGGCATGCTGAAGAGGCTCGGTCTAAAAGTTGTTTATTTATTCCTTTCCACAATTGCTGCCTGATCTTTTGATTCCCACTCGTATTTTGCAGAAACTAACCATCTTTTTTTTCGGTCAACCAGTTTCCAAATTTTTCTGATCTTCCCTTTGTAGCCATATCCTGCTGGTCTGATTCCTCCTCCTCCTCGTAAACTCCAGACCCCATCTCTGTCTGGAGCCCCAAAGCCTGACTCAGGCTGGCAACTCTTTGGTTTCTGACTCTGCTCCATCGAAGATTCACTCGCTAGTCTGCTGTCAGACTTTAGAGGTGCGTTGTGTTACGAGACCGCAGGTTCGTTTACTGTGAGTGTCGCTTTGAGTGCCTGAGTGAGGCGGGTCTGTGACGTCACACAGGCGCTGCAGCAGAGACAGAGGGGGGAGGAGAGGAAGAGTGAGAGAGACTTCAGCTTGTCACTGCTATGCCCAAAAGATTGGGTTGATCATCGGCACGCAGTGCACAACGGATGTGTGACTGTCACTTCGTATCATCCATATGTGTGGATTTCCCTTACCCGGAATCGGGGTGTTTTGTGGTAACCACATGAAGACGATATTCTTGTGACTGTCACCTGGTGATATTTCTAAGTGTATTTCGGAACTAATCGACGGATAAGATCTTCGGCGACTGTTATTCCGTTCACCCAGCGTGGAATGTGTGTGGAATTCTTCGTAATTGCCTTCTCTCTACATCTTCGTGTGGATTTACAAATCTCTCCTCTCACTCACTTGTTCCGTAGATTACTGAACTTTCCCACTTTACCATCTTAAGACTTTAAGCATTGTTTCCCAAGTTTGATAGTTTGGAATACGTACAACACCGTTAATTGCTGTTTATTTCGTTCAATCTTTTAGATTTGGAGTAGATACTAATGAAGAGAGTGGTTTTAACATCGAAACCTGACTCCGTTAGTGATCTATTGCTGCTGGTACATAACAATTGCAACAACCCGGCTGTCTGAAGCACAGTCCTTTAAAATAGGTGAAAATGACACAAAACATTGAAAAGAGCGGAGAAGGAGTTTAACCAACTTCGTCCGGAGCCCTGAACAACGTCACAACCACAGTGAGCTCATCGTCTTGTTCAGCCCGGAGAAAATCATGCAGGAAATTCATGCAGGTGTCTAAGATGATGAGAGGCATTGGTCGTGTGGATAGCCAGAGGCTTTTTCCCAGGGCAGAAACGGCTAACACGAGGGGGAATAGGTTTAAGCTGCTTGGAAGTAGGTACAGAGGAGATGTCAGAGCTAAGGTTTTAAAGCAAAGAGTGGTGTGTTTGTGTAGAATGCATTGCCAGCGATGGTGGCAGAAGCGAATACAATAGAGTATTTTAAGAGTCTCTTAGATAGGTACACGGAGCTTAGGAAAATAAGTGGCTATGCGGTAGGGTAATTTTAAAGCAGTTTCTAGTGTAAGTTACATGGTCGGCGCAACATTGTGGGCCAAAGCGTCTGTAATGTGTTGTAGATTTCTATGATTCTCTGAAATTCAAGAGAAATCTCCTATCCCACGGAGCGGTGACTAGTTGTAACCTGTCATCACAGGGAGAGTGAGAGGGGAACGGCAGGGGTAGATTTTAATATACTGATATGGAACAGAAACATGGGCAGGGACCAGATGGACAGAGTGGCCACTCTAGTGTACATTGTGAGTGTGTTAGAGACGATAAGAACCTGAGACACGGGATTTGATACAGAGCTGATTTATCTATCACAGCTCCACAATATTAAACACCAGTCTAGTTTAAGACTAACATCAGCAGAACGGACTCCTCCAATGCTCAGTGACCAGGGTTCAGTCCTGGGTGCGATGAGCAGCCGCAAGAACTGCAGAATCTGACAGTAACAGTCCCTCATGAACCCACAGCTGCCTTCAGTCACCGTGATGGTTAAACATTTAACACGGAGCTGATTTGAACTTCCTCCCTGATGTGAAGTTGCTGGTGTTGCAGCATCTGGGATAGTTGAGTAAAACTCTATGCTCACTCCGGACAGAAATGTGGCCTCTATTTATTGTGAACTCACCGGAGCATCACAAGGTGGGTTAACTGAATGAGTCTCTTCGCACACACGGAACAGGTGAACGGCCGCTTCCCAGTGCGAAGCTGTTGGTGTATCTGCGATGGCCGACTGAATCCCTTCCAAAATGAGATCCAGGGAATGATATCTCACTGCTCGGAACGTCATGGCGATGTATCCAATCAGATCACGGACATGGTCACGTGTTCGGGCTCTCCTTGTCGCGAGTGGGGCGCTGTCTTCTCCAGCATCTCCGCCTCCACATTCAAGGATCGGCGACATTCAAGCGCCGGTGAACTGACAGATACAGCGGAACTAACGAGCTGTTGTGTTTGTGAGTCCCAGCATGAAAGTCGTTCAGAGAGAAAAATCAAACTCCCACCCCAACCCCAGCTTAAAAAAAAACGGCATCCCGATCATCAATCTACAAACCCCACCCCTCTGGACAAAAGGGAACAATAACATCGAGCCCCCCCCCCCCCAAAGGAAACAACCCTACCCCGCAGAACAGCGGAGGAGCCGGTGTCACCAGGGTAGCTGAAATCTGGAACTCACTGCCCGAGGTGGTGGTCCCTTCACAACATTTACGAAGAGGATGAGCATTGAAACTGCCGAGATACAGTCGGCTGTGAACCAAGTGCTGATAAATGGGACCAGTGTAGACAGTGAGTGGATGGTCAGAACAGGTATGTCCGACCAAAGGCCTGTTTCCGTGCTGTGTGATCCACCACTCCGGACATGATAAATTAACGATGGTGGCACCACAAGGAATTGATTTCAAAACTCCACACCCCTCTCCAACCTGAAATAAACCAGACTGCACCCCTTTCTCACCTCTGGGAATATCTGTTTCTGTCAAAGTAGCATAGAGATTGGTCACTTCTGCTAAACAACTGGCAACTGATGAAGTTCCTGCGTCTTCTTGCATTAATGTTGCTTCCTTACAGCAAAACTAACCCTCTCACTGTGTCAGAATCAGTGATTAAATCAGACCCCAAACACTGTGCTTTCATCCCTGCACGTTATAACTGGAACCATCTCACTGAGGTCTGATGGAGACATAGGATCACATCTCCTCTGCTTCTGACGTTTCAAATACCCTCAGAATGGTTTTCTGATTCAGTCTGAAGGTTATGGTACATTCAGCTCGTCATCAGACCTGAAAAATCATGTCTTCCCGCAGCTGGTTCCACCTGTTGGTGTGTCCTCTTTCGTCCACCTCCAGGGAAGCTGCATCTCCACACAGACTCCTCACTTGAGAATACACACAGTGTATTCTGTTGACTAATACACTGTGTGTGGACCCCGCTGGCAATTCTGGTGTTGTGACCCGAATCGAGACAAACACCACGCTGTCCACTCCACCAACAACACGGCACAGCCGGACACATAACAGGGGACTTTACATCCCACAACACTGGATTCAGTGATGAAACCCGTCATTAATGTTGTTGTCCCACTGAAAAGTCCATTAAGGTGCTTTTGAATGCCAGCGCTCGCCCACAGGTGACGTCAGACACAGTTCCCACGCGCCTGACGTCACACATGGGCTCCCCACACCGGGATCTGCCCTCACGTGCGCGGTGTCTTACGTCACCCACGCGCTGCTGTGCTCGAGCTTTATCGGTTTAACGGCTGGGCTAATAATCACGTGACCAGCCCCTCCCCCACCGCTGTCAACAGAGGATTCAGGAGCTACGCTATTCCTATTGGTGCTAAGCGATGTCAGTCACTGGTTACAACCAATCGCGGAGGCGGACAAGCCGAGTGGGCGTTACCCCGCTCAAGCGCCGAGCGCATCCTCAGAGCGGAGAAAACCTCAAAGTAAATGTCCGCTTTCTGATTTATTTCCATTTCCCTCCGAGGGAAGTTGGGGCGTTTGTGAAGCGTCTCCTGCGGCCGGAGTCTGATGTATCGCTGAGAGGCAGGAGGAGACCGCTCGGCCCGTCGGTTCGATGCCGGTTCCCCGGGGAGGGAGGGATTGTATTGAAAGGATGAAGATGGTGAGAGAGGGGGCGGACAGGATGTTTGTCCCGGTGGGGACAGGAGGGGCTCATCTGTGGAAATGTCTGAGCCCACGGTGGTGCCGAGCAGAGGGATTCACCACATTGGGGACAAACACCGGCAGACTGTTGCCCTGCAAGCGGGGCCAATGGTCCGGGCAGAGTGACAATTATTTGTGCTTTGTTGGGATTGTACCTGGAATATGGTGTAAAATCCCGCTCCCCATACTGACACGGGTTATACAGACCAAAGAACAGACTGCCGGAGGAACTCAGTGTGTCGGGCAGCATCTGTGGAGGGAAATGGACCGTCAACATTTCGGGCCGAGACCCTCCCTCTGGACCGAGAGTGGACGTGAAATAGTCAGAGAAAAGAGGTGAGGGGTGGGGATGGGGCAAGAGCTGGGGAGTGAGAGGTGGATCCAGGTGAGGGGGAGGTGGGAAGGTGGAAATAGTGACGGGGTGGGAGGTGAGTGATCGGGGCAACACGAGGCTGAAGAAGATGGAAAGTAATTCCAAAGAGGATTAACAAAGAAGTTAGAGAGTATTTGTTAGAGAGAGTGCAATGAAGATTCACCAGACTGATCCCTGGGGTGGTGGGGTCATCATATGAATAAAGATCAAATGTGATAACCCTTTCATTTAGA
The DNA here is from genome assembly GCF_030144855.1 of Hypanus sabinus. Taxonomy (NCBI): domain Eukaryota; kingdom Metazoa; phylum Chordata; class Chondrichthyes; order Myliobatiformes; family Dasyatidae; genus Hypanus; species Hypanus sabinus. The sequence continues at coordinate 65,979 of NW_026779325.1, read as the reverse complement.
GAATCGAGGATTGAGACACATTGAAATGTACAACATCATTACCGGCTGAACCAGGGATCCCAGTCTCTGAAAAAAGGAGTGGTCTGTCCGGGACTGAGATGAGGGGAAATGTCTCCACTCCGAGGGTGGTGAATGTCTGTAAATCCCCACCACAGAGGTTGTTGAAGACTCAGTGATCGTCCCCACGTAAAACAGAGGCTGACTCATGTGTGGAGACCGAAGGGATTGAGGAAATTAGGATCGGACAGAAACATGTGTCTGAGATGGGAGAGCAGCCGCCATCTTGTTGATAGTTAGAGGGGCTAAATGGCCACCTACTGCTGTTTCTCACTTGATGTTTCAGTGTTCCTGTCCAGTGAGGCCGGAGGAATGTGAATACAAATTAGTGTTTATAAACATCGACTGATTTACATGAAACCTGCACAATCCTGTTTTGGATCTAAAATGTTAGTCGGACCGGCATGGGATTCGAACCCATAACAGTGACCCAGGGAGGTGGAGGGATGGGACCGGAATATACGGAGGGAAAATGTGAAACATGTACCCGGTGTAAATATGGGATAATGTGGGAGATGCGGTGGGGAGGTCGGGCAGCGTGTGAGGGGCGAGGAGTGGAGTCACCGGGTCACGTGGGAGACCCTCCACCCGTCACGTGATCCCGTTTTACCGCGGATCCGCAGCGTCTGCAGCACACACAAAATGCCGGCGGAACACAGCAGGCCAGGCAGCATCTACAGGGAGAAGCACTGTCAACGTTTCGGGCCGAGACCCTTCGTCAGGACGTCCACCAGCATTTTGTGTGTGTTGTTCTCCAGCTTTTTACCTCTTTCCCCAATCAGACCTTCCCTTCTCCAGACAACACACACACACACACAAAATGCCGGTGGCACACAGCAGGCCAGGCAGCATCTACAGGGAGAAGCTCTGTCGACGTTTCGGGCCGAGACGCATCGTCAGGACTAACGGAAAGGAAAGATAGTAAGAGATTTGAAAGTACGAGGGGAGGGGAAAGTGCGAAATGATAGAAGAAGACCGGAGGGTGTGAGGAGAAGCCAAGAGCTGGAAAGGTGATTGGCGAAATTGATACAGAGCTGGAGAAGGGAAAGGATCAGGGGATGGGAGGCCTCGGGAGAAAGAAAGAGGGAGGGGGCACCAGAGGGAGATGGAGAACAGGCAGAGTGACGGGCAGAAAGAGAGAAAAAAGGAGGAGGGTGGCAAAAAAACTAAATATGTCAGGGATGGGGTAAGAAGGGGAGGAAGGGCATTAACAGAAGTTAGAGAAGTCAATGTTCATGCCATCAGGTTGGGGGCTACCCAGCCTGATATAAGGTGTTGTTCCTCCAACCTGAGTGTGGCTTCATCTTGACAGTAGAGGCCATGGATAGACATATCAGAATGGGAATGGGACGTGGAATTAAAATGTGCTGCCACTGGGAGATGCTGCTTTTTCTGGCGGACCGCGCGTAGGTGTTCAGCGAAACGGTCTCCCAGTCTGCATCGGGTCTCACCAATATATAAAAGGCCACACCGGGAGCACCGGACGCAGTATACCACACCGGCCGACTCACAGGTGAAGTGTCGCCTCACCTGGATGGACTGTCTGGGGCCCTGAGTGGTGGTGAGGGAGGAAGTGTAAGGGCAGGTGTAGCACTTGTTACGAACCCCGTAACTGGGTCACTTACCAGCAAAGATAGAGATGTCTGTTGAAGTCTGACGATACTATTTTTAACAGTATTTATTAGTAAAAATACACAAAAATAATATCAATGCAAATATACAGATAATATACGTCGTCAATACTAAATCTAAAAGTGCGGGTATATTAATAATCAATAAGAAATAAGCTCTATCGTTGTCTAGGGGATAACGAATTTGTCCAATGGAAATATACAGTTCACTGCAGTTCCACAAGCTGTCGTCTTTTGGTTGTCGCTGTGGTGCACTTTGTTGGAGAGAGAGAGAAATACGAATAGAATGGAATAGTTACCGCTACGGGTTTTCCAACCTTTATGATTTTGATCCTTCGGGAGTCTCGTTGGGGGGTGGCCGTTCACTTGTGGCCTCTCCTTTAGCTAAGCCGTTCTTCCGTGGTGAGGCCGCCAATCCCAGGCAAGGGAAAGGACGCACACGAGCCCCACCGGCTGTCGCTATTAAAGGCTGTCACGGGATTCCTAGCGTTTCTCCTGGTGCGTCTAAAGGGGTTGTTCCCCAGACCCTCTTTTATCCTCACTCACGGGGTCTCAGATGTCAATCAGGTTGGGATGATGCAATCCCTCAACCAGACCACTCTGGTTGTCTCCTGAGTGTTTTCAAAGAATAGTACAGTACTCAATACACAATTCCGTCTCCCAGAGACAATGGCCATTATCAGTGGCTCCGTTTCGCTGAGGCCAGGACACATTCCAAACCCTGTGTATTCTGCGTGTCTCTCTCTCATTTCCTGGGTCCCAGACTCGAATTAATAGCGATCTTGCGATTCTCCAAAAGGAGGGGGCGACTTTGTACCCTTCGGCCCCTCAGAGTTGCTTCACCTTCGTAACACACTTCAGATTCAGATTGTTTATTGTCATTTAGAAACCACAAATGCAATGCAGTTAAAAAATGAGGCAATGTTCTCCAGAATTATATCACAAAAGCACAGGACAAAACAGAGTACACCAGAAAATCCACATAACGTTTGGCAATCCCCAATCCAGAGTCCGGAGCGGCTGCTGTGTATTAATATCGCGCTACCATCTTAGCGCGTTCCCCGGAAAGGAGCTCCAAATCCACCAGACAAAACAAGACCAAAAACTAAAGCTACAAGACCTGCACAAAACCTCATCGTTACAACACTGCAAACAATAGCATAATTGATTAAAATAAACAGACTATGGCCACAGTAAAAATAGTCCAAGATGTTAAAAGACTGTAAATTCAAAAGAAATCACTACACAGTTTCCACAAGTCCCCAGGGTCCCGACAGACTCGCCATCCCACGCCGGCGGCAGAAGGGAATACCCCCGCTATTGGCCCCCACGGCGCCGCCCGACTCAGCCTCGCAGACGCAGCGCACACCGAATGCGCCGAGTCCGTCGAACCTCTGAGCCAAAGACCATCCCCTCCGGCACAGCTTCTCCGAGCACCATCCTCTGCCGAGTGTATCAAGACGCCCCCGCCAATGCGACCCCGAGGACTGGGGGCCTGTTCTTCCCAGCAGAGTCCCGGACCTCACAGCAACAGCAACAACGAAGAAGAACTTCCTGGGATTTCCCGGTGTTTCTCCGTACTTCCACGTCCGTTTTCAATCGATTATGGTTGCGCACGGCACCCCACTTCACAAATAACAGATAATCAGCTCCGGAGTGGCCGCTGCAAGCTGCGTCGCGTCGCCATCTTGGATCTTTCCAAGTTGCTCCGCTTGCAAGGATAAGTGCCAGGAGGGAGATCGGTGGGAATGAATGGACAAGGAAGTCGCGTCGGGAGCGATCTCTGCGGAAAGCAGAAAGGGGGGTTGGTGGAAAGATGTGTTTGGTAGTGGGATCCCGTTGGAGGTGGCGGAAGATACGGAGAATTATACGTTGGACCTGAAGGCTGGTGGGGTGGTAGGTGAGGACAAGGGGAACCCTATCCCGAGTGGGGTGGCGAGCGGATGGGGTGAGGGCATGGGAGTTGGAAATGGGAGAGATGTGTTTGAAAGCAGAGTTAATAGTGGAGGAAGGGAAGCCCCTTTGTTTAAAAAAGGAAGACATCTCCTTCGTCCTGGAATGAAAAGCCTCATCCTGAGAGCAGATGCGAAGGAGACGGAGGAATTGCGAGAAGGGGATTGCATTTTTGCTAGAGACAGTGTGGGAAGAGGAATAGTCCAGGTAGCTGTGAGAGTCTGTAGGCTTATAGTAGATATCAGTAGATAGGCCGTCTCCACAGATGGAGACTGAAAGATTAAAAAAGGGGAGGGAGGTTTCGAAAATTGTTCAGGTAAATTTGAGGGCAGGGTGAAAGTTGGAGGCAAAGTTAATGAAGTCAACGAGCTCAGCATGCGTACAGGAGGCAGCGCCAATGCAGCGAAGGAAAAGAGGGAGATGGATACTCGTATAGGCTTGGAACATGCCAGCTAACAAAAAGGCTGGCATAACTGGGACCCGTGCGGGTGCCCATGGCTACACCCTTGGTTTGGAAGAAGTGCGAGGAGCCAAAGGATAAATGATTGAGAGTAAGAACTAATTCCGCTGGGCAGAGGAGAGTGATGGTAGAGGGGAATTGGTTAGGTCTGGAATCCAAAAAGAAGCTGAGAACTTTGAGACCGTCCAGGTGGAGGATGGAGGTATATAAGGGCTGAACGTCCATGGTGAAAATAAGGCGGTGGGAGCAAACATTTTTTCATTGAAAAAATCTCAAAGCGTGAGAAGTGTCACGAACATAGGTGGGAAGGGATTGAACAAGGGGGGGTATAAGACGGTGTCAAGGTACGCAGAAATGAGTTCGGTGGGGCAGGAGCAATCTGAGACAATGAGTCTACCTGGACAGGCGGGTTTGAGGATCTGCAGCTGCGGCCCGAAGCCCCGCCCACTTACCCGTTGACGCGCTGACGACATCGCGCATGCTCAGTGCGGGAAGGGCGGTGTTGTTTTTGTTCTTTGTTGAAGCGGGTCGGCCGTGGGATCGGGATCGGGAGCGGGTCCTCACCCTCGCCCCCTGGGGCGGGGAGCCAGGGACGGATTATTCTCTGCGGGGCGACGACAACAGTTTCCTTTCGGTGAGTATTGAAGCAGGTCCGGAGCGGGGAGATCCGAATTCAAACAAGAGAACTGGAGAATAAAAGGTGGGGGTGGGGAAGGGAGAGAACCACAAGGTGATCGGTGAAACCTGAAGGGGGAGGGGGTGAACTTTCCCGAACTGGCGGCCTCGCCTCGTTTCCTTCGCAGAATGTGCCGGGGTCGGTCCGGTTTGTGAGACCTTCTCACCGAACCGTCTGAGATGAGCCGCCGCCCAGCCCCTGTTCTGGTCCTATTAGCAGGATGAAGTTAAACATGTTTCTATATTGTTACTGACAGAGAATTGTACAATTTGTGTTCCGTGTGATATCTGAATGAACTTGCCTGTGATGCTGCCACAAGTCAGTGTTTCTCTGTACCTGTATCTTCCCGGACTTGTGCACTTGGCAATAAATTCAACAGGATCTGAGAAATCTCAGTGAGATTTGATTAGTGATGATCATCTTGGCAGCTCGGTAGTTCGACTGTATGAGACAGTACACTGTTAAATGCAAAACCCTGAACAGTGTTGATGATCAGAGGGATCTTAGACTCCAAGTTCATCGCTCCCTGAAAGAGACTGCACAGATTGATCGGGTGGTTAAGAAGGCAAATGACATGGTTGTCTTTATTCGTTGAAGCACTGAGTTCAAAAGTCGGGAAGTTGTGCTGTAGCTTTATAAAGCTAGTTAAATCTGGAGTGTTTCATACAGTTCTGGTCGCCCCCATTCTCGGAAGGATGTCGGGGCTTTGGACAGGGCGCAGAAGAGGTTTACTGCCTGGATTAGAGGGCATGAGCTATAACGAGAGGCTGGACAAACTTGTGTTGTTTTCTCCAGAGCGGCGCAGGCTGGGGTGAGACTGGATGGACGTTTAGACGATTACGAGAGGGATAGACGATATATTTTTCCCAGGGTTGAAATTTCTAAGATAAGAGGCCATTCATTTGAGGTGAAAGAGGGTAGGTTAATGGAGATATGAGGGGCGTGTATGTTGTTCCTCACCGAGTCTGCTGGGTCGGTCACTGAAATTTGCTCCCTGGGGAGACTCTCCGCTCTGACGTAGTAATCACCCTGCGAATGCTCACAGCCGCCCCACCCCCCCCACCCCGGATGGATGGTGGTTTATCTCCCCGTTCGTTGTTGAAAGATATATATTCCTTAATTGAATAGACTGAGCACTGTGCTGTACTGTTCTATGTTCTGGGTCTCTTGTTGAGAGGTTTTGGGGTAATGGAGGCAAAAGGGATGAGTGGGAACAACAGGTCACTGGAGTCCAGTGTGGGAAATGTGAGATCACCCACTTCTGTAGGAGAAACTGAAATCCTGAGTGTGTTAAAATGGAGAGTTTAAGTGCAGTGGGTAGAGAGGGAGGTGAAAGGTACATTGTATTTATTGTAAGAGTTATTGTGTGTAAGAGTGAAATGACATTAACAATTACTCGTGTTTTGTTGAGATTGTACCTGGGATATGATGTAAAATCCCGCTCTCCATGGGTTATACAGACCTGCTGTTGAAGAAAGGCTTAAAAAAACCCCACAGCAAACTATAGACCAGTGCTTCTGACATCAGTATTAGAAGCACTGCATATATGAGTATTTGAAAAGACAAGACTGATTGGAACAGTCAGCATTACTTTGTTTACTCCTGGCAACACACACAATTTTTTTTTTGATGAGATTGGGAATGTTACCAGGAAAGTAGATAAAGGCAATGAAGCGAATGTTGTTTACATGGTCTTTTGCAAGCATTTAGCAATCCTGCGTGGGAGGTTGGTCAGGGAAATTCATTTGCATCATGTTCAATGTAAGGAAGTAAATTGGAGTAGACAATGGCATTTTGGGAGGAGGTGGACTGTGATGGTTGATGATTGTCTCCATTAATCGTTGGGTCCGTTGCTGTTTGTCATCTATATCAATGATTGGGATGGTAATGTTTTTAACTTGATAAGCACATTTACATGTGACACCAAGATTAGGGGTGTAGTTGACAGTGAGGGAAATTATCTATCATAGGTTACAGGGATCTGGAACAGCTGGAAATACTGACCTGAAAATGGCAGATGGAATTTAATGCAGGCAAGTGCCAAGTGCTGTGCTATGGTAGGTCTTACACAGTAAACAGTGGAGCACTAACGTTGCGGTGGAACAAAAGGATCTGGGAATAGAGGTCCATAATTCATTGAAAGCAGCGCCACAGGGAGATAGGGTGGTTAATAAATGCTTTTGGCATAGTGACCTTCATCAATTAAATTATTGACTGCAGGAGAAGGGATGTTATTTTGAAGTTGTATATGATATCGGTGAGTCCAAATTTAGAGTATTGTGTGTAGTTCTGGTCACCTACCTACAGGAGAGGTGTAAGTTTGAAAGTGTACTGGGAAAAACTTCAAGGAGGTTTCCGCAGTCCCTGAGTGATAAGGAGAGGTTGAATAGTTTTGGACTTTAATCCTTGAAATGCTAAAAATTGAGAGGAGATTTGACAGAGCAGTGCAACATGAAGATGGGTAAAGATTGGTAAATGCAAGCAGGCTTTTTCCACTGAAGTCGGGTGGAATGACAACCAGAGATCATGCATCATGGGTGACAGACGAAAAGTTTTAGTGGGACATGAGTGGATAAGTCTTCAATCAGAGGGTCGAGAGAATGTGGAACGAGCTGCCAACAGGAGTGGTACATGCGAGCACGATTTCACCTTTGAAACTATGGATGGGGGAATATGGCTACTGTGCAGGTGGGTGGGAATAGGTGGTTTAAATGGCTCAGACAATGCACCTGTACTGTGTTCTGTTTCGATATGACTCTCTAACCATGACTCCTTGATCACAGACAGAAGTTTGATTGAGTAAAGATCCGAAATTAATATCAGACTTGAATAATTCACACCTTAATTCCCCAAGAATATTCAACAGCCTGGATGTGTTTTGACGTGGTTTTAAACTGCCCACACGCTCCCTGTCATGGATATTTCGTAACCAGGGAAAGACAAAATGCTGGAATAACTCAGCAGGTCCGGGCAGTATGTATGGAACTGAATACAACGGGAACGTATTGGGCCGAGACCCTTCAGGGGAACTGGAAAGGAAGAGGGAAGAGGCAATATCATTGATTGATTTGGAAGGTGCAGGTTGCTTTTGTGTGAGACTCGGAGCTCAGGGTTTGTGTTTAAACAGCTGCCTGTATATTCCTCAGAACAGGGAGCAGCCTTTCTGCTGAAACCAATTCAAACTGGTTTGACATTTCACTCTCTATCACATAAACAAAGTCACTTCAGTGTTCTGTTTAACTATTTCTGCATATGCAAATGTGCTAAACTGTTAATAGTTTGCAAGGAACCTGTAACATGTCATAAACGACACTGCCAACGGGCTTGAACGAGCTACATTACCAGTTACAGTTGCTGTCCTGTTTGCTGTGAGTTTGCAGAATTTAATTATTTTTACTTCAAACTCTCATTATCTGCAATTGTTTTAAAACTTTTTTTATGATACTTTAAAAAAAAGATCCATGCCATTCCCAACTGTGACATTCCTTAATACAAAGACACAACATGCATCTTTCCCAAATTTGCCAATAACCCTTAAAATGCATCTTTCCCAAATTTGCCAATAACCCTTAAAATATTGTTGATGTAAGGGTAAAGGTGAGGGGCAGAATGAGGTGGAGAGAGAGAAAGGTTGAGCAGGGAGAGGGGAAAAAGTCAGGGCGAGGGTCTGTTATGTACCCCGTAACTGGGTGTCTAATCAGCAGAGAAAGAAGAATTCATTGGAGTCTGATGGTACTATACTGAAGGTGTTTATTAATAAAAATAAGCAAAATAATATCACTAATGCAAATATACATATAAAACCAGTTAGCAGTAATGAACCTAAAAGTGTTGGAATAATAATAATAATAATAATAATAATCAATAATAAACAAGTTCTATTGATGTCTAGGGGTAAATAAATTGTCATAGAAAAGGATAAAGTTCAGTTCATGAGTGCTGATGTAGTTATAGTTGCTGTATTGTAATGGTTGGAGAGAGAGAGAGAGAGCGAGCGAGATGTAACAGCTACAGTCAGGCAAACCTTTCTTTGCTTTCTTAATCCGTCATATCGGTGTGGTCATTCAGTTATGACCTCTCCGTTCTTCTGTGGTGGACTCGTCACTCTGGCATGAGTGGACACACACACAAGTCCCCACCGGCCCTGCTTTTACACTGATAGCCTTACTGACCGACCTCCTGGTTCGGTCTCTGAAGCCCCCACCTTTCTTGTGGGTTCCAACACTCAGTCAGAGTCCACTGGCGTGTCTGGAGGGTGTCTCTCCAGACCTGTCTTTTATTCCTACTCACGGGGACTCAGCTATCCATCACTCCTGAATGACAATGTCCATCAAATAAGGCCACTCCTTCAATCCACTGAGGAATGTTTATGAGCAAATATTGTCCTTGCAGTGAAACAGTAAATAATTCAAAAAGGAGTCACAATATGGTTAATCAGCAATTTCCCCCTCTCTCTGATCTGTCGCTGATGTTCCTGCTTGTTTTTCCATCTCTCTTTCTCATGGTCAGCATAGCAACAGTAATAGTTTGTGTTTCTCAGGAGGGGAATGGTTAACTCTACCCCATTGTCCATCAGGTCTATTCATCACTCATAACAGGTCTATGAGGTGGACAGGGAGCAACTAAGATGAAAGTGAGGCAGTGGAGTAGGTAGAAGGGGGGTAGATGATGGGACACAATGGGGAGACAGCGGGAGGGAATATGATTAGAGAGAAAGGGACAGAAAGGGTGTTTGGTGCAGAAAATTTATTTGCTCCACGTTCAACGTAAGGAAGTAAATTGGCATAGACAGTGGAGCTTTGGGCGAAGGCTGACAATGATAGTAGATGATTGTCTCCCTGATTGGGGGTTTATGACCGGCGGAGAGCCACAGAAATGATAGTTGGGCCATTGCTGTTTGTCATCTATGATAACGTGTTTAACTTGATAAGCACATTTGCATATGACAGCAATATCAGGGGTGTAGTCGGCAGAGAGGCAGGTTACAGTGGGATCTGGCGCAGCTGCAAATACTGAGCTGAAAATTGCAGGTGCAGTTTAACGCAGGTAAGTGCAAAGTGTTGCACTATGTAGGTCTTCCACAGTAAACGATAGCGCACTAAAGAGTGCGGTGGAATAAAAGGAATAAGACATTGCTGAGTTTGAATTTGGAGTATTGACTGCAGTTTTGGTCATCTATCTATAAGAGAAATAAATAAGGTTGAAAGAGTACTGGGAAAAGGTGCGGGTTGTTTTTCTGGGAGATTCAAAGCTCAGGGTCTGGTGTAAGCAGCTGTTTGGCCCCGCACATTCCACAGAACCGTAGGCAGCTCTTCTTAAAGCAGCACTTTAGGCCATTCTGCTAAAACCATATCCAACTGCTTTGAAGTTTCCTTCTCATTTGGGTTTGAAAACATTCACATTATTAGTCTGCTTAACTATTTCTGCTGCAGGGAGGGTCAATGAATGTGAAAGCTGATATAAAGAACACTACCGATGATTCCGAAACCTCGCTACCAATTACAGTTGATGCTGTGCTTGCTGTGAGTTTCTGGAATTTTATAATTTCTTCCTTCAGACTCACATTGTCTATATTTGTTTCTAAAACATTCTTTTCATGATTCCTTAAAAAAATCAGTTTGTGACAGTCACCGGACCATGAGACACAGGAGCAGAATTCAGCCTATCGATTCAGCTCCGCCATTCCATCATGGCTGATCCCTGATCCCACTCAACCCTATACCATTCTCACCATATCCTTTGATGTTCTGAATGATCAGGAGACAATCAGCTTTTGCCTTAAACACCCACGGATTGTCCTCCACTACAGTCTGTGACAGATTCACTACTCTCTGGCTAAAACAAATCCTTCTTCAATCTTTTCTAAACGGTCGCCCCTCAATTTTAAGGCTGCAACCCCTAGATTTGGATACCTTCACCACAGGAGCATGCTCTCCACATTCACCCCGGCCAGTCCTTTTAACAGTCAGTAGGTGTCAATGAGATTCCCCAGCATTTTTCTAAATTCCAGTGAGTACAGACCCAAAGCTGCATCATGCTCCTCATATGTGAACCCCTTCATTGCTGGAATCATCCTCATGAGCCTCCTGCGGTCATTCAACAACAACAACACATGCTTCCTGAGATATTGGGCCCAAAACTGTTGATGACACTTGAAATATGTCCTGATTAATGTCTCATAAAGACTCAGAATTTTCTCCTTGCTTTTATATTCTATTCCCCTTGCAATAAATGACAACATTGCACTTGCCTTCTTTATCACAGACTCAACCTATGGATTAACCTTCCAGGAGTCAGACCCGAGTACACCTGATTCCCTCTGCACTCTGATGTTTGAACATTCTCCCGTTTAGATGACAGTCTACATTGTTAGACAGGGATTGACAGGCGGCAGCTGGGCAGGAAAAAGAAGGAGAGATGGAGAGGGATGAAGGCATGAGAGAGCGGGGAAGGGTGTGGGGAAAGAGGAAGGGTAGTTGAGCATGGGATGAGCAGAGCGCAGGAGGGGGAAGGAGAGAGCTTGGGGAAGGAGGGTGGGAGGAAAAGTGGACGGGGGGGTGGGAGAAGAGCACAGCAGGTAGGGGGCAAGTGGGAGGACAGCGCGGTAAGGAAAGCGAGTGTTTTGAAATGAGCGACAGACACTATATAACCGAATAACCTCGGGTGTAGCGGCTCAGACTGACATCTCTGTATATGGTGAGCACACCGTTCACCCGGCACCTCACTGAACTCCGTCCGGTTTCAACATCACAGTAAGTGTTGTCTCCGATTCTTCAGAACCAGGGAGCATTTACAATCGGGTTTGGCTTTTGTCGGGCTCGGGAGGTAATTCAGTGGGAGAAGGGAGCTCTGAAATCTTCAAATTAACAAATTAATTATTGACCAAATGGATTAAAAGAAACAATTACCTTCAACTACAAACATTCTCCAGTTGGTTTCTACTTAGACGCTGTAGATATGTGAAATGTCCCCACAGGGCAGTGAAAGAGTCTCTCTCCCTCTTTGCCCTCCTTGACACACACTCACTCACATACACAGGAAAAAATTATTGAGAATACAGAACTGCTGTAAGATATCGGCATTCGGAACATCGTTGTGGACTATGCCACAGATCGATTCGTTTAATTAAATCGCAAATATAAACTACAGATATTGGGTGTTTGAAGTAAAGTAAACTACTGGAAACTCTCAAAGTCTAATAGCAATTGTAATAAGTAGACATTCAGATTGCAGACACTGGTGAACTTTCTTTTCTATATCATCGGTGTTTAACTGTTTTTTCCTGTTACAGGAATATTTAAATACAGTGTTAAATTAGCTTTGTTCACAGTCGAAGGTCAGCGCAAAATGTCGAACTGGTTTGCTTGTTTTCAGCAGAGAAGCCGCTCCCTGCTCCGAGGAATGCCTGCGTGTCAGAATTTGCCCTGCAGACAGGCAGCCGCTTGCACACAGAAAATTGCACTGTGAGTTTCACAGAGCAGCAACATCGGCCCCTCCCCCATAGTTACTAAATGACCCTCGTCTGATGGTCTGGTGTAAAGTTAGAAGGAAACGACTTGAAAATATACCCACAGGGAGACTGAACATTCTTAGTGAATTAAGGTGAATTCAGCTTCTGTTCTTTATTTCTGATCTTTACTTCCAGTTGACACGTTATCCGTGTTTTGGATCAGTGACCAAGAAGTTACTTGCAAACAAGAGAACATTTGCAGATGCTAGAGCAACACACACAAAATGTTGGAGTAACTCAGCAGGCCAGACAGCATCTAGGAAAAGAGTGAACAGATGACGGTTTGGGCTGAAACCCTTCGGCAAGACTCCTTTCCCAGATGCTGCCTGGCCTGCTGAGCTCTTCTGGCATTTTGTGTGTATTGGAAGAAGTTATTTGTCTCTTCTGGCGGTCATGGTATTTGTGTTCTTGCATTATCCTGTCTGCATGGTTGAGATTCTCCACAATTCATGTCCAGGTTAAAAACAGTTCCCGAATCAGGTGTTACGATTCCAAAGCAAGAGTGCAAAAAGATGTTTCGTCAACACGGCTTCTGTTTCCAAACCTTGTGACTTCAGATGAATGCATGTCGTTTTTCTCATGACTGTGTTTATTGTTGGTGTTTCGAGCTGATTTCCTTTCTTTTTCAATCTTTTTATTGATTTTCACATATACACAAAAAAAAATAACATAGTAATAAGTAAATTATAAATACAATAGACTTGAAATCACATTGATAAGATAATAATATCCTACTAAACATCAACAAAAGAAAATACCTTAATCAAGTCCACATGATTATATGAAAAAAAAACAAATAACCATTAAAAAAGAAAAAAAAAATATTAAAAAAAATGTGAGAAAAAATATATATTAAAAAAAAATAAAACACTAAACTAAACTAACATAGGCAATAATAACAGTTTACAAGTATAAGATAGTGTCAAAAAACTCCGGAACTCCATACCTGAACATGAATAAGCAGAAAGGTCCGGAGAAGGCCAAATTAATTCATATGAAAATGTCGAATAAACGGTCTCCAAGTTTCTTCAAATTTAATTGATGAGTCAAAAATAGTGCTTCTAATTTTTTCCAAACTCAGATAAGAAATAGTTTGAGAAAGCCACTGAAATGTAGTAGGAGGATTTACTTCTTTCCAATTTTGTAGTATAGACCTTCTGGCCATTAATGTTACAAAAGCAATCATTCGTCTGATTGAGGGGGAAAACTGATTGCCATCTTCATTTGGTATACCAAATATTGCAGTAATAAAATGAGGTTGTAAATCTATATTCCAAATTGAGGAAATAGTAGTAAATATATCCTTCCAATAATTATGTAAAGTGGGACATGACCAAAACATATGGGTCAATGAGGCCACTGCTAAATGACATCTGTCACATAGAGGGTTAATATGAGAATAGAATCGAGCAAGTTTATCTTTAGACATATGAGCTCTATGTACAATTTTAAATTGTATTAAAGCATGTTTAGCACATATAGAAGAAGAATTAACCATTTGCAAAATTTTTTCCCATTTATCTGTTGATATGTTATATTGAAGTTCTTTTTCCCATTCTTGTTTAATTCTAACTGATATTTCTGGTTGTATCTTCATAATCATATTATAAATAAAAGCTACTAATCCCTTCTGACAAGGATTTAAGGTAAAGATCAAATCTGTAGTGTCCATCAAAGTTGAATTAGGAAAAGATGGTAAAACTTTATGTAAAAAATTTCTAATTTGTAAATATCTGAAAAAATTAGATTTAGGTAATTCAAATTTATTAGAAAGTTGATCAAATGACATCAAAGTATCTTCAAAAAAGAGATCACGAAAACATTTTATACCTTTCCTTTTCCATATGTTAAAAGCTTGATCTGTCCAGGAAGGTTTGAAAAAGAAATTAAATAAGATAGGGCTATCAAGAACAAAGTTTTTCAAAATAAAGAACTTACGAAATTGAAACCAAATTCGTAATGTATGTTTAATAACAGGATTAAATATTTGTTTATTAAATTTAACTAAATCCGCAGGAAGACAAGAACCAAGAACAGAGAATAGAGAATATCCCTTTACCTCATTACATTCCAAATTTACCCACTGTGGGCACAGTGGTGAATCCAAATCTAATTTCCAATACAATAAATTACGAATATTATTTGCCCAATAATAAAATCTAAAATTAGGTAAAGCTAAACCACCATCTTTTTTTGATTTTTGTAATTGCTTTTTACTTAACCTAGGGTTTTTATTTTGCCACACAAATGAAGAAATTTTTGAATCAATGCTATCAAAAAAAGACTTAGGAATAAAAACTGGTAGGGCTTGAAATAAATATAAAAATTTCGGTAAAATCATCATTTTGACAGCATTAATCCGACCAATTAATGATAAAAACAAGGGAGACCATCTTGTAGTAAGTTGATGAATTTGATGAAGCATAGGTAAAAAATTCATTCTAAATAAATCTTTATATTTCTTGGTAATTTTTATACCTAGATAAGTGAAGTTATCAGTAACAACTTTAAATGGTGTCCTATCAGTCAATAAAGTTTGTGCATTTAAAGGAAATAATTCACTCTTATCTAAATTTAGTTTATAACCAGAAAAAGTACCAAATTGAACCAACAAGGATAAAATAGCAGGAATAGACCTATCAGGGTCAGAAATATATAACAGCAAATCATCAGCATAAAGAGATAATTTATATAACTTCTCATTACGGGTAATACCAAAAATATTAGGAGATTCACGAATAGCAATAGCTAAAGGTTCTAATGCAATATTAAATAATAAAGGACTTAAGGGACAACCCTGTCTCGTACCACGAGATAATTGAAAAAAAGAGGATCTGTGGTTATTCGTAAAAACAGAAGCAACAGGTTTATGATATATTAATTTAATCCATGATATAAAATTAGGACTAAAATTAAAATTTCTCAATGTATTAAATAAATATATCCATTCAACTCTATCAAAAGCTTTTTCAGCATCTAATGAAATAACACATTCTGGGATTGTGGGTGGTGAAGTATGAATTATATTAATCAATTTTCTTACATTAAAAAAGGAATACCGATTCCTCATAAAACCAGTTTGATCTTCTGAAATAATCTGAGACAGTACTTTTTCTAATCTAATAGCTAAAATTTTTGTAAGAATCTTAGAATCTACATTTAATAATGATATAGGGCGATAAGATGTACATAAAGTAGGATCTTTATCTTTTTTAAGAATTAGAGAAATATTAGCTTCATAAAAAGATTGAGGTAATCTCTTCTTAGCAAACGCATCATTAAAAATTTCACATAACCAAGGAGAAAGCAAAGAAGAAAAAGTTTTAAAAAATTCTACTATATAACCATCAGGACCAGGAGCCTTCCCTGAGTTCATTGATGAAATAGCCTCTCCTATTTCCACTATAGAAATAGGAGCATCTAACAGACTATGATCTTCATCAGTCAGTTTAGGAATATTCAAATTGTTAAAAAAAATTATCTATCATGGACTGGTCACCATCAAATTCTGAATGATATAAAGATTTATAAAAATCTTGAAAGGTATTATTAATTTCTTTATGATCAGTAGTTAAATTACCGTCTAATTTGCGAATTTTAATAATTTGTCGCTTAGTCGAGATAGCCTTTAATTGATTAGCTAACAGTTTACCAGTACGGTCACTATGAATATAAAATTGAGCCCTGGTCCTAATTAATTGATTTTCAATTGAAGAAGATAATAGTAAACTATGTTCCATTTGAAGCTCAACTCTCTTCTTATAAAGTTCTTTGGTAGGAGTCACGGAATAAATCTTATCAATTTCCTTAATTTTATCCACCAATAAAGCAATATCTAAATATCTTTGTTTTCTTTTACCAACAGAATATGAGATAATTTGACCACGAATAAAAGCCTTAAAAGAGTCCCAAAGTATTCCTCTGTCGATTTCTTCAGTACAGTTTGTAGAAAAGAACAAGTCAATTTGCTGTTTTATATAAGTAATAAATTCTGGGTCTTGAAGCAAAGTAGCGTTAAGTCTCCAAGATCTGGTGTTATTGGAATAGTCCGAAATCTTAATAGATAACTTCAAAGGTGCATGATCCGAAATAGTAATAGAATCATATTTACAATCAATAACATCCGTTAATAACCGATGATCAATAAGAAAATAGTCAATTCTAGAGTAGCTATGATATACATGTGAAAAAAAAGAAAATTCTTTATCTTTAGGGTTCAAAAACCGCCATATTTCTGTAATTCCCGAGTCAACCAAAAATGAATTAATAAGTAGGGCTGATCTATTCGGAAGAGTGCGAATAGGTTTAGATCTATCCATCGAAGGATTCAAACAACAATTAAAATCTCCACCCATTATCAACATATATTCATTTAGATTAGGAAGAGAGGTAAATAAACGTCTAAAAAATTCAGGGCAATCAAAGTTTGGAGCATAAATATTAACTAGAACAACTTTCCGATGGAAAAGTAAACCAGTTATCAACAAAAATCTACCCTGTGGGTCAGAGATAATTTCATGATGTGTAAACGATATTGAGGGATCTATAAAAATAGACACACCCCTAATTTTGGCGGTACAATTCGAATGAAATTGTTGACCCTTCCAGAACCTAAAAAAACGTTGATTATCCTCCCTCCTGATATGGGTCTCCTGTGCAAAGATAATATTAGCATTCAGTCTATGGAATACTTTAAATATTTTTTTGCGTTTAATCGGATGATTTAAACCATTAGTATTCCAGGAGATAAAGTTAACAGATCTATCCATCATACCAATATTAATTGTGTGTATCATAAAAGGTTAAAAAGACACATAACCCACAATTCAGGAAGGAGGAAAATTGATTCAGGAGCAGCCGGAGAACATGACACCTCAACAATATTAGTAATTTAAAGTCGGCCCATAAACTAAAAGCAAAAAAATAAAAAGCAAAAGCGTGAAAAAAGATCCCTACCCCCTCCCCCCACCCTTCGAAAGAAAGCCAAGCGGCAGGCGCATAATCTAATACTAATATTACCCCCATTTCAAGATGGCAGCTCTATAAAAAAAAGATTAGAAGAAAACTATATATCACCCAAATTAAAATATAGAGTTGCAAAAAAAAATATATATATCAATCAGAATAATAAAAAAAAACTAATATAATACAACAATCATTAATAAAAAAAAGGTATAAACGTCAAAATTTAAAAGTGTAGTATACCTTTAAAAAAAAATCCCATATTCAAATACAAGATGACGTTTCAAGAGCAAAGACTTATGGGAAGAAGAAACGCCATTTTGAAAAAACCATATTACTAAATACAAATGTGAGTTCAGCAATCTATTAAAAGACAAAATAACATTTAAAAAGAAAGGGATATAGTACAGTACAGCATATATATAAAAAAAACTAAAAGTCCAAAACATTCGTCCCATATCTGAGTACAGGCAAACAGATAAATGCTTGTAAAAAAACAGAATCTTACGGGAAAAATAAACAACTTAAAAAAAAGATAAATCATTAATGCAAAATATAAACGTATATAACCAAAACAGAAAGAAAAAAAAGAATATTATCAAAATTAAAAAAAACATCTATAAACAATGAAGCTAGTAAAAAAAAACCGAACCCATAGATCAAAAAATAAAAAGTTATAACCCAACTTCATAGGTTAAAACTTAAAATAGGAAGATATCCTCTCTCCGAAAAATCTTCCACATAACATATAGTTCAAGTTGCAGTAGAAGATCGAAATTCTCCAACAAATTTCTTCGCTTCTTCCAGAGTGTTGAAAAATCGTTGACTGTAGTCGGGCAGCACGATTCTAAGCTTTGCTGGATACATTAAAGCTTGTTTAAGTCCGATAGAATGAATCTCTGCCATCACTGGTTTAAAAGCGATCCTGGCTCTCATTACTTCAAAAGAATAATCCTCGACTATTCGAAACTGAAAGTTTTTGTAGGAAATCATACCTTTTTTACGAGCTAATCGAATTAGAAGCTCTTTCTCACGAGGATAATGAAGGCGAACAATCACCGCTCGTGGTTTATCAGGCACAGACGAAAACCTCGCAACTCTGTGAGCGCGGTCGATAACAGGTTTAGTTTGCAAACCCTCATCACCGAAAATTTCCCATAGTAAATTAGAGAAAAATTCAGTTAAATCACCGGACTCAACTTTTTCGGGAAACCCGATAATACGCAAGTTCTGTCTGCGAGATCGATTTTCGAGATCAGAAATTTTAAACTTATACTGATCTACAGTCTTAAGAGTCGATTGTACCTTCTTATCCAACACTTCAATTGTACGTACTTTTTCAACAATTAATTTTTCAAGAGTCGCCAACTTATCTTCATGCTGCTGAATAACCGATGCCTGCGACTGAAACTTAGTATCAAGCGATTTAACAGCTCCTTCAAGTTCAGACATTTTCGTGGTAAACGTGTTTTCCAAACTTGCCATTTTACTTTCTAAACTTGCCATTTTACTTTGCAACTTGTTATCCAAACCTGCAAGTTTAGTGTCCAGAAGATTAGAAATTGTTTCAACAGATAACGGCTCCTTAGACGATTTCTTACTTGTAGCCATTTTAAGTTCGGCAAAGTTAGATCAAATATAGTTTTAAAAGAAAAAAAAGTCAATCGAAAATATCAACTCATTTGATTAAATTCGAAAAGATTAGATTAAAGGGTGATTATAGTTAGAAAAGTGAAGAGCGCCTAAAAGGCAGATGTTTACGTCGCCATCTTGAAACTCCACCCCCTCGAGCTGATTTCCTCAACGTCCTTTAAAAGAAAAGACGTTGATTCTGTTCAAGGTCTCGATACATAACAAACATTGTGGGTGGGGTGGTGACCAGTTACAGAAAGCGACAGGCAGCATTGCAAAGCGACCACCATTATTTCACTGTGTGGGGCAGCAGGCTCGATGGGCTGAGTGGCCAATTTCTGCCTGGTCTGTGCACAAGAAAAGCTCCGACTACAGAGTTACTGTAAACTAAGTTAATAAGTACGGATCACGGCAAATAACCTACTGTTGAACAAAAAACAACTATTGCAGTAATTAAATCATCCAGAACGTTGAGCGAGATGATAAGCAACAATGAACCTAGCACCGACCCCCACTGCACCCCACGAGTCACTGGTCTCCAGTCAGAGAGTCAAACCATCTTCCACCACTTACTGGCTTCTGCCACAAAACCAATGTCCAAATCAATTTACCACCTCATTCTGAATGCCAAACCTTCTTGACTAATCTCCCAGGTGGGACTCTGCCAAATGTCTTGCTACATTGTACTGAACTATATAGTTTTAATTCAGTGAATTAACTGTTCTCTCTCCCAGAGCAGTAAGTGTCACATTGTTCCAGTTTGATAACTGACCAACAACATTCTTGCACAGCATATTTTCACTGCTCTGGGGAGAAACTAACCATGAAAGTTATGGGGGAGACTTTGCAGAGCGATGCTGTTGCCCAAGGCCCAGCGTCTGAGTCCAGGAGCTGATGACCCCGGGGCTGCTGCAGGACCATCCACACTGCAAGTGTCCTCTCAGGGCAGTGGAGCGAGTCTGTTTCAAAAAGCCTCGGGTATCCCTGTGAACACAGTCCCAAATCGGTAATGCTCAGAGTCTGGCTCTCTGGAAAGTGAAATGAGAAAGATGGTTTCCCATCACTGACAAGTGGAGCAGCGGCATTACTGCCCCATGACGGCTGTGATTGAGTCCCAGGGATGAGGATGTGATCTTTGTCCGTCTGTCTGCACAGTTTGTTATTGGGAAACAGAGAAGAACACGGGAAGCGGATCTTCAGCCTGATAGGCCCAATCAGGATTAATCCCCGTAGAGTCATCAGGAGGATGTGTCATATCACAGGCATACATCGTGAACGTTGTTGGCTTTGTGGCAGCAGTACAATGCAATATATAATAGTAGAGAAAAAACTGTATTACAATAAGTATCTGTTACTGAAAGTTCAATAAGTATTGTAACAATGAATTCAGTGAAGTAGGTTCGTGGGTTCCATGTCAATTCAGAAATCAGAAGGCAGAGGGAAGGAAGCGGTTCCTGACTAGTTGAGTGTGTGCCCTCAATCTCCTGTACCACCTTTCTGGTGATACCAATGAGAAGAGGGCATCTCCTTGGTGAAGCAGATCCCTAATGACTGATGCCACCGTTTTGAGGCATCGCTCCAAGACGATGTCCTGGATGCTACGGAGGCTACTGCCCATGATGGAGCTGACTGAATTGACAACATTGCTGAGAGTATTTCAATCCTGTGCAGTGGCTTCACCACTTCCCAAACCCCATCATATCAAGCGATATGCAGCCAGTTAGAACTATTATTACGGTACATCTGTAGAAATCTGCAAGTCTTCGGTCACGTCCCAAATCTCGTCAAACTCCTAATGAAATATAATGGCTGCCAAGCATTCTTTGTAACTGCATCGGCATGTTGGGCCCTGGAGATCCTCAGAGATGCTGACACACAGGAACATGAAGTTGCTCACTCTTTCTACTGCTGACTGATCAATGATGATTGGTGTGTGTCTGTGCCCTCGTCTTACCCGTTCAGAAGTCTGCAGTTAGTTTGTTGATCTTACCCATGTTGAGTGCAAGTTTGTTGCTGCAACACCACTCATTCAGGTGATGTATCTCGCTCCTGTTTGCCTTGTCCTCGCCATCTGAAAATCTGCCAACAATAGCCGTGTCGATGGTGATTTGCAGGCGTTATATCCAATAAGCACCAATTGTGGTTTTCCGGTGAGGAAATCAAGGATCCAGTTGCAAAGGGATGTAGAAAGGCCCAGCGGTTCGAACCTTTTGATCAGAACTGTAGGGATAATTGCATTAGATGCTGAGCTCTGGTTGAGAAACAGCATTCTGATGTAAGTATTCGAATTGTCAAGGTAATCCAAAGCCGTGTGAGGAGCCAATGAGATTGTATTGTGACCTATTTTGGATACAGGCAAATTACAGTGGGCCCAGGTCCTTGCTGAGAGAAGAGCTTGGGCACTGGTATAATTGTTAGCCTTTTAAGTGATGTGGAAACTTTCAACTGCAGCAAAATGACCCCATCTCTGAAGCATTCACAGAATACAACTCCTGTTTTTCTGGGGTGGCTGAAATCCCTTGTAAATCTGTGTGATGACAGCACCCACCACTTCCTCACTCTCCTGAAATCGATGCAAACACAATCATTTTCCCACAATGTCCCAGGATTAGTCTCAGTAAGGATCTCTATTGATGCCATCAGTGTCCTAAGAAGGGGTGCAGAATGGTGCACCGTCATGCTATGCAAAGACCCAAGTGGGGCTTGGTCTCAGACACCAGTAATGCCATCAGTATCCCAGTATAGGGCGCAGAATGGGACCCCAGTAATCAGATTCATTATCTCAGGGGTGAGGTTATGTGGGGGAAAAACCCATTTGGCTGTGTTATGAGGTCGGTGCAGCTGGACTGTTTACTCCTGCCCCTGTTGCTGCCTACCTGTAGAATGTTCATTTGATAAATATCTCAGCAGTTGACTCTGGATCTCCAGACATGCTTGGACACGCTCTGCACTGTAGTTTTATATCAATACAGAATGACGGTGGTAATTGTGGACAGTTTAACTCATTGTTGTTAATCTGTTAATGACGGTGGATTTAAAGTCTGGAAGGTAATGTCGAATGGGTCAAGGACAGTGGGGTCACCCAGATCAATTGTCTTTGCTCCTGCCATGTGCTTGGAGATGGAAACTGCCATTTTGTGGAACTGATTTACATCCTCCATTTTGTGAGACAAAGTTGCTTTGCTTTTTGTGTTTGAAAATAGACACAGTGCTGTTTCAGGTCATTTGCTAAACTAGAGATCCTTTCCAAAGAAGTTATCTGTGAGGTGTTCTTCGATATAATATTACATGCAGTTTTGTGAATGCTGGGGATGGTGCCTGCCTGATGTGATTCGAGCTGATTACTGAAGAGAACGCATTAGGGTTCTCTTCCCAGTCATCCTCCTGCTCTTGATGAATGTATTGAATGCCTTTGGATTCACCTTAATCCGAATTGCCAAGAATTTTTCATGACCCCTCTTGCCTTCCGTAACTCCCTTTTTTAGTTATTTTCTGGTCTCTCTGTCCTCCTCATGAGTTTCGTTTGATTCTACCTTCTGAAGCTTTACATACATTTCCATTTCCTTCTTGACCAAATCTATCACCTTCCTGGCCGTCTAACGTCCTCGTGTCTTTTCATCCGTCCTTTCTTTTAAGGAACTTTTGGTAAATATCAAAGGTTGAATGATTCACACAGTAATTCCCCAAGAATAGTCCCACAGCGTTTTGATGTCATTGTAAACTGCCACAGCAACTTTCCTCAGAACTGCTGCAATCAAATGGAACCGGTTCAACAATTCACCCAAAATTATTCGGGTGTGAACAAAGTCACTTTTGTATTGTATTTAACCATTTCTGCAGCAATGTAGTGATAAAGCCTTTAACATGACATAAAGAACATGACTTAGGGTCTCGAACCCGTAACATTACCGGTTTCATTTGCTGCCCTGTTTGCTGTGAGTTTACAAAATTTTATTTTTACCTCAACTCTCATCATCTGCATTTGTGTTTTTTCCATGATTTCTTCAAATAAACCAGTTCATGCCATTCCCAAATGTGACAATATTTAAATTAAAGTATATTACCCTCGGGTATGGACCCACCAAACTTTTAATTGCTGTTGATATCAGTGTGAGTGACTGAGGGTAAGGGGGGGAGTGTTGGGGTGAGCAGGGTCAGGGGAAGGGCAGGGTGAGTGTGTGGAAGGTGGAGAGGGGGAAGTAGAGGGAGTAGAGAGAGTGGGGAGAGTGGGAGTGAGAGATGGGGAATGAGGGGAGAGGGCAAGAGTGAGGAGAGGGAGAGGGAGAGTCAGAGAAAGGGGTAAAAGTGATACATGGGGAAGGAAAGGGGGAGAGGGACAAAGGGAGTGAGGTGGGGAGAGGAAAAGCAGGGTGAGAGTTCTAGAAAGAGGAGAGGGGGACAGATGGGGAGAGGGTCAGAGAGAGAAAGAAGGGGCAGAGAGAGGGAGGAATAAAGAGGGGGAAAGTGTGGGGAGAGTGACTGAGAGGCTCAGAAAGGGAGTGAGAGGGATGGATGGATTGTGAGAGGCTAATGGGAGGCAGAGAGAGTGGGGAGTGGAATAGGAGAGAGGGTGAAGGAAAAGAGGCAGAGAAAGAGAGGAGCAAGAATGCTGAAGGATAAATGGTGGGGAGAGTGAGGGAGTGACAGGGAGTAGGAGATAGGGTTAGGGAGAATAGGAGGGGAAGGTAGTATAAATAGTGTCGAGGAGGAGATGAGTGAGTGGGATGTCGAAGGAGGGGTGTGCAGGAGGCAGTGAGGAATGGGTAAGCAAGAGGGGCAAGTAGGTTAGCAAGGAGAGAGGGTGGTGAGGAGGGAGGGGTGGGATGTACCGTGGAGGAAGAGAGACTGAGTTGGGTGGCGAAGATTGATGGGCGAGTGAGAATGACATCAGTGGCAGAGCAATGAGGGAAATGGGATTGAGGCAGAAGGAATGAAGGTGAGGGGTAGGAGGGTGAGGACTGGGGTGATGATGAGAAAGGAGTGTGAGGTTGACGGATAGCGAATTTTGTGGTGCTAGTTGGGAAGAGTGAGGGAGAGGGATAGAGAAGGGAGCAGGGTTTAGGGCGTTGGTGAGGAGGCAAGGATGATTGAGGGAGGCCAGAATTATTGGACAAAATATTTATTCATCCACAATGGCAAGGACGTTCGTCATGGCTGATCACAAGTCACTGAACAACTCCACCATGAGGTTGTTGTTCCCGGTCTTGATATTCCACAGCAGGGGTGTTTACCACGCACATTTCCCGATCTCCGATTCCACACGAGAATTTCACTGCAAACAATTCCCAGTCTTTGGATCGTATCGCCCTCCAGTCCCAATCTCCATACCCCACAGTGACTGCTTTACTGCGAATGATTCCTCTTCTCCCTTTCCCACACCGGGAGTTTTACTGTGCACGGGTCCTGGTCTCCCTGTCGAACTGTTAATCCGACGTGACCTTTTGACCTGCCCTCCACACCTCCCATCCATGCACCTATCCACGTTTCTCAAACAGATGTTGTTAAGACCTCAGACAAAGTCAGGAATCAAAGGTTAACCATGTTAGGACTAATGTTCTGAGTTGTGTATATTTCAATACAACAAGTATTGAAGGAAAGGCAGATGAGCTTAGGTCATGGATCAACACATGGCATTATGATATTGTCACCATTATTGCGACGGGCTTGCAGAGGACTGGCAGCTGAATATTCTGGAGTTCTGTTATTTTAGACAGGACAGAGCGTGAGGGATTAATGGGGTAGGGGTGTTTTCACTACTCAGGGAAACTGTCACGGCAGTGTGCAGTAAGGGCAGATGGGAGAACTCATCTAGTGAGGCTTTATGGGTAGATCGGAGAAATAAAATTTGTTTGAACATGTTATTGGGTCTGTCTTATAGACAGTCCAAGAGTCTGCGGGATTTAGAGGAACAAATTAGTAGACGTCCGAGAATATTGCAAGAAACATAATTTGTTATAATTTGATTTTAACCTTCCACATACAGACTGGAACTCTCATACTGTAGATGTACTCATGTAGTTGACAAATGTCTCACAGAAGTTTCATTAATCAGTACATTGAAGTCCCAAAGACTCAAGTGTGATACTTGATCTCCCATTAGGGACTGAGACAGGACAGACGTAACAGAAGTATGTGTAGGGAAACTGTTTGCATCTGGTGATCACAATGCCATCAGATTCAAAGGAAGTATGGCGAACGATAGCTCTGCTCCGTGGTATTGAGGCCGTGGTATAGAAAAAAAACAGACGCATAACAGTTGTAGGCAAGTAGGAAAAAAATGAGGTACTTATGGAGTCGAGGAAATGCAAGATAAGATTGAGGAAAAAAACCAGGAAGGCTATAGGGTGGCATAAGGTTGTCCCAGCAGACAAGGTGAGGGATTGTACCGATATGTTAAAAGCAAAAGGATTTCAGGGGACACAATTGATTGTCTGGATTATCAGAATGCCAATGTATGCATGGAGCCAAAACAGACAGAGTGGATTTTTGCTTCTCTGTTCACTCAGGAAAGGAATCTATTGAAGTGAGGCAAAGGAGAAGTGAGGCCATGGATGTTATACAAATTATGGATGAGTAAGAGTTTTGTGCAAATTTGAGTATATAAGCCCCCAGCGACTGAGAAGTTCAGCCCTTGGACCCCGATGGAGGTGAATGCAGAAATTGCATGGATGTAGTTGATATGTTTAAATTACACTCAAAGACAGAGCTACTGGAGGATTGGAGGATAGCTAATTTTGATCCACTGTTTTAAAAAGGCTCTGAAATTAAACCAGGAAATTATCGGCCGGTGCACTTGACATCAGTCGTGTGAAGACATTGGAAGGACTGGAAAAAGGAGTATTTAAATAAACAGGACAGATTAAGGACATCCAACATGACTTTGTGTGTTCTAGACAATCTATTGAGTTTTTCAAAGAGGTTACAATGAATGTTACCAGGAAAGTTGATGAAGGCAAGGCTCTAGATATTGTCTACATGGACTTTAGCAAGGCATTTGACAAGGTCCTCCATAGGGTGTTGAACAATAAATTTCATTCTTTTGGCATTCAAGTTGATTTAGTAAATGGGAGTAGACATTAGCATAGAGGAGGAAGGCAGATAGTGGTAGCAGATGGTTGCCTCTCTGACTGGAGACCCGTGACTTGTGGATTTCCACAGGGATCGGTGCTGATAACCGTTGTTGTTTATAATCTATATCAATGATTTTGATGACAGTTAGATTATCCGGATCAGCAAATTTGCAGATGACACCAAGGTTTGGGGTGTATTTGACAGCGAAGAAGTCTATTGGAGCTTGCAGCGGGATCTGCGCCAGGTGTAAAAATGTCTGATAATGACAGATGGAGTTTCATGCAGGCTTGTGAGCTCTTACACTTCAGTAGGATCAACCAGGATGGGTGTTACACAATGAAGGGTTCGGCACTGAGGGGTGCGGTAGGACAAAGGCCTCCGGGAATACGAGTCCACAATTCATTGAAAGTGGCAGCACTCCTAGATAAGGTAGAGAAGAAATCTTTGGCACATTGCCCTTCATAAATTAAAGTATTCAGTACAGGAGACTGCATGATATAAGACAGTTATGAGACCTAATTTGTAGTATGTTTGCAGTTTACGTCACCTACCCACAGGGAAGATGTAAATAAGGTTGACAGAGTACAAGGAAAATTTACAAGGATGTTGCTGCGATTGGGGGACCTGAGTTATAAGGGAAGATTAGATATGTTACGTCTTTGTTCCTTGGAACGCAGAAGATTTTGGGGAGATTTAATGGAGGTCCACAAAATCATGAGAGGTATGGATAGGGTAGATGTGGTAGAGGGATGAGGATAGTAAGGGTTAGGTCAGGGGATAGTATCAGGGGTTATGATTCCAAAGCAAGCTTGAGAAAAGCTGTTTAGCCAACACAGCTTCTAATAATAGAAAACAGAACTGTATTACAACAAGTATCTGTTACTAAAAGGTAAATTAAATAAGTATTGCAAAAATGAATTCAGTGAAGTAGGTTCATCGGTTCCATGTCAATTCAGAAATAGGATGGCAGAGGGAAAGAAGCGGTTCCTGACTAGTTGAGTGTGTGCCCTCAATATCCTGTACCACCTTCCTGGTGATACAAATGAGAAGAGGGCATCTCCTTGGTGAAGCAGATCCCTAATGATTGATGCCGCCATTTTGAGGCATCGCTCCATGACGATATCTTGGATGCTACGGAGGCTGCTACCCATGATGGAGCTGACTGAACTGACAACATTGCTGAGAGTATTTCAATCCAACAACAGCAAATTTGTCACTGGCAGTTGAGCTGTGCCATACCGCACAGCCATGGGTGCAGAGAAAGTACAGCAGTGGGCAAAGCACATATCCTTGAGGTGCACCGGTATCGATGGCTATGTGCAGGCGTTATATCCAAACCCCACAGATTGTGGTTTTCTGTTGAGGAAATTGAGGATCCGGTTGCAGAGGGAGGTAGAAAGGCCCAGCGGTTCGAGACTTTTGATCAGAACTGTAGGAATAACAGTATGCTTTACATACTGAGCTCTGGTTGAGAAACAGCAATCTGATGTAAGTATTTGTATTGTCAAGGTAATCCAAAGCCGCATGAGGAGCCGAGGAGATTGCATTGTGACCTATTGTGGATACAGGGAAATTACAGTGGGCCCAGGTCCTTGCTGAGAGAAGAGCTAATTCTAGCCATCGCAAACCCCTCAATCATTTCATCACAGTAACTGTTATTGCTATGGACGATAGTCATTAATGCAACTCACACTGCTCTTCTTGGGCACTGGTATAATTGTTAGCCTTTTAAGGGATGTGAAAACTTTCAACTGCAGCCAAAATGACCCCATTTCTGAAGCATTCACAGAATACAACTTCTGTTTTCCTAGGGTGGCTGAAATCCCTTGTAAATCTGTGTGACGACAGCACCCACCACTTCCTCACTCTCTGTAAATCGATGGAAACACAAAAAAAATTCCCACGATGTATTGAAGGAAAGACAGATGAGCTTCAGTCATGGATCAACACATGGCATTATGATATTGTCACCATTATTGAGACGGGCTTGCAGAGAACTGGCAGCTCAATATTCTGGGGTTCTGTTGCTTTAGACAGGACAGAGCATGAGGGATTAAAGGGGTAGGGGTGGTTTTATTACTCAGGGAAACTCACGGCACTGTGCAGTAAGGGCAGATGGGAGAACTCATCTAGTGAGGCTTTATGGGTAGATCGGAGAAATAAAATTTGTTTGAACATGTTATTGGGTCTGTCTTATAGACAGTCCAAGAGTCTGCGGGATTTAGAGGAACAAATTAGTAGACGTCCGAGAATATTGCAAGAAACATAATTTGTTATAATTTGATTTTAACCTTCCACATACAGACTGGAACTCTCATACTGTAGATGTACTCATGTAGTTGACAAATGTCTCACAGAAGTTTCATTAATCAGTACATTGAAGTCCCAAAGACTCAAGTGTAATATTTGATCTCCCATTAGGGACTGAGACAGGACAGACGTAACAGAAGTCTGTGTAGGGAAACTGTTTGCATCTGGTGATCACAATGCCATCAGATTCAAAGGAAGTATGGAGAACAATCGCTCTACGAGGTGGTATTGAGGCCCTGTTAAAGAAAAAGAAATACGTACAAAAAAGCTGGATGAACTCAGCAGGTCGGGCAGCATTGGTTGAAAGGAACAGTCAATATTTCGGGCCAAGACCCTCCATCAGGACTGAAGAAGGAGGGGGCAGGGGCCCTATAAAGAAGGTGGGGGGAGGGTGGAAAACCAATCAGAGGAAAGATCAAATTCTCCAACTTCCTGTAATTCCCCCCTCCCTCTCCCTTCCCGCATCCCGCCTTCACTCTGTCTCCTCTTCTAGCTGCCTATCATCTCTCATGACCCTGCCTTCTTCTACTACCCATAGTGCTTTCCCATTAGATTACTTCTTCACCTCTCTTGCCTAACCCCTCCCTGCCTTCCCTCCCCCACCTTCTTAATAGGGCCCCTGCCCCCTCCTTCATTAGTCCTGATGAAGGGTCTTGACCCCAAACGTTGACTGCTCCTTTCAACGGATGCTGCTTGACCTGCTGAGTTCATCCAGCTTTTTTGAATGTCTTGATATGACCACAGCATCAGCAGTGTACTTTGTGCTTAGAGAAAAAAATAGATGCATAACCGGTGCAGGCAGGTAGGAAAAAATTGAGGTACTTATGGAGTTGAGAAATTGCAAGATAAGATTGAGGAAAGAAAACGGGAAGGCTATAGGGTGGCATAAGGTTGTCCTAACAGACAAGGTGAGGGATTATACAGATATTTTAAAAGCAAGAGGATTTCAGGGGACACAATTGATTGTCCGGATTATCAGAATGCCAATGTGCACATGGAGCCAAAACAGATAGAGGAGTTCTTCAGTGGATTTTTGCTTCTGTGTTCACTCATGAAAATAATCTGGAGAAGTGAGGCCATGGATGTTATACAAATTATGGATGAGTCAGTGTTTTGGGCAAGTTGGGCAACTTTGAGTGTATAAATCCCCAGTGACTGAAAAGTTCAGTCTTTGGACCCCGATGCAGGCGGGTGCAGACATTGCAAGGATGTAACTGTTATGTTTAAATTATGCTCAAAGACGAGAGCTAACAGAGGATTGGAGGATAGCTAATTTTGATCCACTGCTGAAAAAATGCTCCAAAATTAAACCAGGAAATTATCGGCCGGTGCACTTGACATCAGTCGTGTGAAGACATTTGGAAGGACCAGATATAGGAGAATTTAAATAAATAGGACTGATTAGGGACATCCAACATGACTTTGGGTGTTCTAGACAATCTATTGAGTTTTTCGAAGAGGTTACAAGGAATGTTACCAGGAAAGCTGATGAAGGCAAGGCACTAGATATTGTCTACATGGACTTTAGCAAGGCATTTGACAAGGTCCCCCATAGGGTGTTGACCAATAAATTTCATTCTCTTAGCACTTAAGTTGGGTTAGTAAATGGGAGTAGACATTAGCATAGAGGACGAAGGCAGATAGTGGTAGAAGATGGTTGCCTCTCTGACTGGAGACCCGTGACTTGTGGATTTCCACAGGGATCGGTGCTGATATCCGTTGTTGTTTGTCAACTTTCTCAGTGATCTCGATGATAATTAGATTATCCGGATCAGCAAATTTGCAGATGACACCAAGGTTTGGGGTGTATTTGACAGCGAGGAAGACTATCGGAGCTTGCAGCGGGATCTACATCAGGTGTAAAAATGTCCAATAACGACAGATGGAGTTTAATGCAGGCTTGTGAGCTGTCACACTTCAGTAGGATCAACCAGAACACAGTGAAGAGTTCGGCACTGAGGAATGCAGTAGGACAAGGGCATCAGGGAATTCGAGTCCACAATTCATTGAAAGTGGCAGCACACCTAGATAAGGTAGTGAAGAAATCTTTGGCACATTGGCCTTCATAAATTAAAGTATTCAGTACAGGAGATTGCATGATATAAGACAGTTATGAGGCCTAATTTGGAGTATGTTTGCAGTTTACGTAACCTACCCACAGGAAAGATGTAAATAAGGTTGATAGATTGCAACGAAAATTTCCAAGGATTTTGCTGCGATTGCAGGACCTAAGTTATAAAGGAAGATTACGACTTTGTTCCTTGGAATGCAGAAGATTTGGGGGAGATTTGATGGAGGTCTACAAAATCATGAGGGGTATTGATGGGGTTGAGGGATGAGGATAGTGAGGGTTCGGTCAGGGGATAGAAGGGAGAGAGGCTCCCATTTTTGATCGACAAACAGCTCCCCCCTCCCCCATGCTCATTTCAATCAGTGCGTCCTTCCCTCCCTGTCAACCATTTTAACGTATGTGACAATTTTCAATGAGTGCGTCACTCCCTCCCTCGGCAAAACCTCTGGCCATTTGGAATAAATGACTTTTAAGAGAAGTAAATTCAACAAGTATTTCCAGCGGGCTGTGGAATGAAACCATGGGCGAGGAGGGTTCTTGTGACGATAGTTGTCCAGATGGAAATGCAATCATCTCTCCCAGTTTTTTTCCAGTTAGTGGAAATATATAGTCAAACGTGTTTGGTTTAAATTCAGCAGAAATACAGCTCCCTGGACCTGAATAGGTGAGGAACGTTTGAGCTGAAACTCTATCCATGTCAGGCAGTCTTTCTTACACAGAGGGTAGAGTTCATACCCTCCCAGAACCCGGGCTGGATCAAATCCGCAGCCTGGGACTCGCTGAGTTCAACAGAGAAACTCCGCCCCCTGGTTGCGATGAAAGAAAAAGGAGAGATCCACACGGAAATCTGGCCAGTAAGGTTAATGCAGCCTGTTTGTTTTCCTCTTTAGGGTTGCTACATTGACCCCACTCCCGCCTCTTCACGCTGTCAGACCCGTCCTGAGCCGGTGAGAGTTAGTGTGAGCCGGACTGCTGTAATCCCGCTCTACCCCGGCTCACCCGGCCCTGTCCATCTGTAATGAGCGGCGGACACATCACAGCCCAGCGGCCTCGGGAGCAGCAGCTCAGACTCAACTCTCTGTACAGAGTGAGAACATCGGTGCAGGACCATTGTTGGTCACCGGGAAGTCAGACTGTGATTTGCTGGGACCACACTGAACGCCGGCCGGTTACAACATCAGAGGTAAGTGTTGTCTGTGATTCTGTACAACTATTCAGCGTTTACAGTGAGACTCAGCTTTGGTCGGGATCGGGAGTGAATTTAGTGGGAGAAGGGAGTTCTGACATGTTCATGTTAACGGGTCAATTACTGTCCAAATGGATTAAGAGAAACGAGATCTTTGCCGTCAACCAGAAATACTCTCCTGGCTGATTTCTACTGAGTGTGAGCAGAAAGCATCTTTCACCCCGGTAGTGACATGTGAAATATCCAACGGGGCAGTGACCCGTCACCGATCTCTCTGAAAAAAGATAAATCAGCAGATGCTGGAACTCCAGGCAACACACACAAAATGCTGGAGGGACTCTACAGGCCAGGCAGCGTCGATGGAGAAAAGAACAGTCGGCCTTCGAGATCCCAGCTAATGTATTTTACATCGCGTCATTGGTTCTATCACTCTTCTCTGCACCACAAATAGTTAAACTTTCTTCACACTTAAATGACAGTGTTTTCACCGGAACACTGGAATTTAGAAGGATGAGGGGGATTTGATTGAAACATATAAGATTATTAAGGGATTGGACATGCTAGACACAGGAAAAATGTTCCCAATGTTGGGGGAGTGCAGAACCAGAGGCCACAGTTTAAGAATAAGGGGTAGGACATTTTGAACAGAGTTGAGGAAAAACTTTTTCACACAGAGAGTTGTGGATCAATGGAATGCTCTGCCTCAGAAAGCAGGGGAGGCCAATTCTCTGGATGCTTTCAAGAAAGAGTTAGATAGAGCTCTTAAAGATAGCGGAGTCAAGGGATATGGGGAGAGGGCAAGAACGAGGGCAAGAGGGCAAGGACTGTGGAAGATCAACCACGATCACATTGAATGGTGGTGCTGGCTCGAAGGGCCAAATGGCCTACTCCTGAACCTATTGCCTATTGTCTATAAAACTGCACCGTCTGGCACCGACAAACATTCCACTCTCAAAATCACTGAGATCACTTTTCATCTCCATGGTGATGTTTGTTTGGAGACAGAACGTACATTGTACCAAAGAACAGGACACGGAGAGAACCGCTGGTAAAGCTGTGGGTTTAGTTAATGATTATCACCAGGAACTGACTGAACATTAACCAGGGTGTGTTCATTACTTACAGAACCCGTAACACAGCCTCACTGGGACGGGGTGGTAACAGAACCTGGAGCCGTTGTACACGGTAAGAAGCTCTATATACTGAAATATAAACATTGGAAAGATATTTAGCCATTTTTATGAACACGAATGGGATTGATAATGTATTGTGTTGATTGATATTAGAACTGTAGTGAATCGCTTTTGAAAGAATTAATAATTCCCTTCATCTGGTTGAATGCATTGACTTCCTGTGCATGTCCCGGGGGAAACCGGTGTAGTTGGAGGTGTTATTGGAAACGTCGCACTTTCAACCCAGCTCCGAATCATCAGCAAAGGCTCGGGAGGTGCGAGCTTCCCGCATCTCGGAACTGTTCCCGGGCTACTGCTTGCAGTAACGGGAAGCCGATCCGTTCACACTCGGGGCTTTACCGATCCCCAACCGAGGAACTGAGGTTTCGCTTTGCTTATTCCTTCGCAGGTGGGATCGACAGTATTTGTCTACCCTTTATGACATTTCGGTAGGTAGCTGCTGGGAGAGGGCAAAATTATGAGAATTACTCCCACTGCTGTTTATAGCAGGGAGGGGGCGTCGGGGAGGGGTATAAAGATGTGATGGTTCCATTATAGAGTCGGTTGGTGAGATCTGTTGTGGATCACTGCCTGCAGTCTTGGTTCCCTTCTGTTAAAAGTGTGTGGGCAGGTGGGAAATCAAAAGAAGGTTTAACAGAGAGACATCTGCACAGCCTGAGTTGTCCTGTGAGGAAACGTCTGTGATCTTGGCTTTTTTCAGTAATTGAGAAGAATTCGACATGTCCTAAGTTTACAGGGTGGTATATACATTGCAGTTATTCTTAAATAACAACGTACTTGATTATATTCCGTCTTTCACCCTGCCCTCAAATTTACCTGGTCCATTTCCGATGCCTCCCTCCCCTTTCTTGATCTTTCTGTCTCCATCTCTGGAGACGGCCTATCTACTGATATCTACTATAAACCTGCAGTCTCTCACAGCTACCTGGACTATTCCTCTTTCCCCTCTGTCTCTTGCAAAAAGGCTATCCCCTTCTCACAATTCCTCCATCTCCGCTGCATCTGCTGTCAGGATGAGGCTTTTCTTTCCAGGACAAAGGAGAAGTCTTCCTTTTTTAAGCAAAGGGGCTTTCCTTCGTCCACCATCAACTCTGCTCTCAAACGCATCTCTCCCATTTCCCACACATCTGCCCATCCACCCGCCACCCCACTTGGGATAGGGTTCCCCTTGTCCTTATCTACCACCCCACCAGCCTCCAGGTCCAACATATAATTCTCCGTAAC
This sequence comes from Hypanus sabinus, assembly GCF_030144855.1. Lineage (NCBI taxonomy): Eukaryota > Metazoa > Chordata > Chondrichthyes > Myliobatiformes > Dasyatidae > Hypanus > Hypanus sabinus. The sequence continues at coordinate 32,043 of NW_026779325.1, read as the reverse complement.
TTCCGCCACCTCCAACGGGATCCCACTACCAAACACATTTTTCCCTCCCCCACTCTTTCTGCTTTTCACAGGGATCGCTCCCTATACGACTCCGTTGTCCATTCGTTCCCCCATCCCTTCCCACCGATCTTCCTCCTGGCACTTATCCTTGTAAACGGAACAGGTGCTACACCTGCCCTTACACTTCCTCCCGCACCACCATTCAGGGCCCCAGACAGTCCCGCCGGGTGAGGCGACACTTCACCTGTGAGTCGGCTGGTGTGGTATACTGCGTCCGGTGCTCCCGGTGTGGCCTTTTATATATTGGTGAGACCCGACACAGACTGGGAGACCGTTTCGTGGAACACCTACGCTCGGTCCGCCAGAAAAAGCAGCATCTCCCAGTGGCCAGACATTGTAATTCCACATCTCATTCCCATTTTGATATATCTATCCATGGCCTCCTCTATTGTCAAAATGAATCCAAACTCAGGTTGGAGGAACAACACCTTGTATACTGGCTGTGTAGCCTCCAACCTGATGGCATGAACACTGTCTTCTCTAACTTCCGTTAATGCCCCTCCTCCCCTTCTTACCCCATCCCTGACATACTTAGTTGTTTTCCTGTTCTCCATATCCCTCTGGTGTTCCCCCCCTCCTTTCTTTCTCCGGAGGCCTCCCGTCCCATGACCCTTTCCCTTCTCCAGCTCTGTATCACTTTCGCCAATCACCTTTCCAGCTCTTAGCTTCATCCCACCCCCTCCGGTCTTCTCCTATCATTTTGCATTTCCCACTCCCCCCCCCCACTACTTTCAAATGTCTTACTATCTTTCCTTTCGATTAGTCCTGACGAAGGTCTCGGTCCAAAACGTCGACAGTGCATCTCCCTATAGATGTTTCCTGGCCTGCTGTGTTCCACCAGCATTTTGTGTGTGTTGTTGATTATATCCGTAGTAGTTTGGTAAAATCAGTGGGATATTTGATGAGAAATAAAGTATCCTGCGACGTCTTGACAGGGACGTCGACAAACTAGTTCCTGTTCTGCAAGGAAGTGAAAGCAGTTGAAGACTCTCTCTCCCTCTCTCTCTCCCTTTCTCTCCCCCTCTCCCCCTCCCCCTCCCCCCCTCTCTCTCTCTCTCTCTCCCTCCCTCTCTCTCTCTCCCTCTCTCTCTCTCCCTCTCCCTCCCCCTCCCCCTCCCCCTCCCCCTCCCCCTCCCCCTCTCTCCCCCTCTCTCCCCCTCTCCCCCTCTCCCTCTCTCTCCCTCTCTCTCCCTCTCTCTCCCTCTCTCTCCCTCTCTCTCCCTCTCTCTCCCTCTCTCTCCCTCTCTCTCTCTCCCCCTCTCTCTCTCTCCCCCTCTCTCTCTCTCCCCCTCTCTCTCTCTCTCTCCCTCTCTCTCTTTCTCCCTCTCTCTCTCTCTCTCTCTTCCTCTCTTCCTCTCTCTTCTCCCCCCCCCCCCTCTCTTGGACTATTTATGTTACTCCTGTTGTTGTGTTTCCTTTATTACGTATCCCGTAACTGGAGAACTTACCAGCAACGATAGAGAGGTCCGTTGAAGTCTGATGGCACTATTTTCAAACGTTTTTATTTATAAAGGAGCACAAAAGTAAGGTTAATACAAACATTCAAATAATGCACGTCGTCAATTCTCAATCTGAAGCGCGTGTATAGTAATAATCATCATTAAGAAATAAGCTCTACTGTTGTCTAGGGGATAATATATTGTCCATTGGAAATATAAATGTCACTCCGAAGTCTGCAGGCTTCAGCCTTTTGGGAATCGCTGGGTTTCACGTGTTGCGACAGAGAGAGAGGGATTGGTGAGAAAAGGAAAAACTTGCCCGGGTCTTTATGAAGCAACTCCGTTGAATCAGGGGAGCATTGGTTCCCCGTTGTTAGTTCAAAGTCCTTTTCGGTGTTATCAGCCACCCGCTCCCCAAGCAAAGGAGAAACTGAACGCGCGTGGCTTTCAATGGCTTCCCGCTAGCCGGGGAGCACTGAGTGATGGTGTGTCCTTCTGGTGCGTCGCTGGGGTACCGCCTCCTGCAGTCCCCTTTTATCTTGACTTGCAGTGTTGTAGATGTCCATCAAAGTAGGGTGATGCAAACCCCACCCCCACATTGCCCGAGGGCTTTACACGTGGTCTCCATGAGACAAAAATCAATGTCGCCTTATTTTGCATCCTGGTGGAACGCGGTATTCAGCACGTCTCTCTCTCTCCCATTTCCTGTGTCTATTCAGCACCTCTCTCTCTCTCTCCCACTTCCTGGGTCGACTGACCCCCCCCCCCCCCCCCCCAACTAGTGCTCTTGCGATTCTCACAAAGGAGGGGGCTGGGATCATAACACCTTGCTATCACACATACTTTACAAATATCTGAGATGAGAGAATTGGAATGTAATGGTGAGGTTGTATAAGACATTGGTTAGACCGAACTTGTAGTATTGTGTGCAGTTTTGGTCACCTAATTTCAGGAAGGATATTAATAAGGTTGAAGGAGTGCAGAGAAGGTTTACAAGGATGTTGCCAGGACTTGAGAAACTGAGTTACAGAGAAAGGTTGAATAGGTTAGGACTTTATTCCCTGGAGCGTAGGATAATGAAGGGTGATTTGATAGAGATAAACTCAATCCCTTGATTTATAAAAGTTAACACCCCATAAGCTTTCATAACTACCCTATCTACCTGTGAGGCAACTTTCAGGGAACTGTGGGCATGTACCCCCAGATCCTTCTGCTCCTCCACACTACCAAGTATCCTGCCATTTACTTTGTACTCTACCTTGCAGCTTGTCCTTCCGAAGTGTACCACCTCATACTTCTCCGGGCTGAATTCCAACAGCCAATTCTCAGCCCACTTCTGCATCTGATCAACGTATGTCTGAAATCTTCGAGAACCCTCTACACTATCTACAACACCACCAACCTTTGTGTCGTCTGCAAACTTGCCAACGCACCCTTCTACCCTCACATCCAGGTCATTAATAAAAATCAAGAAAAAGTAGAGGTCCTAGAACAGATCCTTGTGGGACACCACAGGTCACAACCCTCCAATCTGAATGTACTCCCTCCAGCATGACATTCTGCAGGCAAACCAATTCTGAATCCTCCTGGACAAACTTCCCTGGATCACATGGATTCTGAATTTCTGAATAAGCCTACCGTGTGGAACCTTGTCAAATGCCTTACTAAAATCCATGTAGATCACATCCACTGCACTACCTTCATCTATATGCTAGGTCATCAATATGCTCCTCAAATAACTCTATCAGGCTTGTTACACACAATCTGCCCTTCATAAAGCCATGCTGACTGTCCCTGATCAGACCATGATTCTCTAAATGCCCATAGATCCTATCAATATGAATCTTTTCCAACAGCTTTCCCACCACAGACGTAAGGCTCACTGATCTATAATTACGCGAGCTATCCATGCTAACTATTTTGAACAAGGGGACAACATTCACCTCCCTCCAATCCTCCGGTACCATTCCTGTGGACAACGAGGACATAAAGATCCTAGCCAGAGGCTTAGAATGCTCTTCCCTCGCCTCGTGGAGCGGACTGGGGAATATTCCGTCCGGCCCTGTGGACTTATCCGTCCTAATGTATTTTAACAACTCCAACACCTCCTCTCTCTTAATATCAACATGCTCCAGACCATTAACCTCACTCATATTGTCCTCCCCATCATCACGTTCCCTCTCATTGTTGAATACCGAAGAGAAGTATTCATTGAGGACCTCACTCACTTCCATAGCCTCCAGGCATATCTTCACACATTTATCTCTAATCAGTCCTACCTTCACAACTGTCAACTTTTTTTGTTCACATAATTGAAGAATGCCTTGGGGTTTCCCCTTACCCTACTCACCAAGGCCTTCTCATGCCCCCTTCTTGCTCTTCTCAGCCCCTTCTTAAGCTCCTTTCTTGCTACCCTATTTTCCTCAATACACCCATCTGATCCTTGCTTCCTAAACCTCATGTATGCTGCCTTCTTCCATCTGACTAGATTTTCCACCTCACTTGTCACCCATGGTTCTTACAAACTACAACTCTTTATCTTCCTCACTGGGACAAATTTATCCCTAACATCCTGCAAGATATCCTTAAACATCGACCACATCCATAGTACATTTCCCTGCAAAACCATCATCTCAATTCACACCCGCAAGTTCTAGCCTTATAGCATCATAATTTGCCCTTACCCAATTCCTGTCCTCCCTGATTCTACCCTTTTGCATGATAATGCTAAAGGCCAGGGAGCGGTGATCACTGTCCCCCAGATGCTCACCTGCTGAGAGATCTGTGACCTGACCCGGTTCGTTGCCTAATACTATATCTGTGACAGGAATCCGTCCTGGACAAACTTAACAAATTCTGCCCCATCTAAACTATCTAATCAGGTGCCAATCAATATTAGGGATGTTAAAGTCACCCATGATAACAACCCTGTTCGTTTTGCACCTTTCCAAAATCCGCCTCCCAATCTGCTTCTCGGTATCTCTGCTGCTACCAGTGGGCCCATAGAATACCCCAAAATAGAGTAACTGCACCCTTCCTGTTCCTGATTTCCACCCATACTGACTCAAAAGAGGATCCTGCTAGATTACCCGCCCTTTCTATAACTGTAATAGTATCACTAACCAGTAATGACACCCCTCCTCCCTTTTAACCCCTCTCTATCCATTTTAAGGCACTGAAATCCAGGAATATTGAGAATCCATTCCTGCCCTGGTGCCAGCCAAGTCTCTGTAATGACCACTACATCATAATTCCATGTATGTATCCAAGCTCTCAGTTCATCACCTTTGTTCCTGATGTCTCTTGCATTGAAGTATACACACTTTAGCCCTTCTACCTTACTACCTTTATACCCTTTATTCTGCTTCTCTTTCCACAAAGCCTCTCTATATGTTAGATCTGGCTTTATTCCATGCACTTCTTTCACTGCTCAATCCCCCCGGATCCCATCTTCCTTGTAAATTAGATTAAACCCTCCTGAACCATGCTAGCAAACCTACCTGCAAGGATATTGCTCCCCCACTAGTTCAGGTGCAACCCATCAAATATGTACAGGTCCCACCTTCCCCAGAAGAGATCCCAATGATCCAAAAACCTAAAACCCTGCCCCCCACACCAACACCTCAGCCACGCATTCAACTGCCATCTCCTCCAAATCTTACCATCTCTATCACGTAGCTCTGGCAGGAATCCTGAGAACACCACCATTGAGGTCCTGTTCTTCAGCCTTCTGCCTAGTTCCCGAAACTCACACTTCAGGACCTCATCCCTCTTCCTGCCTATGTCATTGGTACCAACATGTGTCACGACTTCTGGTTGCTTTCCCTCTCGTACCAGGATGTCATGCACCCGGTCAGAGCCATCACTAACCCTGGCACCCGGGAGGCAACAAACCACGTGGGTGTCGTTCTCACGTCCTCAAAATCTCCTGTCTGCTCTCCTGACTATTGTCTGCAGTGACGACAGCTCTCCTCTTCTCTGTCCCATCCTTCTGAACCACAGGTTCAGAGTCAGGGCCAGAGGCCCTGCCACCATGGCTCACACGTGGTCGGTCATCACTGCCAACAGAATCCAGGACGGTAAACTTATTATTCAGGGGAATGGCTACAGGGGTGCTCTGCACTACATGTCTACCTACCTTCGCTTTTCCCCCTCTGACTCACCCAATGACCTGCTTCCGGCAGCCTAGGTATGGCTAACTCCCTGTAGCTCTCATCTATGGCTGCCTCGTTCTCCCTTATGAGTCAAAGGTCATCCAGCTACTGCTCCAGATTCCTCACACTGTCTTCCAGATCACCCAGCCGCGAGCACTTCTGGCAGAAGTGACTTTGCGGGAGAGGGGAGCTCCCCCAAGACTGCCGCATCTCACAGGAGAGCCACATCACTGTCTCAGGAGGCATTGTAAAGACTAACTGGGAACAAGCTCGCCCTCCGCCTGTTCTCATCGAAGCCTCTCGAGTCAAAGCCTGAAAGCTCCACTCCTTCACTGCTCCACTCACTCACTGGCCGCTTTCCCTGCTGCAACCTGTGCTTATTAGACTTCCTGTCACCTTCCCGGCAGCTTGTATCAGCCCGATGGGATACACCCTAAGTTACAGAGAGAGGCAAGTGAAGAGATTGCTGGGGCCTTGACCATTATACTTGTGTCCTTCCTAGCCACAACAAACTCCTGGAGAACTGGCTAGTACCTCATGTTGTTCCGTCAGTCAAGAAATGCTCCAGGGAATAACCTCGATGAGCATTGAAACTGCCGAGATACAGTCGGCTGTGCACCAAGTGCTGATAAATGGGACCCGTGTAGACAGTGAGTGGATGGTCAGAACAGGTATGGCCGGCCAAAGGCCTGTTCCCGTGCTCTGTGATCCACCACTCCGGACATGGTAAATTAACAATGGTGGCACCGCAAGGCATTGATTTCAAAACTCCACACCCCTCTCCAACCTGAAATAAACCAGACTGAACCCCTTTCTCACCACTGGAAGTATCTGTTTCTTCCAAGATTACATACAAATTGGTCACTTCTGCTAAACAAATGGGAATTGCTGAAGGTCTTGTGTCTTCTTCCCTTAATGTTGCTGCCTCACAGCAAAAGTAACCCTCTCACAGTGTCAGAATCAGTGATTAAATCCGGCCCCAAATGCTGTGTTTTAATCCCTGCACATGTGATCACATCTCCCCTGCATCTGGCATTTCAAATAGCCTTTTTCTGATTCAGTCTGAGAGCTGACAAACCATGTCTTCCCACAGACAGTTCCACCTGTTGGTGTGTCCTCTTTCATCCACTTCCGGGGAAGTTGAATTTCCATAAGACCTCTTGCCAAACAGACACCGATTTATCCGTGCTAGAATCTTTGCTGCAGTACCATGGACTCGTAGCTTGTTAAGCAGCCTCAAGTATAGGCCTTTCAAAAATCCATGTACACAATATCAACCGATTCACCTTTGTCTGTCCTGCCTGATAAATCTTCAAAGAATTCCTAATGATTCGTCAGACAAGATTTTCCCTTGAGGAAACCATACTAACTATAGCTTATTTTATCATGTGTTTCCAAGAACCCTGAGACCTCATCCTCAGTAATGGATTCCAACATCATCCCAATCACGGAGGTCAGGCTGACTGGCCTAGAGCTGTCTTTCTTCCGCCTCTCCCCCTACTTGAAGAGTGGAGTGACATTTGCAATTTTCCAGTCTTCCCGAATCTTTCCTGAATCTAGTGATTCTGAAAGGTCTTTTAATGCCTCCAAAATCTCTTCAGCCTCCACTTTCAGAACTCTGATGTGTACACCATCCAGTCCGAGTATCGTATCTACCTTCAGACCTGTCAGTTTCCCAAAACCTTTCTGTCTAGTTACACAATTCATGACCTGGAACTTCCACCAGACCCAAAATACTTATTCCGTTCTTCTGCTGTTTTGTTGTCCCCCATTGCTACCTCTCCAGCATCATTTTCCAGCTGGTCAATATCGACTCTCGCCTCTCCTTTACACTTGATATATCTGAAGAAGCTTTTGGTATCCTCTTTAATATTATTGTCAAGCTAACTTCCAAATTCCATCTTGATCTTCTTAGTGGCTTTTTTCAGTTGCCTTATGTTGGTTCTAAAAAGAACCCAATCCTCTAACTTCCCACTCCTGTTCGCTCTGTTGTATGCTCTCTCTTTGGCTCTTATGTTGGCTTTGACGGCTCTTGTTAGACACGTTTGTGTTATCTTTATTTTAGAATATTTCTTCATCTTTGGTATGTATATATCCCGTGCTATTTGAATTGCTTCCAGAAATTCCAGCCATTGCTGGTCTGTCGTTATCCCTGCTGAGTTCTGTACCAATCCATTCCGGCCAACACACCTCTTCTGCCTCTAATTCCATTTACTACACCGAAACACTCATACATCAAGATTTTAGCCTCTCCATTTCATGTCCCAGGATGAATTCAATCATATTATGATCACTTTCCCCTCAGGGTTCTTTTACCTGAAGTTCTCCAATCAATTCTGGTTCATTGCACAACACCCAATCCAGAACAGCTGATCCCCCGACTGGGCTTAAACGACAAACTGCTCTAAAAAGCCATCGCATAGGCATTCCAGAAATTTCCCTTCTTGGGATCCAGCACCAACCTAATTTTCTAATCTACCTGCATATGGATATATCTCATGGCTATTGTAACATTGCTCTTTTGGCATGTAATTTCTAACTCCCTTTGTAATTTGTGGATCACTTCCTTACTACAGTTTGGGGACCTGTATTTAACTCCCATCCAGATCTTTTTACCCTTGCAGTTTCTTAAATCTATCCAGAATGTTTCAACACCTTCTAATTCTATGTCACCTCTTTCTAATGATATAAATTTTTGTACCAATAGAGCAACGCTGCCCACTCTGCCTTCCTGCCGGTTCTTGGGCATTCAGCTCCCAGCTACTGTATAATCATTCAGTCATTTAGCAGCAATGCCTACAACATCATACCAGCCAATCTGCAACTGTGTTACAAGTTCATCCACATTATTCCCTATGCTGCGCACATTCAGGTACAACACTTTCACACCTGTATTCGCTCTTTTCGATTTTTTCCACCTTTTATGTTCAATTTGTCCTGTTAACTGCAATTATGCCCAATCTACAGCCCCTCCTTACTTCACCTTGCCACTGTTTGTAAACCAGCTACACATCTTCAGCACTATTATCCGCCGTTCCTCTGATACCTCTTGCATTGTAATTTACTCTATTTACACCTTGCTTAATCTTCTGATTTTTAATTGTCTGCACAACATCTCTCTCCACAGCCCTTCCACTAACTGTTCTGGCACTTTGGTTCCCATTCCCATGCAACTCCCAGTTTAATCTCATATGATGCAGAATTAATAGACCTTCCCACTAGGATATTATTCCCCTTCCCATTCAGGTGCAAATCGTCTCTTCTGTAAAGGTCCCACCTTCCCTGGAAGAGAGCCCAATGATCCAGAAATCTTCAGCCCACCCCCATATACCGATTCCTTTTCACATATTAAACTGCATAGACATCCTGTTTCCGGCCTCACTAGCACATGCCACGGGTTGCAAGCCTGAGATCACAGCCCTGGAGTTATTGCCCTTTAACTTAGCACCTAGCTCCTCGATTGAGACAGTTGCTTAACACCGTTGCACAGTCCGTCTCTCTGTCTGACTTGGGTAGCTCTGGGTGTCCTCCAGGCGCACTCTCTTCCTGAAGCCTGTGAGATCATAAAATACAACCAAAGCAATTTATAAAACAGCTCCTGTACTGGTAAAGCACTCCCAGTTAAAGCACTCTCTTCTTATCCACTCCCCTACTCCCTTTCCTTTTGCAAACTTCAGAGTTGCTACCAGGTCCGAATCCACAGTAGGGACCTTTATATCTCACAAGAGGTTCTATAAACAGGTGTCCTTCTCTGATGCGGAGGTCACTGATACCCCAAACCTTTCACAATCTGGACTCGCAGCCCATGATGGTGACAGCTGTCCCCAGACCCTGGCGTTCTGTAACAAAAAAAAAATTTGAAAAGAAGATTAGACTATAATTAATATGAAGATAGAATTGTTGCTTCCTGAAAGGACTCATATACTGTGAGATCCAATGGATCATATCCTCTTTAGTTGACACCTTAATTTGCCCTGTGACCCATCTTCCCCACGTGATTGAACTACCATTCATCCCTCTTTCTCACAACAGCCCAACACCACCCCCTACCTTCTGCGGACCCACAGCCTTCCCACACTCACCCCACGCCCACACGTCCACCCATAACCTCTACCCACACACACAGACAGATCCGCCTCACCACCAAACCCCCTCCCAGCCTGGGCAACCGCAAGTAACCGATCCCACAGTCAGTTCTCGGGCGCAAAGCTAAATCAGGTCTGCCTCATTCTAAGAAGGATATCAAGACTTTGAAGAGCGTGCAGAAGAGGCTTACCAGGATATTTCCTGGGGTAGAGAGCATGGGGTGTAGCGAAAAGTTGGATAAAGTTGGAGTTTCTCTTGAGAGGTTCAGGCTGGTTTGAATCTTCATTGAGGTTTATAGGATCATGAGAGGAAATAGTTAGACAATGGTTGAAATGTCTAACAACAGAGGTCATGCATTTAAGGTGAGAGGGGGGTAACTTTAAAAGTGGTATGAGGGGTAAATGTTTCTTACAGAGAGTGGTGGGTCGTTGGAACATGCTGCCGGTGTGGATAGTAGGGACCGATCATGGTGAGAACCTGAAAACTCTGACAGTCAGCGGCAGGGCTTAAAACCCGGCCGTTCGAACTGTAAAGACTTGAGTTAACCACAATGGAACCGTTGTATAAGTCGTTGGTGAGACTGTGTTTGCAGTAAAAAGTATAGTTCTCGCCGCTGTATGATTGAAAAGGCTCGTTTAACGTAGAAAGAGTGCAGAGATTTGTGAGTCTGTCATCCGAGCCAGAAGACCTCAGTGCTGGGGAGAGAATGGCCACTGTATGTCTTTACTCCCTGAAATGTAGGAGACTGTGCAGCGACCTTAAAAAAGTGTTTTAAATTATGAAGGTCAGAATAACAGCCTGTCTGTTTTTATTGTGTCATTCAGATCATCGCCCGTTAGTTGGTGCTTTCCTCCACCTGGACGGCAGACAGGCAGACGACAATCAACCAACGTCAGTCAGAGTCAGAATGGACACAGGTATGTTCACTGGGCTCTTTCTCATTAAAACGCTGTCATTGTGGTACACGGGTAGTCAAATCATCAATAGTTCAGAGGAATAAACCTGGGAGCTAAAGGGACACAGCAAAACTGCCGTCATTGATCCTACTGGTAAAGTGACCATGAGCACTGGAACAATTCACCAGGTCCTGTGCAGGGACCTAACAATCAGAATGGTCGGATCACCCCACTCACCATGCAAATCTTCACTTGAGTGAAAGGAGAGGGAGCTCCTAAGAGTACAGTGGGTGTGGATGTAACTCAGAGAGGAATACAACAACGGGCAATGTAACAGTCCAGGGAAAAGACAGAATCTCTGTCAGTATTTGGTACACCCTGATGTGGGAAATACTTCCAACAGCCAGTGAGAGAAACATGGTGTTTTCTCTTTTGAAAGGACAGCCGTGAGTTCTCCCTGGATTTTCGGCTTATTGCTCAATGGAGGTGAGGGGAGTTCCCAGTGTCTGTTTTCTGTGGCCGAGTTAAGGAGCATTATATTGTGGGAGAACGGGCTGGGTGCGGCAGACAGTGAATGATTGTACAGAAAGAATCACATAGGTGGACCGATTCATCGACTTACAGACTCGGCGGCATTGTGTAAATTTTGGACTGTTGTCAAAATGTTCAGCATCCAATTAGAAATATGAACAGATAGTCACCAAGTACAGTTAATTCGGGTAAATGTGAGGAGTTGCACCTTGGGAGGTCAGGTTCACGAGCAATGTGCGCAGAGAATGCTGGGACCGTTAGGAAGGCTGTTGTATTGACGGGTCTTGTGATGGATGTGCATTGCTCCCTGAAAGTGCAACAAAATTGGTAGCATGCTAACAACTAGCTGATGTGTGAGTATGTATTTTTCAAAGTTGTAACTGGATGAACGTTGGTTAAGATACAATCTCAGTATTGTGCACAAAGTTGTTAGCCACATCACGAGGACGAGTTTCACCACGATTACAGAATATTAGCTTCCGGGAGAAGTCTATCACCCTTGGATTGCTATCTCTGGAGTGTCAGAGAATGAAGCCTCAATCTCAGAGAATCCATAAATTTGTGAGAGGCATAGCACAGTTCGGTAGTCTGTGACTCTGCCAGATATCAAGCTCTAGGGTGAATAGGTTTAAGGTTAGAGGGTAAAGTTTAAAGGGGATTTAGGATGCAGGTTTTCCACAGAGAGTGATCAATGTCTGGAATGAGCTGCCGAGGGAGGGACTGGAAACAGATACTCAGCAGCGTCTGAGAGGCGTTTGAAATTATGAGTAGGCTGGGAACGGAGGGGTATTCACCGTGTTCCAGAAGATGGAATTGGTTTAAGTTGGCATTGTGTCCACGTATGCATGATACATCTACTATTTTATGCTCTATGATTGACTACAGATCTGAACTCTGCAATCTCCGCCTTTCTGTCAAAATGTGACGATCACCAACTGTTCCAGTTGACGAGATTCTACATGGAGCGACTGGAGCAGGCGATTGAAGAGGGCGTGGAGGGAGTCAGCTTCATGTTAATGGGCGAGGATCACTTCACTGGGCCAGAGTATCATGTAAGTGGTTGGAACATAGGCTGAGTGTAGATTCGACAGAATCAATCACAGACCGACAGAACCGGTGTAACGGCACCACTCGGCAGTGAAAACCCTGCAATGTTGTGGTCAACATCAAGAAAAGAGATTTCATTTTCAGAAACACTGAAGTTTTATTAAACATGACGTACTTTCACCCTCTTGATTTCCTCCTTTAGTAACTCTTGCATTTCTTATGCTCATCAAGTACCAAATTTGATCATTTGATCCTTCAAACCAATATTTGCGATGAGCTCAAGGGGATTGATATCTCTAAAAAACCAACGTTCCCTAAACGAAGGTACCCTTGCCTTTTATTCTTTCAGGAACATTCAAACTCTTCACTTATGGCTATTTATGCATTTGAAGTCTGTACTCTCAAAATATCAGTTTTGGAGGCCTCACACTTACCAAGCACATCTGTACCAGAAAACAGCCAGTTCCAATCTGCTTTTGTCAGATCCTTTCTGGTACCATCAAAATTTGCCGTTCTCCAGTTTATTATCTTAACCCGAGGACCAGACCTATCAGTTTCTATAATGATATTTAAACTCATGGTATTTTGATCACAAGAACTGAGCTGTTCCTCTGCACACACCTCTGTCGCTTGCCCTGTCTTGTTCCCTAATAGGATGAACTCTCTCCAGTTGCGACCTGAATATATTGATCACAGAAACTTCCCTGGATACATTTGACATACAATATCCCATCCAGCCCTATAACGCGGTTTGCCAGTCAATAAATGGAAAGTTGATTGTCTACCATCAGAATCATGTGTTTCTTGTTTCTGTGATCTTTCTGCACATTTGTTCCTATAAATCCCATTGACTATTGGGTGCGCTATAACATAATCCCACTAACGTGGTCATCCCTTTCTTGTTTCATAGTTTCACCCATGTGATCTCAGTGGACCAGCTATCCAATTTGTCCTTTCTGAACAATGCAGTGACATTTTCTCTGACTAGTTATGCCACCCCTCCATCTGTAATCCCTCCCGCTCTGTCGAATCGTGTCTAACCCAAAAGAACCCTGGAATGCTGAGCTACCAGTCCTGCACTTCCTCCAGCCAAATCACATTCATGGTTACAATGATGTAATTCAATGTGCTGATCCACGCGATAGGCTGGTCTTTCCTACAGTGCTCCTTGCATTGAAATAATATGCATTTTTGAAAAAAAAAACTTTCACGATATTCATCCTTTAGTTTCCTGACCTTGCATGTCGGCTTAACTACATCTTTTCCACCCAGCCACTCCAGAATCCACTCTGGTTCTTCATCCCCCTGCAGCTCAAGTTTAACACCTCCCCTCTCCCCATGCAGCGGTAACAACCCTTCCCACAAAGTTAACAATTCCCCTCCAGTTCGGGTGTAAAGTGATCACTTCTGTCCAGGCCCAACTTCCTTTGAAGAGAGTCCAGACATCCGAACATTAGACCTCACTAGCTCGTGGTAGGGGTAGCAATCCTGAGAACACAGCACTTCAGTTTAGCATCTAACTTTGCAGAACTTCATCACACTCCCTACTCTTGTCTTTGTGGACCACGACTGCGGGCTGCTCACCGTAACCGTAAGAAAGCTTCAGACTTGATGCGAGATATCGTTGGCCGTGACAACATACCATCCAGGAATATTGTTCTCGTCAAAAGTAATCTCCTGCCTGTTTTCCTAACCATTGAATTCCCCTGTTAGTGCAGTTCACTCTTCTGATTCACAAAACGAAACTCAGAGTCAGATATAATCACCGTGGCTTTCCTCTGCTAGGTCACTCTCCGCAACTAAAGCTGTATACCTGTTATAGAGGGGTTTCCTGCAGTGGCTGTCTATCCCCTTTCCCCCTCCTGTGTCCTCCGCCTTGGGTATAGCTCCCTCCTTGTATCGCTTGTGAGCCAACCTCGCAGCCTCTCGAATTATCCTGGGCTCATCCAGCTGCAGGTCCAATTCCTGAGCACAGTCTATAAGAAGCTGCAGCTGGATAAAATTCCTGAAGGTGTAGTCATCGGGGACCCTGGAGGTCTCCCTGCCTTGCCACAGCCATATGAATAGCTGTCCCTTATCCTGTCTGGTATTCTCACTGTTCTAACCATTAAAAAGGAAAGGGAAATACTATATAAAATCTACCTAAAGCCTCTGCCTCTCCTCACTGAACCCTCTCTGACTCAAAGCCTCAACTCCCCACTCTATTTCTGACTCACTCACGCTATGTGTGCTCTGCTTAAAACTTGCGAAGCGGATGATTCCCCGCAATCAGTGACATTCAGAAGATGATGTCCGACCCCACTCTCTTCTTTTAAAACCTTTCCTCCACTTTGAACACTCCAGTGGCTGTTAGTGATCTGTTGGGAGCAGTATGTGCTGTATCAGTCCACGTTCAGGGTATATTTGTACCCATCCCTCCGCTCCTCAATATATTTCCCATTGTTCATTACAGCGTGTGACTGAGCTCGCGGAGAAGGGAAATCGAGCGGGCGCTTCCAAACTCCTCCTGGATCTGGTGATGGAGAAGGGCTCCGGGGCCCGGAGGGTGTTGTGGGGATCCTTTGTGAAACTACATCACCATCTACCGAAGCTGAGCAGAATATTGAATGAAATACGGGAACGAGGTACGGTGAACAATACACTGTGTGTTACAGATGTAAATGCTGATGAATTTACAGTATTACACAGAACAGACTTCATGCAGGTTAATCTGTTTGAACAGGTCACGGCCAGTTTGCCTACATGGACATGGAGTGGAGTTTATCTGAACTGCCCGCGCATCTGCAAGGTAAGTGATTGAAAGGATATCTCAAAGTCTTTATTTCGCCCTGAGAATATATGCCCCTGTTTAGCTCTTGCCGGAATCTGGGCGTCAGGTTTGTGTTGATGTGTCTGGAGGACTGAAACACATTTGGATTTGCCATCGTCCACAAGCACCAGGCCAGGTTTGGAGTTTTTGAGCTGAACCGTCGGGGACATGTCCATTGATCGGCTGCAGGGAACGAAGCAATTTTGCTAATTCCGTGTACGGCAGCATTGACGAGGAGTCCTGAGAGTTGCCAACTCCTGAAGTAAGGCAGAGGGATCCAATTGGAACCACGAATCCCAGCTTAGGAAGTCTAATATCACTGCATCCAGAACGTATATTTCCTGGGATTCTTCAGCAGTGCGGTGACTCAGCACCTCTCCATATGTCGGGTCCTCAGAGGACAGGAGGCTGTGGAAATTTTATAAAGACTTTAATACCCTGTCTGGCTCAGACTGGATAAGGAATACATTCTCTTTACTATTACAACGTGACCAAGTCTGAAAACATGAGTCCCCAACATCATCTTATAACTGCAACGTGCAGTCAATGCGCCGAATGCCTTCCTCACTATCCCAATTACCTGAGATGCCGCTTTCAGCGAACTATGCACTGACGCTTCCAAATTAATAACACTCCAGCGGGAACCTGGCATTTATTGTATATAAGGGGCAATAATGGGGGATGTCACAAGTAGTTTTCTTTATTTTTTAACCTGGAGAGTGGTGTCTGGAAAGCACCGTTGTGATGATTGCAAATGCTGATACATTGATGAATGTATGGTCATGTGCTACACAGGAGTGAAGGAGCAGAGTGTTTGTGGAGCTGGTTAATAAGGTCAGAAGATAACCAGTGAAGGGAATGTGTATGACACTCGATGTACAAACACAGCAGTTAACTATTCAGGACTGTGTGCGTTGACCTCTTGGGGTTGGGGGAGGGGTTGCAAACGTAACTTGCAGGAAAGATGTCAAGCCAATGGGGCGGGGAAATTATTTTGCTCAAGGATTTATTTTCAGCACGGTATATCAGAATTTTATCTGAACTTCTTCAAAGCCTTTCCGAGAGTAAATGTGTTGGAAAGCTCAGGAACATTAGAATAGATACTTACAAACTTTTTTTTGTGTCCTAAGACATTCAGAGGAAACACAAGGAGACTCTGCGGGCACAAACTGAAACACTGAGAGTGTACACGATTCTGATGAGGGAGAAGGTGAAGGTTTTCCCTTTGGTTGATCGATACGCTGAGCTCACGGTCATTTCTACTGTTCGAGATGAGACAATGGTGGAAACTGAGCTGCTGGCAAGAGGCAGACACCATGAGGAGTGGAGAGAGAAACTTCTCCGCAGAGAGCTGGAGAAAATCCACATTAATCATCTGTTTCTGAAAAGTTACTCACAAGGTTTTCGGGCCCCATCGAAGGGTTTCTTCGCCCGACCAAGTTCAAGATGTTCGGTAGCAGTAGCCGGAGGCCCAGGGATCGGGAAAACAACAATGGTACAAAAGATTGTTTATGACTGGGCCACAGGGAAAATATATCAGCAATTCCAGTTTGTCTTCAGTTTCAAATTCCGGGATTTAAACTCCATTCACGGCAGAAAAAGCCTGATGGAACTGATTCTGTATCAGTATCCTTACTTTGGGAATTTCCTGAGAGAAGTCTGGAAGAACCCAAAGGGATTGCTGTTTATATTCGATGGTTTGGATGAATTCAATGACAAAATTGATTTTGCTGACAGTCGGAGAGATACAGAACCCAGGCACCGGTGTCCAGATCCCGAGTGGTGGTGTGAAGTGTCTGACATTGTGTACAGTTTAATCCAGGGCAAGCTGCTCCCAGGGTGTTCAGTGCTGGTGACCACCCGCCCCACTTCACTACAGTCTTTGGAAAAGGCAGAGATCAGTGTCTGGGCTGAAATTCTGGGGTTTGTTGGTGAGGTACGGAAGGAATACTTCATGAAGTATTTTGAAGATCAGACCGTTGCAGCAGCTGTTTTCAAACATGTGAAAGAGAACGAGATACTGTACACCATGAGCTACAACCCCTCCTACTGCTGGATCCTCGCTCTGGCACTGGGACCCTTCTTCACACAAAGAGTCAGGGACCCGCAGCGAGTTCCCAAGACCATCACCCAACTGTACTCCTACTATATTTACAACGTCCTGAAAAACCACGGCCGTGAGATTGAGAACCCCCGTGATGTGATACTCAGGGTTGGTCAGATGGCCTTCAGAGGAGTGTGCGAGAAGAAGACTATCTTTACAGACGGAGATTTGATCAAGTTCAATCTGCAGCCTTCCCAGTTCCTGTTCGGGTTCCTGATGGAGCTTTTGGAGAGAGAGGATTCTGCCCAGAGCGTGGTGTACAGATTCCCACACCTCACCATCCAAGAGTTTGTAGCGGCAGTCGCACAATTCCTGAATCCACATCCCAGGGACATCCTGAAATTCCTCACAGAAGCCCACAACACGACAGATGAGCGATTTGAGCTATTTCTCCGTTTTGTTGCTGGTCTCTCCAACCCAATGACAGCTCGGGGCCTGGAGGAGTTTCTGGGTCCATTTCCTCATGAAACAACCTGCCGAGTGATTGACTGGATGAAGGAGGAGTTTAAACGCCAGGTTAGATACACATGGAATGAAGCTGGTAAAAGGCGCCTCCTGGACACATTGCACTACCTATTCGAGTCTCAAAACAGCGGGCTGGCTCAGGCCACACTAGGATCTTTGGATTCACTCTCATTTCGTGGAATGACTCTGACCCCGATAGACTGCGCAGTCCTGGGTCATATCATCACCTTCTGTGACACAATAAAACACCTCGACCTGTGGGACTGCCACATTCAGTGTGAAGGAATCCAACGTCTGGGACCCGGGCTACACAAGTGTCAGGTGTTGAGGTAACTTAATTTTTCTCTCCTTTATGTTTTTTTGAATAGTAAAGGATTTGGGAAAAAAACACTGGAGTAAACAAGACTGTCAAGCTTGTGACAAGAACGAAAGGAGAGCCTCTGGCAGCAGAGAGCACCTCTGTGGCCATCTCCCTTAACAATAAGTACTCCATTCTCAGTACCGTTGTGCGGAACGACAACCAGTGGGAAGCAACCAGGGGGAAGGGAATGGCAGCATTAATAGGAGATTCTATACTTAAGGAATATATAGGCAATTCTGTGAGCTCCTAAAAGAAACACAGTTTGTCTTCAAGATGCTAGGGTTTGTGACATTCTGAACATCCAAAATATCCTGAAATTGGACGTGGTATGCATTGTTTACAAAGATGTAAGCAGAAAGATGGAAGAGGTCCCTGAAAGTAGAATACAGGGAGTTCTGAAGGAAGATGAGAAGTAGGACCTCAAGGTTAATAATCTTGTGTTTGATGCCAGTGCCACGCAACAGTGATGATAGGAATAGAATGAGGTGGACGATAAATGTGTGGCTGAATGTTTGGAGCATGGGACAGGGATTCAGATTTCTGGACCTTTGGGACCTCGTTTGGGGCAGGTGTGACCTGTAAACCAGGGGAGGGTTGCGCATGAATCTGATGGGCAACTAAATCCTGACGGGGAGATTTGCTGATGCTATTGGGGAGGTTTGATAATCAATGTTCATGGCGGTGTGAACCGAAGCAAAGAGGCAGAGAATGAGGCGGTTTGCACACATTCAGAGGCAGCTTGTACAAAGTTTCTGAGGAAGGATAGGAAGAATATAAAGCAAAGCTGCCCTCATCCTGCTCGTTTGTAATGTGTTTGTCTTAATGCAAGGAGTATCATAAACAAGGCGGATGAACTTGGAACGAAGATCAATGCATGGAACTATGACGTTGTGGCCATAACAGGGACTTGGATGTCTCAGGAGCAGGAACGGCTGCTGAGTGGGCCGGGCTTTAGATGTTTCAAAAGTGACAGGGAGAGAGTCAAAAGAGGTGGGGGCATGACATTGCTAATTAGAGATAGTGTCACATGTGCAGGAAAGTAGGAGGTCATGGAGGATTATCTACTCTTTCATTGTGGGTCGAAGTCAGAAACAGAAAGGGGTCAATAACTCAACTTTTTATTGGCCCCAGTATTAATAGAGACATCGTGGAGCAGATAGGGAGGCAGATTCTTGAACGGTGTAATAATAATAGGGTTGTTGTGATGGGTGATTTTAACATTCCTAATACTGACTGGCATTCCATTAGAGCAAGAGGTTTCGATGGACTGGAGTTTGCACTGAAGGCTTCCTGGCACAAAATGTAGATAAAACAACTAGAGGAGAGCATGTACTTGATCTGGTATTGGGAAATGGACATACTCAGGTGTCAGATCTCATGGTGGCAGAGTATTTTGAAGGTAATAATCACATTTCTTATCTTCTTTACCATAGCGCTGGAGAGGGATAGCAGAGACAATTTGGGAAAATATTTAATTGGGGTAGAGGGGAATATGATGCTTTTAGGCAGGAACTTACATGGGAGCATAAATTGAGAGCAGATATTCTCAGGGAAATGCATCGCATAACTGTGGCAAATTTTCAGGGAACATTCAGGATGCTGCCTGGATTGAGGAGCATGCCTCATGAGAACAGATTGAGTGAACTTGGCCTTTTCTTCTTGGAGCGACGGAGGATGAGATGTGTCCTGATTGAGGTGTATCAGATAATGGGAAGCATTAATCGTGTGGATAGCCAGAGATTGTTCCCAGGGCTGAAATGGTTAACAATATGGGGCATCGTTTTAAGGTGATTGAATGTAGCTAAAAGGGTGAGGTCAGAGGAAATTTCTCACACAAAGAGTAGTGGGTGGTAGAGGCGGATACAATATGGTCTTTTAAGAGTCTCTTAGATAGGTACAGGACTGAAATGGCTAACACGAGGCGGTGCATAGTTTTGAGATGCTTGGGAATAGATGCAGAGAGGATGTTAGGGATAACTTTATCACACAGAAAATGTTGATTGAGTGGAATGCAGTGCGAGCGACAGTGGTGGAGCCAGACCTGTCTATTAACAAACTCTAAGATAGGTACATGGAGCTTAGAAAAATAGACGGCTATGCGGTTGGGAATTCTCGGCAACTTCTAGAGTAGGTTCCCTACTCAGCAAAATATTGTGGGCCGAAGGACCTGTAATGTGCTGTAGAATTCTATGTCCTATGTTCTAAATGACCAGCGAATCGGTCAGCAATTCCTCAAGGATGGAAGGGTTTTGTGGGTTCATATGAAGGGATTTTGGAGACTTCATCAGATCAGTGAACAATGGCCATTGGTTTAATGGTAATAAATCACAGGAATGGCCGTGTTTCTCTCTGCCTGTGACACGTCCATTGACAACGTTCCTTCTCACTGTTACCGATGCCCAGACCGACACTAACTGCAGCAGGTGATTCGGAGCTTCAGTCCCTCTTCCCAATGAAGAACAAGAGAGGACCCTTTCCGAGCTAGAGTAATACCTTTGTGAGAGCGTCCTCTCCCTTCCTTGTCCACGTGTCACTATCTCCATCACTCCATTGTTTGTCTTTGCTCACAACATGACACCCAGACCCATGTGGGCAACTCTTCTCTTTAATATGTGTTTCAATTCAGTATTGCCCCATCCGTGCAATCTACATCTGCATCACATCCTCTCTCACCCTCCCCCTTCCTCTTGTGGGACCTCTCTTCCCCATCTCTTTTCCTCCTGTATGATGTCTCTTCCTGCTTCCTGCATGCTCCTCTCCGACCACTCTTCCCCGTCGCTCTTCGTCCTGTGAGATCAGTTCCCCATTCCCCATCCTCCTGTGGATTCTCACTTTCCCAACTCCATTCCTCAACTGGGAACTCTCTTTTCCAACCCTCTTCCTCATGGAATCTCTCTTCCGTATTGTCCTCCCATTACGCTGGTGGGCGTCTCTCACGCCGCCTCATTGATATTTTCTCATCCACAGCTCCTCCATACTGTGGGACTTCTGCCCATCCTTCAATGATGCTCCAACTGATCATCTTATGTCCTGAACATTCTTTGTTTAATCATCAGAGAATGATTGTGGGGCGTTTACAGGGTCACATCAACTGACTAAATTACCGACATTTGGTGAATACACTGGAGCTGGTCATTGAGTGACCGGTGATGGCAACTCCGTTCTGAAGGGTTTAATGTTTCCTGAAATATCTGAGAAATTCCCTCAGACCCACGGTTTGAATAACTTTGTTCATCAATTTGTCTGTCTGTGTTTAGACTTGGGGCGAATAAACTGGGAGATTCAGGAGTGAAACTGGTGTCTGCAGCTCTGAGGAACCCGGAGTGTAAAATACAGAAACTTGGGTAAGTACCAGACTGTGGGAGATTGTGTTTACAGTCACTGGGTGTCTGACACTGAACATTAATGTGATCAGTAATTGTGTTACTGATAAACACTGGGGATTTGTACCATCTCCTGTCTCTCTGTGTCCTTCACCCTCAATCTCTCTAATCTCCAGGCTGTGGCATGTCGGTCTCACAGATTCTGGTGCCGAAGATCTCGTCTCCTCCCTCCGTACAAACCCAACACTGATGGAGCTGGATTTGAGTTTTAATGAACTGGGAGATTCCGGAGTGAAACTGGTGTCTGCGGCTCTGAGGAACCCGGAGTGTAAAATACAGACACTGTGGTAAGTACCAGACAGTGGGAGATTGTGTTTACAGTCACTGGGTGTCTAACACTGAATATAAATGTGATCAGTAATTGTGTTACTGATAAACACTGGGGATTTGTACCGTCTCGTATCTCACTGTGTCCTTCACCCTCACTCTCTCTCATCTCCAGGCTGAGGAAGGTCCATCTCACAAATTCTGGTGCCAAGGATCTTGTTTCCTCCCTCCGTGCAAACCCATCAGTGACTGAGCTGGACTTGAGTGGTAATGAACTGGGAGATCCAGGAGTGAAACTGGTCTCTGCGGCTCTGAGGAACCTGGAGTGTAAAATTCAGAAACTGGAGTAAGTAGCAGATTTTGGTAGACTGTGTTTAAAGTCACTGGGTGTCTGACTTTGAACGTTAATGTGATCAGTAATTGTGTTACTGATAAACACTGGGCATTTGTACCGTGTCCTGTCTCTTTGTGTCCTTCAACCTCGCTCTCTCTCATCTCCAGGATGTACAATGTCGGTCTCACAGATTCTGGTGCCGAGGATCTTGTCTCCGCTCTCAGTACAAACCCATCACTGACGAAACTAGACCTGGGATCAAACTCGCTGACAGACCGTTCTGTCCCCGCTCTCCGCCGCCTCATACTGACCTTCCCGAGTCTGGTGCAGATCTGGTGAGTGTTTGTGTTAATGTTCAATGTGATAAAATATCAGCGGATCCGCGGGTTTTCTGGTGATATTTGTCTGTGAATATTGTTGAAACGTTAACCCCCGTTCTGTTACTGAAACTTATGTTTATTTCATCTTTGTTCTCCCAACTGTTTTAGGCTGCGGTACAGTCAGTTCAGTTGGATTGGGAAGAACGAACTGAGATCTCTGCAGGTGCCCAGAGCCAGAGTAAGAGTGGACCTTTGAACATCCTAATGTGTGAACATCCCAGACCTCGTGATGGGGATGCTTTGGCCGATTTCCTGGCGTCCCTTTTACTGGCCACCCTCCCCTTTAATGGCCACAATGCGGGGTTCATCCCACACCGTCCTGATGGACACCGGTGTCAGTGGAACACTCTGAGACATCAGAGACTGTCCCGCAATCAAGTAACAATGCACACAAAATAATGGAGCAACGATGGAATCCATGGAACACAGCATCTCTGGAATCTATGGAATACACATTAGATACTGTATCTTTGTAAAAGTGTTCAATCGATATTGTAGTCTGTGACTCTTCATCTGGACGTGATTCCGTCTCTTGTCCAGCATCGCACTTCCACAGGATGTCTGAATGCAGTTATGACTGGGATTGTTAGGGTCCGGTCCGGAGCCCGCCTTCCGGGTCTTGCTCCGGTGCTATTGGATCATCTGGGCTTAAGGAGGTACACCTGTCACCTATTAGGGTGCAGTTGTTTATAAGGGGCTCAGGGACTGAGCCCAGTTGTGGGGTTGTCCTGCTCTGAAGCCGGTTTAACCTGCTCTGTACCTGGTCCGCCGGCCCTGAATCCTGATCTGTGCCCAGTCCGCCGGCTCTGAATCCTAATCTGTACCCGGTCCGCCGGATCTGAAACCTGCTCTATACCTGGTCCGCGGCTCTGAATACTGATCTGTGCCCGGTCCGCCGGCTCTGAATCTTGCTCTGTACCCGGTCCGCCGGCTCTGAATCCTGCTCTGTACCCGGTCCGCCGGCTCTGAATCCTGATCTGTGCCCGGTCCGCCGGCTCTGAATCCTGCTCTGTACCCGGTCCGCCGGCTCTGAATCCTGCTCTGTACCCGGTCCGCCCGCTCTGAATCCTGCTCTGTACCCGGTCCGCCGGCTCTGAATCCTGCTCTGTACCCGGTCCGCCCGCTCTGAATCCTGCTCTGTACCCGGTCCGCCGGCTCTGAATCCTGCTCTGTACCCGGTCCGCAAGCTCTGAATCCTGCTCTGTACCCGGTCCGCCGGCTCTGAATCCTGCTCTGTACCTAGTCCGCCCGCTCTGAATCCTGCTCTGTACCCGGTCCGCAAGCTCTGAATCCTGCTCTGTACCCGGTCCGCCGGCTCTGAATCCTGCTCTGTACCCGGTCCGCCGGCTCTGAATCCTGCTCTGTACCCGGTCCGCCGGCTCTGAATCCTGCTCTGTACCCCGTCCGCCGGCTCTGAATCCTGCTCTGTACCCGGTCCGCCGGCTCTGAATCCTGCTCTGTACCCGGTCCGCCGGCTCTGAATCCTGCTCTGTACCCGGTCCGCCGGCTCTGAATCCTGCTCTGTACCCGGTCCGCGGCTCCGAATCCTGCTCTGTACCCCGTCCGCCGGCTCTGAATCCTGATCTGTACCCCGTCCGCCGGCTCAGAATCCTGCTCTGTACCTGGTCCGCCGGCTCTGAATCCTGCTCTGTACCCGGTCCGCCGGCTCTGAATCCTGATCTGTGCCCGGTCCGCCGGCTCTGAATCCTGCTCTGTACCCGGTCCGCCGGCTCTGAATCCTGCACTGTACACGGTCCGCCGGCTCTGAATCTTGCTCTGAACCCGGTCCGCCGGCTCTGAATCCTGTTCTGTACCCGGTCCTCCGGCTCTGAATCCTGCTCCGTACCTGGTCCTCCGGCTCTGAATCCTGCTCCGTACCTGGTCCTCCGGCTCTGAATCCTGCTCTGTACCCCGTCCGCCGGCTCTGAATCCTGCTCTGTACCTAGTCCGCCCGCTCTGAATCCTGCTCTGAACCCGGTCCGCCGGCTCTGAATCCTGTTCTGTACCCGGTCCTCCGGCTCTGAATCCTGCTCCGTACCTGGTCCTCCGGCTCTGAATCCTGCTCCGTTCCTGGTCCTCCGGCTCTGAATCCTACTCTGTACCCCGTCCGCCGGCTCTGAATCCTGCTCTGTACCTAGTCCGCCCGCTCTGAATCCTGCTCTGTACCCGGTCCGCCGGCTCTGAATCCTGCTCCATACCCGGTCCGCTGGCTCTGAATCCTCCTCCGTACCCGGTCCGCCCGCTCTGATTCCTGCTCCGTACCCGGTCCGCCGGCTCTGAATCCTGCTCCATACCCAGTCCCCAGCTCTGAATCCTGCTCGGTACCTGGTCCGCCGTCTCTGGATCTTGTTCTGTCCTGGTTGCCGGCCTCCTCAGTATCTGTTTTGTCCAGGTTCGTCTTGTTTTCCTGCTTTACTCGTGTGTGCTGGTCCCGCTGTTCAGCTGTATCCGCCTTGCACGCGCTTTTGCGCTTTGTGCTTGCTTCTCCCTATTCTCTGGTGTATTCCGGTTGTCCTACAGCCCACCCTGGACCCAGCTCCCTTCTGTTCCCTTGCCTCCATCAGGTAAACCAGGCTGTCGCCATTACTCCTCAGGTGATTCTGCCCCTTCCTGTCCCTTGCCTCTGTCTATTAAGCCAGGCCGTCGCCTTTACCCCTCGAGTGGTTCTGCCCCTTCTTGTCCCTTGCCCCAGTTGGGTAAGCCAGGCCGTCGCCTTTACCCCTCGGGTGCTTCTGCCCCTTGTAGTCCCTTGCCCCCGTTGGGTAAGCCAGTCCGTCACCATTACCATACGGGTGGTTCTGTCCTTTCATATCCCTCACCTCTGATGGGTTTTGCCCCACACCTGCCCAGGTCTTCGTGTTTCCGCCTCAGAGGCGGCCCTGCTCGGGATCCATGCTGCCCGCCGAGGATTCATACTCTTTCCTCCCCTCGTTTCCCATGGGTTGTTCCCCGCACCTGCGCAGGTGTCCGCGCCTTGCCCAGGCCTCCGTCATTTCACCTGGGAGGCGGCCCTGCCTGGGACCCCTGCAGCTCGCCCTGAGAACTCTCCGGTCGGCCACGAACTCTGGAATCTTCTGTCCTCGCCTGAACTCTGGGATCCTCCTGCCTTGCCTGCATTACCACTTGCATGCCATGGCATCCCCATTCTGTCATACCCCTAGTAGTTCAGTGCCTGCATCCTGCATATGCGTCCAATCATGTCGCCGTTCCTGACAGGGAGACCCTGGGAGCCCAGACCAGGACAACTGTTTTACGGGTGGCAGTATCTGGATAGGGAATCATTTTGCTCCCAGAGGTGCATTCCACAGTCTGGCAGATAAAGTGATGTTAAACTGACAAAAGATCCTATGAGTGACCTTGGATCTGCAGCGATCTCAGACACTGCCCAAAGTGTGATTTTAGAATCATCTTTGCCCCGGTGCAGAGAGAAATGGGACTGATTTATCAACCTGTCGCCGGTTAGTTAATTGTGTGACTGTGATTGAATCGGGTACCGCTCTAACTTGGTGTCGGGTCGAGGCTCATTTGAGGAAAAACATTTACCTGAGTTGACTGCTGCCGGCGCACAACAGCACCCAGAAACTCATCTTCCAGCCCCGCACTCTGTCCGCTAATCGCTGCTGCACTCTCCACGTGATTCTGAAATCCCGCGCTCATCACACCACCTGCCCTTTGCGCTTTCCTAGCCCGTCCTCCCACGACCTGCATTTGCCGCCTCCCCAACTCTCTCCAAACCCACATATCCCGTCACTGTTCTGTTATCCACCTGCCTATCTGAGTTTCTTAAGTGATCTTAATGTAACTCCTCAATTACCACCCTCGGCAGGGCATCCTAGGCATTCAGCACTCTCTGTTAAAATGAAAAATCTCCCTGAAATCTTACTCCACACTCTGGAAAATTATGTACCTTGCTTAACTCCTCTTCAAATTCTGTAATGTTTCTGCCTCCACCACCATCTTAGACACCACACTCTGTTTAAAAAAGACTGCCCCTGTCATCTCCTTTGCATTTGCCCCATCTCAACTTAAATATATCAAATCCAGAATCAGGTCTAATATCATCAGCATATTTCGTGAAATTTGTTAACTGTACCAGGTTTCCGATGTAACCAGGAAACTGGTACTTTTTTACATTCGACATGGCCTTGCTTTAAAATTCAACCTTTTTGGACAAATTTAAGACTTTTACTGGAACAAATTACAGGAACACAATTTCCTCATAATCCAATATTACTTTTACTAGGTGATATTGAAGGGATAAAACCGAAACTCAAACTAAATAAATATCAGAAAGAGTTTATAAAAATTGCACTGGCAGTAGCCAAAAAAGCTATTGCAGTTACTTGGAAATCGGATACATATTTAAGTATAGACTCTTGGAAGAAAGAAATCTATGGCTGTATTCCATTAGAAAAAAATACTTATAAATTAAGAGATAAATATGAAACATTTCTGAAAATTTGGAGCCCTTATTTACAAAAGACAGGATTAAATATATAGATGCTCTGAAGATGAAACAATTGGTTATTTGGGGAAATAAATAAATATACATATTAAAGTTATTACGAATTCCATGGAACATGTGGAGATCTTCCAACAACCAGGCATTCTTTCTTTCTTTTTTTTTTCTTTCTTTCTCTTTTTTTTTCTATAGGGCTATTAGGGGGGAGGGGGTAAGGGTTATATACATTTTTTTTCACACTTTACTTTGTAACTACTTAAAAATGCAATAAAAAAAGTTTTCAAAAAAATAAACTGTACCGCAGCAGGACAATGAAATAGATAATAAACAAATACAGACTTATACTAAATACATGTATATCAGATATTGAGTTAAAATACATAGTGCAAAAAAATAATAAAAAAGTGATGCAATTAATGGGTTCATTGTCCATTTAGAAGTAGGATGGCAGAGGCGAAGAAGCTGTTCCTGAATTGCGATGTGTGTGCCTTCAGACTATTGTCCCTCATTCCCGACAGGAACAGTGTGATGAGGGCATGTCCTGGGTGATGGTGGTGCAAAATCGTGAACACTACCTTTCTAAGGCCCCGCTCATTGAAGATTTCTTGGATACTAAGAAGGCGAGTACTCATAATAGAGTTGAAGATTTTTGTCTGAAACTTATTTTGATCTTGTACTGTAGCTCCCCCTCCCAATATCAAATGGTGATGCAGCCAATCGGAATGCTCCTCACGTTATATTTGTAGTCGTATTTTGAGTGTTTTTGTTGACAAACCAAATCTTCTCATCTCTGAAAAAAATATAGCAGCTGTCTTCACTTTTTGATAGCCGCATCAATGTGTGCATTCTGGTTAGATTCTCAGAGATGTTGACACACAGAAACTTGAAATTGCTCACTCACTCCACTTCTGATTCCTCCGCGAGGATAGTTCTATGTTCCCTCACGTTTCCCTTTCTGAAGTCCACAATCAGCTCTGTGGTTTGCTGACGCTTCGTGCAAGATTGTTGCTGTGATTCCACACAATGTGCTGGAATATCTCACTCCTGTACGCCCTTCTGTCACCATCTGAAATTCTGCCAACAATTGTACCATCAGCAAATTTATAGATGGCATTTGAGCTGTGCTTAGTCATACAGTCGTGGATGCAGAAAGAGTAGAGCACTGGGCTAAGCAGACATCCCTGAGGTGCATCAATGTTGATCGTCAACAGGGAGCAGATATTATTACTCTTAGACACAGATTGTGATCTTCTGGTGGGCAAGTCGAAGATCCAGTTACAAAGCGGGATACAGAGCCTCGGTTCTGTAACGTTCTGTTCAGGATTGTAGGAATGATGATGTTAAATGTATAGAAAAGCAGTATCGATCCTCAAAGTTTGTCACAACCTAGGCAATGTTCTTTTCTCTCTGTTGCCAGGTAGAAGGTTAAAGAGCCTCAGGGCTCGCATCGTCAGGCTCAAGAAAAACTATTACCCTATAGATAGCAGGCTCTTGAACAAACCGAAAAACGACACATTTGCCCATCCACTGAGATGTTTCCTCAACCAATGCTCACTTTAAGGACTCCTTATCTTGTTACTTCATTTTCTCGTCACTTATTGAGAGTTATTCACATTTGCAGTTGCACAGTTTGTAGTATCCTGCACTTTAGTGGTTCTTTAACTTATCCTTATAGTTATTATTCTTTAGTCTTGCTGTGCATGCCTGCAGGAAAAGAATTTCAGAATGATGTGGTGACATATATGTACTGTGGTAATAAAACAAAATATAGTGACATGTATGTATTTTGATAATAAAGTTTACTTTGATCTCAGAAGAAATCCTTCTCATCTCAGTTTTAAATGGATGTCCCTCTATTCTGAGGTTCTGCCCTCTGGTCCCCAGTATAGGGAACCTCCTCTTCACACTCAGTCTGCCACAGCCTTTCAACATTCGATAGGCTTCAATGAGAAGCCGCATCCCCATCAAATGGTTTGGAATCATTTCCTGAAACTCCTTTGAACACTTTCCAATTATTAAGCATATCCTTTCTGAGATTTTAGTCATGGTCTAGAATTGGCTTGTTCTGTCTTTGAGAATAATACTTCCTGCTTCTCTCCTTCTGACTTGTGCACTCCCGGCCCTGACCGATGAAGGCCGGCATGTCATATGTCTGTTTCACTACCTGAGAACTGCCTGAGTAGCCATCACTGCTGCATGTGAAACAAAAGATTCATGGCAGAGAGAATTCAATAGCCTGCTCTTTGTGTTGCCCTGGTTAGAGCACTGGACTGGTTGGAATTTAGCCCTGGCATGGCCTATACCTGAGCTCTGCTCTAATCCATGCTGGGGACCGAGAGAGGAGAGGCGAAATGGCCGTTACCGAGGGAGAAGGGATGTGAGGCAGTGTTAGGGAAGTGACGATTGCTGATAGTTTTATTAAGTAGTTACCTTCCTTGTTCTGCCACCCCATAAACCTCTCTACCCCTCTATGGATAGCATTCTTCCATTTTGTCAAAGGTTGGTGTGTTTGTCTGTATTGGTCAGAGACTGAATTCAGAGCTTGCGAGTTAATAGACAATAGACAATAGGTGCAGAAGTAGACCATTCGGCCCCTGGAGTCTGCACCGTTATTCTGAGATCATGGCTGATCATTCACTATCAATACCCAGTCCCTGCCTTGTCCCCATGTTGCATAAAGTTCTGATTAGAGCACCCTTGAAGTATTGTGCTCACATTTGATCAATCCCTTGTACGATGAATTAGGAAGGTTTGGCGAAGACACAGTGTTGATTTACCTGGATGCAGCGTGAATCAGAAACGATAACGTTATGGGTAAAGTGAGCAGTTGAATGTTTTTCTCTTTGGATGAAAGTAGGATGAGAGACGCCTTAATAGAGGTATACAAGATGGTAAAGAGGTAACATAGAGTGGACAGGCGGAGCCTTTCTCCCAGGGCGGAAATTCTAATAGGAGGGGCCATAATTTAAAGGTGATTGTAGGAAATTATCAGGGGATTCCAGAGGTTTTTTTTAAACACAGATTGGAGGGTCTGTGGAATGCATTGCCAGGGGTGCTGAAAGAGCAAAGTCCTCTCTGCTGTCCAGGGAGCTAATTATTTTTTTCTTTTTTCTCTGTTTCCGTCTATTCCGAAGCTCTCTCTCTCCCTTTCTATCTCTATCCTCTCTCCCCATTCCTCTCTTTTTCCAGACCTTTCTCTTTCTTACATATTAACGTTAAAAAGAAACAGGAGCAGGAGTCGGTCACGTGGACGGTTGAGCCTGCTCGGCCATACAAGAAGATCCCTGCAGATCTGGCCGTAGAAACGGCGCCACCGACCTTGCCGTGGCCTGTTTGTTGACACGAGTCAGAGAGCGCTAGGCTACTTGGTTGCTCTAGCACTTGTATTTGCTAGTTGTTATTTGAACTGTGGTCAGTGAGTACTGCTGCCTTCTATTTCATTGTGTCAAGTTACACGAGTCTGTCACGCTGTGAGCCTCTCTGCAGCAGGCGGGAAGGCTTCTCGTTTCATTGACGAAGGAAGTTGCTAACGTGTTTCTGCGTTATGCATTGCACCATTGCGTTCATGCACTGTGGACTTTCACGCGTTTATAATTTTTTTTATATTCTGTGTTTTTCAGACATTGCTTTCCCTCTTGTTTTGTGAGGAGACGGCTGGTTTGCGATCCATGTTATTGCTCGATTATCGCGGGGGAAAACGGGGTTTGGGGTCGATGTTTTTGTTCGCGTGTGTGCATGGCGAGGCTCTTGGGGCTCAGTGATCGGGATGCCGTTCCGAGTTGTGAAGTTCGGCGTGTGTGGGTGGGTGGGTTAATGTTTCTTTCTGAACCTTTGTATCATCAACGAACTTACTATCCCATCCCGCCGTAAACTCTGACAGACCTCCACACTATCCACGACACCCCTGGCCTTTGTGTCATCAGCAAATTTACTAAACCATCCCTCCACTTCCTCATCCAGGTCATTAATAAAAATCACGAAGAGTAGGAGTCAGCGAACAATTCCCTGAGGCACACCACTGGTCACCGGCCTCCATGTAGAATATGACCTGTCTACAACCACTCTTTGCCTTCTGTGGGCAAGACAGTTCTGGATCCACAAAGCAATGTCCCCTTGGATCCTATGTCCATTACTTTCTCAATAAGCCTTCCATGGGGTACCTTATCAAATGCCTTGCTGAAACCCATACACACTACATCTACTGCTATACCTTCATCAATGTGTTTAGTCACATCCTCAAAAAATTCATTCAGGCTCGTAAGGCACGACCTGCCTTTGACAGAGCCATGCTGACTACTCCTAATCATATGATAACTCTCCAAATCTCCATAAATCCTGCCTCTCAGGATCTTCTTAATCAATTTACCAACCATTGAGGTAAGACTCACTGATATACTATTTCCTGGACTGTCTCGACTCTCTTTCTGTCATAAGACGGGGCGTTGGGAACGGACCCAAATGCAAGACACAGACACTGAATTATTAGGGACAGGACTAGGGGCTTCGAAAGCAAGGAATGTGGGGAAGAACTGACGCTGCACAAGATGCGGGCCCTGGACGAGACTAGGATACAGGGGCCGGGCTGTGTCTGGGCTAAGACTAGACTAGAAAAGCGGGACCTGGACGAGGAACTAGGAACTTTGAACCTGGACAAGGACTCCGATTCAGAGACGGTGCCGGGACCCGGAACCTATATCTTGACTCTGGCTCGGACACCGGATCCCGGCGAGGTCAAGAAGTGGCAAGGCAACAGGACTGGACGTGGGGACAGAACGCGGGACTCCTGGGCTGGACGAGGACACAAATCTCAGACTTGGACGAGGACATGAAGGTCAGACTTGGTCTTGGTCGAGGGAGAACAGGAGCGCAGAACACAGAGCCGGGACACCTCCTTGGAAACCGGATGTGGGTCCGGGACTCATACACAGGAAGTTGCACACGACGAGACAGTTCCCAACGCTAGGTTGCGGCAAACAGCCGGATCCAACTAGTGAAGGCGAGGACATAAGGAGAAAGTTCCAAACAACGAAAGTCGGTTCTTATCTGGACTCAGGTTGCAGGGCAAGGCTCCAGACTCAGGTTGCAGGGCAAGGCTCCAGACACAGGTTACAGGGCCAGGCTCCAGACACAGGTTTCAGGGCCAGGCTCCAGACAAAGGTTGCAGGGCAAGGCTCCAGACACAGGTTACAGGGCAAGGCTCCAGTCACAGGTTACAGGGCCAGGCTCCAGACACAGATTGCAGGGCCAGGCTCCAGACACAGGTTA